>NC_090932.1:1191326383-1192002454 GCF_040938575.1 Ambystoma mexicanum
GCAAGCAACCACAAGACTTAAAGTTACTAAAAACGAAATATCGAAATTGGATAAGAAGTCGTTGAGCACTTATTTACCAACAAGATGGAGAGCACATGCTGCATTCAATTGCATTCAAGTCATCGACTGCATTTGGAAATTGTTAAATGGTGCTAATAATATTGTCCAAGCACCGTGCAAATGAATGGAGTCACAGAACAGCAGTGGCATGACTGTTTATCTCATCTATATGCCTTGCCAGATTCTCCACAATGAGCTTAATGGAACCCAATGGTCCTGATGCAAATACCAACCGACTAACTTTGATCTGTACATCACTAGAGAAGACATCAGACACTATATCCAAAAGTCTAGCCGGTCCAGGGTACCCGGCCCGGATAGACTAAGTAACATCATGTTCAAGGATCATCCTGATGCGTGGAGAAATATTCTATATGAGGTCTTCCAGCACGTCCTATCCACTAAGGCTTTACCAAGTTTGTGGCTTAATCAGTAATAATACCTATATATAAAAAAGGAAACAACCACCCATGAACTATAGGCCTATTGCCTTACTAGATGCACCCAGCGAAATGTTCACACGCTTCGTACTCAAGGATTTCAACAAATGTACCCTAGACTCTTCCAACGAGACCCTTTTCAAATGGGCTTCATAGTAGGCATGGGCACAGCAGTTAATCTGATGATAATTTCAGCAATCAAAACGCAATGTGCGGAACAACATCAACGCCTCTACTTTGCTTTTGTGGTCTTCTGCGCCTCATCTGATTCTGTTTCAAGAAACCTTTTATTTTCCAAGCTTGAAAAAGCAAAATGCTCACCATCCCTTCTATCTCTGGTTATGCTGCAGAAAATGGACACTTCCATTCAAGTACCCTTATATATGGATGGTATTCTCTCCAACTCCATACCAACTTTCAGAGGGCTGAGACAGTGTTGCATCCTGGCTTCAGCCCTCTTTAATCTTTTCATTTCTGACTTAAATTCTTTTTTTCATACATCTACTAACGGAGGCATCCAAGTTGGGTCCCCATGTCATCCCCTGCCTATTCTACGCTGATTATTTGATGCTGATGTCGGAGACCCCCAAAGGCTTGCAGAGAATGCTGGATGGAAATTATGCTTTCACAAATCTATTATACATCAATTTGGAAAAAACCAAAGTAATTACCTGCTTAAGCTCTCGAAGTAAAAACAAAACCAGCGTAACTTGGGTGTGGTCTGAGTCACCTCTGGTAATTGTATGAATTTGGCCTGGGATATGGCCACAACATTATTACCTGGGAATTAACACAAATGACCAGCCGTCTGATGCTCCTTATTTAGCTTCAATCAACTCTAAAATGGTTGTCGCCATATCCCAGGACAAATTCATACATGCTAAATATGGGAAGTTCTCATTTATCACTCTAATTAATTTTTTATCAAAAAGTGGCCCCCCACGTTTTACACCATGCCGAAACGAAGCCAACATCCTCTGAGCTCTTTTGGCAAAAGCTAGAGGGCACATTTTGGAAACAACTTCTTTGTCTACCTAAATCAACTCCAGTGGATATAATTAGAGATGAGTTAGGCTTGTCCTCCTTGTATTCTTTGTGTAAATGGAAACTTTGCGTGTTATATTGAACACGCTCATTATGCTCTAACTCCAAACACCTGTTACAAGTCCTAGCGGAATATCTTTGTTCATCAAACCATACGTTCATTCAGGTATGGAGAAAGGTATTTACTGATATACTTGCTGAAACCAATATTTCAGATGACCTTTTGCTAAGTGACCCCTCCCGATTAAAGAAGACATTTCTTCTTTATGACTGGATTAAAACTCGCCAGTCGTGTATGATTTATGACGATTTCAATCAAAATCAATTTGCTATCAAAGCTCTTCGCTTGGTAGAAGGATATTTGACTAAATGTCCATCCCCTGAAGCTGAGAAGCACATGTTTGCGGCTGAGATTAAACTTGTGGCTTTCGTATCAGGTTCTGGCTCATCAAAAAAATGATTGCTCAAGCGCATAATGTCAGAATGCCCTAGCTTGATAAATCAGCGACAACTTTATTTCAAAAGACACTTTGAGAGCTTTCAAATTCTTGATGCTGAAATACTTTGGTTAAAAAAATGTTCTGCTAACAAAATTGCTTTAAGAATAACAACAATGCATTTCTTGCACGTTTTATGTTTGTCTAATGTGTAATAACTCAACCTTGAAATAATTTTGCTTTGTCTGAAACCAGTTTGTCAAAATTAAGAAGAGCTGTACATATTATCTGTCCATCAGTCTTTGTAAAAACGATCAAACTTTACAAGAAGGTAATGTTAAGTATGCTGCTATAGAAATGCTTTCAAGGATTTTAATTTGTTGTAAATTGTAAATTAAGGTATGTTTTCTTTTTATGGTATAACAAGATTGAAAAGTTGATTGAAATCAGCTAAATCAATAAAAAAAGAAGAAAAAAAGATATGAAAAAGTTGCTAGGATTTGAGAAAAACGGGGTGTCAAAAAGGAAACTAGTATTTAACAATATTGTATTGGTAAACAAGGGTGCTCAAAGAAAAAAGCCACCTATACATTTTCAATTTTCCCATTAAAACCTGTTGAGGGTCAGAAGGTAGGTAGCTGCACTGATGAAACCACAAACTGATTTGTATATAACTTGGCTTTACGCTTGCTCATCTTAACAAGTTACTCTGTGGATTTTACTGGGGCCACCATGCCACCCTAGGCTTTAGTGGAAAGTTCCAACACAGAACAGGGCATGGCTTCTGCTAGAAGGCTGTTTCACTGCTCCCAGTTCTGCACTCAGCAGAGTTCAACCTGATGAAGCTTGCTGAAAATAGAAAGCATCAATGACACTGTGAGGAATTTGACCATCGTGCACTCGCTTGAGCTTTTTTGATTTTTTGAAACTAAAAATGAATGATGGGAGATCAACCTCTGAAAATGTGTGAGGCCATTCCGCAAACATTTTCCCTGCTCATCGCCCAAAGCGCATAGTCATGTGTACTCCAGGAGGACACAGACTACAGCTGCCGCCTCCCCCTTTCATGTTCAGCTCGAAACTGACAGCCACGGGTACATCAAAAGCATCTCAAGAAGTGGAAGCTGACACCTTCCTCCGGCCATGGGCAGCCTAATTAAAATATCAAAGGCTCCATGAATCCGCCCTGCTCTATTGACTAAGTTCTGTGACCAAGGCTATTTGCCGGCCTGCTTCAATTAACTCTCATCAGTATGTGCCGCCACCTCACAGAACTTAGTCAATAGAACAGGGCGGATCCATGAAGCCTTTGATAGTTTACCCAATAAACATGGGACAGGGATAGAGCCCCCCCTAAACATCTTCCAGGGAACTGAGGGTGATACCAGACTCAGAGGACCCATCCAGCAGCTCCAGAACCAGTACCCAACAAACACACAGCATGCACTACTAGAATCTGTCAGCAAGCTTCCTAGGTGGGTAGTGCCAGAGTCTGAACAAAGGACAATGCTGTTGCCTGCAAACACTCTCTTCAGCGTTGGCCCATCCGCCTTGAAAGGATGCAATGAGCCCTGTGAAGAAGATATGAGGAGTGCCACACAAGCATCAACCAGCGTCCATCTCTTAAGGACATTTTCGAGACAGTCGAGTCCTTGAACCACGACCGGCAGCACCACTGACTGTTGTCACGCTGTCACTAAAGCCATCTAAGGCACCTTGACCAGCATTCCAGATCCACCAAACAGCACAGAGACAACAATTCTTGACCCAGAGTCGCCGTGTAAGCCAGCTTGAAGCTGTCCATCCAGCCTTGCTTGACAAACTGCCTGCTGCATGATACCCGCAGCTGTCTCCCATCGTGAACTCTGTCGCAGGAGCTGCAAAGCGTCCTGGAACCAACTCGATGCTGTGAAGCATCAGAAACATTTCAAGCACCAGGTACATTGTGGTTCTGTCCCCCTGGTCATTCTCTGAAGGCCCCTAGTAACATTTACATTGACTGGTGGGGAAACCAAATAACCTTGAACAGTTAAGGCTGATTGCTTTACCGACTACCCTCCTGTCAGTATCCAAAGTGCTTCCCTTTCCTTCGTGAAACTGTCTGTCCTCTGTGTTCCTTTACAGTGTGGGTTGGATTTTGTAGTGTGCTAGAACTGTCTCTTGCAATAATGATGAAGTAGATATTTTTATACAACCTTGACTGGACAGTACCTTTTATCATTGCGTAATAATTTTATTTTCGCTGTGTTGCAACTAACCAACGATCCATGACCTTTCGGAGATAAGCCTGCCATTTCGTCCACATTACCAAATTTGGACAAGGAGGTGTATAATTTACTTGTATTTCCAATGTGTTTGGATCCCTTCTGGTGTACTAGAGGTGTGGGGCTGTTTGATGGTTTAGAAACCGATATTCAACCCTGGACCATTCGTGCCCCGGAAGTTGATTTGTCACAGGCACCAGACACACTTGACAGGAAATAATGATTTAAGTGAAAGTGTAATAGCATTTAAATAAACAAACATAAGGGGATGCCAACATGTTTCACTCAATCTACTGTGGCGAGAGCTCTATCCGACCCAAATAAGTTTGGTAACTGGCAGCAACAAGAGAACACATTAATGGGGCTTCTGCTGAAATCCATTTGCTATGCAAGAACCTCTGATGCATGGACTGGCTGGTGAGTCTATATGCCTTCCGGTCAAATCAAGTGATGTACGTGTGAGACAGGGCTGGTACTACATAACACAACCCCCGGTGCCACCAGCAGAGGAGCAAGAAGGGAGGCCATGTTGTCCCTAAAATAAATAAAGGCAGTGATTTTTATTCCTGTGCTAACAGCACAGAGACGGCCCCTCATGCTAAATACTTAGTTGTCCTGGTCTATGAGCAATAATACTTGTTTGCACTACCCAGTGCAAACAAAGCGCGACATTGCGACTGGCCTGGGTTTCTGAGCATTGTTTGTACTCCAAGGCGCAGACACTTGTAAATGCTTATTGCCATGTATGTGCATGGGGGGAGGCATTTACATGGCTTCCTCTGGAATCCGCCAGCTTTTAGGAGGTCTTAAAAGCTGGTGGATTGCATAGAAAAACGAATGCATTTCCACCAACATCGAAATTAGAAGCTGGCAGAAATGCTTTAGTTTTAAAAAGGTAGAGCAGAGCGGATGTGTTGGTGGAACAGATATTTCATTCGGCGCCCCAACTTCGCCTGTAAACAACGTGTAAATCGCCCTGAGTGGTATGTGTGGTGTATTATAACCCACCTCATTTACCTCTGCAAGGGATTGGAAAATGAACACCTAATTCTACCCAGTTATTAGGGAGGCTTTTTTGACGAGCGTGAACTGAATCTCGTATATGAACTCCCAATGTTTTCAGAGAAGGCACAGTGAGATTACATTTTTTGCCCAGGATCACACACATTGGTTAAGCTGTGAATCCGTGATTTTACCAACGGTGCAATTTAGGCTATTGAACACATAACTTCTGAGCTCTGGTAGTACACATAGCTCGATTTGACTTGTGGGAGCTACAATCTTGTAGTGTGTACTTGGAAAAGACACACATAACATAGTGAAGCAATGTGAACATATATAAATCCTTATAGAAACAGGTTATGCCAAAAGAGTTGACATGTCGTTATATGTTTCACATCCATAATGCAAAATAATTCAATACTGAAAAATCGCTTCTATTGTCCACCACTATAATTTCAGCACTTGAAGGCACAAACTAAAAGAAGTTGCATGATAAGGTCACCTGTCTAAAGTAGCTCTTTGTCACAAGTCTCCAGTTTGTTATTATGCATGCTGTTAAAAAATGTACAAGTAAAGGGGCGTTTCATTCTAGCACATATAATGCACTCAAAGAACGCTCTGAAAAGGGAGTTTCATTTTGTGACTCACTTTAAATCTCTTGGAAAAAAACACAGGTTTGGTAGGTAACTGGAACTCTGCGTGGGCTTTCAGTTTAAAATGGCCAATCACAGGTCTGTCTTTTTTCCTTGACGCTCACAGTTCCCACCATCAAAACATTCACGCAGCCGAAGAGGGATGGCTGATAAAAACATAATAATAATAATGTTCAGAAAATGTAATGGCCTGGCATTCACACTCTGCAATCCTTTTTTTCTGCCGGGTGGGGTTGGAAGGAGACATGCTGCTGCTACACTACAGGCGAGGGAAAGGGGGGGAGGGAGCTGGCACAGCTTTCCAGAGAAAGCACTTCAAGTGCTTAGTCCTGGTACAGTTCAGGGACAGGTTTTCATGTTCTCCTCGCCACATAATTCAGTGCTCGTACTCTACTTCACCTAGGAGAAGTCCCGTGTCTCAATAAAACCGAGGGCTGGCATATTTGCTGCACTAATTCCATTAACAAATATGAGCATCAGATTAAATATAGACATCTTGAACTTTTACTGTATTTCAAAGCTACTCGCAAGGGAAGACTGTAGTGATGACCCCTGCATTTGTGGGGTGGTCAGGGCTGGTATCAGCCGGCCAGTCTGAGGTTGGCCAAAAAGCAAGCATCTCTGCAATAGCTCAGTGTTATCACTGGCCTTGTAGGCCCCCCCAACACAGGGCGATCGCTGTTTGCACCGGGTGGCCCCTCCGCAGTATAAATACTACTGAACTATTATACACACATGAGGAATTGGCTGCAGACGTAATTATTACCCGTGCCTACATACCCATAAGAAGTAACGTTAAAAAAGATGTAGAGTGTGGGGGGGAGGCAGAGAGAGCTTAGTGCAGCGGGCGGTAAAAGTAGGTTGGGGTGGGGAGGGGAGTGGTTGCAGCTTGCAGGACTGGGGGCAGGGTGACAGTGAAGGGACTGGGGAGGAGAGGACAAAAAACGGTGGATCTAGGAGTGAGCGTCCATTCACGATTGAATTCCCGGCCTCTGATTGGTCAGCTCCTCTTCCCAGGTGATAAACATTGGAACCATGTGCACCGATGAATTGCATAGTTAAGGACCATTTAAGCACTTTTCATCTGTTAAGGTAGATTCAACGTGCTTCTCCTACATTTAAAACGTTTGCCCAGGCAGAACACAACAACATGTATTCTAGTGGGAATGCCGTTTTCAAGGAGCTGTGCTGTCTCTGTCCCACCCAATTTGGACACAGCACTTTTCAGCGGTTAATATGTCACGTTGCAGCGCTTAATTTCGTTGGACATGTTGGTCACAGGGATCGCCTTAGCTTTGTTTTTTAAATGTCTCCGTACACAACCCTTAGATTGCATTAATAAAGAGAATGTGCGTTTACATTCTGAGAGAAAGCTCAGATCAGTGTTTATAAAACCGAACGTTTGTTCTACAGTATTCTTGCTAGAAATAAGATGTTACTTCATGAAAATGCGGGACCCAGAGGGCCTTGGGTTCACAGCGATGACGCACCGAGGACGAGGACTCTTCAGTAATCTCAACAATTCTACTTCTATTCAGTTAATAAATATAATCATGTGTTCATAAATAGCTGGAAGGTTAATTCTGAAAGCGGAACACGCTGGCTTGATAAATCTATGCGTGACCATGAGCACTTCGCTGTGGGTACATTGTTAAGTGGTTTCCTTCTATCCCCATTGAACGGCTGTTAATCAGCATGGAAGGCCTTGGGGTGCCTAACAATGGCTGCCTTGCAACGCGCACATCCCGCTTTGGTGCATTTGTTGGCGCCAATCAGATTTTGGATGTCTGTTTCGGGGTTTGCTCCCTCCCTTCTGACGTCACTGGGTTCAAGGATGAGCATCCTCAGTCTGGGAACTAGGGGAATTACATGGAGAATGCTGAACCAGCTTTCAGGATTCAGAGGAAATTTGAACGCAGCAAGAGGTCCGGGTTCAAGAGATCTACTCAATCAACATTACAGAAGGTTTCTTTTGTCTATTTATTTACTGTGTTTGTATGGAAAACACACAGCAAACCTAGGGTTTGATGATGCCTAGTAAAAGAGTGTGGAAGTGAGAAAAACAGTCAACTGAACAGCAGCTGTCTGGTGGTCAATCTGAACGTAAGCAGTGTCAGGAGAGTGCAGATGCCAATACAGAACTTGTTCCAGAAGGTTGTAAACAGTAGAGGAATAGTGTTGACTCGGCTAGCATAGCTACACGAGGGCACAGCCACAAGATGGTGGATAGCATATTGAAGTAATCGCATTAGGGCATCAGAGGTTACAGTTCTTGTTAATTGTTTACAAGTACAAAGGGACATGCCCCACGAACAACGATGCTTACAGCTCCAATATAATGTCCAACTGTTCATATACAGAACCCCTAGATAACCTTCCATATTCCACACTCGACATTCCAAAATTCTATTCCCTAACTGACACTCCCACAACAATAAAATACAACACAACTCCCTTCCTTCACATGAGGAGAAAAAAAAATAAGCAAACTATATACTAGATATAATACATGAAACAAATACAACTCATAATAAATGTCCACACAATCCTGTAGGAAAAAAAAAAATAAGCATGTTATACAACCTACAAGAAAGAAACTGCTGCGTTATTTATACATCATAAATTCTAGACATTTGCTAGGTAATCTATGCACTGTAGAACTCCTCTTAACTTCATTATGGACAAGAAACATATCTAAATCACTATAATTCCTATACAGATTATGATAACTGCCACTACACGACATAGGATAACAATCCCAGTGATCCCAATGTCTCACCACAATATAATTATCCTTCTTAACCTTTTCTCTCAAAGGCTTGAACACTCTGATGTGATTCCAAACAGCACCACCATCCACTCTTACTGCTTTATCCAATCAGTGGGTGCCTTTTACAAGAACAGAAAACCTGGAAACTCCCTTACCACTCATGCTTCCTTTTCTCACTTTCACCACATCACCTACTCTGAAAATATCTTGCTTCGAGCACTGTTAACCTTATACTATTTGTCATGATACTCTTTTCATTTCTTTTGACTTAAGAACCTCTTATCAGCCACAAAATTCTCATCAACCACCGGCACACCTAAAATAGCATTCAACCAAAATGTACGCAATTACTATTAGGTTATCTGCCACCCATCAAATTGAAAGGTGAAACTCCAGTGTTACCTGTGGTGTAGCTCTTATACTCCACAACAAATCGCATTGTGTTTCCTTCCAATTCAACCCATTAGCCAATGCTAACTGCACACACTCTCCAATGACTCTATTAAGCATTTCCACCATAGCATTAGACTCTGGATGGTACACCAAAGAAAACTTCCACTGAAAACCTGCCTTGGCGGTATAATCACTAATTTCCTTACTTCTAAACTGTGGCCCATTATCACTCAAAATCACTGTCTGAATTCCTTATCTCCTAAACATCTTCTCCAGAAAAATCAATAACCCCTTTGGACGTAACAAAATCTACAACAGCAACCTCTGGCCAATTAGTGTACATGTCTACCAATACTAATACTAATAAGAACTTTTTTCCATGGCCGAGTCCCTCCTAAGGACTTAACACAATGATGGCCAATTCCATCCATTGACCATCAGGAACCAGCATAGGAATTAACGGTGACTTCTGGGTGACCATATTCTTATCACAATTATTTCACGCTGAACACAACCGCAAACATCTCTCTACTTGTGCATCCATGGCAGGCCACCAATATTTTTCTCTAATTTTCCTTTTAGTTATTGACATACCAGGATGACCCTCATGAGCTAACATTATTATTTCCTCCCTTAACACTACCGGAGGTATCATCTTCTTCCCCCTCAAGACTGAATCTCCTTCAATCGTCAACTCATCTTTAACCATGAATGTATCCTCCACTTTATCCTTTTCCGGCCATCCCTAAACAATCCATTTCTTTAATTGGTTCAAAATGTCATCATCTACACAACCTTCTCTTGACTCAAAGCCTCAAGTACTCCACACACGTGTTCATCAAACTCCCCATCAGTATTCATCTCCTCTCCTTGCAAAGGCATTCTAGACAGAAAATGAGCAATACAATTCCATCTCAAAGTTATATTCCAACAACTTGAGACTTAACCTGGCAATCCTTTGACTGTCAAAACCTTAACCAAAGGTTGGTGATCGGTTTTAATAGAACATTTCTCTCCCATACATATTATCTGAAATGTCCCATGCCCCAACAATATGCCAATAACTCCCTCTCAATCACTGGTAGCTCTGGAGGCAAATATTATGATCTTCTCCCGATCCCCCTCAACTTGAGACAACACAGCACCGAAACTCTTTCCACTAGCATCCACAGTGATGAAGGAATTTCTTCCTGGCACAAAACCTTGCATTAAAGTTGCTTCAAGAATACATTTCTTTATGGTTTCCACAATTTTCTCATGCTCATCACTCCTAATAAATATCAGATTCTTCTTCATTAGTTCTCTTAATGGTTGAGTAATCTCAGCAAAATGCTCAACAAATTTGTTGTAACACTCTGCTAAACCTAAAAAATAATGTAATACATTTTTACTACCAGGAGAAGGTGTTTTTTCAATAGCTTCCATATCTTTAATGTTTGGTTTATAACCACCCGTGGAGAGTGTGTGAGCACGTAGTCCACTTCCTGACTACCAAACATGCACTAATTGTATTCAACAGGCCATCCTTTCTCTTCCAAATTCTTCAAAACTTTACACAATCTCTCATCATGTTGTTTAGTACCTTGAAATACCACAGCAGCTGAAGCCAATCCAAATGGCATCCTCATATATCAATACATGCCAAAAGGCATAATGAATGTTTTATATGTCTTTGAATCTTGAAGCAACTGTATTTGGTGATACGCAGCAGAAAGGTCTATCGTGGAAAAAGTATCTGCTGCAGCAATTAAATTCAACTTTTCAGAGAAAGGATACTTCTCAATAATTATAGCCTTATTCAACTCTCTCAAATCCATACATATTCTGACCTTACCATTAGGTTTTCTTGCAACCACAGTAGGGAACACCCATTCAGAAGCATCAACTTCTTCAATCACCCCTTCATTCTTCAGTCTGTTTAGCTCTGCTTTCACATCTTCCCTCTGGGCCCTGGGGCTTTTACATGTATTTTCGGTTTATACTCCTGAAGTTTGCCAATGCTCTCCTTAAACACATTTGGAAATAATGTATTTTCTTTCCCTCTGATATATTTATGTTCATCATACTCATTGTTAGCCACAACTATGGAAATCGACTCTTGGCAACCAGGACTTAGTTTTATTTGAAGCTTAGCTTGATTTTCCCAGCCTAAAACATTCACCCTTTTAGATGCCACCTATATCTTAACCTCAGCCAATATGCCTTTGAACACTATTAAAGCAAACCTGTAGCCTAAAATGTTGGTTACTGAGCCCTTAAAAGCATCATGCATGTTCAAAATAGGGTTGTATCCCCCTCTACACAATTCTTGCCACTTTTCTTTTGGTATTATAGTGTACAGAGAGCCTGAGTCCACAGTAAGTTCAGAAACAACGCCATCAATGCAAAATGTACTCTTGGGGGATCTTTTTGTTGCCATTTATCACCATAGTGACTACCCCTACCTCCTGTTCCCCCCTCATCATCATCTCCTTCTTGTGCACATTTAAACTTTTGATTGCATTTCCTGTTTCTGCACACTGTGCTAAAATGACCTTTAACCCTGCAATTAGAACTTTTATTTTTCAATGCAGGGTAAAATTGAGAGTTTGCATAATGTTTTCGTTTGCCACATTGAAAACACTTCCCTAAATAAGTCTTTTTAGCATTATCATCTCCAACATTTTCTGCAGAAGATATTGTAGATTCCTTGCTCATCTAGTCCTTGCCTCTGATGACTGTCATTCCTTAGGTATTTCCTTTGGTTTCACTACATTCACTTTGACAGACTTTTCATCAAATCTTTCTCTTGATCCTTAATGGACTTGCTGCATGTAGCTGTGTGTTCAACCTTTTTAGCTATTGCCATCGTTTCATCCAGGGAAGGATCACCACACATCCATAGTCTTCTTGGACTACATTGCTGTTAGTATGAATAAATATTTGACTCAAATTACAAAATTACAAGTCACAGCCAATTTCTTTAGAGCACTGCCATATTCATACACAGTTTCACTAACTTCTTGTTTTCTCATGTAAAAGTACAATCTATTTCCAGCCACCTTGGTCTTTGGATAGTATTAACTGTACGGAACCATCAGCACTAACTCATATTCATCCTTTCCATCACCTTCCCTTACTATAAGAGAAAGCAACTCCCTATATATCCTGTGACCTTCAGGACTTAAAGAGTGTAACAACAACTTTTTCTTCTTTGTCGTTGTGAAACTTGAATTATCTATAGTGTCCATATAGTTTCCCCATATTCCTTCCACTATCTCCATGGAATTGGAGGTTCTCCAGCTGTTGCCAAAAATGGTTGGGGAGGATGAATAGTTACACCTTGCACTGTGCATAGAGTACCTGTAAAACATGTTTATACTCAGATGTGATAGGATAATGTGCTGTCTGTAATAAGTATTATTGATTACAGCAGTTGCTGCTCCATGTTTTGTAATAATTATATACCTCCGAACACTGCTGTACCACATGAAACTGTTGCAGCTTCAGGTTCTCTTCATAGAAGCAATTAATCAATTGCATTGTGTATGTGTTGCCCCGCCGACTTCTGTTATTGGAACCATAGATTGCCTGGGACAAAGATGGACGCACATAAAAGCTGCATATGGAGGTCCTTTACTCTAGTGTAATCGTCCAATGAGCTTGCTAGAACAGACGGCAGCTTCCAATGCCCATAGCATGTGCAAGGATCCGTAGAATGCAGATAATGGTAAACATCCAATACGATCACGGACCATAAAGTTAACTTCAATTGAAAGTTATTTGTTCGCAATATGAAAAAGCAGAGCGAAGAAGGAGGAGGAAAAAAAAATTACCCACAGCACTGATTGGTAAGGCCAAACTGTTGTGCGGTTATTAGGGAGGCACAAACACAATCAGGGTGAGGTGACTAATCCCATCCTCACCACCATCTCAAGTAATCACATTAGGGCTGCAGAGGTTACATTTATTGTTTATTGTATACAAGAATATGTACAAAGGTACAGGCTCTGCGAACAACGATGCTTACACCTCCAATGTAATCTTCAACTGTTCATATACAGAACCCCTAGAAACACTTCCATATTCCACACTCCACATTCCAATATTCTATCCCATAACCAACACTACCACAACAATAAGTAAGATACAACACATATCATATCTTTCTTAGTGTCTTGCAAAGTGTCATTTCCTCCTGGAGACGGCATCAGCTATTTCCTGGCAGACATTTGCAGGCAGAGTGAGAGATTCAGCATTCAGCTCTGGCTTAGGTTGGTAGCTAGTGTACGTTTCTGAGAAAAGGATCAAATGGGATCTCTTTATTTTGGAACAAATTCAGTCAGTTATATAGATTTAGGTCTACCTAGATAAAGTCACACTAGTATCCAAGCAGGACATTGGAGAAGTCAAGAATGTTTTTTTATCAGCCAACTATTACTATGGGGAGAATGAATGGGAGTGCACATCTGAATTTATGAGGCATTTAATGCTCAAGATTCATTTAAAAGGATCTGGGAGATGCCATAGCAATGCATGTAGTGATCGTCGGGAGGATGGTAAATTGAAATTCTATTATGGGCCTAAGAGCCTTTTGTGCATCTTGGCTGCGTTGAAGTTCAAATCCACTGGTACCTCTGGAAGCCTCAGAGAAGGAGTCATTGGAAGCGTGTGTTATCAGAAACGTATAAGTGCCAGTCATATGGAAATGGTAGGAATAAAAATAATCCCTTGCCAACTTCATAAGTGGCAGCAGGTATATGCTGAGACTAGAATGACCAGCCTGATAGACACAACACGTGGCTCAAAATTCTCTAATGTGTAAACCTGATGCCTACCTCAAAGAAATAAGCTGAAACATCAATCATGGAGCCACGGACTGCTGTAGCCAGAAAGGAAGCTGGCAGTACTGCAGCATGATGGTGATGAAAGGAGTAGCAGACAGTCAAAAATACGAAGTGAGGTGATGCTGTCATTTCTGATTTCAAATATATCATCTCAGGCTGCTGCCAGAGCACTGATGGTGAGGCATGGATTGCTTTACCAATGAGAGATTCCACAGAAGAGGAAAAACTAGACTGTGAGATCTCAAACAAGAGGAAATAGACATGCAAAGTCAAAAAAGAAAAGGTAATGCCCTCTAATGATTTGCCTCTTGTGTAAGCACCTTATTGAAGGATTGTGCTTTATTCTACTGATATTAAAATCATTATTGAAATATGTGAAGCACCACAAATATGCAGGGAAACAACCATTTGCCTAATCAGGAAACTGGGGAAATATTAGAAGCAATGTGGGCAGCTAAATACCTTTTTCTTTAATGAATATTGACACAAAGACTATTGGAAAATTGTTAGGAAAAGATTGAACACAATCATAAATAAGACAGTTAAGAAGGATCAGAGTAGTACTGCAGATGGGTGATTTTTAAGTGTAACTATATCAAGTAAGTGGACAGGAATCCATCGTGCATCACTTCTCGTATCACTGTTACAAAAGTCATCAAAAGGAGTTCTAGATTTGAATGATTGAATTGGGTACATATATCACTTCTTTCTTTACAGCAGTCTTCAAGTGACTTAACTGTTATCCTCTTTGTCTTGGCTGTAGTCATTGTACACCTGCTGCAGAAGTAAACAGAGACTACTGACCGAGATTTGCAGAGCCCCACGGGTAGGAGTCAAAACTTTTATAAACACATCTGCTTTTCCAGCTGTGGTAATATAAGCCCAGGAAAGTGTTCCTGCCCACCCACTTTCATCCAAGAGATTTCCAAGAACCATGAAAACTGCTATCTCAATATGCAGCCCACCAAATATTACAGTGAATTGATCTTCACCATGAGTTGTTGGCAGTTCCACTGGATTTGTTTTGCCAATGCGTAGAGTGGCTGGTCAAACGTAATGATTGGAATCTGCCCAGGATTAAGGGCTTTAACTGCTGTATTCACACTATCCATTGAATGGTGAATCATGGCCTCTGATATAGCATAGTCTGGGAATAGAGAGCTAGGAATAGAGAGAGGAAGCAGGGATGAAAGTGTTAATTCACAATCGTTTTGAGGTTCTTCTTGTTGACTTGTGTGGTGTAATGCAGAGGTGATTATTTCACCGTCTTGTAGGTTATCACTATCCATAGCCTGTGTTACATGCTTCAGCCAGGCGTATTCTTTCACCATAGATTGCAGCGTGGATTGGTAGTCAACTGTGTTGGCAGAGTGCAATCAGTTCTCATGGGGGCAACACTAACTGAAGAGGAATGACAGTATTTTCCATGTCATAGTGATGACATACTTAATTGCCAATTTCTGAGGAGATGTGCAGCACACACCACATGATTTGCTTTGGCCGAGTTTGTGCAGGGTTTCAACAAGTTCATGCTTTCAAGTTTGTATATGGATTAAACACTTAAGTAGATAGGCAAAGGAGTTTCCAATTCTCGGTTGTGCCTGAAGGCTCTTTCAGACTCATACTGCTGATGTCTCACCAAACTGTTGTAGATTCGTAACTGTGCAACAGTGAGGATTGGTTAATAATAATAATAGTTTAGCATTTATATAGCGCTACGAACCCTCCGGTATCTGGGTGCTGCTTATTATTACCAATGGTGTGTGGTGCTCATGTATCCACCTCGGAAGGATGAAAGGCTGAGATTGGCCCTGCCGGGATTCAAACTTGCGTCAGCAGGCTCTGCACAGATTTCAAAGCAAGCGCTCTACTCGAGGCATTGTTGAAGAACTTGACTGTGCTTTAATTTTTGGGCCATTTGTACACATAGCAACCAGATCAAACAGAGATGCTGGCACAGAGTCTCCCTGACACCTGTTTGCAAATGATCCATTTAAGTGATTTTCCATTTTAAAGATGTCTCTTTTCATTATATTTGCTGCTAAGCAAGAGGAACATTGTCACAATCTGCATCGTATTCACATCCCTTGCACAGTGCAGATCCAATATTATTATTAAATATAAGCATCACATGCTTATTTGCTTCCATGTCAGGAAAGTAAGCAATTATCCTGTTTTTCAGTTTCGTGGAATGCATCTGTCCTGAAAGATCACTTCCAAGTTGTTTAATCCTCATGCTATAGAGATTGTATAGGTCAACAAGTTTAAATATGGGTGCAATTTCATTGTCTGTTTGAGCATCTTCGATGAATGATATAAATTCTGCAAATGCAATACCATGGTTAATTTGGTCGATCTCAGTTTCTTGTGTTGTTTCGTCTCATGCTGTAATAATATGAGGCAATGCATATGGTGCATGGCATCTTGTGCAGTAAGATCGCCTGCACTCTGTTTAGCAAGAGGGGTTTGTATTCTAGTTTAAGGGCACAGTGACAAATGCGAGCATCAAGGCCAAATGCAGATGCTGTACACAATGACCTTTCAGCTGGGGCAGGCATGTCACAAAAAAGCATATTGGTTTTGTATTCACTGAACTTTCTTCTTGATTCCTCTAACGGGGGAATTACGTGGAACTATCAGAATTATCTGCTGGTGATATCTTCCTTTACTCTGCTCTTTGCAGTTTTGTTTTATTAAACTGCAATCTACATGATTTGTGAAACCAAGATTTACGTCATACCAATGTTGCTTCAATACCTCCACCGACATCCAGATGTGACAGATTAATTGTCCTTGGTAAACACCCAACACTACTTAATCCCACAAGCAAACAGATATTGTCTTTTTGCCAGCTCCCTTTGTATCATGTTTAGTCTTTGCTGGACAGTGAAGAACATTTGAATTGTCTTCTTGGCAGATGAAACACTTCTTTGAATCTGTTTCTGTGATTTGTCTAGAAGTATAATGCTTGAATGGATTCATCAGCTTATGTACTTTCTCCATATTTGTATCATCTTTTTCTTCTTCTTAAAATTTCATACAAACGCGTTCATCTGCGAACAAAAAAATGATAATAATACACTGCTCTTTTTTCACAACCTTGTTTTGTGTATGCATTTTTATGAACTAATTGACATTTTGCACACATATTTATAACATAAATTCACAAAATAATCACATTTAATAGGGAAGCAACGGCATTAAATAACATACGAAAGAGCAGACTAACAATTTTCTGAGGCTGCCATTTTCAATATCTGCCGAATACTGTTAGAGTGATATCTGGGATGGCCTCACAGCCAGAATGAAACCTTTCAATATGTACTATATGTGCCCCAGGATTCATGCTTCCATCACCAGTAGCACAATTCTTCCAAATATTTCAGCTATATCCTGTACTAGAGAGGCTTTATTCAGAAAACATAGCTCCAGGAATTAATGCCTGAACTAGTGTCAGCTAATGATTCATTGCTAGCAAGCATGCAACTTTTGTCAGTGTCTTACAATACAGGCTGTTTTAAAAGGGTTGGGTTTGGATGCAGATGTGTTGCTAGTATAAGGTTGGAATAAGAATATGAAAGCCTGAGTCATTGTGAACGGGGAACTCTGAGGAGAATCAGTGATTCATACAGCGATGTGGCAGGGATGCCCCACATCATATGTGCTGTTTGACATGTATGTTGAGATATTATATGCATGCTATTGGGGATTCATAATACATATTTATTTTTCTACAGAATTGGTGGAACAAAGAATGAGTGCTGTGCACTTATGATTCAGTGACCCTGAAAAAAACATGCTTTGAGTTTGAGAAATTGATTATTATCTTCAGCAATGCTCTGGAGTATCTGGTAAATAGCTCCAGTAAAGGAAATATCCAGATATTATGTACATCAACACCCACATAAAATACCTGGGAATTTCAGTCCCTGGGAAGATGGAAGTGATTATACCGAGTTACCTTAACAGAATCGGAAACAAATCAAATCCAACTTGAGAAGTTGGAATTAGCTTTTGATAACTTTGCTATCAAGAACTGATATAGTAAAAATACACATTGATTCTTGCCAACACAACCTTTTCATTTGAATTAATTTCACTCTACGTGGACAAGAACATTACAACTAAATTGCATTTCATAATTAGAAACTTTCTGTAGATGGCAAGTGGCCCAACGTTGTATTAAACAAAGTTTGAGAAAGAAAGAATGCTGATCACTACCAGACACTCACATGTACTTAGGGATATATCTTGTTAAATTTGTAAAACCATTCTTAGAGGAATTTGACAGGACGTGTAAAATGGATATGTTGGCAGCGTTGACATAAACATCTATTATCAGACCCTCATTACCAATATTCTTCAAGACAATGAAATTACATTTTCTGTATCTTTCTTTAATGGTATAGTTGGCTAGCCAATATAGAACAGGATTTCCATGCTTCTCCTGTTCATATACTTTGTAGGATATCCCAGGTACACCTGCATGCTTACAGGACACACATTGGGCTTCATTACGAGGTTGGCGGTAACCCCGTAACACTAAGTCCGGCTCCTGACTTCCCGGTGCCACCGGGACATTGCAAGTCCCGGTGGCATGGGAAGTCAGACGCAGGATTTTGAAAGTCCCCTTTCCTCCATGGAAGTGGGAGACGGAATCACCGGCACCTTTGCTAACGGTGCCGGTGCTTTCGAGTTGAATCTCCCTACTGGGGCTGCTGCGCAGACTCGTAGTGTGGCAGTCCGGAAACAAGAGCTTACTGGCACCCTTATTTCCGGACTGCCTCACCTGTAATAAGGCCCATTGTCTCAAGGTGGATTCCATTTGAACATTAGCAGCCATGGTGGATGTGAACAAAATTACCGCGGAATGGTTCATGGCAGTGATCACTCTCATCAATTAAATATTTACAGTTAGATCATTGGGCTAAAACATTGGTCTGTGACAAAAGTGGGTTTACCTTTTCAGACCTAGAAGAAACATTGTCCAGCCCCTTTCCAAACTAATAATTTACATGCTAGGGTTTGTTCCCAGTTCACATGACAAATATTACAATATTGTGCAACTGAATTAACAAGTTTGCATGTCCATGAAATTACAATGGTGACATTGATTCTCTGATCCACAGTAAGCCTAGTTTCAAGAAAGAACACAATATAATACAAGCAAAGCACACAGTTTGAGTTTTCTCTACATTGTTCCGCTGTTTAGATGAGGATGAGGCTTGTGAGCATAGACAACACTTGGATTGTAGTTCATTCGAGTCACAAGGTTTTTTTGCATAGAACAAACAGTCTGCTCTCGGTCAGCCTAAATGTTGACACAACTCAAAGGTTGTTCGGCTCGGCCACAAGTTGAAAACCCAGTCCACCATTTTAGGACACAAAACAAGAGTTGAAATCAAATTGGCGAATTATTCTTAAAATGCCGGCGAAGTTGATCAGAAATCAAAACATTTCAGATGCGGTAGTCTGTCCAACGCGAATGGGCTTAGGCCAATATTCATAACAAGGCAGTATTATACAAATACAGTTTAACAAACCCTCCTTTTGGCCTAAGCCATGAGCATTACCCCACACCTCAATGTCCGTACATCCTATATCACATTCTTCAGAAATATCAATCGCCATAAATTCCTTGATAGTAATATCCTTCATTACAAAAACATTAGTAGTTTCATTGGGTGCATGTACCTTTGGTCCTAGTGTACCTATCGTTTGCGCACAACATCCTCCTAACATCGAACATATGGCAGGAAGGCATTGTGCACAACAACAACAAAACAAAAGAACACCAAGAACTATCATTAGGACTGCAAAGAGCTTCCAACCCCATGATCGTAGTAAGTCCCAGAACCAAGCACTAAGATCCCAGTTTCCCTCGGGGACATGTACTTCAGTACTCAAGGTATGCAGATTTTGTATTGCCTTGTATATGGTAGGAGAGGAGTCAGGTACAAAAACAAAGCACGCAGATCCCACCAATTTACATACCCTACCACGTTCAGCTAGGGTGACGACTAACACCGTCCTATTTTGGAGGGCCACTAATCTAATGGCCTTTTGCTCTCGCATCATGTTGTACAGAATATCGGTGGTTCTATTGATGGTTTTCTCCAGTTCCTTTGCTAGTGTTTTGATATCCTCAGAGTTTATTTTCCCTCCCCAAAATGGCAGAAAGGATTTTGCTACATCACCCATGATTTGTGAAGGAGTATCACCATTCTCATCCCGCCTTGGATGAGCTCTAGAGACTTCAGAGGTGCTGACCACATATACCCCTGGTAACAAGATACCCAAGTAACAAGTACCCTGCCAATGTCAAGGTAACCAAGGTTAAGCTTCATTGCCACAAACAAAGTAAACAAGGTCTCCTACATACAAAGTTCTGTCCTCATGGGTTAGATTTGCAATGTCGGTACAACCTTCGAACGTACCCATTGGCTGAGAACCATCCCTTTGTATACCGAAGGGAACAGAGTTAGGGCTATGATTAATAGTATAAGAAGGAGGCATGGCATCCCAGTTGCCTACGGGAGCCATCTTGAAGGAAATCAGTGATTGAAAAGGTCTAGAGAGTCTATCAGAAGGCCTAATAGAAGCAACAATGAGTTTGCTTATATTCGCAAAGAGAGAACATCCCAAAGGTGTTAGGACTCGTTTTTCAAATTCATTTAGATTCGTCCAATCGAAGTTCCCAGAAAAACTATCATTCCAACGACCAAAGAATAATGCCGCGAGCGAGGCGTAGCATGCAGTAGTTAAAGGAAGAGGATGAATATACCAGCCCAGTCCCTTTTCCCCGCGTTGTAGCAAATGTGAACACACCCAGCAATTTGTTCTGTCTAGAATCGTATGGGTCACATTCATGATCTTTAAAAGGGTGTTATTGTGATAACCCTGCTATGTTGGGAATCACGAGAAGGAACAGTGTGCAGATGCACGAAAGGTGGAGACACAGTGGAGATAATTTCAGGAGGTAACAAAGTCTCAAGTGGACGCACCCCTTCCAAGTACCAGAACCCAAGAGCAAATACAATTATTAAACAGACCAGTACTGTGATTAAAAAACAGTGGGTCCTCAAGGAACATGATCTCTGATGAACAGATTCTTTGTCAGCCACAAGACCAATAGCTTGTTCTGCCTGAGGAGATTTAGGAAAGGACATTGTTTCTCAGAGTTCAGTGTCTGTTTAGAAGCCTCTCCGTTAGGCTCTTTTAGTTCATCCGTCGGTGTCTCCTGACCACGTTGCCTATCTTGCTTGAAGGTAACTTTGCTGGTCCCTGCCTCTTATTTATTTTTCCCAGCGAAAGAGTGACAAGGGACTGGCTCAACGCTGATTATTTGTGGGCACAGCCGATGCTGTGCTGTAAGTTTGGTGCCTCGGACGTACCTCAAGACTCCAGGTACGGTGTGATCTGCGAACAGAGTGTCGTCGTTTCCTGAAGGAGGTGGTGAAGCAGAAGCAAGATTGCTCACTGGTGAAGAAAGATCCAGAGAATAACTTGAAGACAAAGTGGCAGTCTCCCCAGGCCCCACAGGCTCAGGAAGGATCTCCGTAGACAAAACAGGCTTGTGATGAGGAACAGAGTGAACTACCTCCTTCTCTTTCCCTTTGTCGTCGGGCATAGGAAAAGGTATCTTCTTGATGAGCATTGCGTGGATCCATTGTCATTTCCCTTCTACTCATACAGCGGTCTTTGTGGCCAATAGGACTTGAAATGGTTCTTTCCAGTGAGGTGCGAGACAGGAGGCTCTTTCAAACGATTTGACGAGCACCCAATTGCCAGGTCGGAGTCGATGACCTGGCCCCTCGTACTTTACTGGGAGGGCTTCTCACACCTGTTGATAAATCAAATACAAGGTATGAGTTAAATGGTTACAGTATTCAGAAAGGAGCAAATGCTCTACATCTTTTAGATGCTTAGGTTTAGGTACATTCCAAATATTGGCTCGTCTCCCCATGATTATCTCATAGGGAGAGAGCCCAGTCTTTGTTTGTGCGGTCTTCCAAATGGACAATAGAGATATCGGTAAGGCATCTGGCCATATCAAATTACTACTGGCACGGATTTTAGCCATTTTATTCTTCGATATACCGTTGTGGCGTTCTACAAGTCTGGCACTCAGAACGTGTCTGGCCGAATGAAACCGTTTATCGATCTGTAATCCCATGCATACTTGCAGGATAACAGCAGCGATAAAATGTGGACCATTGTCTGACTAAATGACCCTTGGCAAACCAAACCTAGGAAAATATTCCTTCAGCATGGTTTTCGCCATAGTCATTGCTGTGGCATCTTTTAAAGGGAAAGCTTCAACCCATTTGCTGAAAGCACAAATAACTACCAGAACATATTTGTAATTTCGACAATGCTCCATTTCAATGAAATCGAAGTGTATAACCTCAAAAGGCACAGAGGGGGGTCAAAACTACCCCTCAGTGTCGATGTACCCTTCCCCACATTGTTCTGTAAGCATACCATGCAATTTTGGACCAAACGCTCAGCAGTTTTCGAGATATTTACATTCACCCAGACAGATTCTAACAGTTTACAAATCTTTTTAGCACATAAATGAGTTGGACCATGAGCCATCGTAACCATAGCGGTGACATAAGCATCGGGCATCATCCATCTTTGCTTCCCATTATCTACCCAACAACCTTCATCGTCTAAACTTGCTAAACCCTCAGCCCATTGCTTAAGCTCTTCTGAAGTGGCACCAGCCTGAATGTCTTTTATACAACCAATTCCTTCGTCATTATACAAGTGTTAGTGACTTCTCTCATTATATACATTTCAGAATGCAATCGGTTGCAGTTTGTTTGGCTATTCTGTCAGCAAAAGCGTTTCCTATCCCCACATCATCTGTTACTTTCTGGTGTGCTGCACACTTCATTATGGCTAACTGAGTAGGAAGCGCAAGTGCTGAAAGAAGCCAAACTATCAAAGTGCCATGTTGTATCTTAGTTCCATGTGAGGTCAAGAAACCTCTCTCTGCCCATCATCTACCGAAGTTGTGAACCAACCCAAAGGCATACTAACTGTCTGTAAATATATTCACACTTTGTCCTTTGGAAAGTTCACAAGCTTGAGTCAATGCAATAATCTCTGCGGCCTGCGCAGAGTTATGCAGAATTCTTTTGGTTTCCACAATAGTGCTTAATGTAGTGATGGCAAAAGCAGCAGTGGATGTACCATCCGGAAGTTCGAAGCGGGAGCCATCGCAAAACAGCTCCCCTTGTGGATCTTTTAACGATGTATCACTTAATTCAATTCTGCCTTTAGTCTCTTGTTCTGTGGTATAGACGCAGTCATGTGACATCTTGTCACTGCAAGCAATTTCTTGCAGAAATGGCAATAGTTCGGCCGGATTTAATGCGTAACATCTCTTACTTTGGATATGCGGTGCAAATAGAACCGGCTTGTATCTTGTTAATCGTGCTGATGTGAGATGTTGCATTTACGTTCTGTTTAATAGAGCATCTACAGAGTGAGGTACCATTACCGTTAAGGAGTGACCCCAGAACCATACCCTCACTTTGTCTTACATATGCAGCGGCAGCAGCAACAGCTCTCAAAAATCTCAGCAAAGCGCATGCAACAGGGTCAAGCGTGGAGGAAAAATAACCGCACCGTCTATTCTTCCATCCATGTTTCTGCATTAACACAGCCAAAGCGCATCCATCACATTCATGCACATACAACACAAAGGCCTTGTCATAATTTCCTGTGCCCAAAACTGGTGCTGAACACAACGCAGCCTTGGGCAGATCAAAAGCTTTCTGGCAATCCATGTTCCATGGTAAAGGCAAAGAAATGCCCGTCTTTGTCAATGCCAACATTGGTTTTTATCATTAATGAAAAATTAGGGATCCACTGTCTACAGTATGAAGTCATGCCTATCAAGGCTCTGACCTCTTTATGTGTATTTGGGAAAGGCATGCTAGAGATTCTTTATATCCGTTCAGGTGTCAGTCTTCTCCCCTCCTTTGACAAGAGATAGCCTAAATAGGCGTCCTCCTGTCGACAATACTGAAACTTTTTCAATGAAGCCTTATGCCCATGCTCTGCTAGATGGATAAGCAGAAACATGTTGCCCTCCTTGCAAGCAACCTCTGAGTCTGCAGCTAAAAGAAGATCGTCAACATACTGCAACAACGTACAAGTGGAAGGCAACTCAAGTGTATCGAGCTGTTCCTTCAAAGCTCTACTATAAATGCTTGGACTCTCAGTGTACCCTTGTGGCACACGAGGGAATGTAAACAAGCATCCCCCTATGGTGAACGCAAACAAATATCTACTGTCAACATGTACAGGAATACTAAAGAAAGCATTTTTTAGATCCACAACACTAAAATATGTAGCTGAAGCTGGAATCATTGTCAATACAGTAGTCACATCAGGCAAAATTGGAAATTGTGGAGCAACAATCTTATTGATAGCACGGAAATCAATAATAAAACAAAAAGGAATTGCATTATCCCTTTTCTTATACACCGGTAGAAACGGACTATTACAAAAAATTCCTGCAATTTCCTCAATCACTCCTCGACGTACAAAATCAGAAACAATACTCTTTAAAGATTGCTCCCAGTCAACTGAAACCTTATACTGTGAAATACGTGATAGTTTAACACCTGGTTACAACACAATTTTAACAGGTTCAATTTGTAAAATACCAATGTCATTATCATCAACCACCCATAAACATGCCAGAACCTTATCCAATTCAGTCGGTAAAGGCCTAGTCAAGAATTGTGAAACAGAAGTTTGTTGAGGTGAAATCGTCAAATGCACTCCATCTGGAGAACAGTAAATTAACACATTCAATTCTTTCAACAGATTCAACCCCAACACATTTTCGCCACAATTCGTCGTCAAAAGAAATGGACACAAATCGGTGAATGGCCCCAGTGAAATGGGTACCGGCTGAGAGACCAGACTAACCACTGGAGTACCAGAGAACCCTACAGAAATATTGTTCTGCCCTGACAGTGGAATGTCTGGAACCCGCGAATGATCAACGGAACACTTCTGTGCTCCTGTATCTATCAAAAATAGATGCTTCCTATTCCCCACCTTCATTTCTACGTAGGGCCCTTTCAGATCGACGGTACTAGGTACTTGTTCCAGACTCTGCTTCAGGCTGTCCTAACGGAACAGTACATCATCAAATGCAAGATCCTCTTAAAGATAGACAGTCAAAGGATTATCAAAAATGTTCCCATTATTAACACTATGCTGCTGACTATCCTGTGAAAATGACAGTTGATTCTGAGCGAAATGACTTTTACCAGGACTCCCTATCTCAGGACGGCCTCTGGATCATCTACCCATGGTACCATATGTGTTATTCGATTGCTGCTGAAGGATCGGGCATTGTGCTTGCCAATGACCTTCTTATCTGCAATAAGCACATTGGTTCATGTGTTCAGGACCCATTTGCGCATTACTCTGTGAGGCAAACTGACCTCTAAACTGTATATTCCCACCTATAGTTCCTCTTACTATTTGCTGCAACAATACTTTTGTCTTCAAGTCTTCCTTCTTATTTTCTATCCTTTCTTTTTCAGTATTGACTCTATTTTTAAAATTCTGAGCCATGTGCAATACTTCAGACTGCGATTTAGCCGGCCAGGTTCTTTCGGAAGTCATCATTTGTGATTGGATATCAGGCATTAATCCACGCACAAATTTTTCCACACACAGCCTTTTTCCTGACTCGGTAATTAAGTCCTGACTGCTAAAATCTGAAAACGCTTGTTCGAACCGATTAAAAATTTCGTAGCACCTTCAGATTTCCCCTGGATGCCAGCTGTAAGCTTGTCCCAAACTATTCTTCTCCCTGGAACCAAAGTCTTCAATTTAGTTACTATTCTGTCTGGCAGTGTCAATATCACCTGTGGCAGTTTTTCACCAGCATTCCTTTCTCCATCTATCCTAAAAAGTTAACCCATGTGTCCCCCATTCCTGCCAGATCAGCTATAGTTCTAATCTGTTTCCATAAATCAGCAGTTAGGATCACAGGGAACAACAAGTCTATATCACCCAGCATGAAAACTGACAAATGCAAGAGAGATTCTATTTATTTATAAAATCCTGTATTCACTAACTGTCTGGAAAATGGGACATGAACAAACTGTGAAACATAATGAGCTTCAATAGTATTGGCTGCTGCACCTGTTGCAACATTAACTGGAATTTCAACTTTAGGAACAAATGTCGGAGGAACCTCCCTCATTGGTAATTGAGAAGTGGGCAATTCTGAACGTTCATTAAGCAACAGGGCTAAATCAAGTGTCAAAGTAGTCAAAGCAGTATCAGACGAAAATGTTCTCTTCAAAATGACCATCAAATCTGTGGGACAACAAACCTTTTTCTTCATAAACTCATCCTGCAGGTACTCTAGCATTCTCTGTAACACTTTCCTTTGCATAGCCAGAGTATACTGACTAAACGTGTCATATACTTCAATGGGAGAAATTGAAACATCCGAAATCCATCTAAGCGCGTCACTTGTGGAAATACGTGTCTCTTCACTCATTAGTTTACAAGAAGGAAAAAATTGTTTCTGCACATACGAAGCGTCCAATCTATCGCCATCCATATCATCATTCTGTAACCGATCTAACTCCCTCTTATACTCAAATACCCTCTCAACATGCTCATGTACTTTCTCCGCAGTGTCTGTTGAGTGAGCTAAGACATTCAAATCCCTCAGCCCTTGTGGGACATCCATATCCGTCAAATCCCTCCAAACATCAGCCAAGTGCATTCCAATCCCCTGTATCAAAATATTCTGTTCGGGAATACTTTCTTAGTCAGAAATTGCAGTTAAGACAGCTGATTTTTCACCTTCTTCTATACATTTCTTAGCCCATGCATACAATTCTCTTTTTCTAGCTTTAGATACTGTACTACGAGTCACTACTTTTGAATCAGCACTCTCCCCTTCAATTGCTAAAAGTGGATCAGAACTACTTGGAAAAGAAAGTTCAGAAAAATCTTGCACAATAGGCAGTGGAGACACTACCGCTGGCGGTAAAGACGGAACCAACGGAACACCAACTGTCAGTAAGGGCGGAGATGCAGAAGGGGGAACAACAACAGGAAGAGGAGCAACAACTGGAGGAGGAGCGACAATGGGAGGAACAGGAACAACAACGGGAGGAGGTGCAACAGCGGGAAGAGGTAAAGCAACAGGGAGAGCCACATAAGGAGGTGGTGAACAAGCAACAGTCCTACACTCATTTAAAAGCTTATCGATTAGCTCATCTGAGGCATAAAAGTCCAGAGACAGATATATTTTCTGTACTCCAAGTTGAAAAGCCCTATCCATGCTTCCAATAGATTCGAACTGTTTCTGTTGATCATACAAAAATGCTTTTTCGGTGTTAGAAATATGTCAACATGCGTGTTTCTCTTTACTCTTAAGTTGCTACAGTCCTTAATTACATCAAATGCTGCAGGTATAGCCTTTTTCTTTAACAATATAGACTCTAAATACTCTATACCGGCAATTTCAAAACTACCATGAACTGGCCACTGAAATTCAGAAGCATGTCTAGTTTGTCTGTGCCAAATATCATTGTACTATACTACCTAGGCCGTACTTACAGTACATAGTGCACGTCGGCGAACCCTCAGGTGGTGCCAGTCGCCCATATTCCAAAGATTGTCTGTCTCTGCGGAATAAACTCCTGAAACAGGCAGACAATTTCCAAGCCATGTCAGATAACTGGTGTTACCTGGCATCATTTGTACTCGCGAGTGCACATCTACAACCAAATATCAGGATTCTTAGGAATCGGTGCACGACTCACCTGATTACAAAATACAAAGGAGGTCCGATCGGATTACAAAGGGCCTGCCTCAATATGGGGACCCTCGTCAAGATGTCCTTTCGAACCGTGTTCTCACCTTTCAGGGATCGGATCGTGCAGTACTGTCGAGGTGTCAAGTCTCATACAAAGGGACCCCCTTTTCTCACTCTCCGATACCCGGTCCGATCGCTGCGTCTTATTTTCAGCGAGGAGACATCAATCTTGAGGGTCCCTATTCGGGCGCCATCTGAAAGACCAAAGAAATATCGAGGCTTACTACCACAAAATGAAATACGCCAATCACGGATCGAAAGATACAAGTATCTTTATTCTGTACAGAGTTCAAAGCAAGCAGATAGCTATCTGGCTCCCAACACTTCGCAGTGTGTACCAGCAGACACAGTGAGGGGTGAGAGTGCTGGACATCTTAACACGGGTACATTTATACAATTTTCCAAACATTGTCCAGCCCCTCTACAACCTAATAATTTACATGCTAGGGTTCGTGCCCAGTTCACATGACAAATATTACAATATCATACAACGGATTTAACAAGTTTGCATGTCCATGAAGTTACAATGGTGACATTGGTTTTCTGATCCACAGTAAGCCTAGTTTCAATAAAGAACACAATGGGCCTCATTACGACCCTGGAGCTCACGTAATGAAGGGTGCTGTTACAGGACCGGCACCCATCATTACGTGAGCGCCGATTACGAGGTTCCCTTTGCGGGACCCGGACCAGGCGTCTGGTAAAACCAAACATCTTTTCTGGGTCCCGCGAAGGGAAGAGGGAGGTAATAACGGGCCATTTGTAATGTGCCCGTTATTACCTCGCTCCCCATTCCCATTGAGCTCTAAGGGGCTCAAATGAGAATGGGAAATGGTTCCTTCAAGGAGGAATTACCGGGCCCTCCAATGTTGGAATGACCCGGTTATTCCTCGTTGAAGGAACCCAGTAATGGAGCCCGGTTTGGAGGCAGCCATGGTGCTAATAGCACCATGGCTGCCTCCAAACTCGTAATGAGGCCCAATATGTTACAACCAAAGCACACGGTTCGAGTTTGCTCTACATTGTTCCGCTGTTTAGATGAGGATGAGGCGTGTGAGTGCAGACAACACTTGGATTGTAGTTCATTCGAGTCACAAGGTTTCTTTGCATAGAACAAACAGCCTGCTCTCGGTCAGCCTAAATGTTAACACAACTCAAAAGTCGTTCGGCTCGGCCGCAAGTTGAAAACACAGTCCACCATTTTTGGACACAAAACAAGAGTTGAAATCGTGAGAGAGAGCATCCGTGTGGACACTACAGGATCCTCTAGAGAGTCCATTTGGAACTGTAAACAGCATGGCTAACTTTAAAGCCTAATTGTAAAGTGCCCTAAAATCTCTCCACTGACTCCCAGTGGCTGGAAGCATCAAATTCAAAACCATTTGCATCATCGACAAGGCTGTCTGGGACCTGGGACCTCTCTACATCCAGCTTTCCCTCCCGAAATACTGTCCAGCCAGAATCCTTCGATCCTCTGGCTCCAACTCTCTGCAGGTCAAACTGTTCTCCAAACAGAGAGTGGGAGGCAGATGCCTCTCTTTCGGCTTCCACCTCCCTCTGGAACCGCTTCCCGACCCCATCAGACTTCAGCCAGATCTTCTTAAGTTCTGGAAACTTCTCAAGACCTTCATTATCTCCTCTTCCTTTCCTCTCCCCCTCCCGTGCTAAACGCTCCACCTACTGCTGGGACTGGGACTTGGTCCCTTCAGAGTCATACAAGGACCAGACCATCCCCTCCTACCAATCCCTGCCAGTCTCCTATGCCAGCACTTGCCCTTGGGTGTCCTTTCCCAGACTATCCCAGCCCAATCCTCCTGTCCACTACACTTTTCCTCCCCTCCTCCCTTTTTACCATGGCACTTGCCACCCTGGTCTGAATAGCCCTTACCCGCCACACCTGTGGGGCTCCTCCACTATTGCACTTCTCCCTCTTTCCCCCACCCCCTCACACTTAGCACCTTGTCATGCATTTTCACGGTAGGATTGCCACAAGGGCAAAATAACCTTTTCTTTGTTCTTGTTGTTTTCCTTTGATTTCCCATGTTCCCCATCCCCCACCCCCTTCTTGTTGTGTGGCAACTGGAAACACTTGCGTATAGGCGCCTTGCAACTGTCCAATAAATAAAAATATAATAAAATTAAGTAATGATTACATTTTGCACTTCTTTCATGCATATTAGCATTTACATGACAATTATTCAGTTTTTCATTTAATTCCTATATATCTATTTACTTTAACCCTTTTTATTACTTTTTGTGAAGTCTTCATAATTTATTTGTAATACATTCATATGGAAATATAATGAAAAACTGTCCAATGATTTATTTTGCTCTCCTCAGAATCATTTTAGCGCACTGATGCAGACATTTCATTATATACAATTAGTCATAGAAATGAAAACTCATGATTGAATTCAACTGTATACTGTTGAAAACGTTTTCCCAGATATTTGTTGGTTTTCCAGGTTCCCATTGTGATTGGTTAGGGAATTGCCTTGTAATTTAGTATAATCCATGCTGCTTGGGCACACGAAGGCTGTCAATATCCTGTAAGGGTGCCACGTGTAGACAGGTGAGGGTACTGCTGGGGGCACATGAATGCCAGCAATATTGGTCACTGGGCACATGAGCAGGATGACAATTTTTGCATATAGGGCATGTGAAAGCTGGCTTATACCAGTCTCTGGGGGCCTGTGGATAATAGATGTTTCTGTCACAGTGTCAGAATGACTGCTGCTGGGAGCATGTGTACTTTGAATAGCCCTCCTACTTGGGACAGGTAGGCACTGTCTATGCATGGCAGTGCGTGCATGTGGATCATTCCTGCTACAGTTAGTAGCAGAAAATGTTTATTCTGATTTCTCAATTGCATACAAATCATTCAAATACCAGTACACGTAAAGACAAAACAGTTAAAATGTACACAATTGATCACATACAATATTTAAATATGTAAATCCAAGTTCAATTCAGTCTTTAACAGAATAAAAATCTCCTCATTAAACACTCAAGCCAAAATATTTAAAAAGAAAACATGACGTTGAATTCATAAAATGGCTCTTATCTGAAAATATCAGTTTTTTAATGATTTTTAATATCGAAAAGTAGATGAAGTATTTGGTGCCTATTATAACATCTGTATCACAACAAATAGAGGCTACTCATCTCCCTTTGCTGTTCCAAAGACCTGGACGAAATAACAGGAAGCGCACTCTACCATCAGCACAGCGCATTAAGCAGTTACTGTAGGGTAAGGTATTCTTTACATTCTCAACATCCACCCAAACTCTCAATTGTAGGAAGGGCATTCATCATTAACTTTCTGAATGTTTAGTTAGTTTTGGCAACTTTCTTAAGCAAACATTTACATTGGACATAGGAAACAAGGAGTGGCTCTCCGCCCCACCCCCCTCAAATTCCGAGATTGCATGCTCTGTACATTTCCCTATTCTATGTTTGATGCAGCTTTAAAAACTCCCAATTGTTCCACTACTGGTGCTATGCTGAAGCTGCCAATTTCAGTTACAATGGCAATATAAAGGATGGACATTGTATAATAGTAGTAGAGGAAACTGTAAAATCATGTCGTTGATAGCAGGTGAATGCTGACAATTCTTATTAATGATATTAATGGGAGCATGTGAAACCTGTTTATTCTGGTTGCAGAGTGCATCTGTTGGCTGGCAATACTGGTTACTGGAGCCATATAGATTCTGGAAATGTCTGCAACTAAAGGCTTGTTGAGGATGATAATCCTGGCTATTTAAATGCTCACAAAGCATATTCATAGAGTCATGTGGGGAGTGATATATTTTTTTCTTTATTTTGTTATTCAAGTTAAACATTCAAACATAACATGTCAACCAAATACTAATTCTCCTATATACATCAATGGATAATATTATATTAACAAATCATACAGTTTACAAACACAATATTCACAGATAAACAGAAAGACAATGACAAACCTAATAGACGTTAAGAAATCTTCTCCATATGTTCTCGAATAATTGTGTTTTCTTTTGTTTTCCAAAAATAACATGTTACATGTCCACAAGAGAGTGCATTTCGGAAACCCAATCTGACGACAAAGGCATATGTTGTGACATCCAATTGCGTACAATTAATTATTTCCCATTGATGCTCCTCTGAATAAGAACTTCTTCTGTGACATTGTAAGATCCTCCACCAAATCATTACTACCCAAAATCATTGGGCCTCATTACACGGAAGGCGGTAGCCATGGGGCTATTAGCGCCATGGCTACCGCCTTACCGCCGTCGTAGGTCGGGTTCCCGGAATAGGGACTTTCCGGCCTACTCTGACCTTTGAGGGACCGGTAAGTCCCCATTCCGGGAACCATTCCCCATTCCCATTTGAGCCCCCATAGTGTTCAATGGGAATGGGGAAGGAGCAAATAACGGTACCGCAATTTGCGGTACCGTTATTTGCACTAAAGTCCCTCATCTGGTCCTGTCCTTAATGTGTGGTCTGACAACACGTTAAGGACGGGACCCGCTGAGGGACCTCGTAGTAGGGTGGATTACTGGCACCAGTGCCCTTACCGGTGCGGGTAATCCCCTACCGCCTTCCGTGTAATGAGGCCCATTGTCTTAAAATCCAAGTCAATGTCAGTTTCTAAAACACATAAACACATGGTGCATACATCAAACCAAAATCCCCGAATTCTAGAGCAATACCTGAACATGTGTTCTAACGTTCCAACATCACACAGACTCATCCAACATTCATCAGACTCACTCATCCTCCTCTTCATCATTTCTCTCCGGGCTCCAATAAACCCTGTTCAATATTTTCATCTGCTCGATCTTTCACCCAGATTCAATGAACAAAGTTTGACATTCTCGCACATTTCCATCCATTTTTCTCCTGAGATCTCATATCCCAAACGTTGACTCCATTCTTCTCTTATTTTCACATTCTCTTTGTATTTAGAAACTATTAGCTTGTACAATCTGCTTGCAATTCCCCCTTCACCCGGTGCTCTCTTAGCCGTAAATACACCCAGATTCACGTCATCCTTCCACTTCACAATTCCAATGCCTTTTTTAGGCGTCTGTAATCAAGATGTGAATAATTCACAATATCCCACTTCTCACAAACTTCCACCCCTGAAAGCCATTTTCCATTTTGCCATAAGTCACCAATCCAACACACACCACTTAAAAACCGTTCCACCGAGAATAACACTTTTGCTTTTTCCTTAATCACTGGGTTCATCCAAATTGAAGCATTCGGAGAAAGCAAAGCATCCGATCCCAAACTTTCATAAATGACTTTCCAGCACTTCCTCAAAAACTCTGTAACAGGATTTCTCTTACTCACTATGTTAGTTGTTGTGAGAACAGCCCTAGGCAAAAGTGGCCCTACAATCCCCGCTTCCGCAACAACCCAGTTATCGAGATCTTTCAGTAAAAATATCACAATAAACTGACATGTATAGGCAAAATGATACGCACGAAAATTAGGTAATCCCAAACCTCCTTTTTCCACTGGAATTTTTAATTTCCACAATTGTAATCTCAGTGGTTTTGTGTCCCATATGAACGATTGAACTAAATAGTCAAATTCTTTCCAAAACGAGGATTTAATTTCAATTGGAAGCATGCTAATTATATAATTAATTTTGACATAGCATTCATTTTCAAAGCGTTTGATTTACCCCATAAAGATAATCTCAACAGCGACCATCTTTCCAGGGAGATCTTTACATACTTCATTCATGTTTTCTTCCACCATGTCCCCAACAATTGGACTCAACCACACACCTAGATATTTCATCTTCCTTTCCCACCATTGGAATCCCCATGATGATACAAACAATCTATCACAAGGGAACGTCAACGGCATCACCTCCGACTTAGAACAGTTAATCTTGTAACCTGCCACTTTATAAAAATGACTCAAAATCTCCATCAGTTTAGGTGTGGAACTGTTCAGATCTCTCAAAATCAAAAAAAGATCGTCCGCATAAAACTAGATTTTTTGATCTGCACCTTGAATATCAATGCCCTTTAATTCTTGACACTGTCTCAAAGCAATCGCTTGACACAAAACCCTCACCAAAGTCAATTTTTTCTAACACTGAGAAGAGATATTTCCAATTTACTCTGTCAAATGCCTTTTCCGCATCAAGGGAAAAGGCAGCTACATCTTCAGAGGAGGTTTGGCTTTGCATAACGTTAATAAAAGTTTTCGTACATTACTTGTAGTCTTATGATTCAGAATGAAAGCTGATGGATTCTCATGAACTAAATTCTCCATTAGGCGAGCAATCCTTAATGCTAGGATTATAGGGCGATAGTTTGCCGGAGAATTACCATCTTTTCCCCTTTTTAGAAAAACAGATATTGTGGCATGGATAGTGCAAGTCGGTAAAAGACCCTTCTGGTCGATTCATGGAATTAATGTGCGCCGAAAATTCCTGCGCAGAGGTGCCAAAACGTGCAATTCGCAGTAAAAGTGCGAAAATCGCAGTGCAACTGTGAAAATCGCAGGGAAACCAGCGCACATCGATTCATGGAAGTTCGTGCGCAAGAAAAACATTGGATGTGCGCTGAAAAAGTGCGCGGCGCACGCCGGCGCACAGGTCATCCAACGGCGTGCGCAACGGCCACTGCAAAATCGCACATAGCGCGGCCACATCACAAAAGTAGGCGGAACACGGGGCGTAACACTCGGAATGGGGAACAACGCCCCATCCTCCACCAGGCCCCAACTCATGTCTCCCAGCACCCACATCCCCCTGCATCCAGGGGCACCCTCCACCAGGCCCCCACTCATGTCTCCCAGCACCCCCACACCCTAGCACTGTGGGGCACCCTCCACCAGGCCCCCCACTCATGTCCAACTCATGTCTCCTTGCACCCCCACCCCCCAGCACTGTGGGGCACCCTCCACCAGACCCCCACTCATGTCTCCCAGCACCCCCACCCCCTGCATCCAGGGGCACCCTCCACCAGGCCCCCACTCATGTCCCCCTGGACCCCCACCCCCCAGCACTGTGGGGCACCCTCCACCAGGCCCCCACTCATGTCCAACTCATGTCTCCTTGCACCCCCACCCCCAGCATCCAGGGGGACCCTCCACCAGGCCCCCACTCATGTCCAACTCATGTCTCCCAGCACCCCCACCCCCCTGCATCCAGGGGCACCCTCCACCAGGCCCCCACTCATGTCTCCCAGCACCCCCACCCCCCACCAATCAGGGGCACCCTCCACCAGGCCCCCACTCATGTCTCCCAGCACCCCTACCCCCCTGCATCCAGGGGCACCCTCCACCAGGCACCCACTCATGTCCAACTCATGTCTCCTTGCACCCCCACCCCCCAGCATCCAGGGGCACCCTCCACCAGGCCCCCACTCATGTCTCCCAGCACCCCCACCCCCCACCAGTCAGGGGCACCCTCCACCAGGCCCCCAATCATGTCTCCCTGCACCCCCACCACTGTGGAGCACCCTCCACCAGGCCCCTACTCCTTCCTACCACCCCTCCCACCCCCCAGCAGTGCGAATCGACTGTGTACGCGTATATCAGGGTTGCGCGTGTAGTCTGACATGCAATATCAGCAGGGTACGCGTATTTCGGGGTTCGCAGGAAGTTCCACATGCGATTTCAGCAGGGTACGTGTATTTCGGGGTGCGCGGGAAGTTTCACACGCGAATTTGCAGGGTACGTGTATTTCGGTGTGTGCGCGTGAAGTTACACACGCAACTGTGCCTGTGAGAGTGGGGTACGTGTATTCCAGGGGTGGGCGGGATTATTTACTTGCGACTGGGCCTGGGAGAGCGTGTTACGTGAATTCCTGGGATGGGCGGGAAGATTTACACGCTCGCCTACAACACGCCAAAAAATAAAAGGACCAATCCTGAAACACGTACGCCAGCATGAAGCAGGCGCACGTCCCGCGCAGCATAAAAGAGTGCGCAAACAACAAACAAGCTCAGACGCCAGGATGAATATACCGTTCCTAGCAGCAGTGGCCGTGGGATACCGCAGGAGGAGCAGAAGGATAGTCAGGGCCAGAATCTTCACACCCAAAACCAGCCTATTTGGTATGCCAGATGACCAGGTGTATGGGAGGTACAGGTTTCCACCACACATAATACTCGACCTGGTCAGTGAGTGGGAGGATGACCTCACATCACCCACCCTGTGCTCCCAAGCACTCAGCCCCTTGGAGAAGGTCCTCAATGTACTGCACTTCTTGGCTACCGGATCATTTCAGCGGACAAGTGCCATAGTGGGGGGGGGGTGTCACAGGCCACGCAGTCACAGTGCCTACACCAGGTGTTGGCCATCATCACTGCACGCCCATCAGTCCGCAGGCACATATACCTGCCCAGAACACCTGCAGAAATGCAGGCTGTCAGCCAGGATTTCTACAGGGTGGCACAATTCCCCAAAGTGCTTGGTGCCATTGATTGCACCCATGTGGCTCTACGTCCCCCCAGGGCATCTGAGCACATCTATAGAAACCGCAAGCACTGGCATTCCATCAACGTCCAGGTAGTATGTGATGCCAAGGGAATCATCACCTCAGTATATGCCAACTATCCATGTCCACCCACGACAGCTTCATTTACAGAATGTCAACCCTAAACCGGGACATGGAAGCTGGGCGGCAGGGCGATGCATGGCTGCTTGGTGAGTACAAATGCCACAGCACAGGCATGCATGACAGATACATAGTAATGCCAATACCCCACTAATGATCCCCATCACCACCTCCCCAGGGGACAGTGCCTACCCTCTGAGCACACACATGATGATGCCAATTCGGAACCCCATCACGCCTCCCGAGGTAAGATACAACACAGCCCATATTGCAACACGGGGCATAGTGGAGCGCACATTCGGAGTGCTCAAGTCATGCTTTCGCTCCCTTGACCGTTCTGGCGGGCAGCTGTTATACGCTCCCCCAGTAGTGTGCAGGATCATGGTGGCAGCATGTGTCCTGCACAATGTTGCAACACGCCGGGGCCTGGCTGTGGACATGGTGGTGCCCCCACATCCCCAACCACATGCACACCCACTGCGCATGGGATGGGAAAGGGCACGGGGTGAGGCAGCCCGTACGCCGCTGGTGGCTAATTACTTCACATAGAAAGCACACCCCTGTGGAGTGCACACAGCCCTGGCACATACCATCTGACAATCAATGATGACTCAATCTGAGAATTATGATGAACAAAGGGACAGTCAACTGTCAGAACCATAGCAGCCTGAGATTGTTCATCTGGAAGTGTCACAATGTGTGCATCCCTACCTACACAAACACCACCAATGCAGTGTCATCAAAAGACACAATTCCATGCAGCAAAAATGAATACCCACTTGCAAAATACAACATGAGAACAGTGCCATGTCACCCAACCCCTCCCCGCCATGGCCACACAACACACCATGGCATGTTATGCAATGTGAGAGCAAACAAATTAATCCCCACAACATGCCCCAAGGGTCACCAACTACAGTGTCCCTAATGGAAACTGGCCACACATGAAATGCTCACAGTAATGCAGGACCAACAACACACATTACCAAATACTTACCAAGAATACCAATCACCTACACAACCTCCAACCTACCATAAACATGACAGTACAGACTTAAAAAATTGGTAGCCTCACTACCTGATAATGCCAGCACTTCGAACACTTCCAAGTATACAGTGTTAGCGCCACGCAAGAGTGTAGGTGCACTGCTTACAACATGGACTCCAGTCCCAAAGTGGACCGCCTTGTGAAGACATGAGAAATGGACCTGCAAATTAGGAGTTGGTGCAGGCATTAGCTGAAGTGTGATGTGGTCAGGGGGAATGTCAGCAGGATGGACTAGGACCGACACTGTCCTGGCTGGGACACTTAGCGCTGGGGTGGATGGAGCCGTAGCTGCCCCTGCAGCCTCCCCACCCTGCCTACTCGGGGCAGCAGATGACATAGCTGCCCCTGATCCACGTGGGCTGGTGACACCAATGTGCACCGCCACACGTGGCCTAGACCTGCTGGTGTCAGCCAGGTTACCCTCAACCAGGGGGGGGGCATGGGTGTCCCTGACTAGTCACCCACACATGGGGGGCTAGGGGCACCCAGCAAGTCCTGGCCATGTCCCCTACCGTATCCACCACGGCCACCTCTTGTGGCTCGCCCACCTTTGCCACCCTTACTGCGTGCTCGCCTCCCAACCATGGCACTGATGTTGTTGTGCGTATGGGAGTTGCAGTAAACTATTGTCCTGGGCAATTGGGGGTCAAAGGGGTAGGGTACTAGATGGAATTCGTACCCTAGTGCTCTAGCAAGGCTGTATGTGACCCCTGGGGGAAGATGACGGGTCACGCAACGCACAGGCACCCCGAAAAAGGTAGATAATGTGCACGCAACCCCTCCTAGACCACCTGCGTGGAAAAAAAAACCTGCACTACGCTGTGGCACCCAGAAACACAAAAATGAACGTATGCATGTCACACGCAGCCTAGACTGACCTCTGAAGGGGTAGGCAACACACCGGGCAAGCACAGATGTCAAATACGTGCGCAACTCACCGTCTGGTAGGAAAAATCGCGTGTAAAATGCGCGCATGTGCGCGTTGGCAACACCCCCGCCAAAAGAAGAATTGTACGCTGTCTGAGGAGACAGGACAACAGGAGAAGTGAACGCTGTTTGAGGAAACAGGCCCAGGAAAAAGACAAGAAGAGAAAAAGCTGTCAGAGGTAACAGGGAGTACGAACTTGGAACGCTGTGAAGTAAATCGCGTGTAAACCGACAAGAAGTACAGATTTCACCCACTCGCTCTCCACGAAAAGCACGTACAAGGAAATGGCGTTCTACACGTACCTTTTAAACATGCCCACACGTCCAGCGTCACTTCCGCGTGTACGCGCTAAGGCCCCATCCTCCAATTACACGCGCTGATACTATGACGTGCAGTCATTGGATGTGTAACATGCACCCGAGTACAGGGAAACGCCCGCGCACACACGTCACAGACGCACATACGCGCTGTTGGCCTTTGGGCCAATTAATTCGCGTACGTGTGCTGACGCGCTTACGCGCTAAGGCCCTTTCCTCGAATTACATGCAGACGTGCTGGATTTTCACGTGCCAAATCACTCCGTATCAAGCTGGCCACGCGTAAGCACACGGAAGACCACGCTCCTGCCCAGAAGGCCGAATTACTGCCCCCCAGAGCCCCGAGCATGCTCCCACCTGCCATATGCTGCTGCCTGATTGCCAGCTGCCCACGTGCCCTGCCATTTGCTGCCTGCACATCAGCCAGGGGTGCTGTTGCTGTGACCACCCCTGCTGGAACCGAAGACTCCCGACTGGGATTCCATCGCTCCACAGCCCAGCCCCAGGACCCAGTTGCCCACCCACTCCTGCCTCTGGGGTTGTCATGTCGGGCACTGCAACATCTGGCACCATTGACAACCCCCGGCCAGAGAGGCAGAGGGGCACCAGCTTCACTGCCACCGAAGTTGGTGTCCTGGTGGAGCAAGTCCTGGTGCAGTATGATGCCCTCTTCGGAAGTTCCCGCGCCGACAAGGAAGGACGGACTCGGATCTGGACAGACATCGTGACTGCCATCAACGCGGAGGGGGTGGCAGTCCGCAACTTCCAACATGTCAAGAAGCGCTGGGAGGACTTCAGGTCCAGGACCCTCAACAAGGCCCGGCGCCTCTTGAAGGCAGCGGATGCTAAGGGGCGCCGGGGCCACTTGTCCGAAGATCAGATGAGGGTCCTGGAACGCATATCCCCAGCGCTCCACGTCCAGGTCCTTGAGAGGCAGACCCGTCTGGAGTCGAGCGGTAAGTGTACATGCATCATGATTGTAAGCTGTGCGTGTGGTGATGTGCCAGTAGTGTGCAGGTTGCACATCTGTTTGTATGGGGCCGAGTATGGGTGGGGGTGTACAGAGCTGTGAGGCTAACACATGCGAGGGCTGTCATGTGTGAGACATGGATGGTGCTTGTGTGTGTAGGCTTGCATGCCAAATGCAGTTGTGTGGGCACACATGTTTGGATGAATGTGTATGTAAGTAGGCATGTTTGTGATGTCACGCATGTATGTTGTTTTCAGCTGCATGTATCAGCACTGTGTACATGTGCATGTGTGTGTATTTGACAAGGGTGCAACAGTGATGCAACATGGATGCATGTGACAGCGGGATGTGGAAGCTTGATTAGCAGATGTGACATGGATGCCCATCTGAACACTGCGACAGTTGGCAGAGGTGTACAGATGCATGCAAGTGTGGTGGTGTGTGTGCATGTGTAGTGCACTCCCTGTGTTGCATGTGATGTCTGGCTCACCTTTGCCTGCTCATGCTGTTGTATGTGTATGGATGGTGCTGGCAGTTGCGATATGGCTGTGGTATGGCTCATGTTATTGTTATTGTTATTGTTATTGTTATTTTGCATTTATATAGCGCCTTATATACCATTGGTATGGTCTGAAGGCGCTGGTAGTTTGAACGCCCTTGGGAACCGAGGTTCGAGTCAGTAGAGAGGGTGAGGAGAGTCAAAAGGTGCGTGTGCGCACAGGTATGTGTGCAGCTGGTGCGGGGTTAATGTGGTAGCTGCTTCTTAGCGGTAGGAGTGGTGGTTGAGAGGTCAGGAGAATGTGTACGCTCTGGCAGAATTTATCCGGCTCCAGAGTGGCTGCGTTAGGCCTGAGGAGAAACGCCAGGCTGGGGGTGTTAAACCAGCGGTGGTTATTTAGAGTGCTGGGGAGTGAGCGGGAGATGTTGATATGAGAACAGTTATACCGAATGGTGTCATGGTATCCCTGTGTTCTATTTGAGTGGTGGTGTAAAGAGGAGAGTAGGCGTGGGGTGTGGTATGATATATGTTCATTCAAGTTTACGCATATCAATGCATATTATGTACGTCATGCAATTTATGCGATCAGGAACACATTCGCGCGTTCATAGTTCGTCTTGCGTGCTCTAGTCAATCCCTCATTTTCAGTGTGCTTCATGCATGCTCTCATGTATTCCAAAGGCATGCACTCCTCTCGTCCCCGTGAATGCACTCCAGTCTGTCTATGCGTTCATCCGGTCTGCACGCTCATCCGGTCTGCTCTACACAGGCGTCGGCTCCACGCAGGCATCTGCTCTACACAGGCATCCGCACCACACTGCTATCCGCTCCACACCGGCATCCGCATCACATGTTCTCGTCCGCTCTACATACGATCGACTGCTACATATAGTCGTCTGATCTAGACTCTCGATCGCATCCACACCCGTCAACACCCTCGGTCAATCCGCATGCTCATCGGATCCTCACACTCATCTGGTCTATCGACTTATCGGCATAACATACTACTCGTCTGCTTGATATATTACTCGACCGCTCTGCGTATTTTTTTTTTTTTTGGTTTCATACATTCGTTCGCTCCTCTCATTCATCCGTTCAATGCGTTCATCAGCTCTGCGTATTGATCCGCTCCATGTATTCGTCCGCTCCACTTACTCATCCGATTCTTCCCATTCGTCCGTTCCACCCATTTGTCCTTTTCATCTATTCGTCCGTTCCACACACAGACACATACACATCTGTTCTGCAAATTTATCCGTTCTACGTATTGACCCGCTCCACACACTTGTCTGCATCATAAACACTCATTCCAGATATTTGTCGGTACCAAAGACTCATCCATTCCGTACACTCATTTGCTCCACCTACTCATCAGTTTCACACATTTGTCCGCTCTACATACTCGTCTGTTCTATGTACACCGCTCTCCTCGTCGTGCTTGTCCGATACATTCGTTCAGCCGTTCTAGTTATTCGTTGGCTCTGATTGTGTGCAAGTTGAAATGACATGTGTGTTGGCGATTGTGATGACATGTCTGAGGTTTGCCAATGCCACTCATGTACAACTGTCATGTGTGTATGTGTCCATTGTACAGTGCCCTGATGCCTGTGTTTTATTTCTCCCTGTCTGCAGCGTCAACTGATGAAGAGGGCAGAGAAGGTGCTGTGGAGCACAGCGGCGGGGATCGCACCGCCAGCCGGAGACGCAAGGCCCGGCTCCCCTCCCAGGTTGTGATCTCGTCCGGGAGTGAGGAGTCCGGTGCCGCGTCCCAGGCCGCAGCTGCCGGGGGGAGGTCCAAGAGGCGGAGGTTGGAGTTGGACTCCTCGGCAGCAGAAGGGGCAGCTGGGACCCCACAGGGCCCAACGGGGGAAGATGGCACGGAGTCATCCAGGTTGGTGTGGGGTTTGGTGGAGGAGGAGGCCATGCAAGCAAGAGAGACAGGGTCTGGAGGTGGGGATTCCACTGGTGCTAGTGGTGCAGTGCAGGACCAGGGACAGGAGACAGCACAGGCCACCGCGGAGGTGCCTGTGTGCAATCCTGTCCCTGATCCTGTCACTGCATCATTTTGCACCAGCAGGGATGCCTACGTCCAGACCCGTTTTCAGGCAGGGGATGAGCTCACAACAACTGGCCTTCCTCTGCCTGCAGACGTGGCTATCCGGGTCCGGGTTGAGCCTGTCCTGACTGGTGTGGCGTTGCGTCAACAGGCCATGCAAGGTGACCTGCAGTCTTTTCATGAGGAGACTGCACGTCATCTCGAATGGCTCGTTGACCGCGTCGGCCTACTGGGACAGGTCACCCAGGCCGGATTCCTCCGTTTGATGGGGCTTGCTCAGACCCCCTCCTCAACTGAACCCCCCATGCGCCAGTCGTCCTCCGTGCCATCTTCCCACCCATTAGTCACCTGGGTGCCCTGTGGAGCTGCCTCTGACGGTGCGGTCAGGCTGGTGGAGGAGGCATCCCTGCCACCGTCGGGAGTCGGACGTCCAGCAGGGGTGGCCACATCAACGACTGCACCCCAGCCAGTGGAGGATGTGCAGGAAGCAGGAGGCAGTGCACGGGCAGAGGCACAGCAGCAGCAGCAACGAGGTGGGTGCCATGATGGCTAGGGGCCTTCGACATCGGAGGGGCAGGCATCGGCCGGAGGGCAGGAGGACCCAGGACGGGAAGTGTCTTCCGTGTGGCAGAGGTTGGGCCACGCCATAGATGCGGAGCGGCAGCGGGCGGAAGAGACACAGCTCACGATGGTCAGGGCGGAGAACTCCATGCAGAGGGCCCTGAGGTGGGCCGAGTGCCTCGAGGCAATCCGCAGGGAGTTGGAGGTGAACATGTCGACGGCCCTGCGGACCCTCGGGGCCATGGAGGAGGACCGCCTCCGGGACATTGAGCAGGAGTTTGATGATACCCTGGCCCGGAACATCCCGAAGTGAGCCGTCGGACTAGCCCGCTGCCCTTGTAAATAGTTCTGTAGTTAGTGTTAGGTTTCGTTTGGTTTTGCATTTTCTTTGGACCTTTTGGACAATGGGCCACATTTTTGTATATAGTTTTTTTTATTAGGTAGTGTTATTAGATAGGTTTCATTTCTTCTGTTGGGATCATGGACCCTGGATTGTTTATCTGTATATAGTTGACTGTTGGATTTTCAATTTTTTTTATGATTTACCCATGGAGCAATGGTTTTCGACTTTAATTTTCCATTGGATTTACTTTTGTGGACGGTGACTTTGGACACCTTTCCTTTGGATTTTGATTTGTGGTTTTGCATTATTTCACGGACATGCTGTTTTTTTTTTTTTTAATTCCCATTTTTGTTTGTTTATTTTTGATTCAATTTATGTTGCTTTTAATACATATTTTTTCTTCAACCTTCAATGTGTAGTATCATCTCATTGGTTTCATGCATATCATGATATGGGTTTTGACATTCACTGACACCCATTGAGTGTATGTGAGGGACATGTGTTCATTTCCAAACTTGCAATTGGGGTTCCATTATATTATTGCCTTTTCTAAGTGGGTGGATGCAATACTCGGATGGGTGTTTGGCATTTGGAGGCTGACCATAAGGGCCAGGGATCTAGATTGTGATGACATGTTGGCTGGGGGACATGTGTGGGGGCCTGGTGGAGGGTGCCCCACAGTGCTGGGGGGTGGGGGTGCTGGGGGACATGAGTTGGGCATGAGTGGGGGCCTGCTGGCAGGTGCCCCACAGTGCTGGGGGGTGGGGGTGCAGGGGGACATGAGTGAGGGCCTGGTGGAGGGTGCCCCTGACTGGTGGGGGGTGGGGGTGCAGGGGGACATGAGTGGGGGCCTGGTGGATAGTGCCCCTAAATGAAGGGGGGTGGGGGTGCTGGGAGACATGAGTTGGACATGAGTGGGGGCCTGCTGGCAGATGCCCCACAGTGCTGGGGGGTGAGGGGGCAGGGGGAGATTAGTGGGGGCCTGGTGGAGGGTGCCCTGCACTGCTGGGTGGTGGGGGTGCAGGGGGACATGAGTGGGGGCCTGGTGGAGGGTGCCCTGCACTGCTGGGTGGTGGGGGTGCAGGGGGACATGAGTGGGGGCCTGGTGGAGGGTGCCCCTGACTGGTGGGGGCTGGGGGTGCAGGGGGACATGAGTGGGGGCCTGGTGGAGGGTGCCCCACAGTGCTGGGGGGTGGGGGTGCTGGGAGACATGAGTGGGGGCCTTGTGGAGGGTGCCCCACAGTGCTGGGGTGTGGGGGTGCTGGGAGACATGAGTGGGGGCCTGGTGGAGGGTGCCCCTGGATGCTGGGGAGTGGGGGTGCAGGGAGACATGAGTGGGGGCCTGGTGGAGGGTGCCCCTGGATGCTGGGGGGTGGGGGTGCAGGGGGACATGAGTGGGGGCCTGGTGGAGGGTGCCCCTGGATGCAGGGGGGTGGGGGTGCTGGGAGACATGAGTTGGACATGAGTGGGGGCCTGGTGGAGGGTGCCCCTGACTGGTGGGGGGTGGGGGTGCAGGGAGACATGAGTGGGGGCCTGGTGGAGGGTGCCCCTGGATGCTGGGGGGTGGGGGTGCAGGGGGACATGAGTGGGGGCCTGGTGGAGGGTGCCCCTGGATGCTGGGGGGTGGGGGTGCTGGGAGACATGAGTGGGGGCCTGGTGGAGGGTGCCCCGGGATGCTGGTGGGGGGTGGTGGTGCAGGGAGGCATGAGTGGGGGCCTGGTGGAGGGTGTACCAAAAAGCTGGGGGGTGGGGGTGCAGGGGGACATGCGTTGGTGGGCAGTAGTGCAAGGTGACATGTGGGTTGGCTGGGGGGCATGGTGGATGGGCTGCCTGCAGGACATGTGCAGGGTAGTCCCCTGAGGGTGTAGAGGGAACACCTGGGAGGACCCACACGGGCAATTCACGTGTAGTGCTCCCCGCGCACCCCTGGAATACACATACCCTGATGGAATCGCGTGTGATACTTCCCGCGCACCCCTGAAATGCACGTACCCTGCTGATTTTGCGTGTGATACTTCCAGCGCACCCCTGAAATGCACGTACCCTGCTGCTTTTGCGTGTGATACTTCCCGCGCACCCCTGGAATACACGTACCCTGATGGAATCGCGTGTGTTACTTCCCGCGCACCCCTGATGTACACGTACCCAGGACAATCGCGTGTGAAACTTCCTGCGAACCACTGAAATACACATTCCCGGCTTGGCCTTTGCTGTTTGGCTGCCCTGTGAACTGGTCCAGGGTTAGCGCAGCCCTTTGCGATGATTTGGGAATTTTGAAGGCTTTTCTTTGCGTGAGGGCGTTCTTGGGGGCGTAACTGGCTGGTTTTTGAGGCTAAAATCCATGAATATACGCTGTGCGATGAAAAGGATTTTATCGCACGCGGCTGGCGCAGTGTATCGCACGGGGACACTGTGCGCCAGCCGCATGCGCCACTTTTGTGCGAAATTCTCTGAATTACCCTGCCTTATCTCTTGATGTTATGTATGTATCTTTCAGCATGTCTAGTACAGAGTCAGGTAAGATCTTGTATAATTCTACCGTTAATCCATCTGGACCCAGTGTTTTCCCAATATTTAAATGGTGGATTGCTAATTTTATTTCATCCAGAGTTATTGGTTTTTCAAGGATTTTTTTATCCTCATCAGATATTTGCGGAATCACTAAGGACTCAAAAAAGGATTCACTCTGACCGGTGACTTCCGATTAATCCTGATATAATTGTGAATAGAAATTTCTAAAAACATTATTAATTTCTACCAGATTAAACGTAATATGACCATCTGAGACACATATTGATGTAATAGCCACATCAGACCATTGCTGACAAAGTCTGTAGGCCAGCCAGAGATCACTCTTCTCACCGTGTTCAAGGCAGGAGCATTTAAGTCTAAATAATTGCTTCTCAGCCTTATCATTAATGATTTTGTTCATTTGTCTTTTTTAAGTTACATAACTCTCTCTTCATACACACATTGGCTGGGTCATTCACTAAAATATTAGTAACCTCCTTCATGCGCTTTTCCAATGTCAAACTCAACCTTACCATCTTTTTTCTCATTCCACTCGATAGACCTAAGACAAGCCCCCTCATTGTACATTTAAATGCCTCCCAAACAACCTTAACATTCAAGTCCCCAATCAGATTTTCTTTCACAAAATTGTCCTCTTCACTTCTGATCTTATCAACTATATCATCATACAGAATCAAAGTGTTCATCCGCCAAGTGAAAGATTTACAGATTTCAAAATCAAGTTTCACTCTCAAAAAGACTGGGGCATGATCAGAAAGTACTATGTTCCCAATTTCCCCTGCCACAAAGTTTTCTGTAATTTTTCCACTTGTGAGAAACATATCAATACGTGAGTATGTACAATGTGAGTTTGAGTAAAAACTAAACTCTTTCGATTGGGGATTCTTCATACGCCAACAGTCTTTCAATTCATTAACAGATAATAACAACTGAAAAGATTTAAAATGAGGATCCCGTCTGATTTCAGCCCCACCATTACTTCGGTCTAATTTTGCATCCATTACCAGGTTGAAATCCCCACCTAAAATCACATCTGAGGAATCCATATCTTGGATCATTTGTGACACCTCCCTAAAGAATGAGCCATCATCTATGGACGGCGCATAAACGTTACACAACGTCACTTTGTAGCCTTGCAGTTCTGCTAGTAAAACCACAATTCTGCCTTCCTTGTCTGATTTATGTTTTAAAATCCTAACACCTTTACTAATCAAAATTGCCACTCCTCTCAATTTAGATGAATAGCATGAATCATATACACCACCGACCCATTGTTTTTGTAGGTTAGGAAATTCATCTCTCAACAAATGTTTTTCTTGCAAAAAATACATATCATACTGCATGTCACCCATATAATTGTAGATCTTTTGTCGTTTGTTCAGATTATTCAAGCCATTAGCATTCCAAGACATTACTCTCAAATCTTGCTTCACTGGATTAGCCATTTCCTTGAAAATATCCTGAGTTATATTGATGTCGAGAACTTCCACCAAACAAAAGAAAACTAACAAACAAATAAAAACAACATACACCCTCCCCTCACCACAAAATATCGATAGCCAATACTACACATCAATAAAGCCCAAAGAAAAACCCTAGCACTCCTCCCAAATCAACTTGAGAACTACATACCAACCCTGTTTAATGTATAATTAAATATATAACCACAACATAGTACTTAAAATGAGACCAAACTATACTGCTATTTCTTCTAAAACCATATATTTCCCCCAGAACCAAATATCTAAATCACCACATTATAACCTCCATAAAGAAAAAAAAAAAAAAAAAACTGCCACAAAAGTTTTTCATAAATTATACTCCGCTAAACTAAGCGTACTTTGTTACCTCAGCTTAAAGAGTTGGCCTTTTAACAACTCCTCTAAACAAATGTGTGACATTTACTAAAGTACCCCACCTACACACACTTTGAAACAAAACACAAAATAATTTTATGCCACATATCTAAATGAATAAATACAATCTAATTAGCCCCAGATCAGTCTCATTACTAATCTTACCTTTCTAACTTAAACCACCACCCGTGCCTGCCTCTTTCCACCACTCTCCCCATCCTATTCACCTTTCTCCATCTCCCATACAATCAATAATTTCACAGATAATTTCAGATTTTATACCAACTATACCAAGCAAGTAGTGACATCAAGTCGTAAAAATATACCATAGCGTATCCTGCAGTAAGTGATATGAATACTGATCCAAAGACCCCAGATGTCTTGTTTCATTCCCATCTCAGATAACAATGCTTATACATAAGTTCAGTTTTAAATCAGCAACCAACTTCTTCCATCTACTTCTTTACACCATCTCATTAGTCTCAACACACATATATATGTATACCCCCATCCCATCCATGAAGTCAGCCTTACAATTGCAACATTTCAGGAATATTCCTTAGATGCAATTCATGAATAACATTGTCTAGCATAGTGTAACCCTATCACATCCATTTGAGTAGTCCTAATCCGTTGGCCATTTGGAAGAGTAATTCTCCATGTCTCAATCCTTGTTCCAATCCACATCATATGAGAGAAACAGGTAAATGACATTCAAATCCCTTCCAGCAACCCAGATCATGTATAAGGAGGTCTCACCGTGCACAAATCCAGTTGTCCAATACCAATACTAATCTGCTTAGTTTCTATCAGCTCCTCCTTATATAACCTCCCATCATCGGATTGTGATGCTTGTTGGGACAGGCGCCTCAGCAACACACAGATGTAGAGGCAGAACATCCAATTATCAGCAAAGTCATAAACGGAACAACTGTGACACCGCTTAGACCACGTGAAAGCTGATAGTTTCGGGAATATGGTAAACTTATTGCGCAAGACCCATTATCCTTCCCAACTGATTACATTACTGGCATTAATAAAACCTTTGAGCCACATCTCTCAAAACACAAGAGGCTCCGCAGAGGGCCTGCAACATCCATGCATGCCCTTGCCATGCAGGAGAGAAGGTAGCCGGTTTTAGTTATTTATTCCCCCGAAAGGAAGAGCACACCGGGTTCATCCACCATTCAGAAGTTGCATAAATAATTCTCACATGAACAGATGATGGGGAAGTCTGCTAGTGTTCAACCCAGTTTCCCTCCTGTGCCTCCTCCTGGGTAGACATCCACAGTCTTTGCCATGGGCCCGCACCTGTTGGAACCCAAACAAGAGCTCTTCCACATAAATGACCATCTGCAACACGCCCTAGTGTTACTAACGGCAAGCCGTGCCTGTGCGAACAATTACATCCAATCATGTCACACGTAGCATAGCTGTCAGCTGACTCCATAGGTTGAACGAAGGCCCTTTCCTCTCTTACTCCTACAAACACAGGATCCTCCGAAAACATTATTTCCTGCCGAGTAAGTATTCTTTCGAATCGTTGAACTGAAATATCATGATGGCGCCATTTTAGGGAAAAACATTTTACATGTTATAATATAAAGAAAAAAAAGAAAATAGTCAGGCTTGAACATAATTAACATTTCAGAAGTAGCAGTTGTATTAATTATTGATCCCTCACGATGATTTTCCAACCAAGATTGTGCTTCCTTCGGATCACATGTGACCTTTTCTCCATTTGGGAAAAATGTCATATAGTTTAATTTGTTAAGGAAAACCTTTATATTTAAGTCTTTTGCCAAATCCTTAACCACTTTAAATGACCTCCTGATTTTTAAGTGCTCCTTTGGAAAATCCGGATGTATAAAGATGGGTTTTCCTGTGAAATTGACAGGACCTTTAACCCTAGCAGCCTGCATTATGGATTCCTTTTTTTTTTGAGAGCACAAAAGCGATTAGTATATGTCTGGGTTTGTATACCACTGATCTGCCAACACGATAAACATTGTCAAACTCAGATTCAGCCATTGAGTTCATACCCTATTATTCTTTTAAGATTTGAAGAGCCAATACAGATACTTTCTCTCCTGCTGGATCTGCATTTTCTTCTACTCCAATTAACCTGATAGTCGTGTCTCTCATTTTCAAATCCATTTCCAAGCACCTTTCCTTTTCCTTATGTAGACCTTTCTTCAAAATATTATAAGCCCAGAAGCTTCCAGTTTTTTCAGAGCTCATATTTGATGATGTAGTCTCCAGACTTGTCACTCTGCCATCTAAATGTAAGACATTGGAGTTAAGGTCAGCCATAGTCACCTTCACTTCTTTCATATCTAGAGCAACCTGTCTAAGCAGTTTGAAAACAGTCTGAGGACGTGGGTCTTCTTCTTCTTCTTCCTCCACTTCTTTAATGTGTTTTTGCTTCTTGGGAATAGGGTTCACAAATTTCTGAATCTTCTTTTTGGAGTTCATAATTATTCTTGAAATATCTTGAGGAAGAAGGCCAGGAGCTACAGGTTTAAGCTGCTGCTGCTGGGACCAACATTCCGGAATCCGTGGGGAGTGATAATTGATTTTACTTGGGCTGTATACAGACCAGTAATAGCCTTTACTGGAGATATATGGATGCTATCGAGGAAGATACCTATGTTCCCAACCATGTATTTTACAGAGCACACACGTATAATATGTACCAAACCTGGGGGTGTGTAACGATCTTAATGGATTTTAGTGAATGCCCAATCGCCTAAATCCACACTGGTCTTATATTGAACTATGGAGCGACATGCAAGGCACACCTTTTAAGGCTAATGCAGGATGTCAGCCCAAATCATTGTTAATCTACCTGCATTTAGATTGCTTAGTGAGATTAGTCTGTTGTCACCACAATAAAGTGGGTCTTTGACTGGTTTCAGGAAGATTATCATCATAAGTGTTAAACGCTTCATTGAAGGTTTTGATTATGGCTATTAATAGGATCTAAGAGAATTCTTTGTAAAAGCATGTTGTTAGCAAATCCAGCCTAGACTTGTCAAATTTAAATGTTGTTCTGCTCCCCCTGACCTCGATCTCACTGAGCGGTTTACATAGCCATTGTCCAAATCTTCCTCCATTAGAAATTCCAGCCAATGCAAGAATTTTAGCATGTTGCTCTTTTGCTTGTCAAAAATGCAAACAGTTTTTTTTAATATCAGTTCTGTAACCCATATTTTATTTTCCAATCTTTTGTCTGAATGAAGTTAGATGTGTCCTACTATGCGGCTCGATTTATTCATCAAAAGGAGGTACATTTAATAAACAAATCCACAAGATATGGTCATCAGTGTTTTCATTGGGAAAACATGAACAAAATATTAATAGAAAATGGTGTTCAAATGTCTTCTCTTAGGATCCAAGAGCCAAAAAGGAGGAGAGAATGTGAAATATTCTCAAGTAGATTATGGTTTGGTAGTTATATTCAAGCCAAAAATATCCAAAAAGCAAGGAAAGGAAAATTCTTTTGAAAAATGTTGCATAAAGACTTGTGATTTTTTTTTATAATTCAGCAGGGTCTGCAGTGCTTGTAATCTCAATGCATTTCAGGATTTCCCAATGACATCTTCAAGAACAGGTTTGCATTTCCTTGGTACACTATGCGGTCAATCTCTCTCGTGCATAAAATGCAGAGAGCAGTGATCTCTATCAGTTGATGTGTTAGAATATTGGGTTCTGTTCGGGATGTTTCAATATCTAGTAAGAGGATTCACTTTGTGCCAATCACAATGTTGCATTGTTTTGAGGTATCTATTGGATATCTCTAATTTGCCAATGTGAGGTTTCTATGCTTGAACTGACATTCATGGCTCGGGCTATTCAGCCAATGACCGGTAAGAGTTGAAAGTCGTGTTGTTCTGTTTAGAACAAGTTCTACTGAGTGTACACTCAACATTGCACTAAAGTTATCAAACCTTTAAGGGTTGATCTGGCATATTTGTATGCATGAGCTGCTCTGGGCTGTTGTGGGACGTTATGAAATCACCTTTGTAGGTGTGGTCATATTAGCCCTACAAAATGGGGAATTCAAGCACGGAACACATGTATTCTGGCATTTGAAATCTTGCAAATCTAGTTTGCATTTATACTTTGTATTTATTGAAGAACAGGTATGTCACTTTCAATGTGAAATGACTTCTAATAGCACATCACATATAATGGAGGCATCCCCCCATTACCCCAAAGGGTGCATGTAAAACAATATGACAATGAGAACAAGTGCAGAGTCAGTTTAACAGGGTGTACAAAAAGTGGAACATATACCGGGGACAAAACAAAACATACAGAAAAAAACAGGCTTATAAGAAAGAGGTGAATTACAAGGGAAATATTAACCTCAGGAGCCAAGAGCTTCAAACTCTAGAAGAGTGCTAATTGATCATACATAATGACATTATTAAGGATCATGGGAGGGAGTGGTGGGGTCAGGTATGGAGGATGGGAGAGAGGACAGGGGAAGCCAACTCTGTAGCAAGTAAGTGAATTTTAAGCCAAGCTTTGAAGAGATCAGCAGTAAGCCTGGATTTGATTGTGATAAACAGTAGGTTCCAGTGGAGTGGGGCAAGCAAATAAAAAGAGCAAACGCAAGAGGAGGTACAAGGTGGGTTTGGGACAATGAGGTTGCATGCAGAGTACATGTGGGGGGATTGTGATGGTGAGTAAACAGATATACAATCAGTTAACAATACACTCAGATAGGTCTGGAGAAGAAAGATCATTGATAGCTTTGTAGAATTAGAACTTGTAAAGAGAGTGGTTGTGCACAGAGACTCAAACAGCAAGTTGTTTGTAGGTAGAAGTGGAGAAGATCTGGGTAGGCTGCATAGAGTGCAGTTAGTAAAGTTGAGGACTTTGAAGGGACGAAGGAGTGGAGAAGGCCAAGGAGTAGGCTCAAGCAACAGCTAGGTTTGTTGAGCACAAGGTTGAAGATTTGAGACAATTTTCTGAATGTTGAGAAGGTTCTTACGAGGGAAAGAGGCAGTGGTAGTGATGCATTGTTGCAGTCGGAGGTTGATATCACAGAGGACTTCAAGGTTGCGAGCCTTGGGTGAGGGAGAACGATGGCCAGCTAGGAAAGAGATGGTAGAGGGGAGAGCAGGAATGGCATTGGAAGCCAGAAGAAAGATCACTTCCAATTTTGAAGAGTTTACCATGAGGCAGCGTAGGGCCATCTAGTGACATATCTCAGGGAGACAGTTGGTAATCCAGTCTGAGGTGGCTGGGGTGAAGGAGCGAAAGGATACAGATTGATGAGTGTCATTAGCAAAGAGGTGATAGTGAAAGTCAAAGGATGAGAGAGGTCTTCCTAGGGCAGAGGTGTAGAGGGCGATGACTGATCCTTGGGAGATGCCACCAGGTAGGAGGGGGTGTCAGAGGTTTGTGAGATCCAGCAGATTTTAAAGGATTGACCTTCCAAGTGAGAGCAGATTTTTTAAACTCAAGGTCCTGGAGAGTGATGAGGAGAGTAGAGCAGTTCACATTGTTGAACGTGGCAGGGAGTTCCAAAAGGATGGGTATAGAAGAGAGTTTGGAGTGTTGAGCATCAGAGAGAAAGTTGGAGACATGCATGAGTGCAGTCACGTTGGAGTGTTTACTACAGAAGCCAGATTGAAGTGGAATTCCAAGACCATTAGTCTCAGGGTACTTATAGATCCAGTTGAAGACCACCAATTGGTTTAAGTGCTTTGACCCTGCCTTCACTTTCCATGCTGCCTCACCTTCTATGTGGGAGCCCCGTAAGCATCAGTGAAATTACAGCTGTGGATGCCGTGCATGTTTGCCTATGTTCCATGGATTAGAAGCATTGTAGGGCAATTCTGTCATGATCTGTTTTTCAAAGAGGGGTACATGTGGTCAAAAGCTGCAACTATCACATAAACTCAACAAAACAAAATATATCAAGTGTTATTTTCTTCTTTGCACCTGAGACACACTCTTACTGAAGCCGCAGTATTGTGATACTGATACTCCTAAGGAAAGGTGGGCACAATTTAAAGTCAAAGAGAAATTGATGAATGCAGACTTCTAGTTACCTTTTGCAGATTCACTTAAAAAACAATTGTTTGTGGCATAATTGCACAAAAATAATTCATGACAAATGTTACCTGTATTTCCAACTGAATTTGCACCTGTATTTCCAACTGTGTCCCCGCACTCAACAGAATGCGGGAACACAGTTGGAAATACAGGTAACATTTGTCTGAGTTTTGGAAGACATCAATGAGTATGAATACCTTTGTGGATTATGTAACTCACTGTTTTTTCTTAAATTTCCTTTTATATGTGCGGTTATCATTGTAAACAAGGAACATATGGTATGTGCTTCAAATTACTATTGTTTCAAATCTGGAATTGATATTAATGGAGAACTGACAGTAATGTTAAATTGTAGACATCAAGGTTCCCCCTGATGAAGGAGACACTGGGCCTCATTACAACCCAGGCGCTAATGGGTTAACGGCGCCGTAAAAGGCTGTGGTGCCGTTAACCTATTAGCGCCTAATTACGGGGTCCCTTTGCGGGACCCGACCTTAACGGTTGGTTTTACCAGCTGTTAAAGTAGGGACCCGCAAAGGGACCTTGGTGCTAAGTACGGCACCGTACTTAGAGCCTTCCCCATTCCCATTGAGCCCTATGGGGCAAAAATGGGAATGGGGAAGGGCCATGGCGGCATGGGGAATTACTGCCCCGCCAACCTCGGAATGGGGTGGTAATTCCCCATTCCACCATGGCGGACACCGGCACGGACCATGGTGCTAATAGCACCATGGTCCTCCGCCTGGGTCGTAATGAGGCCCATTCTCCGAAATGCATTGAGACATGAACCTACATTTGAGAATATGTAGATGTCTGCCATTAGTGAACACAATTTAATACAGGTTACGTTGAAAGATAATGGGGGTCATTACGAGTTTGGAGGCAGCCATGGCGCTAGTAGCCGGGTCCGGGTCCTGTGTCACTGAATGGGGACTTACTGGGACATTCCGACCTATGCGGACCCGGTAAATCCCCATTCAGTAAACCATTCCCCATTCCCATTTGAGCCCCCATAGGGCTCAATGGGAATGGGGAAGGCGCTAATAACGGGCCCACAAATTGCGGGCCCGTTATTAGCTCCAAGTTCCCTTAACGGGTCCCGCAAAGAACGGCTGGTCAGACCAGCCGTTCCTGCTGGGACCCGCTAAGGGACCTCGGAATATGGCAGTAGGAGCTTAACGGCACCGCCATACTTGTAATGACCCCCAATGACTCTGAACCATTTTTTCTAACCAATATTGCAGAGCGTATCAGAAATTTTAATTTAACCGAAATGCACATTTTGAAACCCTACTCAGGGTAAATAGAGAGTGACCAAATAGCTTGGTTTTTGCTACTCGGCTTTCTGCCTTACTGACACTCCGAGTCTATGTGTCTCTAGACTCTTTTGCGTTCAGCGCCTGGAAAGTTTGAATAAACACGAGAGATAGTTTACCAATAGTTTTTAATTATCCATCGAAATTTGGAGTTGTTTATAGCATTTAACATTTAGCATGGAGGAAAATAATGAGAAATTACTGCTCAGAGAGGATGAGAGCATGGAAGGGAATGAAGGGCAATGCTGGGTGTTGAAAGAAGCACTGTGTGGAGAGGGATAAGAAATAAATGGCATCACAAGGAAGAATAAAAAAATCCAATAGATGAAAGGTAGGCCAACAGCAGTACACATGAGCATTGTACAACATTTGAATGAAGGAGTGACAATGCAAATGGGGGGAAAGAGTGACAGGGAAACGGGGGCAGAGCAACAGCACAAGGGGGGCTGATCAACATTGCAAAGGTGGGTGGAGTGACAGCACGAAGGTGGGCAGAGTGACAGCGCTAGAGGGGAGAAGAAGTGACATTGCAAAGGGGGAAGGAGCGACAGCACAAGGTGGGAGGAGCAACAGCACATCGGGAGAGGCGTAACAGCACAAATTGGGAGGAGCAACAGTACAACAGGGCAGGAACAATAGCATAAGGGAGGAAGGTGGGGCAGCGCAATGGGGTTGAAGGGACAGTGCAAGGGGGAGAGGAGGGACAGTGCAAAGGGAAAGAGGGACAAAACAAGGGGAAGGTCACTGCAAGGTGGAGAGAAGGGACAGTGCAAAAGGGAAGGAGGGACAGAGCAAGCGTAAGAATAACAGTGCAATAGGAGCAGGAAAAGCACAAGGGGACAGTGCAAGGGGTGACGGCCATGGGAACAGGGTGAGGAGGGGCAGTGCAACGGAGAGAAGAGGGACATTGCAAGGGAGGGAGGAGGGACAGTGCAAGGGAGGGAGGAAGGACAATGCAAGGGTTGGAGGAAAGATGCAGCAAGCGAGGGATGAGGGAGAGTGCAAGGGAGGGAGGAAGAACAGCGCAAGGGGAAAAGAAGCAATAGCACAAGGAGGAAGAAGTGACAGCGCAAGGGGGGAGGAATGAAAGTGCAAGGGATATGGAGGAGGGGCGGTGCAAGGGTAGGAGAGACTGTGCAAGGGGGAAGGAAGGACAGCACAAAGGGGAGGAAGGAAAGCGCAAGCAGGGACAATACACGTGTGACCAGCACAAGGCGGTGAGGAGGGTCATTGCAAGGGAGGGAAGAGGAACAACACAAGGAAGGAAGGAGGGACAATGCAAGGGGTGGGGAGGTGGGAAATAGCAAGGGGGAAGGAGGTACAGAGCAAGGGGTAGGAGTGACAGTGCAAGGGAGAAGGAGTGACAGTGCAAGGGGTGGGGAGGAGGGACAGCACAAAGGGGGGAGGAGGGATAGCACAAGAGGGGGAGGAAGGGGAGGACAAGGGGGAGGAAGAACAGCATGAGGGGCATAGGAGAAACAGTGCAAGTGGGGAGTGACATGACATCTGTTGGTTATATATATAATTACATATACAAAATGGCTTCTCTGATGTTAAGTGTGAGATTATAACTGCATCAAAAGACAAACTATGAATGTGAAGTGTATGGAAGTGATATCATTTAAAGGTAAAGGCATCTTTTCATAAAGTGGAGCTTTGGGTCTGTTCAGAAAGAGAGCTTTAGTCACTCTCAATTGTCGATAGGGTGGGTTACTATTGCCATGCATGGTCTCTGGGATTTGGGAGGGATAAGGCTCTTAGAGTTTGCCTGTATTAATTGTCTGGTGCAGTGAGTGGAATCCAAACCTTGAAGACTAGCTTGCAATGGGAGTATTCCCAGCCATGTGACAAGGACTACGGCAGGGTGGTCAGCGGGTCATCCCGATCCTGCAACCAATCCCTGTAAGTCACCAGACTGGTGGGAAACAGAGCCAGACAGGGGACTTTGTTATTTTCTGCAGCTCCTGATCTCTATTGTTTGTTGTAACGACCAACTGCTTCACGACTTAAACATCTGAACTACATCTGGTAGCAGCCAGAGCCATGCGTACGGGCACTAGGACAACTTGCAGTCTTTAGATTGGGAGATGAATTTGTATGTCACCTTATCAGTGAGACCCTGATCATCATTCAGCCTTTATGACTCATAAAAAGCCCACTTCGCCAGACAAGAAATGTGTGTCACTGACTTGTACATATTCCACTGGTATGCGTATACATTCAGAAAGTGATGAGAAATTGACTTGTAAATTGATGTGAGGTAATAATGAGATGTGTGTTCGTTTTGAGAAAATTAGGCCTTCATTTAACCGAAAAAAGATAATCCATTTTGAATAATGTGAATGCAGGCAAAAAGAAAACAAATAGATTTGCAATTTAACAATGTATTTATTCTCACATTTTGAAACTGCTGTGCAAGCACAATTATTTAGCAGAATAGGGCTGCTTCCAGACTATCACTGTTAAATCTTAATGTTCAATTGCATTTGCTGTACGCAGCTGCAAAAGCTATGCCATGAGGGCTTGGTTTTGAACTTGGATGTCATCTGTAAAAGACAGGCATCGGAGAGCCTGTTTTTGCACTGTTGGAATCGAAATAATATTGTACCTCCTATTGCATTGTTTGAATGCGTGTTGGCCTACGCCAAGTTGTCTAAAACATTGTGTAAATAGATTCCGCGGCAAGGTCTTGACCTTAACGAAAACTGTGTAAATCGCCATCTTGGATTTAGCCGCCATTTTAGGTTCTCTTGTAATGTGGAAGTCACCCTGAACATCAAAATGGAGGCCAAATGACATTTCGAGTGGGATTCTGGCCGTTATGACCTCCGCACACATGAATAAGTAATATGCCTGCAGGCCACTTGTTGGGGTCGCAAACTGAGACCTTGTCCTATCCCTGACCTATGTGTAAATGAACAACTGTATCAGCGGAACTGATCAAAATGCATACATTATGGGATTGACCTGGCAAGGAACCCTAGGCCTGGTCCCAAGAATGGTTAACCCACGAGGGGGTTGGCCAGAGCAGGATAAAGAGTATAAAAACACGAGTATCCCAATGTACGGTCTCTCACACTAATGCAGTGAACTCTCGTTGAAGTTCGTTCTGTTACTCTGAGAGCCGAATAGCTATCCGTTTGTCAATTGACTTTTTGGTAACTGTTGTAGCTTTTGAATAAAGCACTTTGTATGTTCTTTGTAACCTGTGTTGGTGTGTTTCCTTTGGGCTTCCCGGCCTCATATCAATTTCTCTGTTTTCACAGTTGGCGCCCGAATAGGAACCCTCAAGATTGATGACAGATCATTGAAGGTTGACGCAGACTATCGAACCAGGATCGGACGGTGTGATTCTGCAGGCCCGACCGATCGAGATGCGATACCTCGGCAGCGCTGCACGATCCAATCCTTGGACGATAGTCGTGTGGTCTGACACGGCATCTTGACGAGGGTCCAAATTTTGAGGCGGGCAGATTTGCCGAAACCACCAAATACAAGTTAAAATTCGTTAGGTAAGTTCTTTGATAAACCGTACGGTCCTCCTTAGGTTTGGCCAGATGCAGTCATGACCCGGCTCTTAATTTAACCCTGACAATTTGAATTTGGCGTATTGTATCTGCAGACACAATTATTGACCAGGTAACACCAAATTTTTGTGAAATGCCTGGGAAATTGTCTAGCTGCTTTAGGGCTCTGTTCCGCAGCGATCGACAATCCTTGGAATTTAGCCGCCCGGCACCACAGGAGGGGTCGCCGGCATGTACTATGTACTGTAAGTATGGCATTGGAAGTATAGTATTTAATGATATTTGGCACAGACAGACCAGACATGCCTCCGAATTTCAGTGGCCAATCAACGGTAGTTTTGAGATCCCCCGTATTGAATACTTAGAATCGATCTTGTTAAAGAAGAAGGCTAGACCAGCAGCTTTTGATGTTTTACAGAATTGGAAAAAAGAAGCATTACAGCATCTTAAAAGTAGGGATAAACATGCACGTCGTCATAAAACAAACGCCGAAAAAGCATTATTATATGATAAAGAAAAGCGTTCAGAATCAGTTAAAAATATGGATAGAGCTTTTTCACTCGGGATCCAGAAAATGTACCCCTCTAAAGATTTCCATGTTTCTGAGGAATTTATCGAGAAGTTATTAAACGAACGCAGGCCTGATGCCTCAGCGCCACCTCCGTATGCTCCCATTTTGGGCGCTCTGCCCATTCCTGCTGTTGTTCCTGCTGCTATTCCTGTTCCCCCTGTACAACCTATTGTTCCTAGTCCTCTGGTTGTTGTTCCTCCACCTATCGCACCGCCCCTTCCTTCTACACCGATAGTTGCACCTTTATTAAATTTACCTACACCTCCGCTCCCGAGTGGCCCCGTATTGACTGAAGTCGATCCAGGTGCAGTATCAAAGATTGTCACTCGTAGTACTGTTTCTGCAGGTAAGAAACAGGAATTGTTTGCATGGGCTACGCATTGCATGGAAAAAGGTGATCAAGTTAATGTTTTTTCCACATTATCTAATTTGAATAGTTTTCCCGAGAAAAATGTTTTTATCGAAGGTTTGGGGACTCATTTGTGTGTGATGTGGGGTAGATTACAAAATTCAGATCTTCCACAAGGAGTGAGAGATCTGAATGCTTTGGCACTTTCAAAGGACACAGAGCAGAAAGTATATGGGCATGTTGAAAAATTGTTCGAGTTTAGGAAAGACTTTGAAAAGTCACGAGATGAGGACGACGAAGACGATAGAATATATGTACAGAAACGGTTCCTTCCGTGCCGTAGATCGGCACCTGAGGAAGTGCGAATTTGTACTAAAGATGCGGTTCGATGGATCTCGGATTCATCGATTCCGCCAGATGAAGTATATGGCACGTATAGTCAGTATACAGTAGAAATGCAAAGAAAGGTAATTCAGGTGATGGTACAGCACCTGCAAGAAGAATGTGTAAGAAAGAGGGTTAGTTGCCCCATAGAATTATTGGGGATTTGTAAAAGGGCTTTTTCGCCCGATACTTCTACAGCTGCCTTAGCGCTCGACCTGGCCCTGTTGCTTAGTAAGCGGCCGGAGGTACCTATATCTCAGTTGCCTATGAGAGAGGTTCCTCCGACCTTTGTCCCAAAAGTTGAGATACCCGCCAACGCTGGGACTGGTGCCCCCGCTGTGGATATCCCTGCACATTATGTATGGCAATTTGTTCACGTCCCGTTTTCACGACAGGAAGTGAACACAATTAGACAATCAGTTCCCGATATCAGGAAAAAGCCGACGGGGTTTTACAAAGAAATAGAGTCTGTTTTGCAGTCCTCTGTGTTCACCTTGAGTGACATTGACTTGTTATTCCCTGTACTCCTACCGTAGATGTATGGAAACAGGTTCGGACAATAGACGATGTGCCGGGGTTGGGAGATATGTGGGCTAATATGATTAGAATTGATGGGGAAAGACCAGCTGGTGAGAAACCACCACAGGTAATACTTACTTTGCCTGATAGAATTGTTGCAAAACTGAAAACTATAATTCCAGAGAAAAGGATTATTTGGGAAAAGCTTATGGCCTGTGTCCAAGGAAAAACTGAAGGCGCCACCAAATTTTTTAATAGATTCGAGCAGGTATTTTCTGACTTCAGTGGACAGGATTTAGGTACAGAGTCGGGGAAAAGGTTGTTCGTGGACAAATTTGTATGTGGATTGTTACCTGACATCCAGTCACAGATTATGTCCTCTGAGAGCGCTTGGCAGGCAAAATCTCAATCTGAGGTTTTGCACATGGCTCAGTATTATGAGAACCGTGTTAATAATGAGAAGGAAAAGATTGATAAGAGGAAGGGAGATTTGAAAACCAAAGTATTATTACAGCAAATTGTTAGAAACCCCAGAGGGGGCACGACACAGACTAGAGGTCAGTATGTCCCGAAAGGAAATGCTCCTTTAGGTCCTGTGAATAATAATCAATGTGCTTATTGCCGCCAGGAAGGTCATTGGCAGGCACAGTGCCCTGTCCTTCGCCAGAGGTCAAACAGTGCATTTGGGGGCATGGGTAGACGACCTAGGGGCCGCCGTGGAGCAGGGGGCCCTGATAGAGGTCAGCTTTTACAAGATCCTCAGCAACCTTTTTCACAGGAAAATCAGACCTCAAGTATGGACTCGAGGAACATATTTGATCACCCTTCTGCTGCCTACCTTTCTGAAGAGCTTCCTTTTGACGAGGCTCTATTTCATTAGGATTGCCCGAAGCAGGGTTTGGAACCTTCACCTATTCCCGTTAATCAGAAAGGCCCCTACGTTGAATTATTAGTAGGGAATAGGAAACACCAGTTTTTGATTGACACTGGAGCGCAGAAGTGCTCCATTGATCATTCTCGGGTTCCAAACATCCCACTATCAGGGCAAACAAATGTTTCCGTAGGGTTTTCTGGTATACCAACTGTCTGTCTGGTTTCTGCACCGGTATCCGTTTCTTTGGGTCCCTTTACAGACCATTGTCCTTTTCTTCTCACTTCAAACTGTGGAGAGAATTTGCTGGGGTTGAATTTGTTAAAGAAACTGAACGCAGTAATTCATTGTTCTTCTTATGGATTACGGCCGACGGTTTCACCACAGCAACTTCCTAATTCTCAGTTTTTGATTCGACCTTTACCTCCTGAGTTTAGCATTGTCCCGGAATGTTTGTGGGCGGTGGACGACAATGATGTCGGAGTGTTACAGATTGAGCCCGTTAAAATAGTGCTGAAACATGGGGTGAAACTGCCACGCATTCCGCAGTATAAAATATCAGCTATGGGCGAACGTGCTTTGAAATGCATTGTCTCCGATTTTGTGCATCGTGGGGTGATCGAGGAGATTACAGGTAGTTTGTGTAACAGTCCGATCTTGCCTGTATATAAGAAAGGTGACAATGCAATTCCATACCGGTTCATAATTGATCTTCGTGCTATTAACAGAGTGGTCGTCCACAATTTCCTATTTTGCCCGATGTGACGACGATATTAACAATGATCCCTGCTACGGCTACGCACTTTAGCGTTGTGGATTTAAAAAACGCTTTCTTTAGCATTCCTATACATAAAGAAAGTAGATATTTGTTTCCGTTCACCTTGGGGGGACACTCATTTACATTTACAAGGGCACCTCAAGGGTATACTGAAAGTCCTAGCATTTATAGTAGGGCTTTGAAAGAGCAGCTCGACACACTTGACTTGCCACCTACTTGTACGCTGCTCCAATATGTTGATGATTTACTTTTGGCTGCAGACTCTGAGAGTGCTTGTAAAGAAGGCACTGTACTGTTGCTTGTTCATCTAGCTAAAAATGGTCACAAAGCTTCGCTTAAAAAATTTCAATATTGTTGTCAGGAGGTCGCCTATTTAGGCTACCTCCTGTCAAAGGAGGGGAGAAGATTGACACCTGAAAGAATAAAACACATTTCTGGCATGTCTGTTCCAAATAAACAGACGGAAGTCAGAGCCCTGATAGGTATGGCTTCTTACTGTAGGTTGTGGATCCCGAACTTCTCACTAGTGATAAAACCGATGTTGGCTCTGACGAAGAAGGGCATTTCTCTGCCACTGCCATGGGAATCGGAACATCAACGATCATTTGAGCTTCTCAAAACTGTGCTATGTTCGGCACCGGTTCTGGGTACTCCAAATTATGACAAGGCCTGTGTGTTGTTTGTGCATGAATGTGATGGATGTGCTTTGGCTGTGTTAACACAGGAACACGGAGGGAAGAATAGGCCGTGCGGCTACTACTCCTCCGCCCTTGATCCTGTCGCATGCGCTTTGCCAAGATGTTTGCACGCGGTCGCTGCTGCTGCCACGTCTGTAAAACAGAGTGAGGGGATGGTCCTAGGCCATGATTTGATTTTGATGGTACCTCACTCTGTTGATATTCTATTGAACAAAACTCAAACGCAACACCTCACCTCTGCGCAGTTAACAAGGTATGAACTAATTCTGTTTGCCCCTCACATCCAAATTAAGAGGTGTTCTGTTCTTAATCCGGCTGAACTCTTACCTTTCCCGCAAAACACTGTCTGCGGTGACGAGGAAGTACATGACTGCCTGTATACCACTGAACAAGAAACGAAGGGCAGGAGAGATCTCATAGATACTCCTTTGGAGAATGCAGAAGGGGAGCTGTTTTGCGATGGCTCCTGCTTCAAACTTTCAGATGGTACATCTACAGCTGCTTATGCAGTTACTACATTAAGCAAAGTTGTCGAAACTAAGAGAATTTCGCATAACTCCGCGCAGGCCGCAGAGATTATAGCGTTGACCCGAGCTTGTGAACTTTCCCAAGGGCGTAGAGTAAATATATATACTGATAGTAAGTACGTATTTGGGGTGGCTCACAACTTTGGAAGGCTCTGGTCGGAAAGAGGGTTCCTGACCTCACATGGGACCAAGATCCAGCATGGCCCCTTGATAGTGCAATTACTTTCGGCACTCTCACTCCCTAAACAGTTAGCGATCATGAAATGTGCAGCACATCGGAAGGTCATAGATGATGTGAGCAAAGGGAACGCTTTTGCGGACTTGATAGCCAGACAAACGGCCACAGACCTTAGCACGGACATGTATGCCTCGAGGGAAATGAGAGATGCTTAAATAATGGATGAAGGTATTGGGTCTGTGCGAGATATTCAAACTGATGCCACAATAGAAGAATCTAAAAGGTGGACTGAAGGAATGGGGAAACTGGATGATGAAGGGTGTTGGGTGGATACATCTGAAGGGAAATGGTTGCTCCCTGATTCATATGTATTGGCAATGGTTACGATGGCACACGGTCCTACGCATGTGTATGCCCAGCAGATCACGAAAATGCTAGAACAAGTTTGGGTAAATGACAAGATTATGGAGACTGCGAAGAGGCACGTCCAGAACTGTATGATCTGCTTGCAGCACAATGTGGGAAAGGGGACAGTGACTCCAAGGGGAAGCTTTGGGCCCCCTTCTGTTCCCTTCGAGGTCATTCACTTTGATTTTATTGAGATGGAACGATGTAATAATCTAAAATATGTTCTTGTAATTATTTGTGCCTTCAGTAAATGGGTCGAGGCTTTCCCCGTTAAAGATGCTACCGCCATGACCACTGCAAAGATTATGGTAAAATAATTCTTTCCTCGATTTGGGCTCCCGAGGATAATTTGGTCGGATAATGGTCCCCACTTTATTGCAGCAGTAATTTTGCAGATATGCACAGCCCTATCTATTGAGAAACGATTTCACTCAGCTAGACATCCTCAAAGCGCTGGGTTGGTGGAAAGACACAACGGTATTTTAAAGAATAAGCTTGTGAAAACATGTGCTGATACCAAACTAAAATGGCCAGATGCCTTACCTATCGTGTTATTAGCTATGCGTACCACACCTCAGACTATGACTGGGCTTTCTCCGTTTGAGGTAGTGATGGGGAGACCTGCTAACATTTGGGGTCTCCCAAAACCTAAAGCCCTGAGAGAGGTGGAAAATGTATTGCTTGTAGACTATTGTAACCAGTTAACTAAAAACCTGTATTTTATTTATCACCAGGTACACTCAGCTTTACCTGTACGGTTCACGGGCCCAGGACCCGATATACAACCTGAAAGTTGGGTCCTAGTGAAGGCCTACGAGAGGTCTTCCTGTCTCGCGCCTCGCTGGCGGGGACCCCACTAGGTGTTATTGGTCACCAGGACAGCAGTGCGGGTGGCTGGAAAGAAGAACTGGATTCACGCGACGCATGTCAAGAAACTTCCTCACCCGATGCCACACGTTACAGAAGAAGCAGAACCCCTCGCTGACACTACAGTCTCTGATCTTGGAGTAACAAACATCGCTGTGAGTGCGTCGGAGAATTTCTCTGAGCCTGAGGAGTTTGGGGAACAGTCCATTTCGTCTCTGCACTCTCTTGAGAAATCACTTCCGGAAAACACTGTTTCAAGCTCTGCGACTTCCGTCGCCTCCGACACATTGCTTCCCTCAGGAAGTGACGACACTTTACTTCCGGACCAGACAATTTTGGGTACCACCAGGTACAACCTTCGACGAAGGAAATAGAACTACGGCACAAGTTTTTCGTGCATCTGGAAAAAGGAAGTGATTGGAAATTCTCTTTTTATGAGAAAGTTCTGTTGAACAAAAGGGATTCTGCTGGCTAAGGTTGGGAAGGACTAAGAAATCGCGTGACCGTAGCGTCGCCAGCAACGAACATTGGGGTCGTCGATTGAGGAACTATGATGCCTGCCACCTCCGCTGCTGCCCCCCGCATTGGACTTGTGAATAAGGGGGTGACCAAATTGGACAATGAACAATGTGCCTGGGCCCCGAAAACGTACTGCTGTGTGTTGATAATGATAATTGTTATTTTTGCAACTGCTGCTGTAGGACTTTGGTATTTTGAAGAAATCTATCCTCTGAAACCTTTACTACCAACCAAGATTGTACCAACTGTTTTGACTCCCTCTGTACACCTTCACACTCTGTCCCCTAGAGACTCCCAACATAGACAAAAGTATCATAATAACACTCTGATGATAGTAATGAATGCTACTCATGCCATTTTTATTAAGAGTAATTGTTGGATTTGTACTCATTTACCGCAACATGGGAACAAGGGACTGGGATGGTATATACATCCTCTACCTCTAACGACTGCTTGCTATGCCTCTCTTAGAGCTCTATTCTTTGGCCGTTGGAATGATAGCATCTCAGGGAACTTTGATGGAACTAATCTGAATGATTTCGAGAAACGTGAATTGACTCCCCTGGGATGCTCGCTTTTCGCAAATAGAAGTAAACCTAACGTCGCTTCTATTAGGCCGTCTGATAAACTATCTCTTCCTTTTCAAACTCTGATTTCCTTTAAAATGGCTCTGATAGGCAATATGGACGCTGTACCTCCTTCCTATTCTATAAATCATAGTCCTGACTCGGTTCCCTTCAGTGTGCAGAGAAATGGCACTAGGCCAATGGGAGATTTTGAAGGTTGTAAAAACATTGTAAATTTGACTGGGGAAAACAGGCCTCTGTATGTAGGGGGGCCTGTTTATTTTGTTTGTGGTAGTTTAGCATTTCCCTGGTTGCCCAAGGATTGGCAGGGAACCTGTTATTTAGGAATATTGTTACCCGGGGTATTTGTAGCAAGTACATTAGAGGTTTCTAAGGCTCGCCCGCGGCGAGACGAGAACGGAGATACCCCTGGGCAGGTATTGGGAGACATAGCAAAATCAGTTGTGCCCTTTTGGGGACAAATAACAAACTCAGAGAACATTAGGGGATTAGCAAGGGTACTGGAGAGAACGATCAACCGGACCACGGACATACTCTACAATATGACCTTAGAGCAAAAAGCAATAAGATTGGTAGCACTTCAAAATCGGATGGCATTAGATGTCATTTTGGCAGAACGAGGTGCAGTATGCAAATTAGTGGGGTCCGCTTGTTGTGTTTTCGTACCAGACTCCTCGCCAACAATTTTTAAAGTGATACAGAACTTGCATACTCTCAGTTCTGAAGTACATATCCCTGTAGGAGACTGGAATCTTAGCACTTGGTTCTGGGATTCTCTACGATCTTGGGGTTGGAAGGTGCTTTCCGTTATTCTAGTTATTTTAGGGATTCTGCTATTCCTTTGTTGCTGTTTCCAAAGCCTCCCGAGTATATGTGGAATGCTAGGGGGATGTTGTGCCCAAGCAGTGAGCGCAATAGGACATAAAATATATGCCCCGGATACAGCATCTAAAGAATTCATGTTACAAGAGGTTTTGATGAACGACCTAATGGCTATAGACATTACAGACAATGATTCGGAATCTATGAATGATAACAAATGGAGTTATTTTCAAAAGTATTAGGAATGATGTTAGCACTTGGCATAGGCCAAAAGGAGGGTCTGTTGGAATCGAAATAATATTGTACCTCCTATTGCATTGTTTGAATGTGTGTTGGCCTACGCCAAGTTGTCTAAAACATTGTGTAAATAGATTCCGCGTCAAGGTCTTGACCTTAACGAAAACTGTGTAAATCGCCATCTTGGATTTAGCCGCCATTTTAGGTTCTCTTGTAATGTGGAAGTCACCCTGAACATCAAATGGAGGCCGAATGACATTTCGAGTGGGATTCTGGCCGTTGTGACCTCTGCACACATGAATAAGTAATATGCCTGCAGGCCACTTGTTGGGGTCGCGAACTGAGACCTTGTCCTATCCCTGACCTATGTGTAAATGAACAGCTGTATCATCGGAACTGATCAAAATGCATACATTATGGGATTGACCTGGTAAGGAACCCTAGGCCTGGTCCTAAGAATGGTTAACCCGCGAGGGGGTTGGCCAGAGCAGGATAAAGAGTATAAAAACACGAGTATCCCAATGTACGGTCTCTCACACTAACGCAGTGAACTCTCGTTGAAGTTCGTTCTGTTACTCTGAGAGCCGAATAGCTATCCGTTTGTCAATTGACTTTTTGGTAACTGTTGTTGCTTTTGAATAAAGCACTTTGCATGTTCTTTGTAACCTGTGTTGGTGTGTTTCCTTTGGGCTTCCCGGCCTCATATCAATTTCTCTGTTTTCACAGTACTAATTGTCAAAGACTGAATCCTTCTTGATGCGGTCATAGTAACATTCATGCATGAGTTAACCTGAAGTACTGCTATCAAATATTTGACAAACTAACATCATTTTTTTATTTTTATTTTTTACAGAGCATAAGAAGGGTTATTTAAGGGTTACATAAAGCTGCCCAAAAAGTGGTTTTAGAAATACAGGTTACATACAAGTCGGAACATAAATTAGCAAAGATAACATACATATCATTTAAGATGTACAGAGATAACATAGAGATCATTTAAGATGTACACGTGGGGCCTGCAGGTTTACATGAAGAGCTTCGTTTTGATGGCCTTACGAAAGGCACCATGGGATTCAATTTGCCTAAGTTAAATCATATATCATGTATATCATGTATAAATCATCTGAGATCAAGGGTCATGTTTGCTTTCCAGAGCAAGAAAATAAGTCACAAACCTTAACTTTGCTTTTCTCTCAGAAGTTGAATTGCACCTCTTCCAATTTGGAAATAGGATTTCAGGGAGACCCTGATATCAAATAGATTGTCATACAATGTCTGAAATGCATTCTACCCAAAAAGCCTTTATAATTTTCATATTTTCAATACATTCGCTGATTTGGGGCATGATGACGATTACTAAATTCTGTGTGTGTTTGTGGAAAAGTCAACATCTTCAACATTAACTTGTCAAGGATACACCCTTAAGCTGCAGAATATTTCCTCACAATTCAGGTAGACACCTTTAAATTCAGAGTTAATTGTCCTCCACCCAAAGAGGTGAATAAGGTGGATACCAAAAGTACCGCAAGTGTGGCATTCAAAGAGATGTTAGTTTTAGAGGGTTGGTCCTGCCTCGGATACATTGTTTGTGAATGTCAAAATACGGCTTTTTCACTCCGATAGACACTGCATACTAGTGAAGATGAACATGGGAAAGGAGAATATACATGATATATTTTTTTTATATAGTGCCAATTTACAGGGAAAACTGTTCCAAAGCTCTTGGCAACCGATGATAAAATTACCAGTTACATTGACATTGTGGTCATTATTTCTCATTTGAATGGGTCTGACTCACGTTGGTCATTTTTTTACTGTTTTCTTAAATAATAAGAAAAATGCCTAGCCCTCCCTTCCTAACCAAACTAACTAAGGGTACTTGTCTGTCATCAAAAGTCAAAAGAAAGATGTGCTCAGTCCAAAACCTACTTCTATCTGGCCCTACCATTAGAACTAATAACTAAATATTGCCAAAATAAATATCTTCTGGCACTTTCCCTTAAGCCATGTATCTTGGAGCTTTATTTCAGGGTTTTACCTGTTCCAACAAGTCTGATGTTGCCACTATCTGGAAACAAGTTAGGAGAAATGATTTATCTTTTGGGGGTGTGGCCAAGCAGAAATGCAGATGGCCGTATTGTCGCAGAGCTCCGATAGCTTAGAAGAATTCTTACCTCTTTGGGCATGCTTTTTTTTAGGCAACCCGCTCGCTTTAAGGAAACCCGTTTTCCCCACCACAAGGTCCGTAAGTAATACTATAACACTTACAGGATGAATCTGCTTGCTTTAAACATACTTGAATTAGAGATAAAAATGTAAATCACATGTAAAACACTTTTGGAGCGTTGCTTGATGAACCCTTTCTTACTAACTGACTAAACAGCTCCATTTGGATTAAAGACAATTAACTGCTGCATTTTCAGAAACAAAGGTGCCCTGCACCATTCAATAACCCTCTGGGTCACTTCTGATATATCCTTTATCTTGAACATTTAACTTTTCCGATTTGGAATAGCTAGGTATTTTGAATTTCCTGACCACTTGAGTCTTATCAATTAAATCTATACAGCTGAGCAAGACAAATAATTCAAACCTGTGGACTTATAATTACTGGTTTTTACAATGTGATATAATTATATCTCAGCAAGATATGGTCAGATAACATTATTTGGTCAGCCTGAACATCAACAATCACAACTTTCATGAGACAACATGCTAATTATCTCACACGACACAGTTGCATCTAAACTTTGCCATAAGTCTTTGTGGAGTGCACCAGTGGTATTTTCTCAGATTCACTAACTCATCTTTCAGCAGGGCAGCTCTCATCACATTCACTGGCACTTAATTCCTGTTATTTCCAAACCTCATCTACACAACTCTATCTAACTCAAGGCAAACTTATTCACTATTGACCTGGGATATTACCTTCTACTCCTAACATGGCCGATATTACCAAAACTACATCTTCGCCTGACAATACAACTTTCAATGCCTGCATGAAGAACATTTTAGAAGAACTTGGTAATATTCAATCCTCTATTTAAAGCTTAAAGGCTTCAAAATGATATCAAGTTATTCTCCGGCAGACTTGATGAAGCAGAAGACAGAGTTGGCATTGTTGAGGATAGAGTGGAAGCCCTAGAAAACATGCAAGTAAAACTCTCACAATTGGAATCTGAAGTTACAGAATTAGAGGACAGAAATCATAGAGACAACCTTCGATTCTATGGGATTCCTGAAAGAGCTGAAGGAGATGACCGTATCAACTTTCTGACCAATTGGATTCTCTCCGCCCTAAGGATCACCTTCTCTCCTCCATTGTAATTGCAACATGCTCAAGGATCAGATCTCGTTTCTCCAGGAACAACTCCTCACCAAGACCCTTTATCGCTTGTTTCCTTCAACATTAACAAGCACGTCAAATCCTTATAACTGCCAAAACAATAGAATCTTCATCTCCCTGGATTTCTCCAGAGTTATCCAAGCCAAAAGGAAAAGATTCCTTGATATGAGACCTCTTCTAAAATCCCTTACCATCAGATATGGTCAGTTGGATCCTGCAAGAATGATTATTGTTATTCGAGACAGCCCCACTAAAGAATTCAGAGACTCAAATGATCTTCAGTTTCTACTCCAAGCTCTTCAAACGACACATATGGATATAACCTCTCTGACCCCCGCAGCCAACACCTCCAAACCGGATCCTCCACTCCCTTTGCCAACTTTCAGAATACCCAAGAACCAACACATCAAATAAACTCCTAAACGCAGCAGATCAACTTCCTCAATTCCATTGAATAGTGCATCTACTTCAACTCATCTGAGGGACAAATCAAGATCTTCCATTAAATCCATTGATCCTTCTCTACCGACCTTACAAACTCGATAAACTTTAAATCTGGATTATACTCCACCATTACCTTTTGATCAGTTATATCAACTTCTATCAACTTCTTTATAGTTCTACCGGTTGTTCAGTGTGTTCATGTCGTACACAGTTACTCTCTCCTCTTGCTCTTTGCTTCTCTTCACTATACTCTGGTATCCCCATGATACTCTTGATTACTCACTTTCCAGTTAATCTCACCTTTATCCTTCTGCCATTACTTATTCATATATATCCCTTCTTATCCAATTTATACATGCATATATGTCTTTCCTTCTATCGTTGTCTCCCTCTCCTTTTGTTTTTCACTTGTACTCCAATATTACCATTGTATCTAGTAATGTTCGTTCCATTGACGTTTTGCTATTTTTAAATTCTTACTCATTGCAATATTTGAATGTTTTACTATTCACTACTTTTTACTCTACTCTTGCCATTTTCTTCCCTACCTATTGAAATGTCTATTAAATTTGCCACATGGAATGTTAAAGATATGGGTCATCCTATCAAATGCAGTAAGATTATCTCCCAACTTACTAAGCAGATATCTGACATTGTATGTCTCCAAGAATCTCATTTTAGGACTGATAGCGAAAATCTCAAGATTCGCTTTAGAACCCCTTCTTCTAAGCATTAGAACAAACATTAGCATGAAAGGTATTTTTATTAATAATATAGAAATTAAATGACCTTCCTATGCAGATGATATTCTACTCTACCTCTCTAATCCTGCCTTCTCCATGCAACATCTAATATCAACCATAAATAACTTTTCCATTGTTTCCGGATACAAGTTGATTTTCGATAAATCTGAAGTCATGCCTCTTACTAATGCTTGTAATCTTTCTAATAACACTTTGTTAGGTTTGTCTTGGCAACCCTCTCATATTAAATGGCTCTTAGTTGCTAAAGATATTCACACTACTATTAATCTAAACTCTAACCTTCTAGTCGAAAAAATTACTGAAATAACTTCAGGTTGGTCACCTCTTTTCCTATCCTGGTGGGGACGCCTTGATACTATTAAAATGATAATCAGTCCCATTATCCATGATTCCCACTGTAATGCACACCTCTTTTTACAAAAAACTTGATTGCCTTTTTATTAAATTCCTATGGAATCATAAAGTTTCCACATTGCCATCAATAAATTAAGATTTCCCACGTCCTCGGGAGGAGTAAAATTTCCTAACCTCCAATTATATCAAAACGCTTTTGTCCTAAAACAACTAATCATTGGTAAACACTACGAATCCCACCATGATAGTGCTCCCCTCTGGATTAATTGAAGCTAGCCATATTTCCCTGCTCTCCCTTTCCCACTTCTTGATGACCTCTTCCTGGCCCAATATCACTATTTTCCCAACACTACACCCCTTTAAAATTATCTGGAATAAGCTCCCCTCTAATTCTTTCTCTAAAATCAACCCTGATGACATGTTTCTTTGGTTCAAGAAACAAAATTAGACCAAATCCAATCTCATCACTATTTACAGATGGTACACATCTGGCATCAAATTTATCAAACAACTCTTTCACAATTCAGAAGAAATCCCCTTTCCACAGATTAGCTCGCAATACAATATTTCTGCTTCAGACACAGCCCTCAACAAGTCAACCTACTCTCAACCAAAAATCCCCTTCACCTTTTTTGAATTTCTTGACTAGTAGCCCCTTTATTAGTGCCGCCAAACTATATGCATTCCTAACAGATCCCCCTTCTCCCAATTCACTCAATATCAGTTCTATAAGACAATGGGAAATTGACTGGGACCTTCAACTTTCCCTAGACCACTGGACCAAAATTTAGAAAATGTGTCATTCAACATCCATTGCCGCCGATCTTACCCAAACCTACTTTTTCATACCGTTCCTTTCTCACTCGTTTGCGTATCGTGAAAGCTGTAAACAATTTATCCAACAACTGTTGGTCATGTAATTAACCTAATGCAGACTTTGCTCATTTAATTTTCAAATGTAAACATGTTCATGAGTTTTGGTCTATGATTTGGTCATGTATGCAATCAATCTTTCATTTAACTGAACCTCTAACGCTGGCTAACCTTATAATTGGCAATATTGTTAATCCAACTATAAGTCAGATTGTCTCTCTTACTCTGTTTAACCTGTTCATAAGTATTGGATTTCAAAATATTACATATAATTGGAAGAATGCAACTAATCTATTTTATAGTACCTGGTGGAATTCTATTTGTTCAACCCATCAAATAGAAACATGCCATGCTTCTTCGTTTGATGGTTTACATAAATTTAACAGAAAATTGAAGTGTTCATACAATAACTTAACACTCATGATTAAATATTGCAAGCCTGTAGTTATGTTATCCCTGCCCTATCCGTCCCTATTGTCCTATATTATGTGTATATATCTATGTTTCCCCCTGTTTTATCTTATTTGCAATTTAACTGTAATAAGTCCATTGATCCTAACTCACTCAACTTGTTTATGATCAATCTTATTAGTTCTGTTACTTCAGATCAGATCATTCTTTTAAAATGGTTTACCTGTTCTTGTACCATTTGCTTTAATGCTAATTCTAATAAAATGTTTAAACAGAAACGATTTATCCTGGTTCACAATGTCTCTTTGATGAGCTACTGTAGTTTGTGCTGTATTTTCATAAACCGGCTATCCCAGAGTGTGTGAGACTTATCAATGTTTTTCTTACTGCCTTTCTGGAAGTAATTGTTTACATTCCTTCCTCTGCATATTAGTCCTTTAGACTCTTTATACTTGACTCTCGTTTAGTTGGGGTTTGGTATAGCCTTAACAATTGTGTGGGACCAACCATCCTGTGGCTTCTCTACTTGTTTCCCCTTTTGCTGTCTTTGATTTTCGAGATTGATACTTGAATTGAAATCAGATTGGTTTTCAAAGTCTCTTAGTCTCTTAATAATGGCTTTCTATGTTGATCCCTAATTATACTTGATAGCATTCTAGCTGTTTCCCAATCAATATATGTTTGCTTTCTTAATGATTCACACCAAAGAGGATCGTCTCCTACATTGACTATCTCTGAGCCCTTAGGTTTGTGCGTTCTCTCTGTCCCCCAATCAATATTGCTTACAACTCTCCTTGGTAACCAACGTCGGAAGAGGCGGTAGCTCTAGGCTACCATGAAGTTTGATGTGAGGTAAGGTCCCTTTCTCTAATCCTCCTTGCTCGCTGTTCGTGTCTCCGGCAGCCACGGCCGTGGCTGTGGCTGCGCTTGCCATACCAATCCAGAGTACGTTCATGACCACTACCACAAGGAAAGCCCATGTCGGGCACCTGTGGGTCCCGCCGTGGCATGGTGTACTGCGCACGGTGCAGAGTATGGAATATCTACGACTTGGAGTAACCTGGAACAATTTGTGTGGTAAAAAATCACTGCCCAGCAACAATCCCATGATTTTTTGTTGCTATTTATGAAACAATTCTTCTTGTGGGAGACATAGGGCCTCTTTACACGGACGACGGTGGACCAAGGTGCTATTAGCACCTTGGTCCATGCCGGTAAAATACCGGCACCGCCTTGGAGCAAAGGGGAATTACCACCCTATTCCAAGGTTGGTGGGGCGGTAATTCCCCCTTCCCCCATTGCCCTTCCACATTCCCATTTTTGCCCCATAGGGCATAATGGGAATGGGGAAGGTGCTAATTACGGCACCGCAAATTGCGGTACCGTAATTAGCTCCCTGGTCCCTTTGCGGGTTGGTTTTTAACGCCTGAAAAAAGCAGCCGTTAAAGTCTCCAACCCGCAAAGGGACCTCGTAATCAGGCGGTAAGGATTAACGGTCACCGGTACCATTAACGGTGACCGTTAACCCTTACTGCCATCCGTGTAATGAGGCCCATAGTCCCTGGCAGTTGGAGCCTTGGAGGTAGCCTTGGGGGTAGCCTTGGGTTACACATTATTGCCCTTGGTTGCCCTTTCTAACTTGTCACTCATTAAATTTGTCCAGCAGCATTGCTAGTCACAAGAAAATGGGCATTAAGTCTATACCAAGCATGGTCACAGGAGGTCTATGAGAATCCATGACCTCTGCTCCAGTGGTTAATAGAGACTGGGTACTAGAGGTCTTAGCGCTCAAGGAGCGCAGAAGATTAAGAGTGCAACATAAAAAAAGCAAACTCCCTGTTGTAAAAATGACCCTTTCCGAAGATCTTATCTCTCCTTGCAAAACATCAAATTCAATACAGGTCATGGACAAACCTTTACTGAAGACAAGCCACACAGTACATGTATCTTTGACTAGCTCATGTTGCTCCTTGGACGATAGGGGACCGATGCTGACTGCAAATGTTCCACCAGCTACAAGGCCAGAGATACCCATAACCCCACCATCTCTTGGCCCTCTAGGGAGGGACATATACAAACATGATCAACATGAGTATATGGCTCATTCTCAATGGCCGGGACTCATGGCCAACATTGCTAAAGAGCTACTCCAGTGCAAGGAACCATTTGACCTTGGTCTCTTGGTGGATGCTTTAAATGACTGGGTAACGGATCTACGACCGCCAAAAGTAAACTCTGCCTCTCGGATCCATTGGCCTTTTAGTATGGATGCTTTGCCGCGGGCATTGAGGGTTATTACTGCATGTTAAACTCCCACACAAAAGTAAATGACAGATCAAGCCACGCAAACGGATGCATGCATCAAGGTTTCCTTGGGTTCCACTGGGCCAATTCTGCCAGGCAAGGAAAGGGCAAAAGTCTCAAGTGTGGACTCAACACAAGAACCTGATCCATCTTCATCACTACAGGAGCCAAATGGTGGCCATAAAGAGGTCAAACAGCCCACGGCCATGAACGCCAAACTGAAAAGGATATCCTCACGTAATCTACAATTAAAAAAAGCACAAATGCCAACATTAAGGAATTTGAACTCTCATGACTTTCTAATGGATCAGAGAAACTTTATTATAACTAACATTCAGAAAACTAAAGAAAAAGAGACAAAAGAAGTGTTGTGCTACAGGATTTGTGCTTGCCTGTGCCACAGAACAGGCCCAGGAGTAGTCAGACTCAATAATTTAATGGTCATCAAAAGGACAGATCTAAGTGACTGGTGCTCAATACTTAATAGTGACTGTATTCTAGTAGGCTGTGGGGGGAGCTCCTTACCTTTGTTTCTTAGACGTTGCAAATATCTGCCTAGAGGGACATCGATCTGCAATCTAATTCTTTAAATTTATATATTGGGAGTTAGTCATTTGTATGGCTGTATGGTTATGCCTCTGTATATTTTTGATCCTATTTTGTTATAGTACTATATATGTATTTATGTGTTCTGTCTTGTCTGCACCCTCAAGCCTTCGGGTCAGTAGGTGCGCAATATAAATTCAATAACCATAAAAATAAACATAAACATTAGTGTCTCCCAACAGGTATGTTCAGGCTTTTTCAGGGCTTCAAAATCAATATCGGTTATAACTCTCCGTGATATCATCCAATATGTTTGCTCTGGCTTTCTCAAGTGTTCACATTTAATATTGGCAACATCTTTCCTGGGTGCCTCAGAATATATCTGCTCTGAGTGTCTCCAAGCCCTGTATTCACTATTGTAACGTTGGCTACTCCCTCCGCTTTTTCAATTCCACCCCAGTACCTTCACTTGTGGTGGGTGGATTTTTGGGCCTTGGTGTAGGGACGAGTTGGCATCCTCAACTCTGTCTCATTTCTCTCAATTCCCCTGTGGAATCATTCTCAGCGTCTTGTGGGTCTGTTCGGCATATGTTTGCAGGCGGGAGGTTTCGCTCCTCCCGTTCCTTCTGATTTCTGTGCTGTTGATAGGGCCCTGGGCACCCCAAGCCCTTTCTGTGGTGAGGCCACCACACAGGATGGTCTCTAGGACTCCATCCTGACAGCGATTTCCCCACTGTTCTCAATGCCAGCCCTCCGGTCCACCAAGATGTTGCTACATCAGTGGGCTTCCTCCCTCTCTCTGTCTTCTCGATTGGCTTCCAGGTTGTCCAGCAGTGGTCGGGTCATGGTGTTGTGCAGGGCATCAAACCTTATGTTAAGGTATGGTGAGGAAGAAGTGGGCGACCACAATGGCTACTAGGGAGACACACAGAGCATTAGCAAAGTATCTTTTATAGTGGGGAGGTCTGGAGAAGAGTTATGATCTGTGCGTAAGAGATGGGTTAATGAGACATTTCACTAGGCTTGTTCCTCAGAGTGTATGATGAAGAGGTGTTATTTGTCGGGGATGGCGATCAGGTATGCTATGCTAGTTCTATTGTGAGTGATGAGTGTGTAGCCTGGGGGGAATGCCTCATGTTCGATCGGTCTGAAGTCATCGGAGAACCAGGTTTATGTGATGAAAAGGATGTCTGGACTTTCCGAGGAAATTAGGTTGTATATGTTGTGTCGGTTTTTGGTGATAGATCTGGTGCTAATGAGGGTGCATGAGAGTGGGATGGAGGGGTGGAGGTTGTTGGCCCCTGGAGAAGTGAGCGGTAGAGGGCCGGTGAGGGTGGTGAGTGAGTGCAGGGGCAGAGATTCTCTGGTGGATGCCTGATAGGGGGTCATGTTTGAATAAGGGGGTAGGGAGGGCTGGGAAGGAGAGATAGAGGGGAGGTAGAAGGAGGGTGGTTGTTGAAGGCACAGTGTCTCTGATGTTATGGTGGGTTGGGGAGGTACTGGTTATTCTTTGAGTGTGTGAAAAGAGTGCTTGTGATATATGGTTCATAGGGGGTGGTCTTGAGTGGTGGGGGGAGTGGAGGGAGAATGAGAGAGGGAATTGCAGGTGTGGAGCCAGGGGAGAGAAGGGGGGCCGGAGAAGGTGCAAGATGGTGACTGGGGTTTCCGAGAGGGGTTATTGATGAATTGAAGCGGGAAGAAGGGAAAGGTGTTAGGTTGGAGATGACACTGGGTTTCTCATTTCCATCCGATTGTCAAAAATGCCAGGAGGGGCAGTTATTGTCGGGGCGTTGAAGGTAGTGTTGAAGAGAGATTTCACTGGGTTGGGAGAGTTGGGGATGTAATGGTGTAAGTGAGGGATTTGGTGGGGCGATAGGATGAGGTGTGCAGATAAGAGAGGTTCTGGGTTTTACAGATTCTGTATTTGAGGGGAATCTGAGTGCCTGTATTCTGTGTGTGTGAGGGCTGGCGGAATAGCCAAGGAAGGGGTGTTGGCAAGGAAAGGCCGAGCAACACCTAGGGATGTAGAGACTGACGCGGTATGGGTTTGCGAGGGAAGGGAGGCACAAGGGTGGGAGAGGGTGTTATGGGAATGTTACGGGCAAGGTCTGTGGGTGGAAGCGGGAGATGTCTGAAATGGGGAGTGCTTCCCCCAAATGTGTGGAAGGTGCAAGGGAAGGAGGCAGTAGGCAGGGGGGTTGGCAGTGTTTCTGGTGCGTCAAAGTGCCCCTCTGATCTGAGAGTTGGTTGGCATGATGGAAAGTCTGTAGCATCTGCTCATGTGGGGATTTCTTAATGCGGTGGCCTGCCACACTATCATTGCGCTCAAAGGGAGCTAAATTAGAGGAGGAGGCAGAGTTCAAGGGGAATCTGAAATGAAGCCTGTGGCTATAGTGAGATTCAATGATATGGCTACACTCAGAATGCAACTACATATAACGTAGTGGAAATTTACAAACCCTTGCTACCGGTGGTAATGGTCAAGCATTTTTGGAGGTTGCTTCATAAAGAATATAAACAATAAATATCCTTCTGATTGTACTGAAGATGTCAAAGCGCCAAAATAGGGATAAGTGCATTTTGACATTTTTGTCTGCTGGATAGACATTATTTGCAGATTGCATGCTCAAGGAAAATACATACATCTCCAGACTCTGGGGGAGTAGTGTACTATGACTGCATTTCACCTTATTTAGGGGTCCAAACATAGAGTAGCATGTTGCTCCACATTCAGAGATATGCTCAGGTTAGTGGTTTAGAAAGTTAAGCAGCACTTCAGCAGCAGAAATCATTCAGTCACAGCTCTCTAGAAAACACAAGTCAGGAGTGTCTTTCACTCCCCCTTGCAGGGAGAGGTTTGTGTAGCATTCACTAGGAAGACAGTAGATTAGTTGTTCTTGTTAGTCTTTGTTAGTATGTTCGAATACAGTTTTAGGTTATGAAAGGGGAAACAGTTAAAATGAGTTCTAATTATCAGTGGACAGGTGTTTACAGAGTCTGTACAGACTTTAGAAAGACTCAACACTCTTCTAAGAGTATTTTACTTGAAGGAGTCATATACATGAATCAAATGATTCCTGGTCTATAATAGATAATGTGACACAGGTTTCTTTTCTTATTAACTAGACCTCAGAGGTTATAACGGGACAAAGGGACAAAGGCATATCCTTTCTACCTTGTTCCCAGTCAAGTACAGATGTCAGTCAAACTCCTCCAACAAAATTCAATACCATAGCAATTTCACAGTAGAACAAGGTCTGAGGGTACAGTTAGGACATCTTGTTCACTACTGTATAGCTCTGCTATCCAAGAAGAAATGTCAGAAATATATTAGAAATATATGAGTTGGCTAGCAATTGTAGTAGCAAGTCAGCATAGACTTTGGAAAGAGTTAGAACTGCTGCTTAAATGTCTCCCTTTTGGCTGCATGTATATAGTGGAGTTACATGGCAGTGCTCCACACATGAAAACTATAAAGTTTCATCCAAGGTGGCACACAGCCCTAATATAGACTCAGTCAAGGGCACCATGCATAGCAGGAGCTGACAACAGGACATTTCAGAAAGTCATGGGCAACTAGGCATGTACCAGTCCCTGCAGTCACCTGTTGATAACAATCAGCTAAGTGTAGTCATTCAGTTTATGGCCCTCTAGGAAAGGCAAATGCACAAAAAAGACTACTGGAATTCAGAGCTGGGTGTGAGTTTCAGGAAGTGGCACACAGATAGTGAAGATACTCATCAACGAGAGGGTTAACCCCGACTCTATAAGGGACTGGAGTGTATTGAGCTTAATGCAAAAGGGAAGTGCCCTGACAGGAAAACTGTATGGTTGCTAACAGTGGATTAAGTCGCTGCGTGTATCTTAAGGAAACTGTGTACATTATGTTTATTATTTACACATTATGTAAATTCCTAATATTTGTTCTATATTGGCTCAGAGTAAAACCACATTGTGCTGGCTCCTAACACGTGTGTTTGACTTCACATGTATTGATAGAAATATCAAATATGTATATATGTATAGCAAAAGTTAATGCACACACCAAGAAAGAAGTAAGTAGAAAGAAAATATGCCTGTGGCATGTAAATTCTAGAAAACATGTACTGACATTCAGAATGAATATTTAAACAGCAGTACATAAAAGACAATTGTCTTGACATCTTATGAACTGAACATTTTGACCATAACCATGTACAAATACAGCGTGAGTCACACTATTAAATCAGTGAAGCAGTAAACAACACAGAAACAGCAGTCCTATTATGCACATTAGAACAAGGTAAGGCTGCTATGTTATTACAGGGTGATTGCATGTATAGAGTCTCAGCTTGGTTAGGTAGATTAGGGGTCTACATCGGGTGCTGGTTCAAATCCAATACAGCGCACACCTCTTGCATGTGTCAATCGGAACGCAATAGTAATTATGTTTCAGCAGTAGAAGGTAGTATTCGCCTTCCTCAGGACCAAAGGAATGGAATGTATTAAGCTGACCCCTAAGGAAAGAGTTTGGAGAAAAGAAAGAAATGCAAAAAGCCTAATGTTAGGTAGTCTTATACTATGATTCAGGATAGAGTTTCAATCAAACATAATGAATGGATTAAACACGCTAGTGGGGCAGGGTGCCTGGTGTGCTAAACTGAGCCAAATGAACGATTAAAACAGTGCCTAAAGCTAATTCATTTTGTGATCTGCACGCGTGCCCAATGTGGGACAAGGAAGCATGATGTGGGTAGAATTGGCAGAGAGAGGGAGGTGAAGAGCCACATGCGGGAGATATATCAGTGCGTCAGATTTGTGCCTTTGCGGTTCCTCCCATTGTGTGAAACCAAATCATAACAGGTGAATGTCATTTCAAAATCTTTTGTGCTTCCCTTTGCGTGCAAACAAACACAGAAGGAAGACAGACAGGCATGCTGGATGTAAGACTGTATTAAGACCGTCATCCAGGCTAAATTGAAATATCTCACAGTGGGGCTTCACGTGCATCAGATGTATGTTCTGGGAAGTATAGCTTAGCGAAGATAGTGGGGACTTCTGTATTCCTGCATGTGCAGGTGCACGGATGGACCTGGACACACAAGGAACAAGGGGCGTGAGTTGTAAAAGCTCGCCTCGTGTCAGCTTCAGGTAATGTAAAGCTCAAAACGTTGTCTGTGCCTACCTGTATCTGCAGAGCAGTATGCGTGCTTAGGCAAAGATGCGTGATGTGTGTTGGGGGCCGTCCCCGGATCACCGGGCAGCCCCGTACTCGGGTCGGGTGGCACCCGACAACACAGACACTTGGCGGCGCCCATGCCGCGTACTCAGGGGTGGGGGCTCATCCCACCCGCTCCGGGACACCGGAGCTCCACACACGTGGCCAGGTCCACCTGGCCACCGCGGCCCCGGCTCTGGGGGCACCCAGGCCGGGGTCGCACCCCAACCCGCCTCACATGGTTGGGGGACCCACAGGGACGGCGTTGCCCGGCAGGGGCACCGTCCGGACGGCGTTGCCCGGCAGGGGCACCGTCCTCCAGCTGGGCCCCGACCTTGGGCCCAGCACACGTGGCGAGGCACCCCCCAGGCACCAACACAACACACACACGCGGAGTCAGGTTCACTCGTGACTGCCGAGCCGGAAGCGGCTCGGACCTTTTATTAGGTTGGTCACATGGGTAACCATGTGACCACACAACTCCATGGAACGTACCATGGCCCCTCACAGGGGTGCCATGCAACACTCCTCCTTTTTCATAACAAAACGCAAAAACTCCAAAATCCCACCATGACTACCACTACTACTACTGGAGCCACTCTACTACTTTACACACCCTTTATTAACCTGGGTGAGTGGCTCTCATGTCCCTGAACGGCACCAGTGAGGGCTACTGGCACCACATAAAGCACTCGGAGCCTACAGGTGCGCACCACACAACATTGCCCACTAACTGGACCATTTTAAGCAAGTCCATGTCTGCCGGCTCACAGTCTTCCGGGGAATGTCACTCATGATGTCCATCTTCAGTATGGAGTCGCCGGAAACCAGCTCGCACCCTCACCAGAGTTCATTTAGGACAGTTACTACACGGTCACACAAAACACCGGCAAAGCCGCACCTGGGGAGGCCCAGGGGCCACATCGGTCAGGTCCATAGCCTGGAGAGGAGATCGTGGCAGGGTGGCAGAAAAACCCTGTTCCTTCCTCCAGGGGCCTGGGCAGGCAGCTTGCATCCATCTTCCCATCGCGCCCCGGTGGAAGTCGGGTCCGCCTCACCTTGCTGCGGCCCAGGGCCGCCAGGCACCTCATGGCATCCGATGCCGCAGATCTCCCTCCACACGGGGGGCAGCAGCACCAGACTTGTTGGGCGACGCCCCCTCCATTGTTACTTTTGCAGGCCCGTGTGTCTTTGGGCCTGCATTCTCATTTCCCTTTTTTTTTTTTTCACGGCAGGCCCATGTTCTTGAGGGGCACTGCCGCATGCTTTCCTTCTGTTGGGGGGGCAGACAGCCCACCTCACGGTGCGGCGACACCGCAATTTCACCCCCACACGGGGCGGGCAGCTTCTTTGCGGGCCCAGTTGAAACTGGGCCCGCTGCACAATGATGCGGCGATGTTCGCCGCTCCTCCTCCGCACGGCTCACAGACGGGGAATGGGCAGGGCCTCCATTGTTCATTTTTTTTTTTTTTTTCTCTGCGGGCCCAGCTGATGATGGGCCCGCCTTACGTTGGGGGCCGCGTCAGCTGTTGAGCGGCCCATGCCCCAACTCGGTGCCACGGCCGATGCCGCTCCTCTGTCGGGGCCGCCTCAGCTGTTCCGCGGCCCCTCCTTTCAATCTTCCTCCTCCGCGTCGCGGCCAGGTCGCGGTGGAGGGACATCCCACCTCACCACTGCGGCGGATGCCGCTCAATTCTTCCTGGAAGGGGGGGGTTGCGGGGGAGCCGCCTGGAGTCTCACTGCGGCCCACCGCCGTGAGCGTTTCTTTGTGGGGGCCCCATTACCGTCGCGGGGAGGACCCTCCTCCTCTCCGGGCGGCGGAGGCAGCATCCTGCTCATCCGTTGGGAGAGGAGCAGTTCCTTTGCAGGCCCTGTTGGAGTAGGGCCTGCATCACTCCTCCTGCGGCGATGTGAGCCGCTCCTCGTTGCGGCTGACGCCACCATCTGTTTCACCCCTCCCCCGCTGCGGCAGAGTCCGCTACCAAGGTGGGGGAGGGTCGCAGCCACCCATTCGGCCGATGCCGCGGGCTTCACCCGTCTCCCTCAGGGGACGGGCAGGCAGCACGCCTTCCTCCTTTTTCGCGGGCCCATCTGGTGTTGGGCCCGCCACGCCATTTCTCCTGCGCGGGCCCCGTTGGAAATGGGCCCGCATCAAAACCTCCTGGGGGCACGCGGGGCCCCTCGCCTCGTCGCCATTGTTGGGGGCCGTCCCCGGATCACCGGGCAGCCCCGTACTCGGGTCGGGTGGCACCCGACAACACAGACACTTGGCGGCGCCCATGCCGCGTACTCAGGGGTGGGGGCTCATCCCACCCGCTCCGGGACACCGGAGCTCCACACACGTGGCCAGGTCCACCTGGCCACCGCGGCCCCGGCTCTGGGGGCACCCAGGCCGGGGTCGCACCCCAACCCGCCTCACATGGTTGGGGGACCCACAGGGACGGCGTTGCCCGGCAGGGGCACCGTCCGGACGGCGTTGCCCGGCAGGGGCACCGTCCTCCAGCTGGGCCCCGACCTTGGGCCCAGCACACGTGGCGAGGCACCCCCCAGGCACCAACACAACACACACACGCGGAGTCAGGTTCACTCGTGACTGCCGAGCCGGAAGCGGCTCGGACCTTTTATTAGGTTGGTCACATGGGTAACCATGTGACCACACAACTCCATGGAACGTACCATGGCCCCTCACAGGGGTGCCATGCAACACTGTGCAGGCTGCAAGGTCGTACTCTCTTCAGTATTGGCGTGAATGATGCACGAAATCAGGCGTATTTCGTGTGCCCACATGGGGATGCCTACAGGGCACAGGATGATAAGGGGGAATGCTGATATCAGTACATGTGTTAAAGCATCAGTAGTAGGATGTATCAATGAAGCTGATATGGCATGCTGTCTAGTGGATCGTTTTACCGTCTGGTAGCCGGCTCAGTAGCATGACTTCTGTGTGCTGCTAGCGACGGAGGCACTTGGCTGCAGAGGTTGTTATGTAGTTTACTAGGCAACCGTGCGGAGGGTCTACCATTGTGAATACCGTTACAACTGCAGAAGGTGCCACATTGGAGCTGTGGTTTGGCTGAGAACAGCACCCTTATGGAGTGCTATAAATTAGTTTAAAGGGCCCACTGTGGCCTGCGTGGTTTCTAGTTATGTTGGAGAGCTTCGGTAGAAGAAGACTGAATAAGTGACCCACAAGGCTGGGGGGTGCCCAGACCAATGCAAATGTATGTGAGTCAGTGCGGGGGCATATAGGTATGGCTCAAGCTGTACCTACTAGAACCTGGTGGGAGGTAAGGTAAAGTGGGGACAAAGCACCTCACACTTGTCTGGCAATGGGGACCCCATTGGATCAGTACTACACCGGGGGGGGGGGAGAAAATAAGGGTTTTGTAAGCTCAGTAGTATCCAGTGTTTCTGTATTTAGTCCCTTTGCCCTAGCCAGTGTCTGTAGGCTATGTATTCACCTTGCTTCCTGGTTGGTGAGGCTTCTTTGTGGATTGGGTATGTTTCTCACTACATCAAGCAACCACCACTTTAGATCGTCAGGCTAATGCTGTAATTCTAAACAATTTGGGACCATTGGTGCTGTGTGGTTCCTGCACCGGATCCTAGATGTGTTTATAGATCCTAATATGAATTTGTCTTGTAGTTTGACCAACATATCGAAGTCCACAGGGACATTCTATCTATTATACTGTATTGCTGGTCTTAGAGTTTAACATGAATCGCAAGTTCCATCTCTTGTTGGCAATCTGAAAGCTTAGTGTCTTAGTCGTGAATTTGCAGGCCCGACAATTGCGGCATGGGAAATGTCCCACAATTGATTTTAGGTCCCAGTTACTGATGTTTGATCTCGAGTGCTTAGTTTGAGAATGCACCAAATGGTCTTTGAGGTTTTTAGAGCACTTGAAGGCAAACAGGGGTGTTTGTGTGTTTGGTAGGCAAGTTGAGATCATAGGCCAATATTTCATCAAGGCTTAATTGATAGCAAAGGTTCGGGTACTATAGGCGGTAACACATGTTATCTTATCCTGTTTGTTGGTATTCACTTTCAACTCAAGTAGTCTCTCTCTAGGTGTGAATCTTGCTCTTTTGAGGGCATGGGTCACCACTTTTTTAGGATATCCCCTTTCCCTTGGGTCACAGCACAGTTTGTTAGCATAGAAATAGTAATCAGATATCGAGGTACAGTTGCACCTTAATATGAGGAACTTGCTGTAAAATACATTTTCTTTGAGGGAACTGGGATGAAAATTTGAAAAGTGTAGTATGGTATTACGGTCCGACATCTTTTTGTACAAGTTACATGCTAGGTGTCAGAGTTCCACCTTGATGGTAAGGTCCAGAAAATGAATGCATTGTCGATCATACACCATCGTGAACTGTATTGTTGGGTGAAGATCATTAATATATTACAGAAAGTCACTCAATGATTCTTGGTTCCCTTCCCAGATGAAGATGACATCATCGATGTACCTAGGTAATTTCTTAATCTGTGGTTTGTAGTGATTAGTGTTAGACAGGATGAATTGCTCTTCGAAATTTGCCATGAAGAGAGTTGCCAGGCTTGGGGCAAATGCTGCACCCATAGCCATTCCTCGGTTTGTACATAAAACTGACCTGCAAATTGGAAAAAGTTCTTTCTTAATGCAATGGACATTAAGTTTCACAGTGAATTCTGCCAGCACTCTTTGCTGTGTGGCATGGTGTGTCAGGAAACCTCATATTATATCAATTGCTTCATTTTGCGGTATATTTGTATAAAGTGATTTAATATCCATGGTTACCAGGAAATTGTTTTCTATGTTGAAACTCCGGCCTTCAAATGTTTTAACTGAAGCCGTAGTGTCTTTCAGATACGTTATTGTCCCCTGGCTTATTGGTTGTAATACTAGATCCACAAACTTTCAGAGGGGTTCTAAGAGAGACACACAGCTTGATACTATAAGTCTACCCAGTGGTCTAGTGGAGTTCTTGTGTATTTCTGAGGAGGGCATAGAAGGATGGAATTCTCTGTTCTGAATGATTTAGATATTCTAGTTCTTCTTTTATAATCCAACCCCTGTGTGCTTCAAATTGTATGGTATCTCATATTTCGTCCTTTATTTCTGCTGATGCGTCCTTTCCCAGTGGCTGGTAACTCTCTACATCCTCCAATAGGTCTAAGACCATCCTGTTGTACTGGGCTTGTGGAAAAACGACTATCTCTCCCCCATTATTTGCTGGTTTTATCACTAGTGTAGGATCGGCCATTAATTTGTCTATGGCACTTCTCTTGCTATTAAATAGGTTATTTCTGATGTTCTTGTTGGTAAGTCTCAAACTTTTGAGGTTACGGAAGACACACTTCTCAAAGAGTAATATCTCTTTTGCTACTTTGTTGTCAGATGGCGTAAATGTTGATAGTGAAGAAAGCCAGTGGTAAAGAGTGGAGGAAGATGGGCAAATTGCAGGTTGAGGATATTGAAGGAGCTTGGAAGGAGAGTAAGGAGTATGTTTGGAATAGTGTGGAAGGCGGGTTAAGGAGTGCAAGAAGGAAGGCTGGAGCCGATTACTCATTATAAACAAGCAAGACAGGGTTGAAGGAGGAGAAGGATGGTAGAGTGAGAAGGAAGGAAAAAAGTAAAAACACATCAGAAAGTCTTAGTAATTCGATAGTTGTGGAACATTGAGTAGGATGCAGAGGAAGGCATGGAAGAAGAGGAGACAGAGGCATTGGATGAATGGAAGGGAGATATGAGAAAGAGGCAATGCTAAACAACCTTTGAGAATGATAGATTTGTGGAATGCTAAGGAGGAGGAAAAGGAATGAAAGAGGCAGTAGAAGAACAGAAGAAGCGTAAAGAGAACAAAGGAGGTAGAGGGAATTGACCCAACAACTCATTAGGAATGAAAAGATTGTGATCCCTTAAGGAGGCAGAGAGGTAGAGCTGAGAGAAAGTGCCAGTACTGTGTAAGAGCAAAGTGGTGAAAGAGCTCAGCAGGGAAGGCCTTGCTATTTGACATCCCTGTTAATTTGGTGAGAAGACTTAATCCCAACATCCTTTCCCAGACCACGCAAATTGCTGCTGAGGTGAAGCCCAGATCCAGGTGCTGAATTCAATTGCTTGATTACATGATATGGCACTACCTGATTCTGAATAGAGAGTGTCCAATAAATTGAGGACAAGAAGCAGACATGAGGAGTTTGATAATCAAGTGTCAAGACGTGGAAGGAGGAAGGATTCACACTGCACTACAGATGCATTTATGACTACATGTCCTTACAGGAGAAGCTATCCTAAAATGTGTGTTTTGCATTTGCTTTATTTTACACATTTCCCCAACCTTGCAAACACCCCAAATACACCATGTTTTACTTTTGCCATGCAATATAGCTCTAATAGTCTTCATGGCAGCACATAGTCCCAATTTCTTTGATGACATTCACAGATAACACATCTGGTTGTTTGTATTGTTGATTAGATTTCTGTCCCAAAGGGAAATAAATCTGAAAGAGCCCACCACGTAAAGGCACAAATAAAAGTCGACTGAAAAGAATCAATTGGCAACACACGGGCTACCAAACAAGTTGAACAATGGTTCTAAGGACAATTTGAAAGGTTGTAAAATCTGACATTAGACCTGGAAAGTTGAACTAAGGGGCAACAAAACAACCACAACCGTGAGTAGATTCAGATTTTGGGACCTTCTAGCACTGCTTCCATATGGATCCTGCAAACCTAGTCATTACATGTCACTGACCTTGTTTTAAAGGTCAGTGGCCCCATAGAAAGTATAATCATTGTGGACAATAGAACAAAGCAATCGTATCCAGCTGTGTACATCAGAATAGATCACTCTCTGTGTAGACATCACCTTATTATGATGTGCAAACAAAACAACAATTTAGCACAACATATGCATAGCTCCCAAAGTACAATACTAAACCATACACAATATAATTCAGTTCACTGTATTGTACTGTATGGTTCAAAAACATTGTAGCAAATTGTCTGCAGACAACACAACTTTAGTGCAAATGATCATCTAAAAACCACTACACAATTTGTGAAGTAGTGACAATATCAAAGCAGATAGCTCAGGGGCAATGTTTCACCTTGCTATAAAGACAAGGGGCCTCATTACAACTCTGGTGGTAGCCATGACGGTAAAACTGGCAGGCTGCCGCTGTAGTTGTCAATTGTTCTGGCACCTGACTTCACGGAATCACCAGGGCATTACAGCGCCGGCGGTCCGTGAAGTCAGGCACTGGAAAATGTTAATCCCCATTCCCATTTCAGTCCAATAGGACTCATTGGGCATGGGAAGGATGGAACCAGCATCGTGCTTCCATCGAAGTCTGTGAGCGGCTGCCGTCCCGCCCACCAGGTCTGACCTGGTGGGCAGGATGGCAGCCACACACAGAACTCGGAGTGTGCTTGTTCGGCAACAACGGTGCCAGTACACTTACCAGCCCCGTTGTTACCGGACTGGAACAATCGTAATGAGGGTGATAGCCTTAAAACATGAATTTTAACACATGGGAGAGTTTATTCTGATACACATTTTCCACTTCAAAGGGGAGATTGTATTCTAGTATAGAGTCTCCCCTTCAAAGGGGAGACAATATTTTGCTATGGAGTCTCCCATTCAAAGGGGAGAGTTTATTTTGCTATGGAGTCTCCCATTTGAAGGAGAGAGTTTATTCTAATAAAGAGTCTCCGCCTTCAAAGGGGAGTTTATACTGCTACAAAGTCTACCCCATCAAGGGCGAGGGTTTATTCTGCTACAGAGTCTCCCCCATTGAGGGGGAGATTTTATATTGATACAGCCTGCCCTTCAAGGCAGAGCATTTATTCTGATACAGATTCTCCCCCTTCAAGGGGGAGAGTGCATTCTGCTACAAAGTCTGCCCTTCAAGCGAGGGGGAGAGTTTATTCTGACACAAATTCTCCCATCAAGAGGGGGAGTTTATTCTGATACAGAGTCTACCCCATCAAGGTGAAGAGTTTATTCTGATACAGAGTCTCCCCTTCAATGTGGAGAGATTATTCTGTTAGAGATTCTCCTCTTCAAGAAGCAGTTTATTCTGATACAGAGTTTCCTATTCAAGGAGTAGAGGTTATTCTGATACAGTGTCTCGACCCATCAAGGTAGAGGTTTTATTCTGCTACAGAGTTTAACTTTCAAGGGGGAGAGTTTATTCTGATAAAGAGTCTCCCCGTTGAAGGGGGAGAGTTTATTCTGATACAGAGTCTGTGGCTTCAAGGGGGAGCGTTTATTCTGATACAGTTTCCCCCATCAAGGGGGAAGAGTGTATTCTGATACAGAGTCTCCCCTTCAAGAGTAAGACTTTATTCTGATACAGACTATGCCATCAAGGAGGAGTGATTATTCTGATATATAGTCTCCCCCTAACAAGCGCGGTGTGGGGGGTTATTCTGCTAAAGAATCTCCACTTCAAGGGGGACAATTTATTCTTATACAACGTCTACCCCATCAACTGTGAGGTTTTATTATGCTGCTGAGTTTCACTTTCAAGGGGGGTAATTTAGTCTGATGCAAAGTCTCCCCTACACGGGGGAGTGTTTATTCTGATACAGAGTCTACCATTCAAGGGGGAGAGTTTATTCTGCTACAGAGTCTCCCTTTGAAGGGAGAGAGTGTATTCTGATACAAATCACCCCCATCAAGGGGAGAGTTTATTCTGATACAGAGTGTCCCCTTAAAGGGTCCATCGAAATCTGGTACAGAGTCTCCCCTTCAAGGGGGAGAGTTTATTCAGATACAGAGGGCCTCATTATAAGTATGGCAGTACGGTAACAATGGTGCCGGTAGCGCTACCAGCACTGTTGCTATTGTACCGCCATACTACGAGCTGTGCTCGCGGGTGCATGTCAGTCCGCCAGGTCTGACCTGGCGGGCAGAGTGGCACCCTTGAGCCAAGCAAGTCGGATGCACCGGCACTGTTGTAAACCGGTAAATCCAACGTCCCCATTCCCATTGAGCCATATGGGGCTCAAATGGGAATGGGGACTGACAGACACCGGCACCAGGCAATGTAGGAATGACCGGGTCCGGCAAAGTCAGAATACCCCGGTAATTCCTCATTGCCGGATGCCAGATTGTTCCGCGAGTTTGGAGGTAGCCTTACCGGCTTTACAGGCCAGGCTACCTCTAACCTCGTAATAGGCCCATAGTCTCACCTTCAAGGGGGAGACTTTATTCTGACACAGAGTTTCCACCATCAAGGGGGAGAGCTTATTCTGCTACATTCTCCCCTTAAAAAGGGGAGAGTTTATTCTGATGCAGAGTCTCCCCCATCAAGGAGGAGAGATTATTCTGATATAGAGTCTTCCCCAACAAGGGGGGGGGAATTCTGCTAAAGAATCTCCCCTTCAGGGGGGACAGTTTATTCTTATACGGATTCTCCCCCTTCAAGGGTGAGAGCTTATTTTGATACAGCATCTACCCCATCAACTGAGAGGCTGTATTCTGTTACAGGGTTTATCTTTCAAGGGGGGGAAGTTTATTCTGATACATAGTTTGCTCCATTAAGGGGGAGAGAGTATTCTAACACAGAGTCACCCCTTCAAGGTGGAGACTTTATTCTGATATAGACTCTCCTCCATCAAGAGGGAGTGTTTATTCTGATATAAAGTCTCCCCCATCAAAGGGGTGGGGGGCATTCTGCTAATGAATTTCCCCTTTAAGGGGGACAGTTTATTCATATACAGTGTGTCCCCCTTGAAGGGGGGGATCTTATTTTGATACCGCATCTACCCCATCAACTGATTTTATTCTGCTACAAAGCTTAACTTTCAAGGGGGATAGTGTATTCCGATACAGAGTATCCCCTACAAGGGGAGTGTTTATTCTGATACAGAGTCTACTATTCAAGGGGGAGACTTTATTCTGATACAGAATCTCACCCATCCAGGGGGAGAGTTTATTCTAATATAGAGTCTCCCCATAAAGGGTACAGTTGATTCTTGTACAGAGTCTCCTCCTGTAAGGGGGAAAGTTTATTTTGATACTAATTCTCCCCTTCCAGGGGGAAACTTTATTCTGATACAGGGTCTCCCCATCAAGGGGGGAGTTTATGCTGATACAGGGTCTCCCTTTCAATGGGGAGACTTTATTCTGATACAGACTCTCCCCATAAACAGAGACTTTAGTCTCCCCTTGAAGGGTAGAGCTGATTCTGTTACAGAGTCTCCCCCTTCAAGTGGGAGAGTTCATTCTGATACAGTCTCCCTCATCAAGGGGGAAAGTGTATTCTGATACAGAGTCTCCCTTTTAAGTGTGATACTTTTTTCTGAAACAGATTCTCCCCCATCAAGGAGGAGAGATTATTTTGATATAAAGTCTCCCCCCAACAAGATGGGGGATGTTTCGGATAAAGAATCATGCCTTCAAGGGAGACGGTTTATTCTGATACAGTTTCTCCCCCTTCAAGGGGGAGAGCTTATTTTTATACAGTGTCTACCCCATCAAAGGGGAAGTTTTATTCTGCTACAGAGTTTAGCTTTCAAGGGGGAGAGTGTATTCTGAAACAGAGTCTCCCCTTAAAAGGTATAGTTGAATCTAGTAGAGAGTCTCCCCCTTTAAGGGTGAGACTTTATTCTGATACAGACTCTTCCCCATCAAGGGGGAGAGTTCATACTGCTACAGAGTCTACAATCAAGAGGCGATGATGTATTCTGCTACATAGTCTCCTATTAAAGGGTATAGTTGATTCTGGTACATAGTCTCCCCCTTCAAGGGGAGAGTTTATTCTGATACAAAGTGTACTTCATCAAGGGGGAGAGTTTATTCTGATACAGAGTCTCTCCTTCAAGGGGGAGAGTTTATTCTGATGCAGACTCTTCCCCCATCAAGAAGACAAGATTGTTTTGTCATAGCGTCTCCACCCATCAAGGGGGGGGGGGGCATTATTCTGATAACGAATCTCCCCTTCGAGGGGGAAAGTTTATTCTTATACATTGTCTACCCCTTCAAGGGGGAGAGCTTATTTTGATACAGTATCTACCCCCATCAACTGAGATGTTTTATTCTGTTTAACATTCAAGGGGGATAGTTTATGCCAATACAAAGTCTCTCCATCAAGGGGGAGAGTTGTTGTCGGATACAGAGTCTCCCCCTTTGAGGGGGAGAGTGTATTCTGATACAGTGTCTCTTCTTCAAGGGGGAGGGTGTATTCTGCTCCAGAGCATACCCTTCATGGGGAGAGTTTATTCTGAAACAGTGTCTCCCCTTAAAGGGTATAGTTGAATCTGGTAGAGAGTCTCCCCCTTTAAGGGGGAGAGTTTATTCTGATACAGAGTCTCCCCTTCAAAGATGAGACTTTATTCTGATACAGACTCTCCCCCATCAAGGGGGAGAGTTCAAACTGCTACAGAGTCTACAATTAAGAGGCGAGGGTGTATTCTGCTACATAGTCTCCTATTAAAGGGTATAGTTGATTCTGGTACATATTCTCCCCCTTCAAGGGGAGAGTTTATTCTGATACAAAGTGTACTTCATCAAGGGGGAGAGTTTATTCTTATACAGAGTCTCTCCTTCAAGGGGGAGAGTTTATTCTAATGCAGACTCTTCCCCCATCAAGGAGACAAGATTTTTTTGTCATAGCATCCCCAGCCATCAAGGGGGGGGGGGGCATTATTCTGCTAAAGAATCTCCCCTTCGAGGGGGAAAGTTTATTCTTATACATTGTCTACCCCTTCAAGAGGGAGAGCTTATTTTGATACAGTATATACCCCCATCAACTGAGATGTTTTATTCTGTTTAACTTTCAAGGGGGATAGTTTATGCCAATACAAAGTCTCTCCATCAAGGGGGAGAGTTGTTGTCAGATACAGAGTCTCCCTCTTCGAGGGGGAGAGTGTATTCTGATACAGTGTCTCTTCTTCAAGGGGGAGGGTATATTCTGCTCCAGAGTATACCCTTCGTGGGGAGAGTTTCTTCTGAAACAGTGTCTCCCCAATCAAGGGAAAGGTTTTATTCTCTGACAGAGTTTAACTTTCAAGGGGGAAAGTGTATTCTGTTATAGAGTCTCCCATAACGGGGAACATTTATTCTGCTACAGAGTCTCCTGTTCAAGGGGGAGATTTTTCTGATACAGAATCTCCCCCATCAAAGGGGAGGGTTTATTCTCATACAGAGTATCCCACATCAAGGAGGAGAGTTTATTCTGCTACAGATGCCACCCTTCAAGGGGAGAGTTTATTCGGATGCAGAGTCTCCCCTTGGAGGGGGAGAGCGTATTCTGATACAGAATCTGTACCATCAAGGGAGCGGGTGGTGTATTTTGCTACAGAGTCTCTCCCCATCAAGGTGAAAGCTCAATAATAATTCAAAATAGAGCCTTCCGTCACCTGACTGGATTTTTCTAAAACCCTCTCTACAAGAGTACAGACTCAGTTTTAAAAACATGCCAGATGGTGAAGGGTTCAAAATGAGAGGAAATACATTTACACAGAGGGAGATTCCATTTCAGAATAAATATATACTGCAGTATGAAAGTAATAAATGTCCGAACTGCCGAGATAGGATTGAAACAGTTGAATACTTTTTGCAAGCATGTCCTTTATACCTTTGTTATAGAAGAATGTATCTGAGGCCGAGATTTATTGAATATGTTACTTGCTCACCCAGTGAACCAACAACTATATGTAGGAGGACGGATGACCCTGCAAATGTGTTGCAGTAGCCAAGTATATCGTTAGATCTTGGCTGAAAAGAACAGCAATTGCGAAGCTTCTTTCGGGAGTGTTTTACTGGATTGAATATTTAATTTCCTGGTATATTTCTTATTTTTGACGTGCTATCTGAGTGTTACTACTCGGCAGTGCTCGAAAAGTAAAAATTGATCTACCAGTAGGAAGACTAACGCTCTTGCACTTTGGGAGCCCTGGATTTTTAAGCCTGATGCCATATGTAATTGCTATGATGATTTTATAGTGATTGAAGTTTTATTTTATTTAGTTGTGTACTTGTATGTGTTTTATCTGACTTTTATGGCCTACAGCCGAAATAGCAAGTCTGCTACTTGGACGTATTGCCCGCAAAGGCTTAACACGGCTATTATATGTGAACCACCATACGTCTTCAGTCATTGCCACCCATCATTTCGAGAAGTCATGAAGGCGTACTCTGGGTGTTCATGTAATCCTCCCACCAGCTCCCCAGACCATAATTAGTTTTTACTATAAGGTGGTGCTTTAGTGCCACCTACAAGCCGAAACTAATGCATTGGACTATAGCTAGGGAGAGATATGAGCACTGACACAATGCGTGCACGTTCGGTTTGGTTATTAACCCACCCATTAACTGCACATGGCCATGCTAATCCCTATGCCATTCCCACCATCTTCCTGCCCTTACTCGCTGAAAACACACGCTCCTGGTATCTCTTTTGAGATAACTTTATCAAGCCTTAAAATCATACTTTGAACTTGTACTGGCTGCCAGGGATTTTTTAAGCAGTCTTCTGAGAGCTAATGGTTTAATTGGTGCTGTTAATAAATGTGCTATGGGTGTAATACAAATGTCTTAACTAGGTCTGCTTTCAGCCAATTGCTTTATAAGCAGAATCCATGCCATTCATTGAACTCCTGTTAAAAACAAGCATTGGCAAAGCCAACATTTTCTGCTTCTTTATAAGTATTAGATCTGCCAGGTACTGGAATGTGCACGATTTTCAAGCTGCTACCATTAATGGCCATTTAATGCCATTATGGCAGTGCCTGGGAAATACCTTTCCTATTTCTACACAAAAGGCCAAACTGTTGGCATTGTTAATAGTTTTTCAAATTGCACTGTGTTTGGAAAGATCTTCTGAGGTGTGGAATGGCCTTAAAGACTGAACTAGTGAATAGTCAATATTGGTGCCTGATGCACGCGATCCCAAGCTCCGGAAATGAGCAATGAACTGCAAACTCATGACAATAAACTGTGTTGGTTTCGGTAGTGTTGCTGCAGTGAAATTAAAGTACAGTGTAAGTGTAATTGAAGTCAGGCCCCCAACATCCCACACTCTTAATTTCCATAATATATTCCTGTTTGACATGAAATCAAAACAGGGTATTCCCCACCTGATAATTATTAGATATGTTGCATTAAAACAAAAATGACAAATGGATTGTCTCATATTTCACGCATGAAGAGTTTTTTTCACATTCATTAAGAAAATTATTATTACCAATTGTATAGCCAGTGATTATCTTAATGTGTTTTGATCACGCATTTCATGTCAAGAAAACGTGACATTAAATGAGTGTCTCCCAAATTACCTGGAATTCAACGATAATTGAGGATATTCAACTTAACAAAATCAGTCACGTGCATCATGTGTCAATGCGTGTTTCAACCAGTAGGGAGGCGGCAACACATTACTGCACATCACATTTCCTCCCCTTCTTCGGGGCTGTGTTACGGCCGTCGGGACATAACCTAAAACAATATGTTTAAATAGCATGTTATTTGGCACTACCTATCAATAACAGTCTAAACAAAGTATGCTCTGGTATATTTTATGTCTTTGCTCATTTCGTATGGCATATATCCATGCATTCTACTTTTAATACATCATGACTGTAACTTTAAGTTCAAGGAGGAAGAGATAAGCGACAATTGTACTTTCAAGTGCATGACTGAATATTTCAATCATTTCCCAAATAAATGCAATCATGGGCATCGTAAATCAGTGACCTGTTCAGTATAATGTGGTACAAATGCAAGTTCAGAGTGGTAAAGAGGCACAAACTTATCAACTGCGGGATTAACCTACTAAATGGAGAGGGCTTTGTTGATAGTGACACAGTCGTACCTATGCACTAATCTGACCCCAACAAATTGTGTTCTATATCAATAACCTATAGGTAGTACAGCTTGAATAAATAATGGAATTAATAATATAGGTAAGTATAAAAACAGGCCTTGGAGCTGGCCTTCATTAGCAATGAATTTGCATCTTATTCATTTGCCAAGCAGCCATAGAAGATAGCTGCACAATGCAAACTACACATTCCCAAAATCGTGTTGTGAGAGATGAACAGCCTTTAATCATTTTGAGGTCAGGAAGTGAAGCTCAAAGATGCCGGGGAAGGCATTGAATGCACAAGCATTTCATAATTCGACATATTAGTTTATGAAGCTAGTTTACTGACAGTTTCAAAGGGTCCCATGGCGGTTTCAAATTGCCCCTTAGCACATCTCAGCCTGGGAAGTAGTCCGAAGAGTTTCTAAGATCCAACACTACGCAGGTAACGTTTCAACAGTTCAAGGCTCTATCATGATCAATTATGTTCCCATCAGAAACAAATGGAGATGACCAACGGCAGATGAATGAAGATCCAATGGTCATCTCAAATGTCTCAATGTTTTGGCACTATGATGTGGGAATTTTGGGCTGGACTGTGATATGAAAGAGGGGGCCAAGGGTGGTGTGGTAAGGTTTGCAGGACCCAATCATTTCTAGATAATGTGTGCCCTTTTATAGGGGAATTATATGACTTCAACAGTCGCCTTCACAAAGAGGACTATCCTAATGTTGCAATATGTGTTGATGCTAATTAGTTTGTGTGATTATAAAAGCTTTGGTTCTCGGGGTATATCTTTGACAGTGTTTTTCATGCAGTTCAGTTCCACATTCTGTTACATTTCCACTTCCCCAGCTGCATCTGAGCCTAGAATAAATTGTGTTACTTCTTGCTTGGTGTACACTCTTTTTTAGACTACTTTTGTAGTTTTTACTGGTGAGTTCCGAGGCGACCCGCAGTACAATAGTATGGATTCAAATCTCATTTACTTCTATATATAGGAATTCTTACACTTTGTGTAAATGTTAATTGGGGCACATGTTTATACGAAAAAAACATTTTACACTTTCGTAGTCTACACATGTATCTGTATTGCTTGTAAAAAAGTGGAAGAATTTGAATGCTACTTTTTCCAAAAGGAAAGATATTCAAGCAGTGGTTAGAACACTCACCAGGACTCATTGCAAGTGTGGTGGTGTTGACTGTTCAAATATCACCACATTCAATTACTCCTTGAGCCAGCGGCAATGGTAATTCACTGCCAATTATGGGCTTTTTGTAATCACTATGCTGAAGTGCCATTGGGCTTCATTTGGGATGGCAGTATTACTGAATGCATGAATACCAAATGCAACATCACCACCGTCATGAGTGGTTAGAACACCTCCACTCATGAGCAGGTGCTTTTCAATCCCTTAGGTTTCTAAATCCATGATTGCGCAGTTTGGTAAAACATATAGGGCCTGATTCATAGAATTATATGCGCTGAAAAAACGGGGACATGCGCGTGACCTGTCCGTTGATTCATGGAATACAATGTGCTGGGCTGACTGGGACTTGCAAGGAATCCACACCGGTCTACCACCTCACTGTGAGCCGACGAACGCGTTGCACAAGACTCCAAGAGAACGGCAGGCCGGGCCTGCGCAGCCACCAAAAAAAGTGGGCGGCATTGAGTGTTGAAGAACAAGCAAAAATGTGGATGTTACCAGGGACATTCCACCGCCAAACAATCGCAGTGCCCATATGCGTGCAACACAAACTTATTCTTGGAATTGAACAGGGTGCAATAGCGCGCATAAAACCATGCGCCAATCCAGAAACACATATGCCACGCGATAGCAGGCGTAAACCTTAATGCGCACACTAACAAATGCATAAAAAGCATGAATGATCAACAAACACACATATACAGCCACGATGAATGCACCATTTATTGCAGCAGTCATCATGGGACACCCAGGAGGAGGGGGATGGCCAGGGCCTGGATCGTCCACCCAAGTACCAGCCTTTTTGGAATGCCTGACGATCAGGTGTATGGCAGGTACAGGTTCGCCACCACATTATCCTAGACCTCGTCACTGTGTGGGAAGATTACCTCACATCACCCACCATGTGATCCCAAGCACTGAGCCCCTTGTAGAAGGTGTTCACTGTTCTGCATTTTTTGCCACTGGCTCATTCCAGCGTACCACCACCATAGTAGGTGGCATCGAACAGGCCACACAGTCACGCTGCTTACTAGGTGTTGGCAACCATTATTGCATGTCCTTCTGTCCGCTGGCAGATCTATATGCCAAGAACACCTGCAGAAAGGCATTCAGTGGTCTAAGATTTGTATGGGGTGGCACACTTCCCAAAATTGCTAGGTGCCATTGATTGCACACATGTTGCTCTACGTCCACCTCGAGCAACAGAGCACATCTACCACAACTGGCACCATTGTTACTCCATCAATGTTCAGGTTGTGTGTGATGCCACGGGCATCATTACTGAATTGTATGCCAACTAACCTGGCAGCACACATGACAGTTGCATCTTCAGGATGTCCCAACTACAGCGGGCCCTGGAAGCTGGGAAGCATGGCAACACATGGCTCATTGGTTAGTATAAATGGCCATGCACATGCATGCATGTTGCACACAGACCAATAGACACTGTCAGCAAATGACAGTGACAACCATTCTCACTTTTACAGGGGACAGTGCCTACCCTCTGAGCACATACAGGATGATGCCCATACGCAACCCCAACACACCTGCCCAGGTAAGGTACAACAAAGCCCCTATTGCAATGCCGGGCATAGTGGAGCGCACATTCAGAGTGTTCAATTCACGTTTCCGCTCCCTTAACCACTCTGGTGGTGTGTTGCTATATGCACCACCAGTAGTCTGCAGAATCATTGTGGCAGCATGTGTCCAGCACAATGTTGCAACACAGCGTGGTGTCCAGGTGGACATGGTCGTGGCACCCCATCCACACCCACAGGCACACTGCTTGAGTATGGCTGGGAAAAGGGCACATGGAGAGGCTGCACATACCCAGCTTGTGCAATCTTATTTCACATAAAATCCCACCCCTGTGGAGTGCACACGATCCCGCAAAATCCCAGGTGCCATTCAATGATGACAATGGGCCAATCCACTGTGCCCACAAAACCACCTTGAGAAGGTGCCCTTGGAAGTGCAAAAGAAACACATTGAAGAGGGAGGACATCATTACCGCCATGCCAACCATTTAATTAAATCAACTCATTGTCACCAAAACCATCCCATATGTAATGTAAAAGATTATTTATACCACGCACTATCCCACCTCAGCTGTCCCCTAGTGCTCTGGCGGATCTGACTAACATACCTGTGATGAATTCTGAAACATCATGTCTTAACTGCAAGACATACATGACCTCAACAATCTACATGGACTCAAAATACAACAAGCAATATTGCAAATATCTGTACACATGTCCTAGAATGTGCATGATGTGCACACACATGTCCCTATTGTGGAGTGTAGAAAAGCAGTGCAGTATTGACCCACAAGTTACTCAACATGGCAACATGACAACAATATGGTCGATTTAAAAATCCAGATGGACGAATTAAAAGACAAAGGTAAACTGTCCATCCTCCTGCTGCTGGACCTTTCAGTAGATTTTGATTAAGTTGACCCTAATATCCTTACCACAAATCTAACTACAGAAGCATCCGTCTTCCCGAATGCTGCAGCCTGGATTCAATCCTTTTTAGCTGACAGGACCATTAGGGTATTCTCACCCTCTGCCTCAGCTGAGCCAGTTCCAATCCTCTGTGGAGTCCCTCAGGGTTCCTCGTCTCCCCTACTTTGTAAAATATCTTTACGAAGCGCCTGTTTGACCATCTAGATGACTTGGGTGTCACCTACACTAATTATGCAGATGACACCCAAGCCCTCATCACTCTTACAGGATGCTATGACAAAGACACAAAAATGCTGTACGAAATATATATTCGCATTCCGGCGTGGGTGACTACCCATGACCTCTGCCTGAATGAACATAAGTCTGAGCTATTGTCTCACAACCTCTTCTAAACAAGCTAAATTCCCAATGCAAATCTTTCAACATAGACAGGAACTTCATCAAACATCATCAAAGTCTCCAGTGAGATCAAAGCCATAGGCATCTACTAAGACTCTACCCTCTCACTCACAAGGCAAGTTAGTGCAACTGCTTCAGCAACTGCATATACTACCAAGTTGATGAATGCCTGCAAACCCTTTTCAAGAACCAACTGCATTACTTTAGCCAGAGCTCTGATTCTATCTAAATTGGACTACTGTAACATGCTATACCTAGGCTCCAACAAACACAACCTGAACAAATTACAAGTGCTTCAAAATAACGCACCTGGATCCGCCTTGAATATCCCACATAATAACCACATCTCAGCAATTAGACGTAACACAAAATAGCTTCCAGTGCCTAACAGAATCAGACTTCGAACTCTGGCAATAACGCACAAATGCCTCTGCAACATGGCTCCAAAATACCTGGTCGACAAATTCAGTAGGAACCAATCCACCAGACCAACCAGAGTAAATTACTTACACTGCCTTAACATTCCTAAGTACAAACTACAAAAAGCTGGCGCGTCTAGTTTCCCAGTACTAGCAGCTAAGCTTTGGAATTCCCTGCCTACAGCACTTAGACCTGAACCAACCTTTTGGACTTTCAAAAGAAAAGTAAACGATTGGCTTTTTGGCCAGCAAAACTAGAAACATACTAATCCCTTTTTCTTTGCTCCTTCGTACCGCCTGACTAAACTAATGCCTAGATCTGGAATGTTATGTTTGTTTTAACTGTACCCGTTCAACTGTACCTCCAACTTATTCTGTAATCACTGCACTTGTTTGGCATGTTCACTTGATATGTAACACAAGTCAAATGCTTTATGTATGCCTTTTCAACCACAGCTTCCTTGTTCAAGCTAAAGCGCCCAGATACCTCAGGGTTCGGCGCGCTCTAGAAATAAATAAACCAAACTAAACTAAACCCCATCTACCATAAAACTATTAACAAAAGGTAATAGACAATTGTGACAAAGAGTGTGACCCACAAGAATTACCACATATAGAGATGCAGCAATTAAACTAGCCATTCCATAATGATCAAGATAAATGCACATCTTACCTGTCCCCTTAGCATGCAGTCGACAGTCAAATTTCATCCAACGAAATAGCCATCATTCCCTGACAGAAGGATCTGCAGACAATGAACAAAATGAAATATAGTGCAGCTAACACATCCATGCACTCAAAAATCCAAGACCCACGGGCACCTCTCAGTGACATACAACACATGCAAACAACAACTCACCAGACAACCATCAACATGTATCCCAGCACACATGCAGCAACACCTGTGCACTGCATGCAAATAAAACATGCAAAACACACACACTGACAAACAACAACATCCCCCACACTGCCTGTCACATATCCTCATTCACTAGACGATGGCACATACAAAACGCATGCATCAGTCAACGTGCTGCATTAAAATGAGAAAACATCACACATGCAGATAATTGAGCCCACAAAAAAGCAGTGACACCCCTGAAAGACTACCAATGACATGACAAGGCATGCCATCACCTGCCTAGTATTAGGACAGTGCACTGAACACAGTCATGGGAGCAAATTAATTTATTCATGTATGTATTGGTCACGTGTTAGGCACTTATACAATTAGAAAAACTGTTTCAAAACTACCACAAGGCAACAGGGTGCGGACAGGGGAAGGTAGACAATTAATTAAAACAGAGATAAATAATTAAATTAATAGTAATAACAAATCATGAGAATAACTGGGAGGGGAGATGAACCTACTATGTCTTGTGAGTGCTCAGAACGTGCAAGTATAGAGTGGAGTAAGGGAAAAGGTGCTGAGGTGCTCATGGAGAACTTCTTGGGTGAAGAACTAAGAAAAGAAAAGAAAAACGAAGGTGGAACCTTCTGTGGTGAGGATGAGCCCAAGCAAGTGCAGTATATAGACAACGGCTTGGATGAGAGATGCGGGGGGGTCAGGGCCCCGAGGATACATGAGGGCCCTGCACATCAGTCATGCTACTGTATAATTAGAAGGGAAGAGAGGAGAAGACAAATGTCTTGAGGATTTTTGGGAACTTAAGGAGGTCCAGCGTAAGACACAGAGGGGTAGGGAGGCTATTACACAGAAGGCAGCCCGCTGAGGAAACTGATTGACCACCCGCTCTCTGTTTAGCAAACAGCGTCACATGCAGGGAGTTGGTGGCAGAGGAACCCAGGAGTCTAGAAGGGGAGTATTTGATCAGAAAGCATTAAGGATAGAGTGGTCACCTGCCCCAGATAGCCTTGTAGATGATACAGCGGGATTAGAATGTAATCTGTACAGAGTCCGTGAGTCAGTGAAGTCTTTGTAGGTCAGGAGAGATGTGGTCCCAGGACCTTAGGCCAAGGAAAAGTCTTGCTGCCCTATTCTGGGTAAGCTGGAGAGGTCACAGGGTGGGCAAAGGAAGATTAAGGAGGAGGCTGTTGCAGTAGTTTAGCCTGGAGAGAACCAGAGCACGGGCGATATTGAGTTTCTGGGCAAAGGTGTGGAAGGGTAGAGTTTCTTTGAGAAGGAAGAGCTGAAAGTGGGGCTTATTGACAATGTCCTGAATATGAGGGATGAAGAAAAGGGTGGAGTCAAAGAGGATTCCAAGATTCCTGGCTTCAGAGGAGGGGGCAGGGTGGGAGCACATGGAGGAAGGCCAGAGTGAACGGAAGATGTGGGGTGCAGGGGATCCAATAGGGAGATACTCAGTGTTGCTGGAGTAGAAGCAGATGTCATTTGCAGTGCACCAGGCCTGTATGGTGGGGAGGCAGTCAGGGATGACAGAAGGTGCAAGTGCGTCAGTAGTAATTTTGAAGAAGAGTTGTGTGTCGTCAGCATAGCACTGGAATTTTGGGGAGAATGAGGAAATGACGCGTTCCAGCAGCGAATGCATATGTTAAAGATGCAGGGCAAACGAATGGAACCCTGGTGTACGCCACATGTGGAGGAGGAAGTAGGGGAGTAGAAACGGCCCAGCATGGTTTTGGAGGAATGGTCAGTTAGGAATGAGCTAAGCCAGTCCAGTGCCTGCTCCCAGATACCAAGTGTATCATGGAGCCTTTTTATGACGATATAATGGTTCACTGTGTCAAATGCAGAAGAGAGATCAAGGAGGATGAGGACAACAGGGGATTTTGAATTGAGTGATGCAAGCAGTTCTTCATGGGTGTTCAGGAGAGCAGTGTCCATGGCTCAGGAAGCTGGGAATCCACACTGGTGGTCATATAGACCACCAACAATTCTGTATGGGTGTTGAGTTGTGGGCGGGCAACTTCTCAAGCAGTTTTCCCAGGAAGGGGATGATGGAAATGGGGCAGTAGTTGGCTGGGCAAGAAGGGTCTGCATGTGGTATCGTAAGGATGGGGTGCACAAGGGAGTGCTTGAGGGAGGATGGAAAAGAACCAGTAACAAAGGAGTGGTTGCAGAGATCAGCAAGATCAGTGGTGAGAGAGGAGATGTTGCCCTTGATGGTTCTGGATGAGCATGGGACAACCTGTTTGGAAGAGACCTTCATGGACTCTTCAGGGGAGACAGGAGCAAATGAGGAGAAGGAGGAAGGATGAGGGTGAGTGGTAGGGGGGCAGAGGGGTGAGGGTTGTGTTGGAGGAGTGCGTGATAAGGATGTTCAGTATGTCCAGGGTTTTTTAAAAGAAGTGAGAGGTGAGTGCATTACAACGGGACTGTGAAGGAGAAGAGGCAGAGGATACTGCGGTTGGGTTGGCAAGTTCCCTGCACATTTTGTAGAGTTCAACCTTGATGCAAAGCACAAGAATTCAAGTACACAAATACTCACCTCTTGCACTCCCAGCAGGATCGTGCTTGACGCATCAATTCACAGAGGCCGATGTCAGAATGGAAGTCTGGCCACTGAAGCAACTGCTATAGAAGACATAAACAGACAACACAAAGCAATGTGATACACGGATAAATGCATGCTAAATGCAGTATGCAAACAAAAAGTGTATGGTCAATGCAGACTTCATTGTGACAGCATATAATTGGTCAAATACTGCATTCAATTGAACGTAGCAGTACCATGCACCCAGCTGCAGTCAACTTGAAGCTGCAAATACCATGGTGCAGCATGCATGGGACATGCATGTGAAAACACCAACACCACTAAACGTAATGTGCTTGTACACAACATAGCATCCCAAAAATGTGCATCGATGTTCACATTGTTGTGGCCTGTAACTGGTGCTGCACACCATAATTGGGGAACCCTAAGCAACTGAGGCCAAATGTGCCATTGATCCATGACCCACAAACATTGCAACGGATGTGAAATGTCACTCAGTACCATGGTGAAAGTGCAATGAGAGACACACCGGCACAACCATCTACACCTGTCACAGGCCACAAACAGCCCTGCAACCCACTCCCAAACACCCAACAAAGACCCACACAGATTGAACGCCCTCAATTTTGAATATGAAACCAGTGGCCACATCAATCCATAGAAACAACACCATACCCAGACCTTTCAACAGAACCACACCCTGTGAAACATCCACACATGAATAAGTACTGGTGCCCACAGGACACGTCAATCCAAAGTAATCACACACAGTGCAAGACTCCCAGCCAAACACCACACAAGCATCTGCTAATGCCCTTCATGTACCTGCACAGGGTACCCACCTGTCTTGAATACGAGGCACCTCATTGTGAGACGCATCCCCTAAATGCAATGACATGCATAGTAACAACAGAAAGAACATGCACATCCATGACAACTATTGATCCAGAAAATATGCAGAGAACACCCACTGCAGAAGCACCACAGGGTGACAGGACATATATTGTGATCTGCCCATAGGTGCAGCATACCACAACAGAAAGAGGGAAATAGACTGACACTGAGAGGGAAGACCAAGGAAAAGCCACATCAAGGTGTGCATTGCCTGGATTGGAGATGGTCAATGACTTGCACTACACCACAGTAGGTGCAGCTAAACATTAATTGACTGAGGGAGGTAACACAGTGACATGAATAAATAACCATCCCGGGATGGTGGCATGCAAAGTGAATTTAAGTTAAGTTACATATGTAGCAAACATGGTGACCAATGACACATGCTCAACATGCAAGACAGTGCTCCTACTTCACTGCACCATCATGGTATGAATGTCCACATCACCTTCATCTGGAACTGTGTCTCCAAATTATGGACAGGAGGGACAGTTCCTGGTGAAGGGTATGGGGATCATAGATGTCAAATGGTGCTGGGTGTCTCCCCCAGGACAGGAGTCATCTCCAGAACACGGATTACTGAAATAACATGGAAGAAGACATTACAACATGTATACTGAAGTACCATTTACACAGCACACATGTGCGAGGAAACACTGAACCCATAGTTACCTGCACATGCCATTCTGCAAGTTGACCTCACTGAGCATTCCTGCATGCCCACCACTGCAAAGGTCATGTCTTTGAGAGGCAAACAGCACAACTGAAGAAAAAAAATAAGTAAAATAATAAAAATAAAACCTGGAAAGGGCAACTCAAAAATAAAATGCCAATATCCTGGCACAGGGTCAACTAAAGTATAAACAATTAACAAACAAAATAAAAAAATGGCCATCATGGCCGAGGGTGCTGGGAGGAGTCCACCCAGGAGGAGGGTGGGGCAGGGTGCATGTCAACTTCCACATGGGTGGATGTTAAAAAAAAGAAAAACTTCCCTCCACGGGATGGGCTCACGGACTGCACGGCTACGGTGGACTGGGAGGCATGTCTCTGCTGGCACCACCATCCTGTACTAAATCAGAAGGTGGAAGTGGTGCTACAGGCTCACCACACAGTGCCCCGGGCTGGTCCTCAGTGGTAGCGGCCATAAGTGACACTGATGTGTGCACCAGCAGACTGAGGTCTTGGAGGTCATCATGCAAAACCTCAGGGCTTGCACAGAGTTCCTCCACGATAGTCTGCCTCAAAGATAGCATCTCCTGGCGGAACAGTATTCTGGTGACTGCCTATTCCTCACAAATTACGGCTCTGTGGCCCAAAAACTCTTGCCTCAGGACTTCCCTGTGTGCCCGACCCTCTGCATGCAGGGATGCCTGCAGACACTGCAGATCTGCCCGTCGGCCCCTGATGTTGGCCTCCATGCGCAGCCTGTGGGAGCAGCATGTGGACTACATGACCTTCGGCTGTTGCTCCACCTGTGTTCCTGGGGGATCATGGAAATGGGCACTCTATCCATGCCCTCAGTCAAACTCTCATAGGCAGCACCCTGTCGGTGTGTGGAACACAACATCTGCTGCTCCCACACTGTATGCCCAGGCTGCACACGTCCCCCACGTGTGTGGGCCCACAACTGCCTGATCCAAGCGAGCATAGTCCTTGCTGGAATGCCACTGTCTCTGGCTGCAGGACTGCAACCCTCCCTTGGACTTTTCACCAGGACCAGAAACCAATACATGGGAGTGTGGTGTTGCAGCCGTAACCACCACAGATGGCTGTGACACCACTTACTGGCCTTGTAAAGGCACCTGACACACAACAGACTCATGGGACCCAACTGCTCCACTCACCTTCGCCAGCATTGAGGATTGCACATCCAGTTCATCATCAGAGCAACTGATGTACAAAGAGTCAGAATTGTCTGCAGAAATGCTTAGGATGGTCTGTAGCACCAGTGGATTCTCACAACTAGCCACGCCACGTCCTCCACTGGTGGTCTGAAGCACAATAGACTCTTCTTCCTCCTCTTCCTCCTCTTCCTCTGCTTCTGGTGCCTCCTCACCTGCACATGGACAGAAAAAGACATGTGGAGTCATGTGCACTGTGTGAGCATTAAACATGTGTATCACATTGCTATCATGCAAAAAATGCAGGGCATGTCAGCATAAGGGAAACAGCATCCACACACTATGTACAAGAAGCTATTGGATATTGGCATATGTAGACTGGCAAAAACATCCCCTGCCCAGGGCCCTGCTGCAAGTAGACACATTGCCAACAAACAGGGTTGTTAACAAGCACATTATGGCACATGGCACAGTTAACTAGTTAACTGTTCACTAATACCAGTGAAATGGGCATGGCCATGTTACGTGCAATTACATGACATGGTGACAGTCAGAAACACATATCCACATCCAGGTCCGCATCCATCACATGCCATACCAGTGTTGACATGGTACAGGGGTTTTACACAATGGGAACATGCCGTAAGTGTGTGAAAAAGGAAACAGTTCCAGATGATGTATGGCTGTAAGAGTACCACTGAGGCAAGGTCTGTGTGGTGGAGAGAGTAAATCAATGGAGTATGTAGGTAGGAGCAAGTTACAGTGACCCACAAGAGGGAGAGGAATATGGACCCATGGAGTATGTACTGAGTGTGGGAGTGTGACAGGGATCAGGCTTCACAACAATTTGACTCAGGAGGCATTGCCATTGCGGCAGCAGGGCTGTGCACAGTCTAGACATATGCGCACTCAGGGCACACTGTAAGGTGTGTTGGTTGTCATCTTGGATGTTCTATGAATCATGGCAACACCTACATACATGTGTGCAAAGAGAATCTATACCCTGCAGGGCATGAAGTGTAACTTGTATTTCGGACAAAACCACATGTCTAGCATAGCAGAGTCACTGACATCAAGGATGCAGCTAACAAGAGGGCACGTTGTGGTATCATGCAGATGTTGGGTGAGTATGCTAGTGGGGGAGAGTATTGTCACACGGCAATGTTCAACTGATGTACAACACATGATTTGTATCCACTCTTGTGTACACTGGACAGGAGTCAGTCCACCATGACATGGTTCAGCTGGAGTAGTCATTCAAATGTAGCTAGATGTGCACCACAATCATACATCTTGTTGATGCTTCAATACACGTACTTAGGGTGCACCATCTTGGTCGCTCACCAGACGTTACCTCATAATTTTCCAGGCCTCCCACACCTTGCACCTGCTCCAGTGGAATGCATTGGCTCATAGCCTCGTCATGCTCGATCAACTCCTCCTCCTCTGGTGGCCCCCTTCCAGTTTCCAGAGCACCAAAATAAGAAGTTTGTATGGTTCCTGAAGTGAACGGATTGTGTGGCACCCCAAAATACGCAGTACTCCACTCGTCCATCTCCTCCCCTTTGCACGAACATTCGGAGTTGCTTCTACACATAATAATGTACCCCCGATTATGGCGTGCTCAACGCCTGCGCACAGTGCGTGTCACGTAAGTGACGTGCTGAGGGTCTTTCATCAGATTTCACATGTCCACGCTCATTTTATATGCGCCAAGTCCCGTCACACTGTTTCCAGCTGCCAACATAGATATACATGGAAGACCCATGCTTCTGCCTACATTCCTTTTTACCTGACTCCTGCTGCCCTGTGCTGCCTACTACTTAGTCATCTTTTCTGCATGTCTGGTGTGTGTGCCTGCTACCCACCTGCACTGCGTTTGGAGTGCCTGCTGTCCAGCCATTGCCTTGCTCCTGTCTTTGGCCTTGTGGTCACCTCAGCTGTTTCATCAGACTCCCACCGTGCCCTTCCACTACCACTGCTCCACAGCCCAGCTCCAGGACCACCTTGCCCACCCACACCTGCCTCATGAGTTGTCATGTCTGCACCATCATCACCAGACCAGAGAGGCAACCCTACAGCAGCGAGGTAGAGGGCTGTCAACTTCACCGCCAGGGAAGTTGACATCCTGGTGGAGAAAGTCCTGGAGAATTATGATGCCCTCTTCAACCCTCTGATGCAACGCGGCAAGTAAGGAGATCAGCAGATCTGGGATGGTATAATTGATGCCATCAATGCATAGAAGGTGGAATCCTGCAACTTCACAAGCGCTGGGAAGACCTGAAATCCAGGACCCACAGCAAAGGCCCTGCGCTACGTCCAAGCCGGTGCCACCACAGAAGTGCACCGTGCGCTCAGGTTCCAGATGTCATCTAACAACATGCACATCCTGGAGAAGCTGTACCTGGCGCTGTACACCCAGGTCTGCAAGTTATGTGAAATTCTGGAGTTGACTGGTGAGTAGCCATGTGGTGAAATGTTCTACGGTGCATGTGTTCGGTGCATTTTGAAGCATGTTGGCAGTGACTTCCTTAGGGAAGTATGCTTCTGAGATGGATGTCTGCGTGCATGTCCCAGACATTGCTCTCTATGTGTGCATTCAGTCTGATATGTATTTATCTATCACTTGCATTGTATATTTTAGTTCTGCCTTTCAGACCATGCACATGCAATGTTACTTATGTCTGAGACGTGCCAGGGTGACAAGTGTGACAGTTGAGGTAGTGTTGCATGCGTCATTTATATGCATAATGTTCATGTGTATGTGACAAAGATGGGATTGTGTGACTGGACATCACTCACACCTGGATGCAACATGTGCATTTGGATGTCTGGCTTAGTCACATAGAGACATTAGAGTTCACAGAACTCTGATGTGATTGATCTGATGTGTGTGCACGACATGTGTATGTGTGTTTTGGTGTGGCATGCTGTGTCTGTAGCATACACATATGCAATTGATTGGTTGTGACAGTGGAAAGTAGCATAATGTGAATGTGTGGAGTGATGGCCAGGCAGGTGTCTGCATGGATGTGGATTGCATGACCATGTGTGTGTGTGTGTGGAGGGTGATGGTTGTCATGTTCATGTGAATGTTGGTGTTGTCACACACAAATTGGTGCAGTACACTGATGTTTCTGTTCTGTGTCTCCTTTTCTAAAGTTGCATCTGCTGAAGAGGGCAGAACCATTGCTGTGGAGCATGGCAGCAGGGATGCCTCCACCTGGCAGAGGCTCAGGTCCCAGCCACGCCCCCATGAAAGCTCATCTTTGGGGAGCGATGTGGCTGTGGCAGCACTGGTAACATCAGGCATGGCAGCAGGGGGTAAGTCCAAGAGGGTGAAGGTGTAAGTGGACTCCTCAGCAGCAGTGGGGACAGGTGATGCCACACAGGGCCCATCCATGGCGGAAGACCCCCCAGAGTCATCCGGGTTGGAGGAGGGGCAGGAGGTGGCTGTTTCAGCCCAGCCCATGGGGTCAGGTGGGGGTGTTGAGGTGGGCATGCCTACTGCAGTCCTGATCCAGGGGCATGAGGCTGTGCAGGCCACCATGGAGGTGCCTGTGCAGAATCTAGTCCCTGGGCCATCGGATTCAGCAGTATGCACCTGCCGGGATGCCTCCACCCAGACCCACCACCCGGTGTTGGCTGATGTGTCCACCCAGACTGACACCCCCTTACCACCTGGTTTTGCCATCCAGGATTATGTGCTACCCCAGCAGGCCGGGTTGATGAGGCGGACAGCTGTCATTCGTGATGATGTGCAGACAACTCATAGTCTGCTTGCATATCATCACAGTGAGCTATCCCGCTGCGTTGGCTAACTTGCAACATACCGGTTCCGTGTTGTGCTCCATGGGATGTTCACTGCTATGACCCCCCTCCTCGTCTTCCTCCTCGGTGCACCAGTCGTCCTCCAGGGTGCCTTCTGGCCCTGATACCAGCAGGGCCCCCTGTGCACCAGTCCCACCCACATTCCCCAGTCTGGTGGAGCCAACATCCCTGCCCGAGTTGGGAGTCCAAGGCAGATCAGCTGAGGTGGTCACTGTGTCTACCCAGGCAACAACAGGGTCACCAGCAATGGAGGGAGAGCAGGCACCCAGAATCAGTGCAAGTGCCGTACGCCCTCGCGTAGTGTCATCAGCTCGGAGGGCATACACACATAGCAGGCACGGGGCACTGCAGCAGCAGCTGACAACAAGGAGGAGGCTATCTTTTTCAGGGCAGACCATCCAAAGGAGGCAGACGCGTGGTGTGAGGTGGGAGGCAAACGTGGACCTGAGTGACATGATGTCTTCGATGTTAAGAGGATATGGAGACCAGATCGGGGCAGAGAGGCAGCGGGCTTGGGAAGTGAGGGTTATGATGGCCAGGGCTGAGATTGATATGATATGATATGGCATTTATAACAAGTCTATACACAAGTGTTTCAAGGCGCGACAAAGCAAGAGAGGGGAGAACAGAGGGACGACAAAATAACGATCTTATCAGGCCTAGTGACATTGAGATCGAACAAGTGCATGGGAGCGGGGAGGGGAGAAGTGCCGGGGGAGGAAGGATGGGTAAGTGCAGGAAATGAAATCAGTACAACAGGTAGTGCAGCAAACAGGTGGCAAGTGGAGTGTTAAAAATGCAGACAACAGGTGTCTAATAAGTGCAGGAAAGGGGAATGAAACTTAACTGATACAGACCACAAGGGCAGGGGATGCCAGGAGGCAGTGTGGGTGTGCAACTGGGTGGGCAGGGACCTGGACCCGAGTTCAGGGGGTAGCAAGGTGATCAGTGCAGTATCAGACAGGAGATCAGCAGGGGAGAGGAAGAGAGATGGCAGAAGCAAAGAGAAAGGTCTTGAGGTGCTACCGGAACCAGAGATGGTTCTGCTCAAGTTTCAGAGAGGCAGGAAGGCTGTTCCAAAGGGAGGCGCAAGTCGAAGAAAGCGATCTGCCTCCAATTCATTGCTTGTAGAAGCGACTACCCCTCAAGGAGTTGGAGGTGGAGGAGCGAAGAGCTTGAGTAAGAAAATATTTCCAGAGAGAGAGCTGGAGGTATTGCGGTACCAGGCTCCAGAAGGCCTTGTGGACAATGCAGAGGGTCTTGAACTTGATCCTTGCTGCCACTGGGAGCCAATGGAGGGATTTCAGGACAGGAGAGATACGATCTCTGGGCTTGAGGCCAAGGATAAGTCTCAAAGTCCTGTTCTGGGTGAGTTGCGGAGGACAGAGAGTAGAGGCAGGTAGATTTAGAAAGAGGCTCTTGCAGAAGTCCAGCCTAGAGAGAACCAGAGCATTGAACACAGCTTCTGGGGGAAGGTGAGGAAAGGAAGAATACCTCTCAGGAGGTAGAGCTTCTTAGAGACGTCAGAGATGTGAGCAGAGAAGGAGAGTTGAAGTCGAAGATGACCCGAGGTTCTTAGCCTCACAGGTGGGAGCAGGAAGAGGGCCCAGAGTGATTGACAGGGAAGGTAGGTGCAGGTGTGCCAATGAGGAGGAGCTCCATCTTACTGACATTAAGGCAGAGATCACTGGAGGCACACCACTCCTGGATTGCAGACAAACAATCTGGGATGAGAGAGGGAGAAGAGGCAGCTGAGGTGAGCATGAAAGCGAGCTGAGTGTCATTTGCATAGCACTGAAAGTTGGAGCAGAGAGCGATAATGCGGTGGGCGAGAGGTGCCAGGTATTGGTTAAACAGCCAGGGAGAAAGATTAGACCCCTAGGCAACACCACAGGTAGAGAGTGAGATAGAGGAGAGGAAGGACCCAAGTTGAACCTGTGAGGGATAGTCAAAAGCAGAAGAGAGATTGAGTAGGATGAGAACAGAGGGGAGGTTTGCATCAAGGTTAGAGAGCAGGTCTTCACAGATGTTCAGTAGAGCAGGTTCCATGCATCTGGCTGCTCTGAAGCTAGACTGATGGTCATGGAGACAACCAACATATTCAGTGTGAAGATTAAGCTGGGAGATGGCCAGCTTTTCCAAACGTTTGCCCAGGAAAGGAGTAATGGAGATTGGGTGATAGTTAGCTGGACAGGAGGGATCGGCTGAGGTTTTCTTAAGAAGAGGGTGCACAAGAGAGTGCTTCAGGGGGGGAAGGAAAGGTTCCAGTGTCAAAAGAGTGGTTGCAAAAGTTGGCCAAGGCTGGAGCAAGGGTGTCATTGTAGTCCTTGATGGTTTTGGATGAACAGGGAAGAAACCTGTTTTGATTAGACTTTCATGGATCAGACTTGTCTAGAAACCTCGTCAAGGGTGAACAAAGGAAAGGAAGAGATTGAGGGAGGAGAGGTGGCCACGGGGAGGCCAGAGGTAGAGGATAAAGTAAAGGGAGAAGGAGGAGAGAAAGAGAGAGTGGACGGGATGTCCTGAGTTTTAGAGATAAAATGTGAGGCCAAGGCCGTGCAGAGGGCCTGGGAGGGGACAGAAGAGGGAAAGACTGCTTCAGGATTGTCCAGCTCCTTGCAGATTTTAAAGAGTTTGTCTGAGTTGTTAGATGCCGCAGAGATGAGGGCTTGGATCTGGGCACTCTTCTTAGTTTGAATAGAGAGTCGGTACTGCCTTTGGAGCAGGCAGCACGCCAGTTTGTCACAGGATATACAAGATGCCAGCTATTTCTTCTCAGCCACCCTACACTTGCGTTTAAGCGTGATGAACTCTGAGTCATACCAAGAGTTGCACTTGGCTTTTGGCTTCAAACGGATCCTCATGACAGGGGCAAGTACATCAAGAGTGTCAGAGATAGAAAAATACAGGTTGGAAAGGGCTGTGTCAGGATGTGAGTCAGCCAGAGGTGCATGAGGGGCAGGGAGAGAAAGTGGTGGTGAAAGCCTCAGCTGACACACACTTCATGGGTTCGGATGACCGAGAAGGTCGGTTGCAGTGTAGGGGTTGGCTCGGCCTGTGGGGTAGAGAGAGAATGATGGGAGGAGAGTAGAAAGTGGTTACTCCAAGAGAGAGGAGTGGTGAGAGGGATAGAGAGGGGGAGGTCTCAGGAGATGCATCCAGGGTGTGCCCTGCAGAGTGAGTCAGGCCAGAGGGAAGAATAGAGAGAGAAAGGGAGTCACAGAGGTTGCGAAAGAGTCCAGACGAGGGACAGGAAGCAGCCAGGTGTATGTTGAGGTCTCCAAGCAGGAGGAGGAGTTGAGTGGTTGAGGCCAGGAGGGAGGAGGGGAGGGCAGCCCTCTCTGAGAGGAAGGAGGTTACCGGCCCCTCAGGTGGCCGGTAGATAGTGCCAGAGTGAGAGAGTGGCCAGTAGAGAGTGAGAGAAAGAGAGAGAGCCTTCAGACCAGGCATTCGAAAGAGGAGTAGGCCTGCATACGAATGATAGAGGAAGGGATCCACTCTGGGAAGATCAAGGCTGCACCACCACCAGGATGGTTGTGTCTGGGCACAGAGAGGATCTTGTAGCCATCAGGGAGGAGAGTGTGAAAACTCGTGACAGTTCTGGCCATGAACCATGTCTCGGTGCGACCGAGAACATCAAGATTAAGTTCTTCCAGGAGATGGCAGAAGTCAGAGGAGTGTTTGACAGCTGAGCAAGAGTTGAAAGTGGCAATGTGCAGAGGTTTCCCACCGTTGAAAGATTTCTGGGGAGGAGTACAGTTCAGAGGTGCTCCCTGTGGAAGTGTAAGAAGATCCTAAGGGTGGTTAGAAGAGGAAGGAGGAGAGGGCAAGGTAGCCAAGGAGGATGAAGGTGCCAGAGAGAGTAAGGAGGCAATGTAGCCAAAGAGGAGGATAAAGGCACCAGAGAGGTGGCAGAGGAAGAAGGTAAGGATGCCAGAAGAGGGAAAGATTGGACAGCAGGAGAGGAAAGAAAGTTGATAAGGCGCGGGAAGCATCTATCAAATAGTAGGAGGTTGGCCTGAGGGCCAGGGATCAAGACAGTGACATTTAGGTAAACACTAATGATGATGTTAGAGCAGTGGAAGAGAGTCATGAGGGCCTCCCACCGGGTGCCACCATTAATGAGAGAGGAGGAAAAAGGAGAGAGCACAGAGACCATATGCGGAGTCCACAGGTCTGGCGAAGGAATGACAAAGATGATGTTGGTGAGGGTCTGTTGGGAGAAAGCAATGGTATAGGTATCATCGATAGGGAGGCCTGGCTTGGAGACCAGGAAGTCCTTTTTGAACTTCTTCCGAGGGGTGGGGGAACAAGGTAAGAGAGGGAGAGACACTAGGGGCAGGCATAAAAAGAGGGGTGCAAGCAGACAAGACACGAACGAGACAAGAACAAAATTGTAAAATACGCAATGGGCTCGAAGGTGCAAAGAAGAAGATCAGTCAAGAAGCTGTGAAACAAAACCAATTAACAGTGTAAGTATGAGGGAATCTGGAAGAAAAAGGACACAGCAGGAAACAAACAGGCGGGGGGGCAGGAACAGAACGATGATCAAAGGAACCCAAGGAGAAGGTTGAGAAAACATACAGAAGTAGGCAGTACAAGTATTCAGCAAGAATGAGGGAACCTGAAAGAAAAGGACACAGTAGGGAACACCAGACAGAGGCAGGCTATGTAACTGAACAGTGATCAAGGAACCCTACGGAGGAGAGTTAAACACAAATGGAGGTAGGTAGTACAAATAACAGCAGTCGAAGATAGCAGATACAGGAACAGTAATCAAGAAGCAGCCTGAGAAGAAGAAACACAGAGAAGCACAGCGTAGCAACAAGGTCTGGAGGGGAAAAAAGGGGAAGCATGCGAGGGTGTAGGGGGGACTCACATTTTGGTAAGGGGTGTAGCCTCCACTTATGAGGGGGACCCTCATTATCACTTGTTTGCAGCCTGGCATTGCAAGTGAGGGCATGCATTTTCTCTGGGGTGCGGCATGGCCTTGCGAGGAAGGGCATGCTTTTTCTCTGGGGTACAGCCTGGGCTTGCAGGGGAGGGCATGCGTTTTCCCTGGTGTGCAGCCTGAGCTTGCAAGGTGAGGTGCACGATTTCGCTGGAGTGCGGCCTGGGGTTGCAAGGTGAGGCACACAATTTCACTGGGGTGCGGCCTGGGCTTGCGTGAGAGGGCGCACATTTTCTCTGGGGTGCAGCCTGGGCTTGCGAGGTGAGGCGCATGATTTTGCTGGGGTACAGCCTGGCCTTGCAAGGTGAAACACGCAATTTCAATGGGGTGCATGCAGCCTGGCCTTGTGAGGTGAGACGTGCAACTTCGCTGTGGGGTAGCCTGAGCTTGCGAGGTGAGACGCTCGATTTCGCTGTGGATACTGGGCCTGGGGTGGGGCGGAGGCTTGAGCCGTGTTAGTCCTATTGCTTGCTTTTTGCTCGGCTTGAGGTCGTGGTTTGGGTGTTCCTCGCGCAGCTTGTTGTTACTTGCGTGACGGCTAGTAATGCGTCTTAAAATCCATGAATATGCGTGGCACACAATATTTTTTCTGTGCCACGACTCGCGCAGGGTCCTTCTCAGCGTGCGCCCCTTGCGCCATTTCTGCGCCCGATTCCATGAATCGGACCAATGGTGCATAATTCACAGAATAGTTTTATAATGGCAAACGCCCATTGGAAAATGCCCTGTCAATAAGGGCCATAGTATTTGAAAACACTGCCTGTTTTGCCGTTACCACCATACAGATAAAGGAGCCTACAGTGGTTTGCCTTCTGCAAAAGTAAACATACTATATATCAGTTGTAACGTTTAAATCTGTCATTATGTTTAAGACAAAGGAAGTCCAGGGACTTAACCTTTATGTTTAAGTGACACGGGGGATGTTGCATCTCACAACTGTGTGAATGTTGGCATGAAAACATGATAATCCGAGTTTAGAGTGAGTCAGAGAAAGCAGGGTGTAAATGCTGCTAATCGTGCAAACCAATTGTGTTAATCTTGGTATATCCGTGTCAAGTGACCTTCTTACTCTATTGGTGCATGCACATATTTGCATATCTCGTCCTCGTGTTTTACATTAGTGGTCATTATGTCATTTGAAGGAACTAGCTGGACTGTTTGAGTGGCACCTGAAGTGGGGTATATATATGCGGGGAATGAAGAGTGCGAGTGCTTATGCTTATCTTGTATCAGCATGAAAAACAAAAAGAAGTTGCCACATTTTAAATATGAACACTCCACGTGAAATAATGACCATAAGCAAGTGCGTTGATTACTGAAATACCTTTTGTTGGGTTCCTTATATGCTTTGACTACACATTAGACGTGAGTATATAATGTTTAAGAGAAGCTGGTATTAAACTCCAGCGCTGGGCAGAGTTGAATTATGAACTGACACAACCCAAGAATTAGGCACTTCCCCATCATTCAGCTCAATATAAATTCTGTAAAAGTGGGTATAGTATCTTGGGTACTTAGATGCGCCGACTACTTTGAAATGAGCTAAACACGTGGGAGGAACTCAGGTCGTTCCCTCACACCCTGATTTCGCAACATCTATGATGCTTGCAGTGGAAGAGGCTAAATGATTACTAATAAAGGGCCATAGTCACTGAAGCTGAAATTAGTATTCACAGACCTTCTAGCACTGACTGTAATTATGGGGAAAGCACCGGATTGCACGGAGGATCGACAATGATGACTGTAATTAAGGGGAAAGCAGAAGATTGCACTGAGGATCGACAATGATGACTGTAATTATGGGGAAAGCACAGGATTGCACGGAGGATCGACAATGATGACTGTAATTAAGGGGAAAGCAGAAGATTGCACTGAGGATCGACAATGATGACTGTAATTATGGGGAAAGCACAGGATTGCACTGAGGATCGACAATGATGACTGTAATTATGGGGAAAGCACAGGATTGCACTGAGGATCGACAATGATGACTGTAATTATGGGGAAAGCACAGGATTGCACTGAGGATCGACAATGATGACTGTAATTAAGGGGAAAGCAGAAGATTGCACTGAGGATCGACAATGATGACTGTAATTATGGGGAAAGCACAGGATTGCACTGAGGATCGACAATGATGACTGTAATTATGGGGAAAGCACAGGATTGCACTGAGGATCGACAATGATGACTGTAATTATGGGGAAAGCACAGGATTGCACTGAGGATCGACAATGATGACTGTAATTAAGGGGAAAGCACAGGATTGCACTGAGGATCGACAATGATGACTGTAATTATGGGGAAGGCACAGGATTGCACTGAGGATCGACAATGATGACTGTAATTATGGGGAAGGCACAGGATTGCACTGATGATCGACAATGATGACTGTAATTATGGGGAAGGCACAGGATTGCACTGAGGATCGACAATGATGACTGTAATTATGGGGAAGGCACAGGATTGCACTGAGGATCGACAATGATGACTGTAAAAAATGGGCTCTTCATGTTCAATCAGAATAAATACTTTCAGATTATACTGAATGATGACATACTTCATTTCTCTATGAGCATATGTGCAGGAGCAGGTGAGTTTTATTTTTATTTTTTAATGCACATTTCTCATTGGAGGTGGAGCAAGCAAACGTTTGGAATCTGGTGTTCCCATTTTGGCGTGTCATGTGAAGAAGGGTCATGGAGGCAGACGTGCTAAAGGCAGCCGGGTGTGACATGCTGAAGATGGTGGCAGCTAGGCTGAGTTGGAAGATGCTGGGAGACAGTGGGTGCTATTCAATAGGGGCATCCCAGTGGCAGAACATTGCTTCCGAATACCTGGCGTGAATTGATACCGGAATGGGGATCAGGCTGGCAACAGCACAGTGGTGGAGTGGCAAGCTTGACAGAGTTTGTACCTGGCTGTGATGTTGAGGTCAGAGTGTGCTGTTAGCCCTTCGAGTGGGGGAATGAGAACTCCTGCATTAATTGCAGATACCAGGGATCAGTCACCTGTCCTTTGCCTTATTGACTTCCCTCCTTGTCCCTGTCTCCGATGAGCAGCGAGTTGCAGTGATTTGGGGAATGTACCTTGTATGCCCGTTGTACCCACTTTAATAATCATTCACATTTTCTGGAAGCCTATTGGGATTGTTCTTTTGGGGTATTAATATTGATCACGGGACACATGTGAGCTGTCCCACCACCCTATGTATTAATTCTACTTGCACTAATGATTGTGGGGTTACCCATATTGCGACTGTGCACATCCAGGGTGTTTTAGCAGGGATTTCTTTTTTCTCAAAATCTTCTGCGAAATGCCCTGATACCTCGGTGGGGGTGAATAAATACTTGTACCACAATAAATACAAAGAAATAATAACTAAGCAACTGAGTGTTGTGAGGCATCCTAAACTAAGTAAGGAGGATTTGCGGGATTTCTCCACATGTGAACCTTTTTTTAAATAGTAGGTTCACATAGTACATTTGATAGAATTGGGTGAAATGTAATGTAATTTGGTTGTAGGTCAACTGGTCGAAAACAAAATGATCGAATGACCATTTGATCGAAGTCAAATGGTCGAAAAAAAAGGTCGATTTTTTTTATTTTTATTTTATTTTTATTTTATGGGGGGTTCCCCCCCAATCACCCTTTTTCTTTATTAAAAATATTTTTTAACCAACCAAAACAAAAAAAATATATAAATAAATAAATAAACATTTCGACCCTTTTTTTTCCGACCATTTGACTTCCATCAAATGGTCATTCGTTCTTTTATTTTCGACCATTTGACCGGACAGCATGTAATTTATAATCAGTACTGTAGTGAAACACAAGAGAAAGCCCCTTAGATGCCAAGTCACCAACATCATTATGACAGAGCATTGTCCAATGCGTTTTTATAACAGATGTGTCCCATTTCATATCCCAGTATTGCTACTGTAAGAAAACACTAATGTTGGCTATCTCCAATAATCTCAATAGTGCCACTGTAAGAAGCTGTTGTCATGCTGGCTCTTCCAATATATCCCAGTATTGTCAATCTAAGACCATACTCGAATTGGCCATGCCTAAATATGACAAGACTGCCATGCCATTATAAGAAGACACTTTCACACTAACTATGCGAGTGCTGCCACTTAAAAGAACGAACAGGCACATAGATGTATGTCGACCATGCATAATAATGCCAACATTGCCACTGTAATAAGATCCAGTCATGCTGACAGTTCCAACATATGTCAGTTTCAACAGTTTAAACACGTTCACCTTTCCTATGTCCAATAATACTATATTGTCTCATTGTCAGGAACACAATATGCCAATATTGCCACTTTACAAACACACTCACGCTGGGGTTGTCCAATAATGCTAAATTGTCACTGTAAGAAGATATTTTTGATGCTTCATTGTACCCCTCTATCTTGTACCACAAACACACGCACTGGTCTGATGGCCCTTTTCTCTCTCTCCCCCACCTGCACCTCAAACAGTGGTGCTGCTCCAATGGCCACCTTTCCCTTGGCCCTTAGACACAGAGCATTCATTAACACGCATGCACACACATGCTCACATTTATACTAAATAAACACACACGCATTCTCTCTCACTAGCACACACTCACACCCTCATATAAGCAAACCTTCTCTTCCGCTCTCTCCGTGCCTCCAACTCTCTCTCTAACACACACACACGCACGCACGCACGCACACACGCACACACACACGTTACCTCTCCATCTCCCTGCTTTGGAATCAGTCAGTCCAGGAGTGGGGGCAGCATTCTGTCAATCTGTCAGGTTGTACTACTGCCTTACATAGGGCTGAGTTTGAGTCAGGGCCTGGCCGTGGACATTCCCTGCCCTGGCCCATGCTGTGCAGGGCATTACAAACACCATCAGTCTAGGTATTTGCATCAGTCTATGCATGTAAGGATCAAACATTTTTAGATAATTTGCATATGAAGAAATTAAATCTACTTTATGTAGCAAGTGGAAGGCACTCACTCAAAAATGTAAATAAAACGTTTTTTTTCTCTTGAAAAAGAATACTAAGTGAAGAAATTGATTAGTTAAAATCGATTTCTTCAAAGACCGATTCATAAAGACCGCTCAGAGACTGCTCCGAGCGGTCTTTCTAAATCGAACTGTCAGCACCTGAGTCGCAAATGAGTGCATGCAGGGGCTGGCAGGCACAACAGAGCCAAAAGAGGGTAGTCACTGGGGCCCGGGTAAGTGTGTTGTTTTTGTGTTTGTGTGTGTGCATGTGTCTGTGTGTAATGTTTGGGGAGGGGGCAGGGAGCGGGTAACTGTTAGTACACTGCCCATCTTATGTTAAGAGTGTTTTACATTGTGCCAATCACCACCATGGTAGTCTAACAGTGCTCAGAATTCTACAGAGAGTGCTGTATTTTTGCCCACTCAGGGGTATCAAGACCTTGTTATTAATTTTTATAAGCCTTTGGTTTCACAGCTAAAACCTTAAGCTTTTGAACAAGCTAACAAAACATTTAAACAAACAGAAAAAGAAGAAAGAAAAGGCAATTAAAAAAACTGAAAGTGCAAGATATGCGAAGCCATAAGAAAGCAAGTAAGCAATCAAGGTACTGCAATAAAGAAAAGAAGTCGTATGTCTTTAAGGAGGTATGATGTTACCTCCTCCAGTGGTAGTTACAGCAACTTTGTCTGTCCACATAACTCATTCTTTCAAAAAGTCGAGGACATCTATGGTCAGGGAGATACTCTCTCCAGAAAGGTTAGCCCCCCCACCAATCAGCTGCTGTTCTGGCTGTTGGTTTTTTACAGCTTTTCCCATCCATCTTTTCCTCTGACTGTTCAAGGTAGGGCAAAACACAATCAGGTGTTGTAGAGTTTCCATTTGCTCAACACACCACCTACATATGTAGTCTCTCTGATCTCTCGGTTTTCTTGCTTCCATTACTTCTTTGGTAGGCATTAGATTCATCCGTCGTCTTATGAGCTCGCTTCTACGCCTGCTGCATGGAAATATTTTCAAATACTCCTGAGGTTTTCCTCTTGCTCTTTGGTTCGGGTCTTTCTGACCATATAACTTTAGCATTCGCACATTGTCTCTAGTATAGATCGAGTCCAAAAGCCAAAGGTTTTTCTTTAACTTTGACAGGATTGGTTGTTAGAGTCTCTTCCAAAGTGTTCAATTCTTTCAGAATGGACAGACAACAATTTTTCCAGGTGTTTAACTTCAGATCAAGTTCTTGTGCAAGTGCCTGGTACAAGACCTTAAAACCTCCTTCTCCAGTGTTCAGGAGGCATTTGAGGAAGAATGACAGTGTTTTCCATTGCACAATTGACCAAAGTGAATTGATTCCCAGTTCTTCTCTCACTAGATCAATAGGGGTACCCAAAGGGAGAGCCAAGATTTGTCTCCAGTAGATACCCTCCAGTTTTGGAAGTAGTGGCATTGTTTCAGAGCCGTAGGTCATGATTGGCATGACCTTCATGGTGTAGAAGTCAATGACCGGCTGTAATGTATACTTGCAATATTTCTTCACAATTCTCCTTCCTTGTTAGGTAAGGTTTCTTATTTTAGTCTTAGTCTAGTGTCCTGAGCTGCTTCCACTACACTGTTGTTAATACAAATTCCAAGATACACAATTTTTTCCCCTTTGAAAAACCATGTGTGTTTCCCTGAAGGTTTGTGGGTGATTTTTCCGGAGAAAGTCAGAATTTTTGTTTTTGCAACATTGACTTTTAAGCTGTTTTCATCCAAGTAACGCCACCTTTTGGTCTGTGTGAGAATGTAAAAAGTGCTTCAGATGAGGGGAAAAGGCAAAGGGGGAGAAATGCTAAATGCACATGAAAGGGTTATACATGTAAGAAAGGCAATGAGTGATAGAGATGGAGTTTGTGCTTGTCGTGAAATATCCAGGGACATCCCTTAATATGGGGATTTCCTTCCCTCCCAAATCAATATTGCTACACAGATATACTATAATGTTCAGTCTAGCCCTGCCAATGACTCATATAGAGCCACACAGATCCTTCGCCCTTTGCCACAGATAAGCCAAGAACCAGGCCATTGTAAAGATAGAATATATATTTATTAATCAATATGACAAATGGGTATTCGAAAAATATCACTACATGCACCCCTTTCTCTGTGGCCCAAAACAACTTCAATACCAAAGGCTCACCTTTTGGGAATCAACATTAAGAAGAAAGAAATATGAAATTACACCATTTGTTTGTTTTCACTTTTGGATCTCATGGAAATAGAACACAGATCAAATAAACAGTTAAAACCTTCTATCACACACAAACATCCCTTAATGTCAAAATTAGACAGCACCTTGGAACATTACAAGATCATGAACATTGGCAATCCGTGATGAAGCTTAGATTTAAATCAAATGCAAAATGTTTTTATTTTCAAAAGCAATTTTACACATGCAGCAGTATGTTACAAAATAGACATACCTGATGGCTGCCGTGACCTAAACAGATTGTGAACTCCCACTAGACTACGTGATCCTGCGGTAACACAGGATCACTCAATTCTGTAGCAGATAAGCGTGTCTTGCCTCAGACCAGGCCTTTTCTTTTCTTTTTTCCTTTCTTTTTTTTCACTCGGTAAGAATAGTAACGGGTGCACTTTGGTTCAGCGTTCGACAGTTTTGTTTACTGTTACCTAGCAACCAGAGGAGCTGTGGTCCATCAGACTTTAATATATGTTTCAAGCAATTCCTCTGGTCTGTAGTCGGACACGGCCTCCATTTTGCTGGCACTAACATGTGAGGTACACCCAACTACATAAACTTTAAAGGAATATAAATGTACATTTCAAAATTAAAGGAAAATGGTACACACGTCCATGTGCTAACTTTCATTTTTGGCCAAAATATACAACAGGACTAATTTATCTTACATGACCTGGGGTAAACACCCCGCATATGTATAGACACTAACAAAATACACTCCCCTTGAGTGCAGAAAACGTGTGCGGTGAGTGTACCTCAAACGCTGGGACTTCATTGCTCCTATTAATTCTTTTAGCCACAAATACTCATAGATTTTCTTTTTATTTCTCTTTATCTGCCACTTAATATCCAAACTACTCCTTTGGAATCCCATTTTATTATTCTCTATTTTTTTTTTTTACATGAACCATTGCAATTGGTTAACATTCATTTTATATTTGATAAATACTTGTGTCATGGACAATGCACTGTATTCTCCAAAAAGTGCCAATTATTAAAAAAAAGATCAAGCCCAGGTCGATACGCGTGTCAACCCTAAGGGATCATTTGTTAATAAATGCACTTCATGTATAACTTTAACTTATGGCATTTCTTGCTTTATTCATTGACCAATTATTACATTTCATTCGGGAAGGACCAGTGCCAGGATCTGGCTATCTAACTAAATCTGAATCTCATTTCAAGGTCTTGGGTATACCTTGCCCTTACCTAGGGGAAGCTAATGTCCTACAATAAGTATAAAACAGTACGCAATATAAGCATGAGGAGCGCAGAGTGAGCAGGACTACCCACCCCATATAGTCCTAATTCTTTTTGGCAACAAGGCTAATGAAAGCTTTGGAAAAAACAAATATTAGACCTCAAAGGCAGCGGCCAAGTATTTCAGTGCCACTATAAGACAGCCTCAACCTTCTCACACTACTGTTCAGGCATGGATGGGTCGGCCCTTTCGATACTATTCCTCATTTGGAAGATCGAGAGGCCAGGCCAGTCACAGGCCAGAGAAAATTCCCTTGTGGTCGACAAGGAAGAGGTGCAAAGTCCGCCTAGGCAATGGCTGCCTTAACTTCAGCCACTGCTTCAGCTACCTCAAAACCACTCTGAGGCCTTAGTCCACAGGACTGCAGTGGAGGACAGGCTCAGTCAGCATTTGGAAGAATGGCAGGGCATTACTTTGTATATTTATTTCTCTGCACACTTGAAAATGCTAGCAGTTTTGAAAGCAAAACAGACTTTTCATAATGTTTTTGATTTATAGAACCCTTCTTCCTTCCCCCTTGTGCAATGTAAAATCTCTACCTGCAGTCACTTTCTCACTCTCTTTAGAGAGTGTACACTTCAATTAGCAAGACACCTTTCTGCACCAACACCGAAAAACCCAGACATTCAGTTTACATTGAGCACCAAACCCCTCTGCTTAAAGGCAAGTTCTGAGGAATGGTGACCATTTAGGAATTTCGTTTTTAAGACACCCCTCCCTATAGGGAATTTGGCAAAAATAACTAGGAGTGCCCAATTATTTCATAGACTATATTTCTAGTCACACTGGAACAATGTTGTTGATTTCGAATTTCAACAAATTCGTCCATGTAATTTGGCTAAATGGGAAATAATTAAATTATTGTTTAATACATTTCTAGTTTGGCCCCACCCACTCATTAAGGGGATGGTATTAACTTAAACAGAGCCCCAACACACTTGTTTCAATTAGACAAATTACTTACATAGAATGTCTGTACTTTCAGTGCTCAGGAAAGACATCAGCATTTCTGGATCCTCTCTTGGGGAAAAGCAGGCATCTGGTCAGGCACTTCAGTCATGGTTAGCAGCCAGCATTCACTCCTTGATTTGGCTCCCCTTGCAAAAATCTCAACCTCTGCCTCTTTCCTGGTGGTTAGCAGTTCCAACCAGAGGATTTTAGTCAATGCTTCTCCTTCATTTCCCACGCAGTTCTTTACTTTTTCCCCATTGCGCGACATCTTATATTGACTTAATCACACACCCAAATCATAAAAATTAGGATGTTCCAGCTTCTTGATTTTGGTTGGACACCTATGGTCCTCGCCTACCCCAAGGCCTAGCCTCTCTCTGTGGATAGGGTCTGGGAGCTATGAGGTTTAGATTAGAGGAGGTATCCATCCACCCACTGGGATTTAAATTTTTACACATATCAATTTTTTGCTCAAAAAGTCCTACATGACAAAACTTTTTATTTTACAAATAAGCATTAAATAGTATATATTTTGACTCATCTAATCATGGTGGACTTAGAAGTGACTCCTGTTTCGGCACAAAGTGGCAGGTTCAAGTTGCAGTTTTTCGTGAATTTCTTAAAAATGATAAAAGTTAAGATCACCAAAGGCTACATACAGTTACATGATTGACTAAGCTACTACCTCCCTGAATTTCATCTTTGTAACATTTTCTGGAGGGCCATAATCACATTTAATTTTGTAGCTCTGGGTTCCCAGGGTCAAATTTTAATGGGAATTACATCTTCAGATCGGCCTCATGATACATTTTCCAATGATACATGTCCCATTTCTGTCAGTATGAGGATTCCAAAGTTAATGTGCAAAATGTGATTCCTAATATAAATATATGGAAAAATAATTACATACTTCTGATTTCTTCAGTTTCACATTTAAGTTTAATTCCCCTTTTGAACATGAGACCTAGGCCTCTGCTGCCTTTGTTGACTTTGGCATTCAATTGACCCATCAGGCTTTCGTCTCCCATTGCTAAGGAGTCATTTTGTTGTGGCAGTTCGAAATGAAAACTGCCTTTCTGTCTGTCAGTTCACAGTAAGTGTTCCAGGTTCTGTACTTTTCAGGTCTCTATCAGCCAAATGCAGTTTCCTTTGTCTTGGGCATAAATAACCCACATCACCCCCCCTGCTCTTTTCTTTGGGTCCCTATCGAGGGAAAGAACAGATAAGGGTGGGGTTTTGGTTGCTTTCATGTGAGTCAGTAATGTTTCTCCATTCCTTTGGTCAGGAACCACACTTGATGGGTGGTCTCGCTTTCCTTCTTCTGGGTACCCTCGGTTTGGGAGGGGCCTCCTTCTCTTTTCTCTCCTCTTGTCCCTTCTCTTTCAGTTTCCTGGTTCTGTTTGAGAACCTCCGTCTCCTCTTCTCCAGGCTGGAATGGAAGGATGTTAATGATTCTAAAAGTACAAGGAGTTGTTAAGTATTCTTGGTCAGCCATTATTTCTCTGGGCAACATTTCAGAACAACACATACATTTTTCCAACACAGACAATATTCCTTGACAATCATGAATCATAAATCATCCTTTAAATGTCATTACTCACCTTTGATATATTTTAGTTTCCATCCGGGGTTCTGATCTTACTTTCATTCCTGTTCCTCAGATGCTTCCTCGGCTGTAACTTCAGTGGGCTCCTCAATCACTCTTAGAGCTTTGTCTTGTATGACTTTTTAACCGATTGATGTGGACCCATTTCTCTTCTATCTGTTCTCTTTTGGGATTTGCATCTTATAGGCAACAGGTGATATTTCGTCCACCATTTCAAAACTATAATGCTTAGACGGAAGAAATGTCTGTTCCTTGTCCCGGTTTCTCTGGAAATTGTACAGATAAACCTTGTCACCCACCTCATAATCCTTTTTCAGTGTCTTTAAGTCAGAATATGATTTCATTCCTTCAGCCTACTTCTCTAAGTTGTGCTGGGCATGAGCAAAAGCATGCTTGAGATATTTCTTTGGGTTCTCAGTGTACTCATGAGTAGTGGACGCGTTAATCAGTGTCTACTCCGAATTTCATAGAGCAGATGCTTAGGTAACACAACTTTCCATCCGGCAATAAGCCAAAATGGAGACACTTTAGTTTTAGAAATTCATGTAGACCTAATAGCCATAACGACAAGCAGTAATCGAATGTCCCAACTGGGTCCAGAGTCAGCCACAAACTTCTTCACTATGCCTACAATTGTTTCATTGTATCTCTCAACCCCTTCGCTCAGTGCTCGGTGCCCAGTGGTAGGAGATGTGGAGTTTCCTCTTTACCCCTAGAAGATCTTAGTCACCATTCACTGGTAAAATTACTTCCTCAGCTGACTCAATCCTTTGCAGGAGGCCGAAATGTAAGAAGATGTGGTTGATCATTAGCGGGGCAGCAGTCTCCACCTTACAATTTGGGGCAGGAAGTCATTGTACCCACTTTGTAAACAAACATGATACAGTCATCATGTAATTGTTTCCTCGAGAGGAGCAAATGACTGGACCAATGAAATCGACTTTGACCAAGGCATTGTCATTCCCTTTTTTTGTAGAGGAGCTCTGTGTGTTTGTTAAATTTGGCTGAAATTGTGCACAAACAAGACACGACTTTAGATCTATGTTGAGGTCCTGGTCCATGTGTGGCTAGTATGCAACCTTATGTGTGTTGTGTGAAAAACCCTACGACCGGCAGTTGCCGCATCATGGCCATGATTCAATAGCAGGCTCAGGCATGAGGTAGGTGCCACCCTTTGGTCACATCAGATAGGAATATCTGTACCAACAAACTGTCTTTGATTCGAAACATTTTGGAAAATGTCATCCACACCCAGAGATCCTCTTTACCGGTATATTCTGATTCTGTTAGAAGAAAACTCACAGGGTCTTCAAAGTGTTGGTAGAATTTTCCAATGAACGGGTCCTCTTTCTGTGCAGTGATCATATCTGCATCCAGCGTTACATTACTCCACTGGGCAGTTGAGAGTTCACTGTTAGCTCGAGTTTGTGACCTGGTCAAAGCAGCGACTTGTGTTTGACCCAGCAGGGATTCCGTATGAATGAAATCCCCCTGCAGAGCTCCAGTTTTTGCCAGCTTGTCTGCCAGATCATTCCCAGGCTTATCCGCCCCCTCTATATTGGAATTACCTCTAATCTTCTTCCAATATATGGTCATCCCATTAGAAGTCACCAGATCATTAACTGACTGGATTAGTTTCCCATGTTTTAAGGGTTTGTTATTAGCACAAAGCATGCCTTGATTCTTCACATTTTTCAGGTGGTCCACAAAACCCATTCCTGACATAATCAGTTTCAGTGATTATGACCAGTTCTTTGAGTCGGTGGTGTATACAGCGAGGATGGCTTAATGAATGGCCATCAGCTCTGCCAAATGACTACTCCAGGGTCCTATTTTGTAACCAGCAGATGGCTCCAGGGTAACATTCACCCAGGCATTCCCAATGCCAGCCACTAGTTATTTTTCCTCATTATTTCCAACATGGTAGGAGCACCCATCCACATATGATATTATTTGATATGATATGGCATTTATAACGTGCCTATACACAAGTGTTTCAAGGTGTGTCGAGGCAAGGGAGGGGGAACAGAGGGAAGACAAAGACAATGATCTTACTAGGCCAGGTGGAATTGAGATCGCGCAAGTGCAGGGGAGGGGGGAAAGGGAAAGTGCGGGGGACGGGGCAGTGCAATACATAGGATCAACATTAAGAAATAAATAGAATACATAAAATAATAGGTAAAAATTGCAGCCAGCATGTGGCAAGTGCAGGGGTAAGTGCAGACATCACGTGTCAAGAGCTGGTGAGGACTGTTGGGATACAGAAACAGCCCCCAAGTGCAGGGGTTGCCCGGGAGGCAGTGCAGGTGTGCGTCTTGGGGTGGAGGGGACCTGGACCAGAGATCAGAGGGTAGCCAGGTGATCAGTGCAGTTTCGGTCAGGATTTCAGCAGTGGAGAGGAGGAGAGAAAGCAGAAGCAAAGAGGAAGGTTTTGAGGTGCTTCCAAAAGCAGAGATGGTTTTCCTCAAGTTTCAGGGAGGCAGGGAGGCTGTTCCAGAGGGAGTACCCAGCCGAAGAAAGAGATGTACCACCAACTCGTTGCTTAGAGAAGCGACTGACTCTGAGGGAATTGGAGGCGGATGAGTGAAGAGCTCGAGAAGGAAGATATTTAGGAAGAGAGAGTTGAGGGTATTGAGGCCCCAGGCCCCAGAAGGCCTTGTTAACAATGCCAAGTGTTTTGAACTTAATCCTCACAGCCACTGGGAGCCACTGCATACATTTCAGTCTTGGAGAGATACGATACCTGGGCTTGAGGCCAAGGACAGTCTCGCAGTCCTGTTCTCTATGAGTTGCAGATGGCGGAGACTAGAAGTAGGCAGATTTAGAAAGAGGCTGTTGCAGTAGTCCAGCCTAGAGAGAATCAGAGCTCTGGGGCACAGTGAGCTTCTGGGGGAAGGTGAGGAATGGAAGAATATCTCTGAAGAGGTTTAGCTGATAGTGTGACTTCTTAGAGACATCAGAGATGTGAGGAGAGAAGGAGAGTGTGGAGTCGAAGATGACCCCAAGGTTTTTTAGCCTCACAGGTGGGAAAAGGAAGAGGGCCAAGAGAGGCTGGCAGGAGAGCCACAGGAAATAAGAGAGCAGGTGTGCCGATGAGGAGAATCTCAGTCTTACTGGCATTAAGGCAGAGATCATTGGTGGCACACCACTCCTGGATAGGGGACAGACAGTCAGAGATGAGAGAAGGAGACGAGGGGGCAGAAGGGAGCCTGAAAATGAGCTGAGTGTTGTATCCTGTGATTATCCCCTGACAAGTGTCTTCTTCATAGACCTTGTGTGGGGATGTTAGGTATGACTCAATATTGTCCTTGAGACAGTTTTCTTGAGCACAATCAGGCATGTCAGCTAATCCTTGCACCAGACGACTCTTTTCATTTTGCCCATATCTGGCCGGCACAGGAAAGCCTTGCATGGACAGAATCCAGGAAGTAATTCTGGAATTGCTTACATTCCCTGCCTGTATCCTGTTAATTTGTAAGTATTGCAAGGGTTGATGAGGAGTCTCTACAATGGTGTGCTCCCCCTGGATAAACGGGTGGTATTTTTTAATACCCATACGTTGCCTGGGGTGGCTCTTCGCAGTTGTTGAATTTTCCTCCACAGAGCACTCACATGCAAGGGTATGCTGTGATAAAATTGCTGCAAAAATATCGCCAGTAAACAAATGTGCGGCAAAAATGCTGTGGTTTGACCCATTAAAGGTGTACCCCATTTAAGGGGAGCAGAGGTTGTGGGGGTGTCCACCCGCTCCTCTTAAATGGGATAATGGGTGTGGGGGTTGCGGGGGTGTCCCCCGCAACCTTTACATGGATTGTGGCGTCAAAACCACAGCATTTTTGCCGCAATATTTTCTGTTCACTGCCATTTTTGCCACGATTTTAACACATGGAACCATATGATAACTTTGTTAACCTTGTTGTGCTATTGGTGCAATACCGCTGTTTGGATACCTCGTCTCTAAGGAGAATTCCTTATTCTTGATGGGGTAATCCATACAAGGAGCTTGAGAAAGGCTTATTTTCAGTTGCTTAACTGTCTCATATTGTTTTGGACCCCACTCCCACTGGACTCCGGACTTGAATAAATGGACCACAGGTCAAGTGAACTCTGCGTAGTCCTCCATTAACTTTGTACTATAATTAGTGAGTCCAAGAAGGCTTCCCAATTCTTGCAGAGTAGTAGGGTCTTTAAATTTCAATAAGGCTTCCACTTTCTTTACCTGGGGGTTGAGATCTTCTGGGGTGATTTCGTGCCCTAGGAAGTTCACTCTGGTCTTACACCACTGTGCCTTCTGAAAGGACAGTTTTGCTCCGGGTTACTTCGAATGTGCCAGAACATAGCAAATGTCTGCATTTGTTTTTTCGGAGTTGGGCTCTTTATCAATGCCTCATATACATAGGTCATGTTTCCCCTTTCACCCAAATTGGGCATGGCCTTATGCAGAAAGTTGTTGAACTCATTGCCGGAGTTTATGTAGCCAAAGGGTGTTCGGGTCCACATATATTGTTGCCCCCCAAAGGGCAAAAGCAAGCTTGTATTGGTCTTCCCTATTCACGGGTACTGTCCAGTAGACAATGGTCAAATCAATGGCTGTGCACACTTTTGACCCTTGGATCTGTGCCAGACCTTGGTAGATGTAGGGAAGTGGCATCTTGACACATGGACCCATTTGTTCAACTCCCAAAGATTGGCACATAGTCTCGATTGGCAGTTGGGTTTTAGTATCCTCAGTACCAGGTGGTTAAAAGTATGGTGGATTGGACGAATTATCCCACAGGATTCCAAGTTCTTTATAATCTCTGTGCGTGACTCCATGGACACAAGAGGTAACCGTTATTGTATATCAAGTACTGGAGCCATCTCTGTGTCTGTGGGTTTCGTGGTTGAATGGATAGATGTATGCCCACAGTCATATAAGTCTACAGGGGGGCCTGTACATTCAGATTTGTTTCTTCATGGAGCCATGGTGGTGTTGGGATGGGCTCTGAATAGAGCATTACGAATGCCAGCAGAAATTGTTTTTATTTACATTTTTTATTGTTTTAAAAATTGCACATCAATAATACACACAGACCAACCGGCTCAACATTAACTTCCCTGTACCTTATCTTACAATGGCATCATCCCACCCCATCCCTCCTCCCTCCGGCCTGCACTTACACTCTTTGGTATCGTCCCACGGTGTCACCAGAGTAAGCACCAGATGCGGCTGTTAACATACTTCTAGTGCCATAACAGTTAAATAGGACAAGGTGGTTCTCTCAGGCACTGATGAGGAAGGAGAGGAATAGTGCAGAGTACTGTGCATTGATCTGACACTATCATTGTGGGAGGTGTCTGATGAACAATTATCCAAGGATGCCGAAACACAAGAGAAGTGATCTTTGAGGTGGGGATACCTTGCCAGATAACGATATAGCTTAGGGAGATACCTCTGACTATGCCTATCGTTACAACCACATCCCCATTTTGAAAAGAAGATTTGGAGTGGGTGCCTTGTCACTTATGAACTAGCAATTCTCATGCTGAGGGGTTACTCAAAAGCATAGGCGCAGCAACGATTATATTGAAGCCTGGTGCAATGTTGCAATGTGAGACAGTACCTTATGTGTAAGGAGCAGACAAAGGGACTTATGACACAATTATGGCATTGTGGAAGCAAGGTATTTTCCAACCTTCTGTGTACCCATTTAACACAGCTGTGTACCTTGTAAAAAAGGCAAAAGGGTCCATTGGGATGATGGTACAAAGTGTGTGCCCTCAGAAAAATATTGTTTAAGCAGAGTTCCTTGTAGTCCTGAATCCTGCTACCATTCTTTGTAACATCCCTACTGAATCCACTCACTTTACTGTGATTGATCTGAAAAATACATGTTTCTTGGTCCCTTTGCACTCTTGCTCTCAGTACCTTACTGCATATACCTATAGAGGCCAAAGATGTTAGTGCACATGATTACCACAGGGCTATTGTGAGTCCCCTAGTATTTTTCATTGGGTGGTTCAAATGGATGTTTGGAATATACACATGCACAGTACTGTGATTCAGTATGTTGGCAATTTGCTAGTATGTAGCACTTCAGAGGAGCAGTGTCGAGGAGATTTTCACTGTGCTCGCTGAGGAGGGGTACAAGGTGGACAAGGAGAAATTGCAGTATTGTCAGACTGAGTTAGTGTATGTAGGGCAAATATTATTGCCTGTAGGAAGAAAGCAATGTCTGAGAGAGCCGTTCCAGTACAAAATCCACCACAACCAGCTGCTGTAAAACAGATGCTGCATTTCTTAGAACTCTGTAACTGTTGTAGATCTTGGATATTTGACTACCCTAGTTACAAGAGGACCTTGTTTCAAGGACTCAAGGAAGCGCATAAAGAGAACTATTTAATTGAATGGACGGTAGACATAAAAACTTTTTTTCAAGGCACTCACAACTGTTATCAGCAATGTTTCAGTCTTGGTGGCTCCAGATCATAAGAAGCCATTTTATCTGTTTTCACACTCAAACGGGCAGGTATTGATGGCTGTCCTAACCCAGAAAACTGTGTTGGGTCATAAGCCATTGGCTTGTTAGAGCAGACTCCTAGACCCAGTTATGCAAGGGCCCTTTCTGTGTGAACAATCGTTGGTGGCAGTGGGTTTTGTCATTCAAAGTCCTGTGCCATTAATATGGGCTGCCCGGTGGCACTGTATGTAGAGCATGTACTATAATTTTATTTTACAGAAGTCCAAATTAACCCTTACCAGGCAGAGGGCCTTGGGGTATGAGGTCATCTTGTCTAATGCCTGTATGCATTCAGTGAGGTGTCATCCAGTCTACCCTGAACATTCTTAGCTAAACCAGGGAAATCTGATGACATTGTACATGACTGTGCAACCTATGAGGGAGAAGGAGATGAGAGTGTGAATGTTAAGTGTGGGATATATTTAACCATGCCGATAGGCCCCACTGCCTCACTTTACCAATGTGGAAAGACAACTGCGCATGGGTCACAATCACCAAAGGCTGCACACCCCTGCCACACACAGTTAAAGTGAGGGGAAACCAGAACTCACTGCAGGAGAATGCCAGTGGGTGCTGTTACATGTAAAATGAAACAAGGTCACAGAATTGGGCTAAAAAACGAAAATGCCTTTTAAAATGCAGCTTCGCCAACCAATAGCAACCTTCAAAGTTCTGTTTTGGCACTAGATTCATTAATTTTCCAGTTAACCATAGAAAATAAAAGTGTACTGAAATCACAGATCCTCCAGGTGGCTCAAGAAACCGGGCCTCACTTACTGACAGCAGCTAAGAAATGTATTTTATGAAAAACCAGTCCAGCAACAGTTTGTTTTCAGTTACAAGGCAAAAATGTGGCTAAAAGTGGCAACATATAACAATTTCAGCTGTACAGAGAATATTCCAAACAAAGGCTGGATACATATATCCAGATTGCAAAACAAAGCCCAGCACTCAAGGACAGAAATAATGCTGAATTAAAAGTGTATGTACTGCATAAGAAAAGTGGATTTAAAAGACTCAGTTTAACTGTGCTTTTTCAGGGAAGAAGTGAAAAAATCACCTGTTTAAAAGCATGTTTTTGTGAAGGGCCTAATTCTTTAAATATCAAAATCTACCTATAAACTGTGTTCAAGTTATATGCTGTAATGAAAGCTGTAGGTAATTCTTAAAAGTCAAAACCCAGTTTGGAATTAAATAATTAATTCTGACTTGACAGTGCCCAGCCTGGGAAAGAAGACACTTCATGTTAACACCTTGCTGCTACAGGAAGGCTTAATTGATGCTGGGAGGTTCTCGCTTCTTGACAACAATGAACTGATTAGACATTCGTCTCTGACCCAGCCAAGTACAATGGCAGGCTGCATACTGATCCCTTCAAAGGAGGGGCAGGAAACTTCCATCTGGACCCCACCCTGATCAAAGCAATTTGACAGCTGTTGCCAGTTGAATGAAAGTAAAAAAAAAACTGACAAGAACTTTCGGTGTTTAAATGCCTATTTGTAATTAAGCTTTAAATACTTTTAACTTTGCCACAAGAAGGAAGATAAATCTAAAAGTTGGTAGTTGTAAATCTAATTTTATGCTCTTTCTTTGGAGACGTAAGTAAACCCTGTACTGCATAAGGAACCAAAGGTACACCAAAACATTGATTGCTCCAAAACTATTAATGCTGCAAGTCTAATATTGTATACCCATGCTCTAGTGATGATTGCCCAGATATGTACTGAATTAGGAATTGTTAGGTCAAACCGTTATGATTAAAATTGACAAAATTCCACAGAATGACAAAGATACCTCTCACTGAGATGGGAATCGGATGTAAAGATAACCCATAAAATATGTAATGCACGTGTCTGATTTTAGTAGAGTGCATAATTATAAAAATGTGTATTTGTGGAAAAGTTAAGTTTTGGTCAAAATCACTGTGGGAGTTCCTAAATCACCTCATAAAATGTGACAGCTCTTTCTGGCTTCCAACCAGAACAAGGCAAGTGCCTCTGACCTATCACAGCCGAGTGGGTGTAGACTGTAATTCTGCCCCACCATAAACTTTGTGAGGTCACTTGGCATGATAAATATAGGAACTTCACCACACACAGACACACACTGATTCCTGACTACATCCTGATTTCTGCGCAGCGTTTTATTCCTAACTTCTTCATCCTGTTCCAGAATTCTTCATCTTTACAAAACCAAGGCTCAGAATTGCTGAACTCTTTTTCAGCTGGGCCCTAATCCTGAACTATCCTTCAGGAAAGAATGGATCTAATCCAGCCTGGCTTGCTACTATTCAAGCTTGCCTACTGAACTCGCAATCCCACTAATTTACCTTGTCCAGTGATCAGAAGGGCCAATCCAATCTAATCCAATCTGAGGTGCAGTCCAATAGACCAGAACCGCCCAGCTGACCATCCCGCCAGATGTGCCCTGCTGCCTGTAGACCGATCCGTGATGACCCAAACCTGACGGTCTAATCTGAAATTACAGTGTAAGTATCAATAGGAATCCTAGTAACCCATAGTATATTTGCATTGTCCTATCCCAATCTATAAACCATCCTCTCTTTAACTTAAGAACCTTTAACATTGTCAGAACCATTCTTGGAACCCTCTTTACAATCCCAAAATAATTCCCATAAAGAAAACGCAGTATCCGCCACCTGAAGAGTTACAAGCGGCCGTGCGTATCTGTGGAGATCCACAGGTGGCATTCTTCTCTTTCTTAGTCATTAATATAGTTTAAATAAAACCAATCTTTCATTTTTTTAAACCAAATTTCTGCTTTTCTCTGTTCTATTTTTCTCAAAAACGCCTCTCATTAAAACTTACATAGCTTCTTCAATTTTATAGCTAGAGATCTAATTTCAACTCCCAGTTAAACCTATGACCTGTAGTTACACCCACAACCAAAAACCGTATTGCGGAACAGTGTTTTTGACCCGTATTTATTAAAAATCACATAGTGAAATGTAGGCGCAAATTCACATTTTTGCAACAGTTTTACACATGTCTTTTCCCCATTCAAAGTGTTTCTTTACTTCCATTCTGATTTAAAGTGTATACTGTTGATCATATTGTAGATTATGTTGGTTAGAACCTGTTCAGTGTTGCTCTCATAGGAATTTACATCAAATTAGGCATTCTTGCACACTTTTCATTGATTCACAAAGCCATTTTCAACTGTCATTTTAAAAAGTGTACATTTCCCAAAAACGGTTTTCTCTCTTGTTTGGGGAGGGAAGATTATACTCAAACTCTGTATTCTGTTGTTTACTTCTGAATACCTTCTATTTACTGACATCTGTGTAGAACTGCTCAATTGTGAATTTTAACTTTGCAGGGGGAAATCTTATCCTAAGCGCTATGTCTTCACAAGCCAAAACTGTCTTTTCCCTGTGTTTTATCTTATGTGATGCTTAAAAGTGAATACAATTGCCTTACTTATTTTCAGATTGTATTGTCATCACATTGGTGATTGCTGCCCCATAGATATATATAAACATTTGTGTTTGATTTGAATTTTAAATAATAAATATATATTTACCTTTACCAACCAGCCTGATTCCTGGTCCACTGTGACCTGGGGGGTATTTTGAGACGGGTGTGATATGAGAGGCGTATCACTCCGAATATTGAACCTATAGACATAATAAATAAGTATTTCATCTGTGCTTTACATGCTAGGTGAGACCTGGTTGTATTGCCTGATTGAAATCCTTAACATAACAAAGATGCATTAGAGGAATGGGAAGCACACTTGATGGTTCAGTGACAATCAAACAGGACACTGGTGAACGTCAGACAGGAATGGCATTTGTGGAATTGGTGGATAGTGAGTACCAAGACAGAGTGCAAAAGAGATTGCCTTTGCATTTTTCTACCAATTGGCAGAATTGGGTACCACTCATATAGGCGCTCAAGATGAGTAGGGAGAAGGCAGTCACTATTTACTCTTACTCGTGTTTTCAGGGTTGTCGAGATGGCACAGAAGAGGGTTCAGGAGACCGATGGGCCCCCAGTACAGCATTCTACACTATTATCCACATCAGTAGATGCATTAACATGACTAGCAGAAATATCAGTTGTTAAGTTTGCTGTGCATACTAACAATACTGACCTAATTGCGCTTGGGGATAATCCGCTGACAGAGAGGCAAAGGAGGCTGCATATTTGCCATTCACAGATTCCCAGATCCCAGAAACTGTGTCCCAACAGGTACAGATATCAGTCCCATACACTACTGTACCGATAATGCAAAATGTAGAAAAGCAAGAAAGAGTGCCAAAAAAGAAAAGGATCTGTGGGTGAAACAAGGGTGTGCCCTCTCACCCACACATTTGTTGTGTAGACAAGAGCTTGCAGGTAAAGTAGTGATGCATCTGAAATTACTTATTGTGGGTCTAGGTCAGTTGCATCAACAGTCGCACATGTCTGGACAACAAATAGCGGCAGACCTCCAGGAGGACTAGTTCATTCCCATACTACAAAAACAGGTGAGTAAAATTGGCTATATCTGTGTGACCTGTCGGCCATTTAAACCTGGAAATACGTTGAAAACATTCAAAAGGAACTTTGCCCCGACCATCAGGGCCCTTCAAAGAACTTCACATTGACTACATGGACATGATAAACAGGTGCAGTAATTTTTGTTTTCTCATCCCTGTCGTTTGTCCCTTTTCCTGATGGGTTGAGGCTGGACTCTCTACACAACTTGTTGCTAAATCCGCAGCAAAATTCTGGGTGCAAGAGGTATTCCCATGGGGGATTACATGCAAGGTTTTGTGGTCCAACAATGGGACCCGCTTTTTAATGAGCTTTGTGCAGAAATCACTTCCCTATTGGGCATAAAGCACAGGCTGTGTTTGGTGTATCACCCAAAAGCCAACAGGATCATGGCATGCATGAAGGGTTTGCTGCAAATCAGATTTCTGAAACTCTGTTTTGATCTTAAAAAGAACTGGGTGCATTGCCTTCCCCAGGCTATGCTTTATCTTCATAACCAACTAGGGAAGGAGCCACATTTGTATCCCCATGAAATAGTCACAGGGAGAAGTATGCCATACCCCTCTCACCCCACACACAGCACCAGAAGCTCAGATGTCCTCAGAGATTCTAGGAGAGGAGTTTATGGCCTACCTTAGGGACGTAACCTGAGCTCTCAAGATTATATCTTCACAGGTTGCTTCTTATTTACAGAGGGCATCAATCAAGAATCAGGAGTCCTAATACAGCGACAGCTCTGTAAATAACATGTGTTCACCAGTGGAATGAAAGTCAGTTTCAAGGGCCCTCTAAACTGGTCTATGCGATCCTGCGCACTGTTAAGGTGGACTGGAACAAACGTTGAATTAATTTGAGCAATGTATGTAAAGTGGCTTGCGACTCTCCACCTGCACCAGAACAGAGCTCTAGCGGGGCAGATTCAACAGAAAATAATGATTTAAGTATTCCCATAGAAACTGGGGCTCATTGCAGCAAGCACAACGGTGTGAATACATATACGTTTAAGTTCCTGTGTGGATATTGAAGAAGTCTGTTAATAAACATGAGGGACAGGGTGTATTTTTGGTTGTTATTTTTCTTTTTTCCTTGTTTAGGTGTGACAATTAATAGTAATGTAGATATGGATAATATATCAGAACATTAAGGAAAGTTGAAACTCCAAACCGAAAGAGGTACGGTCGAGAGTGCTTTGTAGATGAGGAGGTGGGTTTTGACCGGATGGTGAATGGACATGTCTTTGCTCCGGATAATCTTTGGCATAGGTATATGACGAGGGTGATGTGGGAAAAGGCGGCGGACCCATGCTACGTCTGTTCGATCATTCACCATGCTTCTGGTGTCCCACGATGATTTATTCCTGATGAATTGTCACTGCAAATAATACAATGCGTGGTACACCGATCTTTGTGCAGAGTGAGGGGCTCATTTCAATGACAAGCAGTTCAGGCTACTACTATACCAATTGATGATCAATCTGAATGTTTAAGGAAATAAAAGAAGGAGTACAAATATGGGAGTTGTAGTCTGTGATCACAATTGGAATTAGGAGGTATTGTTTGGAAACAGGGGCTGAAGAGTTGTAAAGAGGAAGGAATGAGGAAATTTACTGAACAAAAGATGGAAACCATCAACAATAAATGCGCAAAGGTTTGAAAGGATTATGTAAAAATGTTGACATGGCTCAAACCACAAAAAAGACATGTTAAGATCCAGTTACTGACACATTGTTCCTTATGTTTCAGGGGCGATGGCACAATACCAGTCGGGACGAATAAGAAGTCTACTAAAACTTTGCAAATTGCGGACTTGGCCAGTGGGATTTATGCCATCCTCAATAGTTATTGGGTCTGTGGGACTCTGGCATACCTCCAACAACCCGCAGCCTGGAAGGAAGTGTGAAGTATGGCTACTTTGCACTCCCTTAATCTTGGTAGTCCCTGAAGCTCATCTGGTTATTTCTAATGTGCTGCCCCAAGATACATTTGTGCCCCCTGTACCCTCTTTTGTTGAATACATCTGAACTTAAAACTGTTGAATGGCATGAAACTGTTGAACTTTTGAGGCAATCAATCTGGAGTAATTTGTCCTCAACTTCTTGAGAGGTGTTAAAAACAATACCAGAAGATTTTAGACTCTTCAGCCGAATGGAAATGGCTTTTGCATCTCTCCTGGCTCCGGGGATCAAGCCATTTTAATGCTAAATGGCTACAGATGACCTGCTACAAACTCATACAACTGGACTATTATTCAGAGCCTGCTTTCAATGATGTACACAAGGAGATGAGAACCTTGAGACTCATGATGCTGCAAAATAGATATACCCTGGACCATCGGAAGGCAGAGTTTTTCAAACAATAGGGGTTCCTGTTGCACATTTCTGCCACTGAATAATATGGACAATGTAACTTTATTGAATACCATTAAAGCTTTAAATAATCTACATGAGGCCATGAAAAGAGAGGCTGTGATCAAAGATGATACGTGTCTTGATTCACTTTTTACCTGGGTTCCATCATGGCTAAGCCTGACCATAAAAATCTTGATGCCACTTTTTTTTTGCTTGTTCTGTTTGTTTTCTTGCCAGCAACTTTTAAGATGCTATTCTGCTAAGCTACTGCAAACAGCTGCTATTATACCAGTCACTCTGTCCACAGATAGAGCCACGTCCATCTCAAATCATATAGGTAAACAGACTGAGTTAGGGTTGACTGTGCCTTGAGGTGCTGTCTGTTGTCTGCCACCTAATTCAAAGAACATAATGTAGGTCCATAAGGGGTGGGTTGCCAAGGATGGGGTTGTTGAAGAATGGGAAAATATTTTGGTAGTTAATATATTAATTAAAGGGGGAATGTTGGGGAAGACATTTTAAGCCCCAACGCGGGAAAGAGATTTACATTGCACAAAGTGTATTAGGCCACAGTGTGGTAGAGTTGAAAGGCAATGTAGCCAGTTAGAGGATTGGAGTGGGACTTTTGTATTCACAGATTACAGTTACAGTAGGTAGTAACATTATTAGTAGAATGGACAATGTTTTGTGCAATGTACCATTTGTAGTGCTTAGAGGCACGAAGCGGGGACGTCCACGCACATGGGAACAAAATTAAGTTAACTTGGGGAGACGTGGTAATTCTGAACATTGTACATGTGAGGGTTTGACAAAGGCTTATATTCTAAACACATTATAGTATATGAAGACATTGTGGAATGTTTAAAAGTCCATGTAAGTTGCAGAATGTATTGGTTTGCCAGAAGGGGGATTTCTGGCTGGCCTAGAAGGCCTAGAAGGCAGCATGTCCGAGGTCACGATGGGGGGGTGGGTGCGAGCTGCATCTGGCCGACTTTGATAATATTGCAGAGGAGAACAGGATGCAAAACCATTTTTTACCAGAGTTATTATGGTCAGATCGAATTGTAGATACAAGAGAAAATGTCCTTGGGTGCACAAAGGTTCTTGCATGGCTGGGTGAAGGAAGGTTTAGTTAATAAACCACATGCTGGCATGGGGTTTTCATGGGCTTCGAAGGAGATAAGCAGGCTGTGGTTCAAAGATTATATGGTCTGAGATTGTGATGGGAAATAAGGCTACGTGAGGTAATGATGGAAAAATAATACAAACACGCCAGCGGGTTTGAATTCTATAGTTGTTCCATCAGAGTTAATGGGTTTCGGTCACAATGAATAATGAATAATAATAAACTTGGTTATTTGTGAACAATATATGTATCAAGTAGAAATTGGTCATTGTCTGACGGTGGGAGAAGATCACATGTCAAAAGGGGTATACCCTATGAAAGTATGCAATGGTAATTTTAGAGTTAGGGGGGATTAAGTTTCTTTGTATTAGTGTTAGCCAATGGAGATTTGGGGGATTACTCTGTACCAAAATATGTGTGATTATGTAAATTGTTTAAACTGTAAATAAGCTGCTATTTTGTATTGTTCAGTGAACTGGGTTTGTTTGTCTGCTCTGAGGAACTGGATAGCCCCTCCAAATTGTAAGCATGCAATAAACCTGTTTTCTGACAAATAAATGCATGTGTCTCTTCATGGAATCCTGTACTTTTGCATTGGAAGGGTTCAGGCACATCCCAACACCTTTTGGCAAGTGGCTGTGCCTTGGATGCCTGGAAAGCTGGGGAGGCCAAGCTGTCGTCCTCTGCAATGGCTTGGCTATCTTCAGGATGAGTGACATTGTGGCACTGTGTGCAGGTTGTGTCACATGAGGCGGGGTGCCAGAGTGGCCATATCCACCATATCCACCATCTCGAGTCTCCTCAATGGTGCACCGTGCCTTGTCTGCAGCTCATTGAACTTCCCATCACTCACAGGTGTGCCTCAGGTGTGCCTCAGTTGCGGTATCGAAGGAGGTGACATGCCATAAAATGTTGCTATTGAAGTCCTTGACTGTGTTGTTCATGGCATGCAGGCGCTGGACACACCTTTAAGCTCCTACATAATGTTGCACCTTATCTAGGCCAGAGTGTTGACCATGGCCCGCTGCTGCTGCCGGAATTCTCAAAGCCACTCGGGTGGCTCCACCCCTGATAGTCCCGCAGGCTGCGATGGTGGTGGTGCAGCCTGAGGGAGGTCTCCAAGGGAAGCAGTGGCTCAGGCCCAGGCACTAGGGCGCGGCATGGGTGAGCAATCACAGTGGAAGTTGATGTGCGTGGAGTATCTGCTGCTGGTGTCATGCTCGTATTCCTCCACCTGCTCAAGGGGCATGCTGTCCTCTGGCAGAAACTCTGTTGTCACCTCCTCTGCATGCAAAGTAATTTGGAGACCCAGGTACCGGTGTGCTTCTGGTGACTCTGCATTGCGCTCCTTCTGTGTGGGGGAGATGTGTTCCGCCAGGCCCCCTACTAGGGTTTCCTCGGTGGGTATCATCTTGTGCCAGACCTCCTTTGAAGCTTCCATCTTGCTGGACACCATGAGCCATGCAGCGTTTGGGGCCTCTAGTGTATGGTATTTATTGATTGTCAATGGTAGAGGTGAAGGTTTTTGACCCTGATTGGGAGTGCGTCATTATATTTTGTAGTGTTGCCCTTGTGTACATCGTCGGTTGGGTGTGTGCGCCGGTGTTGTAACTTTCATGTGACCGTGGAGGTGCCTTTTTCCTAGTGTGCAACTTGTTTACTGATTGTGGGAGCCACTTGTTCTAGATGGTATCAAATGTGTAGTCAGGTCGCAGTGTGTGTTCTGTATGTTTGTGTCTTTGTATGTGTTGGAATGTGTCTGTGTCGCTGTGTGATGTTTTTGTCCTGTGGGTGCTGTGTCTATCTTGCATTGCGTTGGCTATGTTGGCATAGTCGGAGCGGTTCTGGTATGCATGGCGTATGTTCTGCCATTCTGTGGCATAATGTCTGAGTTGGGATTCCCGGCATGTAATGTGCATTCATCAGTGGCCTGCTTTCCACCTTATTTCTCCCCTTCTTGGCCATGTGGTATGGGCATTTCTGCGGGTTTGTCCAGTGAATTGTTGGCGTGTTGGTGTGTGCGTGTGTCTGGTTTTGGTGGATGTGTTGGTGGGAGTGTCCATCCAGAGTGGGGTTGTCAGTGGGAGTGACTACACATTCAAGGGAATGTCAGTGACTTTATTCATGTTTTGTTGGGCTTGCTGGAGGCTTAGTGAGTCTTGGCGAGTTTGACACCCAAAGAGTGTAAGTATGAATGTATTTACTAAGTGAAGTTGGTTCTTGGGAGATGTGTGTTGAGAGTTACATGTTACACCATGCTGTTGGTGATGTAAGTGTGGTTTGTGATGCAGGTAAGTCTGATGATTCACACAGAGACGGCAGGGATGTTTTGCAAAAGTGTGTGGGTGCACGGGAAAAACATTCCACTTCTATTGTCTTTCCACTTCGGACTTGATACATTTGGCATTTGGCAATTTGGACATAACTTGCAGATAACGTACACCCAAAAAGGTTGTAGATTGTGAATCGGGTATATATATATATTTTTTTTTTAAATTTTTTTTATTTTTTTTATTTTATTTTTTTATTCAAGGAAAATCATTAGTTGTGTGGTTGTTAATGTGAGCAATACATTCTAACAAAGCCATTAAGCAACACCTTCAGCCATGGTCAGTGTACATGACCAAATATCTTTAACACCTGAATGGTTACTAGTCATGGCCTTCAATTATGGACAGTGGTCACAACCTTCACCCATGTGCACTGGTTATTTTAAAATACTAACAGACTACCGACCATAGATTTTGGCCTTTACCAGTGGATACAGCTTTCAACCATGTCCACCGTATATTATATACACTGATCAGGCACTAGCCATGGACTTTAGCACAATACTGGCCAGTGGCCACAATCTTTGGCTGTGCCCACTATATATTCTAACATGTAACATGGGCCACTAGCCATGGCCTTTGACCTTGAGCAGTTTGTACATCTTTTGGCCATGTCCACTGTATATTTTAAAATAATAAAATGCAATAAGTGACGGCCTTCGGCCGTGCCCACTGTGCATTATACAACACTAGCCAGCCAATAACTATGGCCTTCGGCCGTGCCCACTGTATGTTATACACACTAACCAGCCACTACTTCAACACAATACTAGCCAGTGGCGACAGCCTTTAGCTGTGCCGACTGTATATTCTAACATATTAATGGCCACTAGATATGGCCTTTAACTATGGCCACTGACTACAGCTCTCAACGTTTCCCACTGTATATTTTAAAACAGTAATGGGCTACCAGGCATGGCTTTTAACCATGCACATTGGTATTTTTAACACTTACCAACCACTAGCTATGGCCTTTGTTGCTGGCCAGTGACCCCAGCTTTTATCATGGCCAAGTCCACATCCTGATTTATTAATAAGGTAATCAAGGTTTTCATTAGCTAACTTATAAATGATGTTATGTATAATTCCATTATTGGTGACGGTGTGCTATATAAATACCTTTAAGATTAACATTAACATATATTTTTATTTTTTTAAGTGGCTACGTTTTTATTATTCGATTTTTATTATTTTCTGCAGCAGTACCAGTTCAAAGGAAAGGGTAGGTGTTTCTCAAAAATCTCAAAATCAAAGCAGTGATTTTTAATATGTCAAAAATCATGTTTTTTGGGGAACTAAGGAAAAAACAAATAGGTGAAAAATGAAAAATGGGTCTTTAAATTTCATTTTAAAGACTGAAAACGTGCATGTAATTTTGACATATGTGATGTACTGAAACCGATGTATGTGGATATATAATATGTATGAACAATTCCTTTCCTATGGAAGAAGCGGCCTTACCACGTTTTTATCATTTCTCGATCAGGTGAGTGTCACGTTGGGACGTTACAGTCTGATCAGCCTCTGTTTTTCTCAATGGTCGGCTATCATCAGCAAGGTTTATCCTTTATAATTAGTATGGCCTTGCTCAGCTCAGGGCGCACTGGCTGTCCTTGTGAGGTGATTACAGGTAGAACGTTCTATTTCCTGACTGCGCTTCCTCTGCAGCCGAAGGATGTGTTTTTCTGCAGCTGCCTTCTCATTTCACCAGTTGTCAAGAACTGCACTTTGCTCCATCTGTCACGTCTGCAGACACAACAACCAACAAAAGTGCGAGCGATCAATGCGCGTCGCTGCAGAGTCGGGAAGGTCGCCCAGGCTGAGCGCGGAAGCCAGCGACAGAGCGTGTTGTGTGTTGCTGCAGTGAGAAGGCTAGGCAAGACCTGACGAATGGGCACAGTACGTCTGACAATTCAAGAGTTTCTTCGCCCTTGAGCACGTGATGGGCGGATTCTGGCAGAAATGTAATTCGAAAATTCGGAAAATGAAATATACTTGCTCGTGCACTGCTGAAAATGGCAATTCCCAAGGACATTTCAAGGCTCAGCCACCACCATAATACACACGCTTTGGGAGGAATTCGACCACCTGCACGGTGGGTATGCGCTCACCTGGGATTTTTTTGAAATGTTATATGAAATTGAATGATGATAGATCGACTTCTGGAAATTGTGTGGGGCTAATCTTCACACATGTTCTTATGCTCACTGCAGGACATACACACAGACCTGTGTACTCTGGGTGGACACAGTCTACAGGCACAGACCTCTCTGTCTTATTTAGTTGTAATGTGAGACCCAGGAGTGCATCAAGGCATCTCAAAGGGGGAGGGCCCTGCCATGAAAAGACTTATTAAATAACAAAGGCTCCATGGATCCACCCTATCCTGTATTGGCTTGGCAGAATGGTGGCAGCAATTAAACATAATTAGCATACTAATGCTTCAAACAGGCCCACATGGGACCTAGCTGCAGAGGCGTAACAAAAGACAGGAAAACCCCCAACAATCTTTGATATGCACTGTGTCACCTTGAAGCCAGCTCCCACCCCTCAGTATCAAGGGCAGTGAAGTGTCATGTCTGGTACATGGGTTTACAGTAGGCAACCCCTGCACGGGGACCCTTTTAGAGGGTAAGACTATGTGATTTGATGGAGACAGAACATCTGTTCTAGCCACAAACTTCAAGGGAGACCTGCCTTTAATCAGGAACCACAGAGAGCTCAATTAACCAGAGAGACCCTTTGATCCGCGACAGACAGGAAGATGGGTGGGACTTAGTATTACATGTTTTCACCCCTTTAAATTTCCTGTTGCATAGCACTCTTGTTAAGAACTCACACATAACAGAAGATTGTTGGTCGGGACCCAGGATTGCTCCATTAAGGTAGGCTTAGCCTACACCAATTACTGGGGTCCATTTGGCTTTAAAAGAGGGTTGGGCCCCTCATTTGGGAGATCATCTGAAGATTTTGCAAGGAGTAACAAGAATAACTAATTTGGACCGTGGCTAAAGGAAAAGTCTGCTTTACTGCTTCTGCCAGTGATGGAAGGCCAGGATTTCCAAAGAGGGAAGCAAGATCCCTCCCCTAAACATCTCCCAGGGAACAGAGGGAGATACTGAACCCAAAGGACCCTTCCAGCAGATGCAGAACCAGTACCCAGCCAGCACACAATGTGCCCTGCTAGGCTATGCAAGCAAGCTTCCTAGGTGCGAAGTGCCAGAGAGTCTCTGAACCAAACCAAGGGTAAGGCTGTTGCCTGCAATACTCTCCTTAGCTTTGGGCCATCTGCCTTAAAGGACGACATGAGCCGAGCGAAGAAGCTAGAAGGAGTGCACAAACAAGCCTCCGAGTTGCAACCGACTGCAGTCCATCGGTCTCCATGGAGAGTCTGGTGGATTTTAGGCAAGCAATAATTCTGCCTTGAGTAATCCGATGATTTTTGGAGGTAATCTGTAACCCTTCACTTTACCTCAAAACTCTGAGTCTAACAGTGGCCGTAAAGTGACAGTAACAGAATTATTGCCACTTTACTGCCATTTTGACATTCACCACCCGCTCATAATGATGATCTTTGTGAAATCTCCATGACGCTAACTCTGACCGCTTCCTGTTACCTAGCATTCCTTTAGCTTCTTTTCTCATGCTTTTCTTTTGTTAATTCTCTCTACACTGAGACCTTAAAAAGCGCCTGGACAGTTTTCGAAAAAGAGCTATGCCAACAGGCAACATATATAAGTTTGCATATATAAGCTTGATGATCTCCCCGTCGCTCCTGACATTCTCTTCAGATCCATGACAATGTGCATCGCTCTGCTCACCTGTGAGGAATTCGACCATCCGCACGGTGGGTGTGCGCTCGCCTGGGATTTTTTTTTAATTTTGAAAGAAATTGAATGATGATAGATGAACCACCAGAAAATGTGAGGGACTAATCTGCACACATTTTCCTGTGCTCACCTCATAACATACACATAGACCGTGTACTCTGGGTGGACACAGCCTACAGGTGCTGCCCACTGTCATATTTAGTTGGGATGTGATAGCCAGGATTATGCCATGTCGTCTCTGAAGGGGGAGCGCAAAACATTCCCCCTGCCATGACCACCCTAATTAACAAAAAAAAGCTCCATGGATCCCCCCTGTGCTTTTGTTAGCTCGGCTTCTGGTGGCAGCATTGCATACTAATCAGAGTGTAATTAAAAAAGGCCCACATGGGGCCTGGCTGCAGAGACTAACAAAGGAGACAAAAAACCCCAACAATCTTTGATATGCACTGTGTGAACCTGAAGCCAGATCCTGACCTTATTATCAATGGGCAGTGAAACATCATGTCAGGGATTGCATGTTGCAGTAGTCATCCCTGCAGGGGGACCCCATTCAAAAGGTAGGAGTATGTGATTTTACGGAGACTGAAAGTCTGGCCCCGCTGCAGCTTCAAGGGAGACCTGCCACTTAAATCAGGAACCATAAAGAGCTCCATTAACTAGAGAAAACCTTTGATCTACAACAGACAGGAAGATGGATGGGACTTAGTATTACATGTTTTCACCCCTTTACCTTTTCTGCTGCAAAGTATTCTGGTTACAACCTCATACACACAGGAGATTGTGGGTGGGGGCCCAGGATTGGTTATTTAAGGTAGGCTTATCTACACCAATCACTGTAGCCCATTTGGCTTTAAAAGAGGGCTCAGCCCCTCCTTTGGGCAGATCATCTGATCACTTTGTAAGGAGTAGCAAGAAGAACTCAGCATTGAACCCTGTCTGAATGTAGAGTCTGCCTTACATCTTCCACCAGTGAAGGAAGGCCAAGACCTCCAAGAGGGAAGCAAAATCCCTCCCCTAAACTTCTCCCAGGGAACAGAGGGAGATACCGAATGCAGAGGACCCTCCAGCAGCACCAGAAACAGTACCCATCCATTCAATTCCTTACCTCGAGCTGCTCTCTAGGCCAGCCTGCAGCCGTCCGTCCAGCCTCGCTCGCCGAACTGCCTGCCACCTGAAATCGCAGCTGTCTCCTGTCTTGAACTCTGTAGCAGAAGCTGCAAAGCACGATGAAACCGACTTGACCATGTTGCGCACCAGGAACATCTACAGCACAAGGTACATTGTGATCTGTCCATTTGGTCCTTCTCCAAAGGCCCCCTGTGACATTTTACAACCCATTGCTCCCTTTCTGTTGAAACCAAGACTTATCCTTGAACTATTGCAATTAATTACTTTACTGACTACCCTCTTATCAGTACCCAGAGTGCCTCCCTTTTCCTTCTTTGAAACTGTCTCTACTCAGCATTCCGACACAGGGTGGGTTGTATTTTGTAGTGTGCTAAAACTGTCTGTTGTGATAATAAAGTAGATATTTTAATACAACCTTGACTGTACAGTCCCTTTTATCACTGGGCAATAGTTGTATTTTCGCTGTGTTGCAACTAACCAACGATCCACAACCTTGCAGAGATATGCCTGCTGTTCCGTCCATGTTACCAAAATTGGACAAGAAGCTTTATAATTTCCTTGTGTTTAAAATCTGTTTGGATCCTTTCTGGTGTACTAGAGGTGTGGGGCTGATTGATGGTTTAGAAAGCAATATTCATCCCTGAACCATCGGTGCTCTGCAACTTGATTTCTCACAACACCAGGTTACACATTACAGCAGCACAACCAAAAAAGGAGGTTTCTTTTCAGGCTGATACAGTTTAAGCACGGTTCTCCAAACAGCATATGTGAGGACAACTAAATCTTTCAATGAAATCTAGATAAGCTTTTCCCAGCAGTAACAGTATACAACAAGCTACCACCTATGAGGGATAAACCATGTCAAAGTCAATGGACTAGAAGAGTCTTCAGGGAGCCAGTCATTTGGGACAAAGTCTATGGATCTGATGTAATTCTTAGATCAAAGTCTTGCACATAGTTAGAGAGTTTTTAGAAAAAATCACGTGTAGGGTCACACGTGTTAAGCCTGTGAGAAGAGAGTTGGAATCAACTGTAAAAGGGAAGCCAATGCAATTATCAACTGAGAAAAGCATGGCAAAAAGGCAATAAGGTAAGTACCCCAAGCCTAAACAGTACCTCTGGTTTGAAGAAAAGTGGTCCAGCTGAATTCTGCTTGCTACAGCCGTGCAGACCCTTGTTCCTGAGCCTCAGTTGTGGGGACAAGAGGGAGGATGTCTGGCGGGCTCCTGCAGCGGTACTTGGGAGGTCATCGGCAGCTAAGGGATCTTTTTGGTTCAGCAGCACTTCGCCAGACTGCCAATCTGGACTAGTTGCATTCAGTCATTCCTAGAAACAAATGACAGGGGAGTGTTGCGACCCTCCCTCACATCCTGTCCTTCCAGATACACTGGAGCCAAAGCCGGCTTCAGAGCTCAAGCGTGCCAAAGGCAAGACAAAAAAAGGGCTCAAATCTGTCTCAACGCACAGAATGAAACCCAAGAAAGTCCCCACAAAGAGGAAATGGCAATAAATGAAGACAGGGGCCATTTGGACAAAATGGTCACCCATGGGTGCTGTATTGCAACTGAGGGGTCAGCCTGTGGTCGAACAGCACAATGGTAGGAAAAAGGAAACCACTGCCACCAGCCATTTAAAGTAGTGAGGGTAACATCAAAATGTTACATGAGAGAGTAGGATAAGGGGCTATTAGGTAACCCCCCAGCACTTCACATAAAATGGTGTGTGCTGGACCTACAAAGGAAAAGGTAAGTAAAGTCAATTTCAGTTTACTATTCTTGGCAACTCTAGCTCATGCAAGAAAAGGTAGTTAAACCTTATGAGAAATCTAAAGGATTTCTCTGTGACACTGCACTGAAGGTGCTGTGTGTCACGATACAAAAAGCAGATGCCTATGGAGTTTGTCAGACTCCAAAAACAGTGAAAACACAAAATCCAAATCAGGTAAAAACACATGTGAGAGTAAGTAAATGGTCCCACTTGCTGCAGGCTTAAAATTAGAAAGGCCCAAGTCCTGGAAAAGAGCTGGGTGTCTCTAAGGTGGAAGGAATTTAGCACTAAAAATGAAAATTCTCCCTAACACTTTCCTTGCCATAGTGTTTTTTCCTAACTGCTCACCTGAAATGGCGGACTTAAATTACAGACAGTTTTCAAAATCTCTTACAACAGACTCTGCTACTGGAGTCACTGCGCCCTTCACAATTGCACCATCTGTTAAGGGGTGTCTCGTCAAAGGATCGAATCAAAAGGGTCGACAGGACAAAGGATCGACACCAAAGGGTCGACAGGACAAAGGATCGAATTTTTTTTTTAATTATATCTTTTTTTTAGGTTTTCGTTTAAGGAAAAAAAGTGTTTTTTAGCAAAAAAAGAGAGTTGGGGGGACCCCCCCTCGATCCTTTGTCTTGTCGACCCTTTGGTGTCGATCCTTTGACCTGTCGACCCTTTCACTGTCGATCCTTTGACTGGCAACCCTGTTAAGGTACATTTGTTTTTCAACAAATAATTAGCACATTTGAAGGATGCCTCTGCAACAGCATTTGCTTTGTAGATTTTAGTTTACCTACTTTTTAGGATTGCAAACATCCTCCTTTGGAAACATGATTTTCGCAATGAGTGTGTATTATGGCAAAATGCCTCTGAACGTTACTCTTTTTTCCCCACTGTAAGTTTGGCATCGTAGATTAAAGATGCACATTTTTCTTTTAGGATGGAAGAATGAAAAATTACTTTTCCACTCTGGATGGAAATGGTACAACTTTTACCTTTCGTTGGATGGTGCATCTGTATCTGCATCCAGGATTTTAACAAGGGTAGTTTATTTGTTTCTTTTGGGGCTGCATGTGCAAACAGAACAGCAAGGAGTGACTGCAGCGCGATAGAGCCAGGCGGCAGGTTCTCGTGGCCGGAGCAAGATAAACTATTTATTCGCCACAGAGCGGGGAGATTGATGTGCAGAGAGCTCCCGAAAAACACCAGTGCTGTGAGTGAAGCCCAAAGGAAGACACAGAGAGATAGAGTTTGGGGAATGTGCACCGGACACACTAGTTTTGAAAGGCTGAAAATCTAATGCCAGAATTTGAATGGACACATACAGGTTCCCCACAGAGCTCTGTAGATATTTCCGTTTGTTTGCATAGCCAAATGAGATCAACCCTCTTAATTGTTTGCCCAACCAATTTATTTATTTATGTATTTATTGATAAAATATTTGCACCCATACCAAAGGGTATTAGAGCGTTTGGTACAAAATAATAAACATAAGGTATACAACAAAGACAGGCAATAGTCATGATTAGGGAGTTGAATAATCAGTGTTAGTCATATTTATCAAACAGCCACGTTTTCACTAGTCTTTTGAAAACTATATGTGACTGTTCATTGAGAGCCGAAAGCTAACTGCTCCAGCTCTTTTGCTCGTGAAGTGCAGGGTAATCAGCATGATGCTGGAGCTAGATCTTAGAGATCACACTGGGAGATTTTGTGAGATGCAGACTTTGAGGTAAAGAGGAGCTGCCTTGTAGATACACCGGTGGGCAATAGAACATGTTTGAATTCCACATGAGGTTTGATGGGTAGCCAGTGCACTTCACGTCTGACTGCTGTAATGTGATCAAAATGCTTAAGTGCCAGGGCGACACACAATACTTTGTTTTGCAACAGTTGTAGTTTGGCAGCGGAAGTGCACGTCAGGAGCACATTACAATAGTCACGTTTTGTGTGGATGAATGCTCGTGTTAGCGTGAGGCTGCTGCATGGTGAGAAGAATGGCCTGCTCAGGGAGATGAGTCTGGCCGTGTAGGCTGTGTCAGAGGCTAAAGCATTAATGTGCCTGGTCATGGTTAGTTCTGCATCGAGGTGAACCCCCAATGTTTTTACATGTTTCAGGACTGGTATGGCTGTGCCATCAATGTAGAGAGTGGCAAAGGCAGGATCCAGGTTTTTCAGCTGATAAGCAGAGCCAAAAATGAGGAGCTCAGTTTTGTCATTGTTTAAGCATAAAATATGGGTAGCCATCCAGTTTTGGATAGTGCTGTACGTGATATTGATAGACGCAGTGTCTCGGGAGAAGTCATCAGAGATGGGGATGAGTTTTTGGGTATCACATGCAAAGTTCATGTAGATGATCCCATGTGGTTCCAAGTGTTCAAATAAGAGTTTTGTGTATGTATTGCATAGAGTGGGTGACAAGCAGGAACCTTGTGGGAAGCTTAATGGGCTGGGATATGGTCAGCAGCTGCCTCCCAAATTAATACTCTAGTGGTGCGACCACTAAGGAATTAATTAATCCATGAGGTTGCTTCAGCTTAGAACTGAAAATGCTGGCTGAGGTGTTGGCAGAGGGTGGTCAAATGTGCCAGAAGGTTCTAATAGGACGAGGATAGCTAGGTTGCCTGAGTCCTGAGTGCTGTTTCTCTGCCATTTTTTTAGGCAGAAGCCAGACTGTCTCTTTCCGAGTAAGTGATTTTTCTCTTGGAATTGTTGGACTTGTGTGTAGACTAGGTGGTCAAATATTTTTAGCAGGAATAGGACAGTGGTGATAGGGCGGTAGTTGGTGGGAATGGCAGGATCTAGCAAGGTTTTTTTAGGAGTGGAGAGATCCAAGGAGCTTTGATACTCAAGGGTACAGTGTTGGTCAGGAAGGAAGAGTTGGCGAAGTCAGTAATGATGGGTGCTTGGGTGGGAGGGCAGAGCTTCACTATGTGGGCTGGACATGGGTCACCTTTGCAGTTGGAGGGATTTAACGATAGAATTGTTTTTAGGACATGTTCCTGCAAGACTTGACAGAATGAAAATGTGGGGGTGAGTGATGCGGGAGCTACACTAGACTGATCAGAGAGCTCCCATGTGGGGGCTTTGGCCACAAGGGTGGTGTTTTTGGTGCTGATTTTAGAGCGAAGGGTCTCTATTTTGTGTGACAAGGCATCTTGAATGGTGGTACACCAAGCTTTGTCTGAGTGAGTAATGGTTGTACTGGGGATAGTGGTTTCAAGTTCTCTCAGGACAGAGAAAAGTGTTAGAAGCTGTGTTTGGATTCTAGCATTGTAGGTGTTAGCTTTCAGGATGACTTCGGATTTCTTGTAGAAGGGGGTGGCTGTGGTGAAAGAACAAGGAAATATCGAGGCTGAGTACCACAAAGGAACTACACCAATCACGGGCTAAAAAGATTCATAGATCTTTTATTACTGTACAGTTTACAAAGCAACACAGATAGCTATCTGGCTCCCAACACCCCGCAATGTGTACCAGCCCGACAGAGAGAGGTGAGAGAGTGCTGGACCTCTAAACATTTGTGCTTTTATACAATTTTGAGTAATATTGTCCAGCTTCTCTTCACATTAATAAGTTGTGGTCTAGAGTTTGTGCCTAGTTCACATATAGATTATACAATATTATGCAAAGGATTACATAGGTTTGCCTTTAAATGGAGGCACAATGGTGATGTATGTTCTCAAATCCGGCAGTAAGCTTCACACAGCATCTATTTACAATTCTATTCGGCCTATGTCTACGCTCGAGGTTTGTTCTATATTGTCCCAATGTGTATACAAGGATGAATCTTGTGAGCGCAGACAACACTTAAACAACAGTTCATATATAGTGCAAGGTCTTATTGCCTAGTCTGAACAGTCGGCTCTTGGACAGTCTAAACATTAACAGAACTCAAAGGTCAGGAGGCTTGGTTGCAAGTTGAAAACATAGTCCATCATTTTAGAATGAAGAACACACAAGTAGAAATCAAAATGGCGGATGAATCATAAAATGGCGGCAAAGTTAACCCAAAATCGGAACTTTGCAATGCGGTTTTCCCGTGTAGCACGACTAGGGTTAGGCCAATATAAATATAAAGGAGGCAGTATACAATTACCGTTTAACAAACCCTCCTTTTGGCCTAAGCCAAGAGCTTTACTAAAAATAGTCGCTTTACTCGTAACAACACGTCTCAATGTCCGTACATCCTGAATCACATTCATCAGAAATATCAATTGCCATTAGATCTTTGACAGTAATATCCTTCATGGCAAATACATTAGTCATCATCGCATGTGTTTGCATTTTTGGTCCTAATATTCCTACAGTTTGCGCACAACATCCCCCTAACATTGAACATATGGCAGGAAGACATTGTACGCAACAACAACAGAACAACAAAACACCAAGGATTACCATTAAGACTGAAATAAGCTTCCATCCCCAAGACCGTAAGAAGTCCCAGAACCAAGTACTAAGATCCCAGTTTCCCTCGGGAACATGCACTTCTGAGCTTACGACATGCAGATTTTGTATTGCCTTAAATATGGTCAGGGAGGAGTCAGGTACGAGAACCCAACAAGCGGATCCCGCCAATTTACATACTCCACCACGCTCAGCCAGGATGACGTCTAACACCATACGGTTCTGTAGAGCCACTAATCTAGTTGATTTCTGTTCTAGAGTCATGTTGTAGAGTATATCAGTGGTCCGGTTGATGGTTCTCTCCAGTACTCTTGCCAGTCTCCTAATATCCTTGGAATTCATGATCTGTCCCCAAAATGGTACAAAGGATTTTGCTACATAACCCAATTCCGTGAAGGAGTATCACCGTTCTCGTCCCACCTTGGACGAGTCCTAAAGATCTCAGTGGTGCTAGCTAGATATACCCCTGGTATCAAGCTACCCAAATAACAGGTTCCCTGCCAACCCTAGGTAGCCACAGATAATCTTCATTACTGCAAATGAAATAAACAGGATTGCCTACATACAAAGGTCTGTCCTCACTGTTCAAGTTTGCAAAATTGGTACAACCCTCAAAATTACCCATCGACTGAGAACCATTCCTTTGTATGCAGAAGGAGACAGAGTTGGGGCTATGATTGATAGTGTATGAAGGTGGCGTGGCATCCCGGTTGCCTACGGGAGCCCTCTTGAAAAAGATTAACAATTAAAAAGGTCTAGATAGTCTATCAGAAGGCCTAATAGAAGCAACATTAAGCTTGCTCCTATTTGCAAAAAGTGAGCCTCCCATGGGCGTCAGGACTCGCCTTTCGAACTTGTTTAAATTAGTCCCGTCAAAGTTCCCTGAGATGCTATCAATCCAACGACCAATGTATAGCGCCCTTAGAGAGGCATAACATTCAGTAGTTAAAGGCAAAGGATGAATATACCAGCCCAACCCTTTTTCCCCATGCTTTATTTGTTTTATTCCGAATCGCATGAGTTGCATTCATTATTAACAGAAGTGTGTTGTTGTGATAGCTCTGCCTGTGTTGGGAGTCCCTTGGAGATAGAGTGTGTAGGTGCACAAAAGGTGTAGACATAGTGGGAACATTCTCAGTAGGCAAAAATGTCTTAAGTGGACGCACTCCTTCAATATACCAAAACCCAAGAGCAATTACTACTGTAAGACCGGTTGACATAATTACAAGAAAACAATATGTCCTCAAGGGCCATGTATTTGTCTGTCCAATGTCTTTGTTAGCCACACAATCGATCGGTTGCTCCGTACAAGTCGAGATAACGACAGGCATTGTTCCTCAAAGCTCTTTCCCGAAAAGTTCCTGTGAAAAGACACTGTAGTCCGTTTGCTGGTGATCTCCTGATCACGTGGTTCTTGATTGAAGATAGTTTTTCCCAGTCCACAGCCACTTGCTTATGCTTCAGCGCAAAAGTGGCAAAAGACAAGCTCAACAATTGTTTCCTGTGGGCAAAGCCGTGCTGTGCAGTAAGTCTAGTGCCGTGGACTCAGATTGTACCTCGAGACTCCAGGTACTGTGCGATCTGCTAACAGTGTGTCGTTGCTTCCTGATGGAAGTGGTGAAATAGCGACAGAATCTTGCAAGGGTGCAGAAGGATCCGAAGAAGAGTTCAGAGGCAAAGCAGCAGTCTCCCCAGGCCCCACGGGCTCAGGAAGTGTCTCGAAACACCCTTGATGTCATTGAACACTGATTGATCGTCAGAAACAGAGCAAGGAGTTTTCTTCTTATCTTCTCCGTCTTGTGGCAGAGGGAAAGGTATCCTCTTGACATACGTAGCGTGTATTCAATGTCGTTTCCCAGCTACTCGTATGGCAGTCTGTGTGGCCAACAGGACCTGAAAAGGCCCTCTCCAACGCGGTGCGAGGCTGTATGCACTCTCAAATGACTTTGTGAGCACCCAGTCGCCGGGTCAAATTCTGTGACCTGGCCCCTCGTATTTAACTGGGAGTGCTTCTCGCACCTGATACAAGTTTTGAGTTAACTGGTCGCAGTATTCAGAGAGAAGTAAATGCTCTACATCCTTCAGATACCTGGGTTTGGGGAGATTCCAAATGTTAGCTAGCCTCACCATAATAATTTCAAACGGGGAGAACCCAGTTCTAGTCTGTGGGTTGTTCGAATAGACAGTAGTATTATCGGTAAGGCGTCCGGCCATTTCAGATTACTACTGGCACAGACCTTAGCGGTTTTGTTCTTTAAAATACCGTTGTGGCGTTCTACGAGTCCAGCACTTTGAGCGTGTCTAGCCGAATGGAACCGTTTATCGATCTGTAATCCCGCGCATACTTGCAGAATAACAGCAGCGATAAAATGGGGACCATTATCCGACCAGGTGACCCTCGGCAAACCAAACCTAGGAAAATATTCCTTAAGCATGGTTTTGGCCGTTGTCATTGCTGTGGCATCTTCATCTTTCACAGGGAAGGCTTCGACCCATTTTCTAAAAGCACAAATAACTACCAGGACATGCTTGAAATTATAACAGTGCTCCATCTCAATGAAGTCGAAATCAATTACTTGAAAAGGGACAGAGGGTGGACACAAACTACCCCTCGGTGTCAACGTGCCCTTCCCCACATTATGCTGTAGACAAACCATACAATTCTGGACAAAACGCTCAGCAGTTTCGGAGATGTTAACATTTTCCCAGACAGATTCTAACATTTTGCAGATCTTCCTAGCACATATATGAGTGGGAGCATGGGCCATTGTGATCATAGCGGTGACATATGCATTGGGTAACATCCATCTTCCTTTTAAATTATCTACCCAACACCCTTCTTCATCCAATCTCGCCAAACCCTCAGCCCATTGTTTGATTTCTTCTAGAGTGGCATCTGCTTGAATACTTTTTATCGAGTCAATCCCCTCATCTATAATACAAGTGTCTGTGGCTTCCTTTTTAGCATACATACCTGAGTATAGATCAGTAGCAGTCTGTTTAGCTATCCTGTCAGCAAAAGTGTTCCCTTTTCCTACATCATCTACTACTTTCTGATGTGCCGCGCACTTTATAATTGCTAGTTGAGTGGGAAGCGCAAGCACTGAGAGTAGCTGAACTATCAAGGTGCCATGTTGAATGTTTGTTCTATGTGAGGTCAAGAAACCTCGTTCTGCCCATAGTCTATCTAAGTTGTGAACCACCCTAAAGGCATACTGGCTGTCAGCAAATATATGCACTCTAAGTCCTTCGGAAAGTTCACAAGCTCAAGTCAGTGCAATAATCTCTGTGACCTGCACAGAGTTATACAACATTCTCTTGGTTTCCACAACCATGCTTAATGTGGTGATGGCATAAGCAGCAGTGAATGTACCATCCGGAAGTTTGAAGCAGGAGCCATAGCAAAACAGAACCCTTTGTGGATCGTTCAAAGGTGTATCTTTAAAATCAATTCTGCCTTTAGTTTCTTGTTCTGTGGTATAAAGGAAGTCATGTGACATTTCGTCACTGCAAGAAATATCTTGCGCAAGAGGTAACAGTTCAGCCGGATTCAGTACGCAACACCTTTTAATTTGAATATGCGGTGCAAACAAGATCAATTCATATCTTGTTAATCGTGCGGAAGTAAGGTGTTGTCTTTGTGTTCTATTTAATAGAACGTCTACAGAGTGAGGTACCAACAAGTTTAAAGCATGGCCTAGGACCATACCCTCGCTCTGCTTTACAGGCACAGCAGCAGCAGCGACAGCTCTCAAACATCTCAGCAAAGTGCATGCAACAGGATCAAGGGTGGAGGAAAAGTAACTGCACAGTCTATTCTTCCCCCCATGTTCCTGCGTTAACACAGCCAAAGCAGATCCATCACGTTCATGCACATACAACTCGAAGGCCTTATCATAATTTGGTGTGCCCAAAACTGGTGCTGAACACAGTGCAGTCTTGAGCAGATCAAAAGCTTTCTGGTGATCCAGGTTCCATGGTAATGGCAAAGAAATGCCCTTCTTTGTCAATGGCAACATTGGTTTGATCACTAGCGGAAAATTAGGGATCCACTGTCTACAGTAGGAAGCCATTCCTATCAAGGCTCTGACTTCGTTCTGTGTTTTTGGGACAGACATGCTAGAAATTCTCTTAATCCGTTCAGGTGTCAATCTTCTTCCCTCTGTTGACAGGAGATAGCCTAAATAGGCGACCTCCTGTCGACAATACTGAAGCTTTTTTCAATGAAGCTTTATGTCTATGTTTTGCTAGATGAATAAGCAACAACACAGTGCCTTCCTTGCAAGCACTTTCTGAGTCTGTAGCTAAAAGAAGATCATTGACATATTGCAGCAATGTACAAGTAGTATGCAACTCAAGTGTATCGAGCTGCTCTTTCAAAGCCGTTCTATAAATGCTCGTACCCTGCATGTACCCTTGTGGCACACGGGTGAATGTAAACGAGCGCCCCCCTAGGGTGAACACAAACAAATATCTACTATCCATGTGTATTGGAATGCTAAAGAAGGCATTCTTAAGATCCACAACACTGAAATGAGTAGCAGAAGCTGGAACTATTGTTAGTATCGTCGTTACATCAGGCACAATTGGAAATTGTGGAGCAACAATCTTATTCATAGTGCCTAAATCGATAATGAAACAGAAAGGAATTGCATTATCCCCTTTCTTATACACCGGTAAAATCAGACTACTGCACAAACTTCCTGCAATTTCTTCAATTGCCCCACGATGTACAAAATCAGAAACTATACACTGCAAAGCTTGCTCACAATCAACTGCAATCTTATACTGTGGAATTTGTGGCAACTTAACTCCTGGTTTCAAAACAATTTTAACAGGCTCAATTTGCAAAATATCAACATCATTGTCATCAATCGCCCATAAACACGCCGGAACTTCACTAAATTCTGGTGGCAAAGGTCTAGTCAGAAACTGTGAGGCTGAAAATTGCTGTGGTGAAATCGTCAAACGCACTCCATCTAAAATCCAATGAATTACCGCATTTAATTCCTTCAACAGATTCAACCCCAACAAATTCTCTCCACAGTTCGTCGTCAAAAGAAATGGACAGTCATCCGTAAATGGACCCAGTGAAATCGGTACTGGCAAAGAAACCGGACTAAACACTGGCGTACCAGAAAACCCTACAGAAACGTTAGTTTGCCCTGACAGTGGAATGTCTGGAACCCGTGATTGAACAATGGAACACTTCTGTGCTCCTGTGTCTATCAAAAATAGATGCTTTCTATTCCCCACCATCATCTCAACATAGGGAACTTTCTGATTAATGGGAATAAGCATCGGTTCCAGACCCTGCTTCGGGCTGTCCTAACGGAACAATATATCGTCAAAGACAAGATCTTCAGAAAGATAGGCAGTGGAACGGTTATCAAAGATATTTCTGCTATCTACACTGGGTTGCTGATTATCTTGCGAAAAGGACAGAATTTTGAGCAAACTGGCTTCTACCAGGCCCGCCTACCACAGGGCGGCCTCTGGATTGTCTAACCATGACACCATGTGTTATTCGACCTTTGCTGGAGGATCGGGCATTGCGCTTGCCAATTACCCTCTTGTCTGCAATAAGCACATTGGTTCGCATGTACAGGACCCAATGGCACATTACTTTGTGGAACAAACTGACCTTGAAACTGTGTACTACCCCCTCTAGGCCCTCTAACTATCTGTTGCAACAATACCTTAGTTTTCAGATCTCCTCTTTTCTTTTCAATCCTTTCTTTCTCATTATGTACTCTATTCTCATAACACTGAGCCATATGCAATACTTCGGACTGTGATTTAGCTTGCCAAGCACTCTCGGAAGTCATAATTTGTGACTGGATATCAGGCAACAATCCACGCACAAATTTGTCCACAAATAATCTTTTTCCTGACTCAGTGCTTAAATCCTGTCCGCTAAAATCTGATAATACTTCTTCGAACTGATTAAAGAATTTGGTAGCACCTTCAGATTTTCCTTGGGTACAAGCAATTAGTTTGTCCCAAACAATCCTTCTCTCAGGAATTAAAGTCTTCAATTTTGCTACTATTCTATCTGGCATAGTCAGTATCACCTGTGGTGGTCTTTCGCCAGCTGCTCTTTCTCTATCTTGCCTTACCAAGTTATCCCATGTGTCACCTAACCCTGCTGCATCAACTACAGTCCTAATCTGTTTCCATAAATCAGCAGGTAGGAGCACGGGAAACAATTCTACATCACCCAGAGTAAAAACTGACGAATGCAAGCCAGATTCTATTTCTTTGTAAAACCCTGTCGGATTTTTCCTAATGTCTGGAGGAATCGACTGTCTAATAGTATTCACTTCATGTCTTGAGAACGGGACGTGAACAAACTGTGATACATAATGAGCATCAATATCATAGGCACTTTGGGAACAAATGTCGAAGGAACCTCTCTCATAGGCAACTGAGAAGTAGGCAACTCCGAAATGCTTACTAAGCAACAAAGCTAAATCGAGCACTAAAGTGTGGTAGCAATGTCAGACGCAAAAGCTGTCTTATAGATATTCAATAATTCTGCGGCACAACAAATCTTTCTCTTTATACATTCATCCTGCAGGTATTCTACCATTACCTGTATCACTTTCCTCTGCATTTCTGGAGTATACTGACTATACGTGTCATATACTTCTACAGGAGATATCGACATATCTGAAATCCATCTAAGTGCATCTCTTGTGCAAATTCGCGTTTCTTCACTCATTGACTTACAAAGAGGAAGGAACCGTTTCTGTACGTAAAAAACATCCAAACTATCACCATCTATTTCATCACTCTGCAACCTTTCTAACTCCCTTCTAAACTCAAAAACCCTCTCAACGTGCTTGTATACTTTTCTCTGCAGTATCTCTTGACTAAGCTAAAACATTCAACTCCCTCAACCCTTGTGGGACATCTGTGTCCTTCAGTCTATTCCACATTACAGTCAGATGTATTCCCATCCCTTCAATAAACACATTCTGATCGGGAATACTTTCTAGGTTAGAGAGTGTAGCTAAGACAGCAGATCGTTCACTTTTCTCTACACATTGTCTAGCCCATGCATTCAAGTCTCTCTTTCTCTCTTTGGAAACTGTATGTCTAGTTACAATTTTTGATTCAACACTCACTCCTTTATCAGCTACAAGGGGAGCAGAACCGCTTGGGAAAGAAAGTGTAGACAAATCCTGCACAATAGGTAGTGGAGATACTATCACTGGCACCAAAGAAGGATCTATTGGAACCGTAACAGTCGGTAAAGGTGAAGGTACAGATGGAGGAACAACAACAGGAAATGGAGCAATAACTGACAGTGGAGGAACAACAAGAAGAGCAGGAATTTCTATGGGAGGAGGAACGACAGCAGGAAGAGGTAAGACAGCAGGAATAGGTACATAAGGAGGTGATGCAGTGGCACCAGGCCTACGTTCATTTAAGAGTTTATCAATTAGCTCATCTGATGCATGAAAATCTTTAGACAGATATATTTTCTGTATACCAAGTTGAAAAGCCCTATCCATGTTTCTAACTGACTCTGACTGTTTTTGTTGATCATACAATGATGCCTTTTCAGAGTTTGACATATGCCGACGTGCATGCTTCTCTTTTAAGTTGCTGCATAGCTTCCTTGTTCCAATTTTCTATTACATCAAATGCTGCAGGTCTAGCTTTTTTCTTTAACAATATAGATTCTAAATACTCTATACGGGAAATCTCAAAGCTACCATTGATTGGCCACTGAGGTTCGGAAGCATGTCTAGTTTGTCTGTGCCAAATATCATTGAATACTATACTACCAATGCTGTACCTACAGTACATAGTACATGCCGGCGACCCCTCCTGTGGTGCCGGATGGCCAAATTCCAAAGATTGTCTGTCTCTGCGGTGTAACGCCCTGAAAGAGGCAGACAATTTCCCAGGCATATCAGATCACTGGTGTTACCTGGCACCGATTGCGCTCGCAAGAACAATACTACAACCAAATATCAGGATACATAGGAATCGGGGAATGACTCACCTGATTCAAAGGACTAAGGGAGGTGCGATCGGATTACAAAGGACAATAAAGGACCCTCGTGGATGGTGATTTCGGCAAAACTGCCCACCTCAATACATGGACCCTCGTCAAGATGCCGTCTCGGACCACGAGCTCACCGTCCAGGGATCGGCTCGTGCAGTACTGTTGAGGTGTCGCGTCTCATCCACGAATGGGTCCCCTTTCTCACAGTCTGATCCCGGTCCAATAGCCACGTCAACTCTTCAACGAGATGGCATCAATCTTGAGAGTCCCTATTCGGGCGCCATCTGAAAGAACACGGAAATATCGAGGCTGAGGACATCAAAGGAAATACACCAATCACGGCCTAAAAAGATTCACAGATCTTTTATTACTGTACAGTTTACAAAGCAACACAGATAGCTATCTGGCTCCCAATACCCCGCAATGTGTACAAGCCCGACAGAGAGAGGTGAGAGAGTGCTGGACGTCTAAACATTTGTGCTTTTATACAATTTCAAGTAATATTGTACAGCCTCTTTTCACGTTAATAATTTGTGGTCTAGAGTTCGTGCCTAGTTCACATACAGATTATACAATATTATGCAAAGGATTACATACATTTGCATTTCCATGGAGGCACAATGGTGATGTATGTTCTCAAATCCCACGGTAAGCTTCACACAACATCTCTTTACAATTCTATTCGGCCTATGTCTATGCTCGAGTTTTGTTCTACATTGTCCTGATGTGTATACTAGGATGAGTCTTGTGAGCGCAGACAAAACTTAAACAACAGTTAATATGTAGTGCAAGGTCTTATTGCCTAGTCTAAACAGTCGGCTCTTGGACAGTCTAAACATTAACATAACTCAAAGGTCGGGAGGCTTGGTTGCAAGTTGAAAACATAGTTCACCATTTTAGAACAAAGAACACACGAGTAGAAATCAAAATAGCGGATGAATCTTAAAATGGATTGATGTTAACCAAAAATTGGAACTTTGCAACGCGGTTTTCCTGTGTAGCGCGACTAGGCGTAGGTTAATATAAATATAAAGGAGGCACTATGCAATTACCGTTTAACAGTGGCTAGAGCTGAGCAGTTATTAACGGAAGGGTGCCTTTTGCATAAGTGCTCACGAGTGCTTTTCTTCCTTCATAGTAAGACTAGTTTCTCTGAGAACCTGGTGGTCTTGGGATTGTGTGGTTTTGGTATTTTGTCTTCAATGGGGCATGTAGGTCCAGGGTGTGGAGAAAACAGGCGTGGTAGTTATCAGCCATGTCCTGAGGGATCCTGGGGGCATGCTTGAAGCGGGGACAGTAGAGTGGGCTTCAGAGCCTCTTTGGACAAATTGCGGGTGTTGCACACTTGTATTGGCTTCTGTGCCAGTGTGTGGGCTGTGAGGGAATTGGCGAGGGATAGATTGAAGTGGATGAGGTAGTGGTTGTACTGTATTTATGGATGATATCTCAATGGCAGCATTAGCTATGAGGTTCCAATCCAATGTGCGTCTTTGGAATGGGTGGGTAACATTTATGTCTGATAATGCCGATACTAGGGCAGCAACGTATTGTTGAATCCGAGGTTGAAGTCCCCTAAGAGGGAGAATTTGGTTCTTGCTTTCATAAGAGGTGTGATCAAAAGAGGGATGTGAAGTTCAGGTTGGTTGGGACCATTTGATTTTCTGTAGATGAGGAGTATGTTGTATGCGGTTTGAGGATTGTTAGAAAGCTTGAGAATCAGCATTTCAAATCCTGAAATAGCAGATACAGGGGATGATCTGATATGCATGGAAGTTCTGGCTATGAGGCCTATAGCATTGAGCCAGCCAGCCAGCCTTGTATATTGTATAGTTGGGAGGGATGGCTAAAGTGAGCAGTGGGACAGAGGTGTCATAATGGAATAAAGCTTACTTGTGGAACCTACCCAAGATGACTAAGGATCTTTGATTATTACAAAAATATACTGGGATAGAGAGCATATGGCAAAGTGAGTCTGTTGATTTGAGTGTGGCAGTAGTGGGCATAGTGTGGGGGGGTCTCAGGTTTACTACTCAGGTTGTGTGAAGATTTGCGCTTGTCTGGTGTAACTGAGTGCAGAGGTGCATGATACAGTGAGAGAGCAGCTAGGAATGGAGTGGGTGGCGGGTTACCAACACATCAGGATTGGTGTGAAAGGGTGACTGGCTGCATATCATTGTGGGCTGCTTGTTGGTGCTCTGCAGAATAGATTGATGCAGTGCTGAGAGAATGGCCTGCCTATTGAATGCAGTGGGGAGGAATTGTGTGGGGCGGGGGAGAGTCGTGGAGTTTGTGTGTGAGGAGAACAATGTGTATTTGTAACTTACGTGATTGGGCTGATTTGGTTCAGGTTGGGCTTGAATGCCAGTACTGTGTTGATCATGTGTAATGTTAGCGCATTGCGGGTGGGGCGGCTAAAGTTTGCTTCATGTGAGTAAAGTAAAGAGGCTGTGAGGATCCCGAGCTGTGGAGATCTGAGGCAACACGTGTGTTGGGGGGCGTGATGCAAGAATGCTGGAATATGCCTGCCCGGTTATAGCGGCCTCGCGACCAGCAGAGGTTGCAAGCTTGACTGGAGCTTGTGTAAGCAGAGCTTCACATTCCTAGCCGAGCTTAGTGCAGGTAGAAAGCGCATTAGGGAAGGTATGGGGATAGCACTTGAGGCACAACATAGTGTTTAGAAAGGCAAAAGCATTTTGTTGAAGAGTAGAGGATCTTCTTACCTTGCCAGTGTTGTTGGTGCACAGAATGCAGATAGGCAGGGAAACATCGCGGACAGTTCAGCTTTACGTATGTAGAAGCGAAGGCGGTCACATGGGCATCCATAGAATGACAGGGCAAGACAGGGTTATTAGAGACCAGCCTTAAAACGTGGCCTTCAAAGGGGGCTAGCGTCAGGAAGCTGCTTTTCAGGTTCAGTGATCCAATTGAGAGGCAGCAAAGGCAGGCTTTCGAATCATGTTATTGTGGAAGGGTTCATTGCTGCAATGCTGGTGGCCATTTTAAGTTGGTTTCTGCATCAATCTGGAATAGCCCAACTGGGCTTGCCTGGCATCTGGGACCCACCTGGTGAGGGTCTACAGGAAACTCTAGTGCCAGGATGTTGCAGCTACAAGTCAAGATCGGGTTATTAGAGACTGGCCTTAAAAGTTGGCCTTTAAAGGGGGCCTGTGTTGCCTGCCGGCTCGCTGGAGGAAGCTGTTTTTTAGGGTCAGTGATCCAATTGAAAGACAGCAAACACAGGATTTAGAATCTTTGTATTTTGGAAGGGCTCGTTGCTCCAATGCTGGCAGACATTTTAAGATGGGTTTCTGCATCAATCTGGAATAGCCCAAGGGGACTTGCTTGGCATCTGGTAACCACATAGTGAGGGTCTGCAGGGCACTCCTGAGCCATGATGTTGCTGCTTCAGGGCAAGACAGGGTTATTAGAGACTGGCCTTAAAAGTTGGCCCTTAAAGGGGGCCAGCGTCACATGGGGCTTCCTGGTGGAAGCTGTTTTTCAGGGTCAGTGATCCAATCAAGAAGGCAGCAAAGGCAGGCTTTCAAATGTTGGTATTTCATTAGGACTTGTTGCTGAAATGCTGGCAGCCATTTTTAAAAAGGTTTCTGTATCACTCTGGAATAGCCCCAGGGGACTTGCTTGGCATCTGGTAACTACATAGTGGGGGTCTGCAGGGCACTCCTGAGTCAAGATGGTACTGTTTCAGGGCAAGTAGGGTTATAAGAGACTGCCTTAAATGTTGGCCTTTAAAGGGGGCAGGAGTCGCCTGCCGACTCCCTGGAAGAAGCTGTTTTTCAGGGTCAGTGATCCAATCGAAAGGCGGCAAATGCAGGCTTTCAAATCTTGGTATTTCCGAAAGACTCATTGCTGCAATCTTTGTGACTATTTTAAGATGGGTTTCTGCATCAATGTGAAATAGGCCAACAAGGCTTGCCTGGCATTTTAGACCCACCTGATGTGTGTCTGCAGGGCACTCCTGTGCCATGATGTTGCTGCTTCAGGGCAAGACAGGGTTATTAGAGACTGGCCTTAAAAGTTGCCATTTAAATGGGGCTGTTGTCATCTGCCGGCTGCCTGGAGGAAGCTGTTTTTCAGGGTCAGTGATCCAAACAAAAGGCTGCAAAGGTGGGCTTTCGAATCTTGGTATTTCGGAAGTGCTCATTGCTGCAATGCTGGCAGCCATTTTTTTAAAGATAGGTTTCTGCATCAATCTGGAAAAGCCCAACTGGGTTTGCCGGGCATCTGGGACCCACCTGGTGAGGGTCTGCTGGTTACTCCTGTGCCATGATGTTGCTGCTATAGGGCAAGACAGGGTTATAAGAGACTGGCCTTAAAAGTTGGCCTTTAAAGGGGGCCGGCATCACCTGCTGGCTCCCTGAAGAATTTTTTTTTCAGGGTCAGTGATCCAATCGAAAGGAAGCAAAGGTGGGCTTCAAATCTTGGTATTTCGGAAGGGCTTGGTGCTGCAATCTTGGCAGCCATTTTAAGGTGGGTTTCTGCATCAAACTGGCTGTTCTCAAAGTTCTCTCCTTGCATACACCACCCTATTTTCTAGAGGCTCTGCTACTTAATAACTATGTTTAAGCAATATTAATCCTATACCTTTCAAGATATATATATATATATATATATATATATATGCAAACCACTGTATGCTTTTCTCACCTAATTACTTAATTTTTACTCTAGTTAAAAAAAATACAGCTTGAAACGGAACTCTCAAATTATGTTTTTTAAGTCCTGGCATTGATCATATATTTCACATATTCATTTTTATAAATGTAAGTGTATAATCACAAGAATGCAGTGCAGTTAGTAGTTTTCCACATTTATATAATTTAAAACTGATGTTAGCGCTTGAATTCCGCCATTGGGACACACATAGAGGTGGGTGCCTCCATATCATGGCAAATTCCATCTTAACCTTTAATACTATTGAGGTACTACTGCCTTGAAGCAAATAACAGTATCTCCAAATAAAAAATGAATTCACAGTTTTACCATTAACAGCAACACGTACCGCTGGATGTGCTTTTCTTGCAAGCTGGGACTCACACAGATTGTCTTTATTTCAGCACATATACCCTCCCACACACACACGCTGAAAAATAAATAATTACAGCTCTAGCTTTATTTTCCCCATTCTAATTGAACGCCTACAATTACCAGCATGCAAAGTTATGCTAACTGAAATAAATCTAAAGAAACACAGTGAGACTGACACAATCACACCCCCAGCTTTGTTGCACATGGCAGGCAGATGTATGCACCCTTCCCTTTCTAACCAGCCATCATTTGCACCTCTTCCTGACAATGTCCACAAAAAATCTTCCATCTACTTTTGTTATTGAGAGTTAACCCCTTGTTGGGATTCTGCCCCAAGCTCTACAAGCACAGATGTTGCCCCTCCTCTCACCATGTACACAGTTATTGGCTGATTGCTTTGTAGAAAGAGAAGAGGGAAGGGGCAGGGAAAGAGGCCAGGAGACTTCAGACACAAAAATAAACACACAGTGCTCATTTTGTTGTCTGATTCGGGGAGCTACTGGGAAGCCTCAGAGGAGCTACCAGTTGCTCGTGATCTACTGGTTGGAGACACTGGATTTAGAGTATGGCAGCTGTGCTGAGAAGTCGTGGCACACTCCCATGAAAAGAAAAAACAGGCCTGCTTTGAAGAGCTGAGACCCATACATTTGAAGTGTGTTAACCCTGGTACTATTGCATTGAAATTACGGCAGGTCATCTGATGATATCAGTTGGTATTGACCCATTAAAAATGTGGCAGCCGTCCTAAGGAATGCTGACACTGTCACATTGAAAGTATGGCAGGCATGCAGAAAAGTGCCGGTGCTTTCACATCATGTATGACTGACCCGTGGAGGAGCGCTTGTACAGTCATAATAAAAGTATGGCAGAGCTGATGAAAAGTGCTGATGCCCTTTCATGAAATCAAAGCAGATTTGACTCATTAAAAAATCCAACAGATGCAAGTCTCCAACCGTACACAGGAACATTTCCCAATATATTTCTTCATGATGCCTTTACCTACAATATACTTCTGTATAAAAATATGTATAAACATATTTTCACCCTGGCTGTGCCCATAATTTTCCATACTTGCTGCACCAATATATGGCACTATGACCTTATAAGAGCATACTCATATTTGCTTGTATACAATGCCATTAATGGTACTATAAGAAACCATGTCCATGCTGGTTATACCAATATATGGCAGTACTCCCATGTAAGAACATACATTTGGCTTTGAGATTAAAAATGCCATTTCACAATATGAAAACATGTTCAAACTGTCTCCACCAAAATGCCAGTCTAGCCAGGTAATAACACTGATCATGCTTGCTTTATAAAAGATAGCCATTAAAAATGGCATCCCACAGTAATAGATGGCTAGACTGCTGCACCGGAATCCAGTCTAGCTGTGCAATAACACACATCATGCTTGATTTTGCATAGATGCCCAGTAAAAAAGGTAATGCAAAGGAAACAGCTAGAGTTGTTTCAGTAAAATGCCAGTTTAGCCACATATTAACACTTATCATGCTTGCTTTATTAGAGATGCCTAGTTAAAAAAAAAACACATGACAAAGAAATAGCTAGGCTAGCTGCACTGAAATGCCAGTCTAGCCATGTAATAACACTTATCATGCCAGCTTTATCAAAGATGCCCTACCATGCTACAGTAACAAATGGCTAGACTGGCACCATCAAAATGCCAGTCTAGCCATATAGCAACACTTTAATCATGCCTGGTTTATAAAAGATTCCCAGTAAAAATGTATCATTGGGCCTCATTATAAGTTTGCCGGTCCGGTAACAATGGTACCGGTAAGCTTGCCAGTACCGTTGTTACCGGACCAGCAAACTACGAGTTCTGCTCGCAGGTACCTTACCGTCTGCCAGGTCTGACCTGGCAGGCATACCGGCACCCGTGAGCAGAGTATATCCGATGCACTGGCACCATTCTGAATGGTGCCGGTGCATCCAACCTCCCCATTCTCATTGAGCCTTATGAGTAGATATTTGCACACTATTGAATATTGTGGACTGTGATTTAATTTAAGTTATCATGGCAATTGATTTTGTCACAGTCTGTCCAGGTCATGCCCCCCGAATCATTCAAGGGACCTCCTTTTGTACTACAGTTTTGATCTTGTAGCCAAGATCAGACTGGGAGCACCTAAACAATCCTTAATTCCATTGAGCAATCCTTTCTAATTATTTCTTAAAACTAAGCAACCGGCTGTGCACCTCTACACACATGTGTGTATCCAAAATCTATTCTGACCCTCACAACTAAAGGTAACCAGTTTGTAGGGATGTCAATAATAAAAGAAATGGTGCTCAACTCAAAGTTCTGAGCTTCTTCCAGCTCTCAGCAGTAATACATTGCGCCTTCATCCACGCATCAAAACCTTTAAGAACCAAGGATCGGACCCTCTGCGGCAAAGTTCTTGCAGGACAAAGCCATGGTGTTCTGCGATGCAGGTGCGCAGGAGACGCTGCCTGTCGATATGTAATATGTTGTGCCTACGTCTACGCATCCAAACCTTTAAGAACCAATGAACGGACCCTCTGCGGCAAAGCCCTCGCAGGACAAGGCTGCAGTGTTGTGCGACACAGGTGCAGAGGAGACGCTGCCCATCGATACGTAATACGTTGCGCCGACATCCATGCATCCAAACCCTTAAGAACTGAGGATTGAACCCTCTGCGGCAAAGCCCTCGCAAAACAAGGCCAGAGGAGATGCTGCCTGACAATACGTAATACAATGCGTCTATGTCCACATATCCAAACCTTTAAGAACCAAGGACCAGACCCTCTGAGGCAAAGCCCTTGCAGGACAAGGCTGCAGTGTTTTGCGATGCTGGTGAGCAGGAGATGCTGCCGTCGATGCGTAATATGTTGCACCTACGTCCACACATCCAAACCATGATGAACCAAGGATAAGACCCACTGCGGCAAAGCCCTCGCAGGACAAGACCGCAGTGTTGTGCGACGCAGGTGTTAGGCGATAAAGGGGCAGCAGCGCATAGTGCGATCACATGTCAAAGTTGTTGACCATCTGCTTCCGAAAGGTAAGAAAGGTGCAGGGGTGGGGCAAGAGCAGCCTTAACTGCTCTCTACCAAACTTACTTGGCTTCGCACGTACTACCATGTTCCATCTGACTTAACATATGCTGTTCCCTGTGCAATCTTAGGCTCTCCCCCTCCAGTGGTTAGCCGTATTGTTTTTTGTCATCTTGTCTTTTTTTTCCAGTTCCCCGCTTTGCGTTTAATACTTACTGTAGAGCTGTGCCCTTTAGGCCCTCACCCACTCCCTAGCCCACCCCCCAAATTGTGTTACTGTTTTGCTTTGATCTGTGACCTTAGCCCCTCTTTTACTTCTAGACCCCTGCCCCCTGATCTGTGAAACTGTTTTGCTGTGATCAGTGCCCTTAGGCTCACTCCCAATCTTGAGTCCCCATTTAACTGTGCAACTTTGTAACTGTTTCTGTGATTTGTGTTCTTAGACTCTCTCCCACTCTATAGCCCCCCCCCTCCTGTTGGGGGTACCCGTTACTGGTTAGTTACCTGTCCCCCTTGAATGTTCCCTATTGTGTGACCCCCCCAACTCTACCTGTGCATCCTGCACCTGCCCGCTTGCGCTCCCTCCTCCTCTTACTTTACTTATAGCACCCTCTATGGTGCTCTCCATCTCTCCTATCTTCTCTAACTGCTACTCTATCTCCTACCCTATCCCTCTCACTAAGTCTGGAAGGAAGAAGTTCAAGAAAGACATCCTGGTCTCCATCCCAGGCCTCCCTATCACTGATACCTACACCAGTGCTTCCTCCAAACAGACTCTTACCAACATCCTCTTTGTCGTTCAATCTCCAGACCTATGGACCTCTCATATGGTCTCTGTTCTCTCTCCTTTTCCCCCCTCTCCCATAAATGGTGGCACTAGGTGGGAGGACCTCTTGGCCTCCTTTTACTACTCCGAGACCATCATTAATGTCTATAAGAATGGCATCATCTTGGTCCAGGGCCTTCATCCCAATCTCCTTCTTTTTGATAGATGATTTGCGCATCTTATCAACTTCCTCCCTTCTGCTGCTACTCCTTCTGCCACCTCTCCAGCTCCCTCCTCTTCCTCTTCTACTTCCTCATCTGTCACCTCCTTCAAGTACTCAACCTGGATTTCCTTGCTCTCACTGAGACATGGTTTGTGGACAGTTCTGTCATGAGTTTTGACACTCTCCTACCTGAATGCTACAAGATCCTTTCTGAAACCAGAACCAACCGTCCTGGAGATGGAGTAGCCCTTATCTTTCTGGAGCGGGTCCCTGATTCTGTCATACCAACGTAGGCCTCCTACTCCTTTGACTATGTGGTCTGAAGGCTCTCTATCTCTCATGGCCTCTCTCTAACTGTGGCCCCCATTTTCAGGCCACCTGGCCAAGTTGCCCTCTTCCTCTCAAAATGGGCTGACCTCTCCTTTTCTCTTCTTGTATCTACTTCTCAACTTCTCCTACTCTGAGACCTCAATATCTGTCTGGATTCCACAATCTCTGCAACACTCTCTCTCTTTCTATTTTACCCTCTGGCCTGACACACTGTGCCAGGCAAACCTTGGGTGTTCTCATCTCTTCTGACATCCCCCTCTCCAAACCTCTCACCACTTCTCACACTTCAACTGACCACTTTCTTCTCTCCTCCCACCTGAAACTCTCTGTCCCCCAGGTGAAGCCTACCCCACTACCACCAACATTCTCGGTCATCTGTCCCATTAATTATTTGTCAGTGGAAGCCGTTGCCACTACTATCTCTCCTCCTCCTACTCCTGCGGATGGCTCACACTCTGACACAGCCCTCTCTAGTCTGCATCTTTCTTTCTCTAACACTCTTGATGTCCTTGCCCCTGTCATGAGAATCTGCCTGAAGCCTACGCCGAAGTGCAACTATTGGTATGACTCTGACCACACCACTCTAAAATGCAAGTCTAGGGTGGCTGAGAGGAAGTGGGCGGCATCGGGCAAATCATCTGACAAACTGCCCTGTCGCCTGGTCCAAAGGCAAAACAGACTCTCTTTCCTGTCCAAGAAGAGAGCCCACATCCAAGCCTGCATCTCCGCGCCCTCTAACAACATGGCCAAACTCTTCAAACTCTGCAAGGAGATGGCCAATCCTTTTGCAGTCTCCACTTCTCCGTTCCATCCTAAGCCCTTTGCACGGCTCTGGCTTCTCAGTTCACCTCTGAATCTCAGGACATCATGTCCTCTCTTGCCTCCTCTCTGTCCTCTTCCTCTCCCTCTACCTCTCCTGGCCCCCTTCTAGCTGCCTCTCCCTCTCCTCCTTTTTTCTACTCTTTTTCTGTGATCACTTCTGATGACGTTTCTAGACAAGTCTGATCTATGAAAGTATCATCCAAGCAGGTTTAACCCAGCTCCTCTAGTACCATCAAGGACCATATTTATACCCTCGCTCCAGCCTTGGCCAATTTCTGCAATCACTTTTTTGTCACTGGAATCTTCCCCTCTCCCATTAAGCACTCCCTTGTGCACACCCTCCTGAAGAAACCTTCTGCCAATCCTTTCTGTCGGCAAACTACTGCCCAATCTCTATCACTCCCTTCCTGGGCAAACTCTTAGAAAAGCTGGCCATCTCCCAGTTTACTCTCCACAATGAATCTGTTGGTTGTATCCATGACCATCAGTCTGGCTCCAGGGGAGCCAGAAGCAGAGAAACTGCTCTCCTGAATAGCTGTGAAGATCTGCTCACTAATCCCGATTAAAGACTTCCTTCTGTCCTCATCCTCCTCAATCTTTCCTCTTCTTTTGACACAGTCAATCATGCCATCCTGATTAATTGTCTCGGTGAGAACCTGGGCACCACGGATCAGGCCTTCACATGATTGACCTCTTTCTTCCTTGACCATCCCTCTCAGGGCCAACTGGGGTCCTTTCTCTCCACCACCTCTCTCTCCAAATGTGGTGCTCCCCAGGGCTCAAACCTCTCACCCTGTCTTTTCAACGTCTATGTTGCCCCTTTAGCACACCTCATCTCTTCCTTTTTCTCTAACATTTAGTTTTATGTGGATGATACTTAGCTCTCCTTCAGGCTCAAGTCTGCCTCCTCTCCTCTCTAGCTCCTTTCTGACTGTCTATCCACGATTCAGGAATGGTGTACCTTCAACGATATCTGCCTCAATGCCAGCAAGAGCGAGATCTTCTTCATTGAGACCCCTGCTCCTGCTTTCCCTCTTTCACTCTAGCCACTTTCCTTGGGCCCTCTCTCTGCTCCTTCCTTTGAGGCAAAAAAAAACTTGGGGTCATGTTTGACTCCACTCTCTCCTTCTCTCTTCACATCACGGACCTCTCTAAGAAGTCCCACTACCAGCTGCACCTCCTCAGATGTATTCTTCCTTTCCTCACTTTCCACAAGAAATGATGGTCAGACACTTCTCCAGGCAGAGAGTGGGAGGTAGATCCCTCTCCTTTGCAGGGACCTCCCTCTGGATCAAACTTGAGCAGGACTACCTAAGATTCCAATAGCAGCTCAAGACCTTCCTTTTCACTTCTGCTTTCTCTCTTTCTCTCCCTTGCTGACCCACCTGCCTGCTGCACTGACTGGTCGACCTGGCTACCCTCAGAACCCAATGGGCACTAGGCTACTTCATGACCTTTAAACACCTGCACTGCCTCCGGGCCTCCGCGCACTTAGGGGTTGATCTGTAACCCTACAATCCCCTGCCTCCTTGAATTACCCAGAGCCGGCTCCCCTAGCTGCACTTACTGAGAGCAATGCTGCCCTGATAGCACTTCCCCTTTTTCCTCCCCTTGGCACATCTCCTCTCCTTCTCCCCCCTGCACTTTTACAATCGGAATGACGCATGGCCTAGCAAGATCGCTTAATGCCTCACCAGTTCACTTAAAGTGCTTCACATTGGTTCATTTCACAATGTCACCCTATGTCTCCCTGCTTTGCCTTGTCGTGCCTAGAAACACTTGTGTACAGGCGTGTTATAAATGACTCATCATATCATATCATCATATCATGTCAGCTTTCTTTCAGCTCCCCTTCCCCAAGTTCAAGAAAGTGCCATAGAAGTCTCAAAATTACCTTTCTCAAGTTCAAGGCAATACAGTTCCACCCAATCCTTGGGGGTTCCCTTCCCCAGGTTCCAAGCAACACAGTTCAAAAAGAAAAGGGTTTGAAGGCTTCTTTCTCAAGACAACACAGGCAGTATATGGTCCCAGAGTTCCCTTCCAAAGACTCTATTCCTGCCACTTATACTTATTTCAGTCTTTTCCAGAGTTCAACATAACTCAAGGTAAACCTGACGCTCCTTCTGGCTTGCCTCATCAGTTCACTTAAAGTGTTTCACCTTGGTTCATTTCACAATGTCTTTAGTTTTCCTCATTCAGGGCTCATTGGTGTAGGCGCAGTTGACAGACCACATGGTCACCCCATCACAGGTCACGCAACCAGGATCCCTAAATTCCCCATCCGACACTGGTTCTTCAGTGCATAACCTGTGCACCAGGTCACCTTCACATAGTTCCTCTTTGTCAAACTCTTGGCGCTATGTGCAGTTTTACACTTCTCCAGTTTCTCTTTGTTAGCCTCCATGTCACACACCTCTTGCCCGTCTTTGGACTTGGCGCACTGCATTCACTCATCAAAGTTCACTTTGCGGGGATTATGTTCCTGCCCCACCTTCCTATGGCACTCTTTTACACTTGACCCTTTTCCATTGTTTGCTTTCACATGGGCACTTAGTTTGTCCTCTAATATTTGCTTTGCCCATAAAGTTGTATTCCTTTCAATACTTCATATGTCTGACTTCAAAGTTTCATTCAGTGTTAAATATGCATTCAACATGTTTACTGTCAGGTTTCCATTCAGTTTGGTATTCAATATGCATCCATTAAGATTAATTTCACATTTCCCTTCAGTTCTGTATTTAAAATGCATTTGTTATGCTTGAATACAAGTTTCCATTTGGTTCAGTATTTAAGATGCTTAATTTCATGTTTCTTTTCAGTTCAATATTCAATATGCATTAGTTTTATTTACTTTTAGTTACCGTTACTTATCAACGGTCCGCTAGGAGCGCCGTGGTGCCCAAGTGCTCTCCCTGACATTCACCAGTTCTCTGCGTCTCATTCCCATGGCTCTTGTTGCTTCCTCTTTGCTTGCGAGGCTGGAGGGCTAACCTTTGCGAGACCTGCTCGAATGCCGGGCATTTCCCTTTGCACACCAGAAACTTGAAGGGCTTCTCTCCGGATGCGGACAGCGTCCTCTTCTTTCTTGGTTTTTTCGTAGCTCCCGCTGCTCACTTTCTGTTGTGGCAACGGCATGACCTACTAGTCTTCGGCTCCACATGTCTTCTGGGGTATTTGCCAGCATCCTGGTTCCTTCTCCGGTCCCACCATGGCTGCCGCCACATAAAAAAGGGTCGCCTGCTGGTCTCCCTCACACAGGCCTCCCTGTTCCTGTCCCTGCGCTGTTCTCTGGCTCTCCTTGTATATACGCCTGAAACCCCTTAACAGGTTGCTGTTGTAGATCCTTACTTAGGTTTGCCTGACTATGATTAAGGGGACATGCCTGACTCTCACCATACTCTGCAGGCATCTTCCTCATCCCAGTACCAGAGTGGTAAAAAGAAGGTGCAGTGTTCATTATTCTCATTCTCCTCTTCCTTGTTCCATTTCTTTCAAATGTTAAATGTGGGGAAATAAAAGAAGAGATCTTGCAGTAGCCCATAAAGGTCAGGGGAGGATTAAGTGGGTCAACAATAGGGAAAGGGGGATAGCATGTCTCGCCTGCGGGTACACCATTCCCAATCCTCGAGGACCCTCCATCCAGGTTATACTCCCTCACATCTCCACCCAATGGTTGGGAACAAAGAGCAATGGCTTTTTCCTGGCCACCTGAGGAGCCAGTCCTGGAGAGCTCTCTCAGCTGCAGAACACAGTTGGGGGAGCACTCATTGTTTACACTGGGCTGGTTTGACTCCACCATAATGGGTGAGCGTTGTGGAGGGTTGGGCCCTCTCACCCATTATGGACAAGCCACCACTGGCAGGTAGATTACTAGCTGACCAGCTGATTGTCACCATGGCACCTAAACCCTAACCACAGATTGATTTCTGACCAATCTTCATGTTAATCTACTCAAACATCTACCCAAATGACAAGATGCAGTCATACATTGTGTTTCCATCAAAGTATTGTATTAGCCCTACACCTAAATGAAACAACCTACATCATGACACCCTTCTCCAAAGGTACTGTCAGATCCCAGCCCTCACAAGTCCCTTCTTCTTCTGCCAGTCTTCACTATCCACCACCCAGTCTTATGCCCCACAGATTTCTCCATGAACTTAGAGTATTTCCTGCTCTTGCTCATCTGCTTTTAGGCCAGCTGGCTCAGGCAGTAAGGAAGGCTGGATGATTACCTCCACATCCCTCTTCATTTTCCCATTCCTTACTCATGAACGAACTCCACCTTTCCCACAGTGGCTCAAAAAAATCCATCCCTTAAAATTAAGCACCACCCCCTACCCTCACTATAAGGGGGGACACTTTAGCACTTCACTTACACTTTTACATTCCTTCCACCTGACAGTGGTTCTTGGGTGACCTTCTGGCCTTGTCTTACCGATGCTTCATGGGTGCACCCTCTGATGGGCACTGAGGGCAACAAAGATGGATCTCCTACCATCCAGGCATGAGAACGGGCGTCGAAGAGGTCAGAACAATGTAAATACCTCATTGAGTAGGACTCTCTCTCCCCAAAGCTGGGCTGAGTGGGTTGGAGGGCTGTTGCCTTCTTCTTCCTCTCAAATGATGATTGCCCGTGCTTGGGAGGTTCTGCATATCTGTCTGCCCGCCTAAAGATTGGCAGCTGCAATCGGAGCAGCAAGTGTGAGCTTTCCTAGTCAGAAGATTCCGGGGTGGTGTCACCTGTGTTTCACTAGATTTCATGTGTGGCTCAGTCTGTACCTCTGCCTTAGGAATGGCATCATCCATTTCACTGAACAAAGTTAGTAACCCTCATACTTTTAGATAACCACACTAATTTAGCGGAGTTCTCCGGAATCCAAAAGGACTCTGGGACATTCAACCAGAGTTTAATTGTATACTTTGTTATTTTGGTTCTTTACCGAGTGACAGGCCTGTGCTTTTTTGTTTTGAGGACCAGGCACCACATAACCCGGTGTTGTTAGGATGTGGGTTACAGTGGTTGCAGCAACAGATCTGAGATCACTGGTATAATGGGCCTGTGAGCTGCAAACACCAAACATTTGGATCCCTCCTCCTTTTCTGCAACCTAACACCCCCACCCCTGCTGCCATGAAAGCAGTGTAAAAGGTGTAAATCTACGGAGCATCTGAAGGTTTTGATAAGGGGAGACCCTCTGAGAAGAAAGGGAAGCAGCATCTAAGAAAAAAGCCAATAGGATAGAAGTGACATTTCTCCTACCTCATTCTTTTCATACTCCTCATCCAACACTTGGTAATCTGAGGATGATAAGAGTAAGCCTAAAGGAAAGTTCCTGGATCATGGCCCCAGAAGAGGTAATAGCTTAGAATCCGACTAAACACAGAGTGGACCCTTCCCTTTGCACAGCTCCACCAATGACTCATATATGATCAAGTCCCTGCCCAAGTCCTTGCAGTTTCTGTACAACAAGATGGAGGGGCGGGAGGCTGTTTCATACTGATACAGAACATGCACCTTCAAGTTGATTTCCTTGAATATTCTGCCTGTGATGGGGTATGAGCTGCGGCACTGACTAAAGGCCTCTATTGTAGTCATGCATCAGATCCATTGGCTGGATTTGAAAACAGACAATAGCCAGATGTTGGCAACTGTACAATTTCAGTTTCAGGGGTCCGAAAACTTTGGGGATACATTGAAAGACAAGGTGGACACTGTCGGCAAACCAAACAAGATTTTAGGTACTCTCAGGCACAAGTCCTGGTCCCATCCTCAGAGATCCAGTTCAAATCAGGCTGCCAGCCCCCGCAACAGGTCCTCTGCAGGACAACAGTTGCCCATCTTCAAGGGCAGGAGCAAGGCTCTGCCTCAACCAAAGAGGGATTTTCTCCCATCAAATAACAGTGGTGCCTACTGGGCCAGGATTCCACAGGTGGTGGCCAGACTGTTATTGTCCTGAGCCCAATGGGAGAACAATTTGTCAGATCCCTGACAGTTGGCAATCTTGGGAGGAGTACTGGATACAATTCTCAGAAACTCCACCAGAACTCGGCCAGAAACAGGCATACAGATCACTCCAATTCCAAGGAACAACTTGAATAGAGCAGTCCTCCAAGCAGAGTTTAAATTCCTTCTTCTAAACGGTGCCGTTCATGAGGTCTTTCACTGGAAAAGGGTATTGGCTGCTACTCAATGTTGTTTCTTGTGCCTAGTTCTCCTGAGATTTCAGATTGGTGACCAGGCTGAAAAGGATCAACTTCCTAGTCAAAAAGATTTCCGTCTAGATGGACAAACTACAGAGAATGATTCCCGCTCATCTCAATTGGGGATTGTCTGACTTGCCCGGAATGATGGATGCTCACCTCCACCTTCTGGTATATCGCTCCCACCACTGATTCTTAAGCTTTGCAGTGGGCCCAAGCATTTGCATGTTGTCATTTCCCTGAGGTTGGCTCCTCAAGTGCTTTTACAAAGACTCTGGCACCATTGGTAGGCTTCCTGTATGAGAAGGAGGTAAGTGTGTATGCTTAACTAGAGAACTGGCTAGTACAGGGCACAACTAAAAGGGAGATGGCAGGTAATGTCGACTTCACAGGTGAGCTACTACACTCCCACACATTTCTGATGATCCTCACATAATCTCCAACATACTAACTGGAGTTTCTAGGTGTGTCTTCTGCACAGAGGCATGCATGCTTGATTTACCAGAGACCAAGGGCTGCACCTTGAAGATGGAAGTTTGGCATCTATGTCAGTCTCCCCAGGTCCAACCAGGGCATGGCTTAATATCCAAGGGCTGATGGCAGCCACATTATTTGTCACAAAGTGGTCTTGTGTATGCATAGGCCCCTCTTGTCCCATCTCCACATGCCATGGAATCCGAGTTACTAGGACTATGAGAGATTACTCTCAATCTCAGATGACATGAGCACTCTGCTTCAGTGGTGGTTGAAACCGGGAACTCTGCAGTGTGGAGTTCCACTGAATCTCTCGCCTCCTCTGGTTCTAAACATAGATGCCAGTGCAACCAGGTAGGGTAAATTCTTGGATCACATAACCACTCAGTAATGATTGTCTCATCAAGGAGCAGAATTTCATTTAATTGTAGGGAAATGGAGGCTAGTTACTAGGACTTATTTTTTCAAGCAGGATCTCCATGGCCAGCAGGTCCTGGTTTGGCTGGACAACACCTTGGCAGTAGCTAGGATGAACTGACTGGAGGACACACGTTCCAGGAGACTGGAGCATATTGCCTGGAGTCATGGACTTTGGGGGAAATACAATGTCCTCTCTCTCGTGGCAGTCCATCTGTGGGGGGTGAAGATTCAATGCCAAACAGGCTAAGTCATTTCTTCTCAACTTCAGTGTAATGGAGGCTGTCTCTGGAGGCTTTGTGTTTTATCACTCAATCCTGGACCAGGCTCAGGAGTGACATGTTTGTATCAAAGGAGATCTGCTTTCTGCCACTCTTCCTTTCCCAGATCAAGGATGAGTGATCCTGCTCAGCAGATGCTATTTCCTTGTTTGGCTGAGAGATTTCATTAATACCCTTTCCCAAGAATGTCCAGAAAATCTTATACAGCTGCACCAGGGCGATCCTAGTCACTCTCCTCCTGTCTAGAAGGACTTGTTTTCCCTATCACCTGGGTTTCTCCTATGATTTTTCCCATTTCCCTCCACCAGTGCTCTCTCGGAGGGATTAAGATGGCTGGAGTTGAAAGGAGAAGTTTCTGAGTCTTAAAAGGCTTTCCCTTAGATTTCAACTCTTCACCCATACAAGCATTGCTAGATGTCATATTTCCCTTGGTGTGGCAAGTATCAGGTCCTACCCCTGGAATCAGGAACACCTGAGTTCTCGCAGTTTCTTCAAGATTGGTTTTATTTGGGTCTAGCGCGTTCTTCTTTGGAGAAGGGTCAATTAAGCAGACACAATTTTCTCCTGTCTCCTGAAGGGCTTTGCCATTGTACAGCACAGTGTAGAGCATAAGCTAATTGCCTCTACAGTTAGTCCTGCCCCCGCCCAGCGGTATGTTGGAATCCTGAGATTGTGCTATGCTTAACGCCAGCAGTTGCGACTATTACACAGCGAATAGTCGAGAAAAGGTATCCGTTGATAAAACTCTATCAAATGTATCCTCGAAGAGATGATTATCTAATGGAGGAGCTTCCCAAAGGAATATGAGAATGAGAGAAAGAGGAGCTGGTGACATCTTGAAAGACGAATGTGACCCACAGAGAAGACTGGCTGAACAAGAGAATGGGCCTCATTATGACTCCGGTGGTAGCCATGCCGGGCAGGCCGGATTCACCTGCACCATTCACCGTGCATCAGTTGAGGTCTGCTCGTGGGTGCCGGTCTGCCCGCCAGGTCAGACTAGGCGGGTGGAAAGGCACCCGCGAACAAAACTTGTAGTTTGCTGGTCGGCAAGCTTATAATGAGCTCCAGTGTATGGACCGTATAGAACCTGATGACGAAATTGAGAATTGATACACTTTCAAATGCAGAAAAGAAGATTGCACGTGTGAAGGACACTGAAGAAAATGCAAGCCATTTAATAAATGGACAGATGCTGTAACGCAAGTAGATAACATAATCTTGGCGCTGGCTATATTATTGAATAGACTGCAGGCAAAGCCACCATTATATAGAAACTGGACAATGGTGTCACATATTTAGTAAACTTAAACCCATGGAGAAGAGCCAAGAGCTGTGTCGTAGCAAACAATTAGCCGAGATCGTGGATGAGTCTGGAAGGGCTGTGTGGATTGGTATCAAGACTGGAGCAGCCAAGACAGGTTATCTATTCTTGGAGGCAGCAACCGTGAGATGCTGAATCATCCCATGTTAAGGTGCAAAGAAAGAACACCACGTATGACAAGTTTTATTCACGAAAGACAATTACATATTGAAAAATAGACCAAAACGTGGTCTCCTGTCACATGGGCAAAGGATGAAAATAGATTTAGAGTCTGGAGGGCCAGAACAAGAACAGTACATGCTCACACAACCTTATAGTCTCAGACGCAAGGATACCTTGCTAGGCCAAGTTAAAAGACAATCTACATGACAGAAGGTATGGGTGATGAAAGATGATGGGCTAATTGGGTGAGGAGGCAACATCATGTCCGCCTCCTTGCACCCGGGCTCGAGCTTACATGCTGCTAGGGAGCCGAATGTTCCAAAAGGGCACAAGCATGCCAACCAATAGTAGAGGGCCATATAACAAAGGGCCTTATGGTTTGAAATCCAATGATATACTGTGTACTGAAGAAATGTTAAAAAAATGAATTGCACTATGGGTGGGCATGAGTTGTCCACCTGACAGTAGAGAACCTATCACAACCCAACCCCTTATAGAAAGTATACTTAGATGTTCCCCTTGAACAAATCACAACCTTATGTAGGTTTTTCTTATTTGCCACGTAGTATGATGATGACATATTTGTACTATATAAATGTAATTTTTTATATTATGCGGCGAGAGCTTGTGCAGCATCCATTGATGTCTGTTGTAATTCCCTGTTTTAGACAATTGATTTTAAAATTGAAACCATTGCCATCTTCCTGAGTTGGTTCGATTATTTGTTCTAAGAGTTACTCTGCCCCCAATCTACTGCATGACACGCTACCCGAGACAGGACCTTAAGTTCAACCGAACAAGGATTCTGACCACCGCCTGAAATCTTCCCAGTGATTTGTGCACTCTTCATGACCCCACTGTGAGACATTTGCTTCCATATAAATTACATTTCTCTTGATGATGGCTGCATTCTTGATTCCAATTTCTTCTGCAAGAAGGATGAATAAGTTGGGAGTGGTTCTATGCACTCCTCCCTATCTTGCAGACCTTTCTATGGATATATCCTTAAGCTGTGACCCTTACTTTAGACCTAAGGTAGTCTCCACCTTTCAACTTTCTCAGATCATCATTTCCTCCTTTACTTGGACATAACTGCTTCCTTTAGAGTTTAGAGTTTCAGCTTCCTTTAGAGTTTCTTAAAGCCTGTTTGTAATTTTGGTGCCTGAGGCAGACGTTTATTGCCATCAACGCTGACCATCAGTCATTGGTAGAAGGACACTATCATCCTCATCACGATTTTGGCGGTAACCCTTAAATGCGGCGGTAACGATATTACTGCTGCCTTTAAGGGTCTGCCACATCACGGGTTTGGCTGCATTTATCCCCAGCTCTGAGTGTGCTAATTGTGCCGAAATGGTGTATTACCATTACTGCCAAACCAGTGATACGGCGCTAATAGCGCCGGAGGGTTTGGCGTTAACGCTATTAGCCTGGATGAGGCCCTATATCTTTAGCCTACATACTGAATGATCTTCAGTAACACCCCACTCCAAAAGTTCAATTTGCTCTACTAGAGAGGTGTATTCTTCCTGGGCAGAATCGATCCAGGACACGTGTCAGGTGGCCATGTAGGCTTCCTCGATTGATTACGATACCAACGTGGCTTGCATTTTTCGGGGCAAAAGGAAAGTGGTTGGCCTAGGCCACTCTGCAGTCTCCATCACATTGAGTCACACACTTCTTGATTAACATTCCCTGTGTGTATAATACTTGGTCTTTTGTGTTCTATTGAGTGGAATCAGCTGTCATTTTTGGTACTCGATGTGAAGGAAAAGTGATGAGGAAGAGGGGTGTTCAGCAATACTTTGATTACTTACCAATAGTCAATATGATTCCTTTCCTATTGTGTATCATCCCGATATGTATGCAATTCTATCCACTTTGACTTTGTTGGGATATCCCAGGAAGTTGATTGGTAAGTGAACTCCCTTAAAGGGCGTGGGTGTGTGTAGATTAATGTTAGGGGGTGGATTTTTGTTATTTACTGTTGGAAAGGCAGAGGACCTTCAGGTGGAAGAACTGGGACAAGGCAGAGTAGGACAAAGAGTCATTAATATTATCTGTACATAATCAAGCCACTCCTACATTTCATTAGCAACACTCAGAAGAACACATATTACTTCTGTCCATTTTCCAACTCCCTAGTTTGTCAGTTCAACCGCCACCTAAACACACTCTTACCTTTCTTGCTCATGTCAGATAAGAAAATGACATATCCACCAGTGGACGTTATCCATCAACATGTTCTCCCAAGACAACATTCACTGTGAACAATCACTTCCCAGGGTGACAGGGACAGCTCAGAGCAAGCGTTGAGAAATGGCAGTAAGACTAGCGCTGCATGATTGGTGAGACTTCATAGATTGGTGCTATAAACAGGCATTTTCCATGGGAATATATTTCGCCTATGGTCATATGAAACTCTCTATTGCAGACATTCAAAAGAATGTGCCATTTGTAGCAAGAGGAGTTCACAATGTAAATATGAATTCTGTTTTGTTTCTCCACATCCAAAGGGCTTTGACATGTCCTGAGTTTAAAAGTAAGGCATACATGGCTTACACCTCTTTTTATTACCTTACTTTTTCACTCAGGGGCTTAGATAAGCCCCCCATTTTCAGTTTAGGAACCGGGCTGGTGCAGGACATTTTGGACAAGAAAATGTCGTGTTCCCAAAGGCATAAAGCGATTGTGATAAGCCAGAAGAAGGAGTCAGACAAAGGAGTGGCATTTCAACTCAAAGTTTTTATTTAACACAAAGGAAAAGGACCTTTCTTTCCCTTCAACTAAAGGGATTGCCCTACCTAACTTAATTCTAACTTGGGTGCTCATCATCACAGTGGATGTCCAACTTAAGCATCCATTCTCCGCCCATAAACTATCCTACTCTGACCTGACCTAAAAGGTAACCAGGGGAATGACTCCCTTCTCCTGATTCAACTGGTTTAGCCTTAAGGGCTGACTTCTAAGAGCCTATGGCAATAACTTTGAGGACTCCTTGTAACTACTCCCAGGGAAGTCTCTGGGCTTGGCTAAATGTCCAAAACTTCTTCAGTGTTATATTTATTCCTGGATTCATTTTTTCATTTTATTATACATTTGTAAGTCACTTATACATCTTTACCTCCATCTTCCCTTCTTCCCTCCACTGCTAATCCCACAGTTGCTGTGATTGGTGTCCATGTCATTTTGCATTCCTATTTAGTTTTAGAAACGTAAGTGTATAAGCACCAGAATGCAGTGCAGCTAGTAGTTTTCCACATGTATGTAATTTAAAACTGCTGTTAGCAAATTAATTCCTGTATTGGGACACACATAGAAGTGGGTTCCTCCATATCATGGCAAATTCCATCTTAACCTTTAATAAAATTGGGGTACTACTGCCTTGAAGCAAATAACAGTGTCTCCAAATGAAAAATGAATTCACAGTTTTACCATTAACAGCAACACGTACCGCTGGATGTGCTTTTCTTGCAATCTGGGACTCATACAGATTGGGCCTCATTACGACCCTGGCGCTGCCGTAATGAAGGGTGCCGGTACGGGACCGTCACCGTTCATTACGGGATGCCTTATTACAAGGTCTGCTAGCGGGACCCGCACAGAAAGTCTGGTCAGACCAGACGTTCTTAGCGGGTCCCGCAAGGGGACCAAGGAGCTAATAACGGGCCTGTTATCAACGGGCCCGTTATTAGCTCCATCCCCATTCCCATTGAGCCCTATGGGGGCTCAAATGGAAATGGGGATTGGTTTTGTGAATTAGGAATTACCGGGTCCTCCAAGGTTGGAATGACCCGGTAATTCCTCATTCACAGAACCCGGAGCTGCAACCCAGTATGGAGGCAGCCATGCCTTTATTAAGGGAATGGCTGCCTCCATACTCGTAATGAGGCGCATTGTCTTTATTTCAGCACATATACCCTCCCACAAACACAGAGGCTGAAAAAAAAGAATTACACCTATAGATTTATTTTCCCCATTCTGATTGAAAGCCTACAATTACCAGCATACAAAGTTATGTTAACTGAAATACAGGTAGACTGACACAATCACAACCCCAGCTTTTTTTGCACATGGCAGGCAGATGTAGGCACCCCTTCACTTTCTAACCAGCCATCATTTGCACTTCTTCCTGACAATGTCCATAAAAACAATCTTCCATCTACTTTTGTTATTGAGAATTAACCCCGTGTTGGGATTGTGCTCCAAGCTCCACAAGCCCAGATGCAGCCCCTCCTCTCACCATGTACACAGTACTTGGATGATTGCTTTGTAGAAAGAGAAGAGGGAAGGGGCAGGGAAAGAGGCCAGGAGACGTCAGACACAAAAATAAACACACAGTGCTCATTTTGATGTCTGATTCTGGGAGATACTGGGAAGCCTCAGATGAGCTACCAGTTGCTCGTGATCTACTGGTTGGAGACACTGGATTTAGAGTATGGCAGCTGTGCTGAGAAGTAGTGGCACCCTCCCATGAAAAGACAGGCCTGCTTTGAAGAGATGATACTCATACATTTAAAGTGTGTTAACCCTGGTACTATTGCATTTAAATTACGGCAGGTCATCTGATGATATTAGTTGGTATTGACCCATTAAAAATGTGGCAGCCGTCCTAAGGAATGCTGACACTGTCACATTGAAAGTATGGCAGGCATGCAGAAAAGTACCAGTGCTTTCACATCATGTATATGAGTGACCCTTGGAGGAGTGCTGGTACAGTCATAATAAAAGTATGGCAGAGCTGATGAAAAGTGCTGGTGCCAAAGCAGATTTGATAAGCAGTGGCAATACTAATGTGGTTGTGACATGATTGGTTTCTGCAGTACAACTCACCAGTGGCGGCTTTGCATTTTTTAATTTGAGGGCCGTAAATATTTCTCCAAATGTATTGAGCGTAGTGTTTTATTTTTAAATAATGGGTTAAAATGGTGCATTTGTCATCACACCCTAAGTAAGAAATTGATTGTGGAAAAAACAGACAGTTTTCAATTGGTTTTGTACGGTAACTCATGAAAAAATCCAACAGATGCAACTCTACAACCGTACATAGGAGCATTTCCCAACATATTTCTTCATGACGCCTTTACCTACAATATAGGCCAGTATAAACATATTTTCACGCTGGCTGTGCCAATACATAGTCTTGCTACAAAAGGAAGTCACTTGAATGATTCGCAGGGCATGAAATGGGCACACTGTGGCAAAATCAGTTGCCTGGAAAACTTACATTAAATTGCAGTCCACAATATTCAATAGTGTGCAAATATTTACTCATATAGAAGAATCAATACAATAAAATTTAAATTGTGACAATTCAATGGTTTCAGAACAAAATAAATTAACATTTAATTCCAAGAGAATGCTTAGATATTAACACAATGTGCACTCCTTGTGCAAGCCTTTTGCATTCAGCAAGTTGGATTAATGGATCCGTTATCATGAATTCTCCAATTTTGAATGTTACTATGTAATTTTATCAAATGCAATTATCAAACTTGATAAATATATATCATCGAAGAAGGTGCAACCTTGCTCCTCTATTACCATCAAGGACCACATTGATACCCTGACATGGTCAATCATGCCATCCTGATCAATTGTCTCTGTGAGAAGCTGGGCACCACGGATCAGGCCCTCACATGATTGACCTCCTTCCTCCTGCATCGTCCTTCTCGGGTCCAACTGGGGTTCTTTCTCTCCACCAAATCTCTCTCCACATGTGGTGTTCCCCAGGGCTCCAACCTCTCATCCTGGCTTTTCAACGTCTATGTTGCCCCTTTAGCCCACATCATCTCATCCTTCTCCTCTAACTTTCAGTGTTATGCAGATGACACTCAGCTCTCCTTCAGGCTCCCCTCTGCCTCCTCTCCTCTCTCACTCATTTATGACTGTCTTTCCACGATTCAGGAATGTTGCACCTTTAACGATCTCTGCCTCAATGCCAGCAAGACCGAGATCCTCTGCATTGAGACCCCTGCTTCCTCTTTCACTCTAGCCACCTTCCTTGAGCCCTCTCCCTGCACCTTTTTGTGAGGCAACAAACCTTGGGGTCATCTTCGACTCCGCTCTCTCCTTCTATCTTTACATCACGGACCTCTCTAAGAAGTCCCACTACCAGCTGCACCCCCTCTGACGTATTCTTCATTTTCTCACTTTCCACCAAAACCTCACCATCTCCTGAGCCCTGGTCCTCTCTAGGCTGGACTACTGCAACAGCCTCTTTTTCAACCTGCCTTCCTCTACTCTTCGCCCTCTGCAACTAATCCAGAACAGAACTGCAAGACTTTTACTTGTCCTCAAGACCAGGGATCATATCTTTCCAGCCCTGAAATCTCTCCACTGGCTCCTGGTGGCTGCAAGGATCAAGTTCAAGACCCTCTGTATTGTCCATAAGGTTTTCTGGGGCCGGGGTCCACACTACATCGAACTCTCTCTTCCTAAACATCTTCCTTCGCAAGCCCTTCGCTCTGCTAGCTCCAACTCACCGATGGTCAGACGCTTCACCAGGCAGAGCGTGGGGGGTAGATCTCTCTCCTTTGCAGGGACCTCCCTCTGGAATGGCCTCCCTGCCCCTTTCAAACTTGAGCAGGACCATGTCAGATTCCAGAAGCAGCTCAAGACCTTCCTTTTCAGTTCTGCTTTCCCTTTTTCTCTCCCTTGCTGACCCACCTGTCTGCTGCGCTGACTGGTCGACCTGGCTACCCTCAGAACCCAATGGGCACCAGGATCCTTCATTACCTTTAAGCACCTGCACTGCCTCCAGGCGGCGTCTGCACACTTAGGGGTTGATCTGTAACCCTACTGTCCCCTGCCTCCTTGCACTACCCAGAGCCGGCTCCCCCAGCTGCACTTACTCAAAGCAATGCTTCCCTGATCACACTTCCCCTTTTTCCTCCCCTTGGCACGCTCCTCTCCATCTCCCCCTGTACTTGAACATTCTGAATGACACAAGGCCTAGTAAGATCGCTCATTGCCTCATCAGTTCACTTAAAGTGCTTCACGTTGGTTCATTTCACAATGTCTTTAGTTTTCCTCATTCAGAGCTCATTGGTCTAGGCGCAGTTGACAGACCACATGGTCCACCCGTCACAGGTCACACAACCAGGATCCATAGGTTCCCTATCCGACACAGGTTCTTCAGCACTTAACCTGTGCACCAGGTCACCTTCACATAGTTCCTCTTTGTCAAAATATTGGCTTTAAGTGCAGTGTTACACTTCTCCAGTTTCTGTTTGTTGGCCTCCATGTCACACACCTCTTGCCAGTCTTTGGCCTTGCCGCACTGCATTCACTCATCAAAGTTCACTTTGTGGGGATCATGTTCCTGCCCCACCTTACTATGGCACTCTTTCACACTTGCTCCTTTTCCATTGTTTGCTTTCACTTGGGCACTTTGTTTGTCCTCTGATATTTGCTTTGCCCATATAGTTGTATTCCTTTCAATACTTAATATGTCTAACTTCAAGTAGGCATTCATCATGTTTAATTTCAGATTTCCATTCAGTTTGGTATTCAATATGCATCCATTATGCTTAATTTCATATTTCCCTTCAGTTTGGTATTTTAGATGCATTTGTTACGCTTGAAGTTCAAGTTTCCATTTGGTTCAGTTATTAAGATGCATTTGTTATGCTTAATTTAATGTTTCTGTTCAGTTCGATATTCAATATGCATTAGTTGTATTTACCTTTACGGACTGTTACTTATCTACAGTCCGCTAGGAGTGCCCTGGTGCCCAAGTGCTCTGTCTGACACTCACCAGCTCTCTGCGTCTCATTCCCATGGCTCTTGTTGCTTCCTCTCTGCTTGCGAGGCCGGCTGGCTAACCATTGTGAGCCCTGCTCGAATGCCGGTTATTCTCCTTTGCATGCCAGCAACTTGAAAGGCTTCTCTCTGGATGCGGACAGCGTCCTCTCCTTTCTTGGTTTGCTCATAGCTCATGCTGCTCACTTTCTGTTGTGGAGGCTTCCTCACCAGGGGCAACTAGTGTTGGGCTCCACATGTCCTCTAGGGTATTTGCCAGCATCCTGGCTCCTTTTCCGGTCCCACCATGGCTGCACCCACATAACAAAGGGTCCTCTGCTGGTCTCCCCCACACAGACCTCCCTGTTCCTGTCGCTGCGCTGTTCTCTGGCTCTCATTGTGCATACACCTGAAACCCCTTAACAGGTTGCAGGTGTTTGCCTGACTATGATTAAGGGGACATGCCTGACTCTCACCATACTCTACAGGCATATTCCTCATCCCAGTACCAGAGTGGTAAAAAGAAGGTGCAGTGCTCATTATTCTCATTCTCCTCTTCCTCGTTCCAGTTCTTTCAAATGTTAAATGTGTGGAAATAAAAGAAGGTCAGGGGAGGATTAAGTGGATCAACAATAGGGAAAGGGGGAAACCATGTCTTGCCTGTGGGTACACCACTCCCAATCCCCAAGGACCCTCCACCCAGGTTATACTCCCTCACGTCTCCACCCGAGGGTCGGGATCCAAGAGCAATGGTTTTTCCCCGGCAACCTGAGGAGCCAGACCTGGAGAGCTCCCTCAGCTGCAGAACGCAGGTGGGGAGCACTCATTGTTTACACTGGGCTGGTTTGACTCCACCATAATGGTTGAGCGTTCTGGCGGGTTGGGCCCTCTCACCCATTATGGACAAGCCACCACTGGCAGGTACATTACCAGCTGATTCTCACCATGGCACCTAAACCCTAACCACTTATTGATTTCTGACCAATCTTCTTGTTAATCTACTCAAACATCTACCCAAATGGCAAGATACAGTCATACATTATGTTTCCATCAAAGTATTGTATTATTCCTACACCTAATTGAAACAACCTACCTGCTTTGGCATCATGATGCCCTTCTCCAAATGTACTGTCAGATCCCAGCACTCACACGTCCCTTCTTCCTCTCCCAGTCTTCACTATCCACCACCCAGTCTTATGCCCCACAGATTTCTCCATGAATTTAGAGTATTTCCTGCTATTGCTCATCTGCTTTTAGGCCAGCGGGCTCAGGCAGTAAAGAGGGCTGGATGATTACCTCCACATCCCTCTTCATGTTCCCATTCCTTACTCATGAATGAACTCCACCTTTCCCACAGTGGTTCACAAAAATCCATCCCTTAAAATGAAGCACCGCCCCCTACCCTCACTATAAGGGGGGACACTTTAGCACTTAACCTACAGTTTTACATTCCTTCCGCCTGACAGTGGTTCTTGGGTGACCTGCTGGCCTTGTCTTACCGATGCTTCATGGGTACACCCTCTCATGGGCACTGAGGGCAACAAAGATGGATCTCCTACCGTCCAGGCATGAGAACGGGCGTAGAAAAGGTCAGAACAATGTAAATACCTCATTGAGTAGGGCTCTCTCTCCCCAAAGCTGGGCTGAGTGGGTTGGAGGGCTGTTGCCTTCTTCTTCCTCTTAAATGGTGATTGCCAGTGCTTGGGAAGTTCTGCATAACTCTCTGCCCGTTTCCTAGTTAGAAGATGCTGGGGTGGTAAAACCTGTGTTTCGCTAGGTTTCATGTATGGCTGAGTCTTTACCTCTGCCTTAGGATTGGTATCACACATTTCACTGAAGAAGGTTAGGAACCCTCATACTTTGAAATAACCCCACTAATTTAGCAGAGTGCTCCTCAATCCAAAAGGACTCTGGGACATTCAACCAGAGTTTAAGTGTATACTTTGTTATTTTGGTTCAGTCCTGAGTGACAGGTGTGGGCCTTTTGGTTTTGAGGACCAGGCACCACATAACCCAGTGTTGTTAGAATGTGAGTTACAGTGGTTGCAGCAACAGATCTCAGATCACCGGCATAATGGACTTGTGAGCTGCAAACACCAAGCATTTGGATCCCTCCTCCTTTTCTATAACCTAACTCCCCCTCCCCCGTTGCCATGAAGAGCAGGGTGAAGGGTGTAACTCTGCAGAGCATCTGACGGTGTTTATAAGGGAAACCCTGTGAGAAGAAAGGGAAGCAGCCTCTAAGAAAAAAGCCAATAGGATAGAAGTGATATTTCTCCCACCTCATTCTCTTCATCCTTCTCATCCTACACTTCTGAGGATGATAAGAGTTAGCCTAAAGAAAAGTTACTCGATCATGCCCTAGAAGAGGTAATAGCTCAGGATCCGACCAATCACAGAGCTTTGTCGTTTTTTCTACTGGCGCCTGATACAGAACATGCACCTTCAAGTTGATTTCCTTGCAGATTCTGCCTGTGATGGGGTATGACCTTCAGCACTGACTGTGAGTGTCTATTGCAGTCATGCAGCAGATCAATTTGCTGGATTTGAAAACAGACAATAGCCAGATGTTGGCAACTGTACAATTTCAGTTTCAGGGGTCCGAACACTTTGGGGAGACATTGAAAGACAAGGTGGACAAGGTCCACAAAGCAGACAAGAGTGTACGTACTCTCAGGCACAAGTCCTGGTCCCATCCTCAGACATCCAGTTCAGATCAGGCTGCCAGCCCCGGCAATAGGTCCTCTGCAGGTCAACTGTTGCCCATCTTCAAGGTCAGACGCAAGGCTCTGCCTCAACCACAGCTGTGGGTAAATGCACCTGGAAAATTCCCTTTTTAGGGTGCAATTAGCGCTGTGCTATTAGCGCGCGCTAATTGCGGCGAAAATTCCCCATTGGGTCCAATAGACCCAACGGGGAATTACTGTTACCGCCTAACCTGTGATCCAGTGCTAATAGCGCCAGAGGGTTTGGCGTTAACACTATTAGCCCGGGCGGTATCCCGGTGGCAATACCGCCGGGATACCACTCAACTCGGGATGAGGCCCTATATCTTTAGCCTACACACTGAATGATCTTCAATAACACCCCCCTCCCAAGTTAAATTTGCTCTACCAGAAGGGTGTATTCCTCCTGGGCACAATCTATCCAGGAGACTTGTCAGGTGGCCATCTGGGCTTCTTCGATTGCTTATGATACCAACATGGCTTGCATTTGTCAGGGCAAAAGGAAAGTGGTTGGCCTATGCCGCTGTGTAGTCACCATCACATTGAGTCACACACTTCTTGATTAACATTCCCTGGGTGTATAATACTTGGTCTTCTTTGTTCTATTGAGTGGAATCAGCTGTCATTTTTGGTACGCAATGTGAAGGAAATGTGATGAGGAAGAGGGGTGTTGAGGCAATACTTTGATTACTTACCATTAGTCTATAGGACTCCTTGTCCTATTGTCTATTATCCCAATATTTGTGAAATCCTATCCAACCTACCTTGCAATAGGGCCACTTTGACTTTGTTGCGATATCCCAGGAAGTTGATTGGTAAGTGAACTCCCTTAAAGGGCGTGGGTGTGTGTAGATTAATTTTAGGGGGTGGATTTTTGTTATTTACTGTTGGAAAGGCAGAGGACCTTCATGTGAAAGTACTGGGACAAGGAAGAGTAGGACAAAGAGTGCCTCTTGTTTGTCCGCATATACACAAGGCATGAGGAACTCTACATATTACCCTCATTTATGCCGGTATTCTGAATTGCGTGTCCGATCGGCACACAGCCCTAACCACTTTTGTTGTGGACAACAAGGAAAATTCTGTTTCTGTGCTTGTGCCACCAAGCATCGTTCTTACTCTCACTTCTGCTACCCTACCTTCTGCAACAGAGAACCGGTCTGCATCCGTCCAACTTGCTTCCCGGGTCACAGGGAACTGAATGGACCTTCCTGTTGCTGACATAATTGCATGCTTTCATGCATCAGTTACAGCCCGCTCCATCTTGGATGGAGACACATCATGCCGAACAGGTGTGGTCTATGATGGCTAGTCCTGGGGGTGGCTGAGGAATGGGACCATGTTGTTCCGAGAGAGAAATATATTGCACGCGTATGAGAGCCTGACTAAAGCTCTCATACAGACGCGACTGCAGAGGAGGTCAGATACAGTGTTGTGCTACTAGTACAGTCTATGTCTCACTCAATAAATGACTGCAGCTGACAAATAATGAGAATAACACAGGAAAAAAAAAACTTAGCCCAAAAACAGGGTACGCTGCTGTGACAAGAGCAATATCTTCCAGTATGATATGTCCAATGAAGGAAGATCTCATCCACACAAATAGCAAGAATAAAGGCCTCATTATGATGTTGCCAGTTCAGAAACAAGGGTTTTGGTAAACTCACTGGCACTCTTGTTTCCAGACCAGGGAACTACAAGTCTGCCTGCCTAAGCCGCTGTGCCCAACAGGTCTGACCCTGCCGGGTGCATCGGCCACGGTAGGCAGACTTGTCACAAGAGCAGTGGCACTGTTGCTAACGGTGCCGGTGCTCCCATGTCCCCACTCCCATAGAGTCCTATGGGACTCCATGGGAATGGGGATTAACAAATGTACCAGCACCTGACTTGTATTAGCCCGGTGGCACCGGGAAGTCAGGTGCCGGTAAATTATTACAGTCCGGCAGCAATCCGCTGATAGCACCGACCAGTAATGAGGCCCTAAGTCCCCTTTTCTAGTGTATTTAAATATGGTCGGGTGTGGGAGACCCTATTTGTGTTGGTAACAAATTCAAATGCCAGTTCATTACCACTCTTCAGTGCAAGAATAGATTCCACTCAATGGAAGTGTTGAGACCCTTATTTACTGAGTCCAATCTGAAAATCCATATTTGCTCCACTTTTCTCAGCAGCAGGTCCCGGTCCCAACCTCGGGTCAGACATTTAATTGTCTGGGTGATGAACTATGATATATCAGTGTGTTTATGTGATTTGGCCTTGAAATGGGCCACCAGGGGGTTATCTACTACCTGATTCTTTATGCAAGAACAGTGTTTACAGATCCGGTGTCGTATCTCTCTTTTTGTTTTCCCAATGTAAATCAGTCCACACTGGCATTTGATGTCGTACATTGCCCATTTTCTGAGACAGTTAGTAAATGTATTGAATTTCCAGGTTAAACCATACAAATCTATCTCCTGCATGTCCTTTGTCAGTGCATATAATGAACATTTGCCACACCTAAAGTGACCAAATACTGGTGGCAATGACCATAAGGTTGTCTGAGCCGAAGATTTATTCCGATGTTCCTCAGACATGTGTACAAGTCTGTCTTTTAAGTTTTTTCTCCCTTTAAACGTGAAGCAGGGGTTTTCCAAGTTGAAATTCTTGGTTTTCATATGTTACAATTTTGGAGAATGGCCGTCTCAAATAATGGCTAACCGGGGTAAAAGAGCTCACATGGGTTATTTTGTCTGCCCTATGTTTCTTGTGTCTGGTAAGACATGACTTCCTATCGGTGTTGTGTGCCCTCTTCTGGGTCCTTCGTATGACCTGGGATGGATATCCACGTTGTTGTAGTCTGATACTGAGATTTTTGCTGTTGGTATCGAAATCCGACATGGTACTGCAGTTATGTTGGATTCTTAGGAACTGTCCATAAGGTAGGTTCTCTATCATGCTTAACGGATGAAAGCTCCCATGTGCCAGTAGGGTATTCTTGCTGGTGGGTTTCCTGAAAAGGGTAGGGCCCACCTTATTGTCCCTGATGGTGTAGATCTCGAGATCTAGAAAAGACATCCTGTGCATGTCAGAGTGCATAGTAAATTTTATGAATTCATCTTGGTTATTTAACCATGTCAGGAACAACTTCAAGGTATCAGAGGGACCCCTTCAAACCATGAACACGTTGTCAATGTAGTGATACCAACAGATCATGTGTATGCCAAATGGATTGTTCTCATTGTATACTGTTTTGGACTCTAAATTGTCCATGAAGAGATTTGCTATGTCTGGAGCGAAGGTTTCTCCCATACTTCTTGCATGGCACTGGTTGTAGAACAAGCACAGAGAGCAGCACGCACCTCTGCCAGCCTCCCTCTCTCAACTCCTCTAGGTTCCAGAACCATATATGGTCCTGGAACTCTTTCAAAGAACACAACACATCTTTCCCCCGAACATGGAATTAACAGCAAATTAACATAACCCCCCCAACAATCACAAGTTGAACAATGCCAATGGAAAATACATTTCAAAACTTAAATAATTAACTTGCTGTAGTTGGAAAACAATTGACAGCATGGAAATTGTAATTAAACACAAAGGAAGTCTTTAAGCTTAAATGGACAATTTTAACTCTTCTGCTGACACGTCCACCAACACTCTTCACCTCCTCACCAACACTCTTCACTTCCTCATCAACACTCTTCACTTCCTTACCACCTCTTCTCATCACTCCATCAACTTCATCCTTAAGTGATACCAACATCTCCTCACTTGATGCCAATCTGCCCTTTGACCACAGCACTCCACCATCAACCACCACCACACTATTCCTCACTGCCACAATCCTTTTTGGTCCCAAATATTTTCTCTTCAAGCATTTGAGATCAAACCTGGGATTCTTAAGTAGAACCCAATCTCCAACCTTCCATTCCCTTTCCTTTACCTTGAAATGTTCATAAAACACTCCTTTATATCGACATTGTGCCTCTTCCACCATTTTCATCACCTCCTTCCTACATTTATACTGCACGCCAACCCTAGCCATCCAGGACACAATTTTGTCTCCGATTGACGTCCCTTCAATGAAACAAAGGGAGACACCTTTGTTCTTCAGTGGGGTGTAACGCAATAACACCATACCATGTGTTTCAGCACATCACTCCACAACAATCCCGACCTCATAGTTGAACGCCATCTTTAAGGAATTTATTTACACGATCCACCAGCCCAATAGCCCTGGGGTGGTACAAGGCCGTGCATGTATGTTTAATGCCAAACTGTGTCAAAAATGTCTGCATTGTTTCTGAACAGAACTGCACATCATTATCAGTTACAATTTCTGTGGGGAACCCCACACGAAAAAACACTTCTTCAGAAAATGTCACCAACTCAACTGTGGTTGCTTCTCTTACTCCCTTCCACTCTATACACTTTGAGTGGTAATCCACTAAAACCACAATTAACTTGAATCCCTCACCCAGCCCTTAATAGGACCCATTAAATCCACTGCAACGTTTTGTCAAGGTACCACAGGTACTTGCACAGGGCAAAATGGTTTCTCACACACCACTTTGCTCTTGTTGGTTGCCAAACAAATTTCACATCTCCTTATTTCCCTTTCAACTCCACCATCCATTGCTGACCACCAATAGCCCTGTCTCAGCATCCTTTTAGTACTGTTCATTCCACAATGCCCTTGATGAGCAATCTTTATCAGCTTTTCCCTAACACCCTCAGGAGGGACCACTTTATTACCTCTCCTAAGACTTCCTCCAAACTTAGACAACTCCTCCTTCACTTCATAAAAGCAATCAAACTTCCTATCCACATCATTCCTACAAGGCCATCATTCCACTGTCTACACCATTACTTTGCTTAGTACTGGGGCATCTCTTTCTGCCAACCTCCATTCCTCCTCATTTAAAGCACCCTGCTCAATACTTGCAGAAATAATGTGTTCCTCTTTCCTCTCTCCCTGTTCATCCTCATTAGCACAGTTCACTGTCAGTCGAGAGTGGCTTTCTGCCACTACATTTTCCCTGCCTGGAAAATAGCACATCAGAAAATCAAATTTTTGCAATCCTAATACCCATTTTGAAATTCTGGGTGAACCTTTGGACCAATTCCCACAAGATAACATCTGTAACAACGGTCTGTGATCCGGTTTTACTGTAAAATGCTGACCCCACAGAAATAAGTGCAAGATAGCCCAAAATACCACCAATGCTTCTCTCTCAACAACTGAATAGCTTTTTTTCAGCACCCCTTAATGGTCTAGTTGCAAGAGCTATGGCATGTTCTTCCTTCCCACAGTCCAGCTGTGACAAGGACGCTCCCAGATACAATAAGATGGCATCTATTATCAACACTGCCTTACGTCCAATCACAAACACCCCCTAAAGAAGGTGCATTGGAGATCCCTTTCTTGATCTACTGGAACGCTTCCATAAACTCATCTGACCACAAGAAGTTCACTTCCTTCTTTAGTAATGCTCTTAATGGTGTTGAGATGAAGGCAAAATTGTTGCCAACTAGGGATAAAAATCATGTGGTGCTGGGGCATTACTAATAGCTTCTACTAGAGCATGCTTTGGTGAAATTCCTTTAGCTGAAATTTTGTGCCCAAGATACTCTACTTCATGTACCCCAATCTAACATTTGCTGTGCTGCACTGGAAATCCTGCTTTACTCAACCTTTCCAGCACATTCCTCAATACCTTGTCATGTTATTCATCACAATTGGCAAAAATGAATGTTATCCTGAAACGCAATCACATTACTGACACCCTCCATAACTTCTCCACTACACACAAAAAAACAGCTGAAGCTGATGCCAACCCAAAGGGCATCATAAGGTATTTGAAAGTTCCTTCAGGCCTAATGATTGCTGTAACATCTTTACATTCTTGTGACAAGGGTACTTGGTGGTAGCCAGCGGACAAATCCATGACTGTAAACCAACTTGCTTCTGCCAACACGGCCAACACATTTGACATCACTGGCAAGGTGTATCTCTCCACTGGAAAGTTCTTATTAAGTTGTCTCAAGTCAACACATGAAACAAATCTTCCCATTGCTCTTCGTTACTAGCACTACTGGAGATAGCCACTCCGTAGCATGCACCCGCTCTATCACCCCTCTCAGCAGGAGTCCATTGAGTTCCACATTTAACTGTTCCTTCATGTGGTGAAAAACTGACTGCACCTTATGTACTACTGGTTGTGCCTTTGTCTTCATCTTGATAGTGTTCAAAATCCTTTAGCTTCCCCAAATTCTCCGTGAACACCATTGGAAATTCGGAGGCCCATTTATCGTCCACTTCTGTTATCATCACCAGAATGGGCACACTTGCCTGAATGCGAACCCCTTGTCAGTCTAGAAAAATGGATACCTCTCATGATTGACGGCAAACGTATTTTGGTGGCCGAAGGCCAAACGTCTCATGTATGAAATTATAAAAATACAGGTTTCCGAGTTTTACCAATGAACGGCCATTTTGATGTAACAAGGATCGTCATTTTGTTTTCTAACAATTGCTCATTGCTTTCTGTTCACATTGCTTCGCAGCACATTTTCTGCTTACACTGCTCGACTGTTAACATTGTTGTCTGAACGTGAAAGGACAAGGCCGCAGGGCCGCAAGGCTAATAAGAGTTTGTTGAAACACAACGTAGGCAGCTCTGGGGAGGAATGCCCGGCTCCCTCCCGAATGTAGCCTTGAAGCAGAGCCGCAGGGCATTTAATCATTTCACAGCTGCCAGCCAGTCTCGTTATATGGTAGAATATGTTAGAATAAAGCAGCTAAAGGCTTGAATTATGCTCTTCTTACGGCCCCCCTTTTCCGAGCCCTGTAGAGCGTGTCGGCTCCCAGGACACGAATAGCACCTCACAGATAGCAAGGTCTAGAATGTGACTCTTCCCCCGTATGTAGCTCGCTTACAAGAACAGAAGCACTGTGTTCTGTTCAACAAAGAAAAGATGTCTCCGCACTTGCAAGGTTGCATATTGTTACTAGAATAGATAATTGAAGGTGTCATATTCGTCGAAAGTGTCCATCATCAAACCGAGTTCAAAGAAACCCAATAAAGGGGGGTGTTAAACATGTCACAGCTGAGTGTATGATATGCATTTTGTATATATGTAACTGATGTACGTAATTCCCTCTCTTGCGTCCCTCGAGGTCTAGAGATACATGTCGCGGGGCGTGAGACCGAGTTGGCCAACTGAGACTATTTGCTTTGCAATAAACCCTAGCTTTGGGAATACAACCTCGTGTCTGGCATATCCATCGTGTGTGGTGACTTGCCTTGTTTCCATAATGCGAGAGACCCCTAGGGGCCCCTTTCAAGATGGCACCCGAATAGGGACCCTCCCCCAATTGTTCCATCGTGTACGTTGTAATTGAGTAAAGGCGGAGAACGACGAGGACGGGACGATCGAGCCGGGATCAAGAGGTGTTCGGGGCACCCTGTAGAAGTGATGAGAGATTCCTTTGCAGATCTGCACACTTCTGATCCCTGATTGACGTATCTGGCTAGAGAACAAGGAGGCGAGGGTCCCGAAACGAGGCAGAAGCCAAGAAACGCAGACACAACGTCATTGGTTGCGTCAGTATACAGACAAATTGTGTCCTGGAGGACAAATTGATTTATCAGGTGAGTCATACCCCGATTCAAAGTAATACTGATATTGGTTGAGATTTGACTTTGCAAAATCAAACGCCCTAGGTAAGGTTGATTAACTAGGGGGAAGGTTGAAACATGCCTGGGGTATTGTCCATCCTAGCAGGGTTTTTCCGCTGTGGTAGACAATCTTTGGAAGATGGCCAAATTGCACCACCTGGGGGAACGCCGGCATATGAGTTGTATGTGAAGTATGGTGTGGGAGCGATAATATTCTGTGAGACTTGCCATAGGCAAACCAGAAAGCAACAAGACCATCAGTGGCCGATAAATGATAGTTTTGAGATAGTGAGAATACATAATTAGATAATTTAGAAAGAGTGTTGATAAGAAAGAAAGCGCGTCCCGAAGCATTTGATATTGTTAAGGACTGGAGAAGGGAAGCAATGCTTCGATTTAGAAGTAGAGCAAAGCATGCGTGCAGGCATAAATCAAAAGGTGAAGTAGCGGAAGAAAAGGAGGAGGAGGAGTGGACTGAGAGTCTAAGAAGGTCAGGTAGATGTGACCAGTTAAATATAGAAAAAATAATACCCACAACGAGAATTGAACATAGCAGATGAAGTGATGGAAAACATATTGATCCATACAAAACAAGGCCCAAGATTAGAAGCGAGGCCAAGCACGTCAGTAACTATTGCTCACGCCCCTCCCGTAGCTCAAACTCTCCAGCCACAGACCGTGCACGTAACACTTCCTATTAGCCAACCAGGCCCACAGCAGACACTCCCTGTTCCCATTGTCCCATCCGCACCTCCCGCCTTAGATACAGACTCGGTACCGTCCGTCCCTCCAGGGGTTGAAGTTGAAACCGCGGGGGCGAGAGGCGGGACTGTACAAAGTGGATGCACGAGGGTAACTCGCAGTGCGATCAGCAAAGAAAGGAAGATGGAATTGAAATGTATATAGACAGAAATGATGGGACGGCAGCATTGGCTTCGATGTATGACTTCCGAAGAAGCAACGAAAGACAGGTAGTGTTGGAATGCATGGGTGAATATTTGGTGGAGAGATGGAAACAGTTAATTGGGAAATTACCACTGCAGCGATTGTTAGACTTAAATGCATTAGCATGCTGTAGACAAAGAGATGAAGAAGTGAGGGAAAATGTGTATGGACTTTTTGAGCTTAAAAATGAATTGGATAATGAATATGCTGAAATGTTTACTGCACCTGGGTACAGGAGTAAGGATATCGGGACAAATAGAAAGGAAGCGGTAGAGCCGTATATACAGCGACGACATTCGATGTTGTCAGTACAGAGGGGCGACAAATTGAAAGTATATATACGAGAAGCATTCAGATGGATGTCGGATTCCAGTATTCCCACAATGGAGATACATGAGATATTTGATGAATATTCCATGCCCATGAAAAGAAAAGCACTGCAGTCGATGGCTGAACATTTACTAGACAAAGATGTAAAAACGGCAAGGCCAGCCCACCCGAAATAATGGCAGTATATAAGAGAGCACTAGAGCGAGGGACAGGAGAGACAGCCCTATCGCTTGATCTGGGAATATTATTACACATGAGAGAAGGGGGAGGGACAGTAAGTGGGGCATTCCCTATGAGGGAGGTCCCACCTACCTTTGTGCCTAAAACAGAGGTTCCCGCAACGGGCACCGTAGCGGAGCAGGTAACGCCAGCCCATTATACCGCCCAGTACATGCATGTCCCCTTTTCCAGACAGGAGGTGAACAAGATAAAGCAGACGATTCCTGATATAAGAAAGAATCCTGCAGGATTTTACAAGGAAATAGAGTCCTGCCTGCAATTATCCATGCTTACCATGGGTGACATAGACCTAATATTCCCAGTGATCCCGGCAACAGACATATGGAAGCAAATAAGAAAGGTGGATGATGCAACGGCCTATGGCGCCACGTGGGCGGTCTTGGTAATAGAAGACAGGAATAAAGCGGTTGGAGGGACACCAGGAGCGAACATGGTAGCATTACCAGCACGCATAATACAGAAATTAAAAGAAATTGTCCCAGAGAAGAGAATTCAATGGGACAAGTTGACTGCATGTGTGCAAGGCAAGGATGAGTTAGCAACAGATTATTTTAATAGATTCGAAGAAGTATTCGCAGACTTCAGTGGGCAGGATGTAAGCTCGGAAGCGGGGAAGAGGCTTTTTGTTGATAAATATGTGAAGGGGTTGAGACTTCCAATTCAGAACCTAATAATGACATCAGAAAGTGCATGGCAAGCAAAAACGCTGGGTGAAGTATTGCACATGGCCCAATATTATGAGACGAGAGTAAATGCGGGAAAGGACCAGGAGGAGAGAGATAGAGTAAATTTGGAAACAAGGGTGTTACTGCAGCAAGTAACAGGACATAATTGAGGAAGAGGGAAAGCACAAGGGAGGAGTATTTTGAATGTGCATTGAGGGCCATTGGGACCAAATCAGTGTGCATACTGTAAGGAGGAAGGACACTGGCGAGCGCAATGTCCACATTTACAGAATAGAAATGGACCCGGTCAGAGAAGACAGCACAGAGGGCACCAAGGAGCGATTGGACCAAATAGGAATAGTATGCAGCTAATCAAAACCAAGCCCAAAACCAAAGTGCTCCTAACCAGAGTCAGGGTCAGCAAAACCAACAGTATGGTAATCAGAGTGGGGGAAATAGAGGAAAGAATGGGAACATTTTCAATACGCAGCCAAATACGTATTACAGTAATAGTAGTGACTACATATCGGATGATGTGTTATTTCCCCAATAGGACAGCCCAGGGCAGGGATCGGAACCAGTGCCTATTCCTGTGAATTAGAGAGGACCCTACGTAGAAATGGGAGTCGGGAAGAAGGAGCACCGCTTCCTTGTAGATACAGGAGCGCAAAAGTGTTCAATAGACCATCACTTGGTTCCGGACATACCACTGTCAGGGCAAAAGAATGTTTCTGTAGGGTTCGCAGGTACACCAGTCATAAACCCAGTGTCCCAACCAGTCCCAGTTACTATAGGACCATTTACTGAACATTGTCCCTTTCTCCTAACAGAAAATTGTGGGGAGAACTTGTTGGGATTGAACTTGTTGAAAAAGCTAGGTGCGACTATACATTGTATGTCAGACGGGGTGTTTCTAACGATTTGGCCACAAGATGCCCCTGTGTCAGAATTCATGTCAGAAACCTTGCCAGGAGAGTTAAGAGAAGTGCCAACCTGTATATGGATGATGCATGACAACGATGTAGGATGCTTGAAGATAGATCCAGTGAGGATGATTTTGAAAGAAGGAGTTCCACTGCCAAGAATTCCCCAGTATAAAATTTCGGCTAACAGAGAGAAAGGATTGAAAAGTATTGTTTCAGATTTGGTGAAATTAGGGGTAATTGAAGAAATTACAGGCAGTACATATAACAGCCCGATTCTTCCAGTGTTCAAGAAAGGAGGCAATGAAGTACTATATTGTTTCATAATTGATTTGCGCGCGCTAAACACAGTAGTAGATCCACAATTTCCTTTGGTCCTAGATGTCACTACAATATTGACAATGATACCTGCCTCAGCAGAATACTTTAGCGTAATTGATCTAAAAAATGCTTTCTTTAGCATTCCCTTGGACAAGGACAGTAGATATTTGTTCGCGTTCACATTAGGGGGACGATCATTTACATTCACGCGCATTCCACAAGGTTATACGGAAAGTCTGAGTATTTACAGTAGAGCGTTAAAAGAGCAGCTAGACATGCTAGAATTACCAGTGGGGTGTGTACTATTGCAATATATAGATGATCTGTTGATCGCTGCTGATACAGAAGAGATTTGTAAAAAGAGCACCGTATTACTACTGACACACCTAGCGGCACATGACCATAAAGCTAGTTTGAAGAAGTTTCAATATAATCGAAAGGAGGTAGCTTATTTGGGCTACCTACTTTCGAAAGAAGGGAGAAAGCTAACGCCAGAACGCATAGAAAGTATTTCTTGTATGCCTATTCCAAAGACACAGAAAGGAGTCAGAGCCACAATAGGCATGGCTTCTTATTGCAGGCAGTAGATCGGTAATTTTGCGTTATTTGTGAAGCAATGGTGCTATTAACTAAGAAGGATGCGGTGATGCCTTTGCAGTGGAATGAAGAATGTCAGAGAGCGTTTGATCAATTGAAAACTGCATTATGTTCTGCTCCAGTTTTGTGCACGCCGAATTATGAAAACGTTTTTAGATTATTTGTATGCGAGAATGAAGGATGTGCATTAGCTGTTTTGACACAGGAACAAGGTGGAAGAAATAGGCCGTGCGGCTATTTTTCTTCTGCGCTCGACCCTGTAGCGCGCGCACCACCACGATGTTTGCGATCTGTCGCGGCGGCTGCTGCATCGGTGAAACAAATGGAAGGGATGGTATTGGGGCATACTTTAATTATGATGGTGCCACATGCCATAGATGTCCTATTAAATAGGACACAGACGCAACACCTCACCTCCGCTAGACAGACAAGATATGAGATTATCTTGTTTGCGTGCCATATCCAAATTATGAGGTGTAGCGCTTTGAATCCTGCAGAATTAATGCCACTGCCCATAAAAGGAATTGGTGACAACAAATCACCACCCCATGATTGCTTAATGGTCACTGAGGAAGAAACGAAGGGGAGAGTTGATTTAAGTGACATCCCACAAAAGGAGCCAGATGGAGAGTTATTTTGTGACGGCTCTTGTTTTAAACTACCTGATGGCACGACAACTGCTGCTTACGCTATCACTACCCTAGAGAGCGTTGTAGAAAGCAAAGGAATTCCCTACAACTCAGCACTAGCCGCAGAAATAATAGCATTGACCAGAGCCTGTGAGATTTCTGAAAATTTGAATGTGAATATCTGTACTGATAGTCAGTATGCTTTTGGGGTGGTTCATAACTTTGGTCGACTCTGGGCTGGGAGGGGTTTCTTGACATCACATGGGGCCAGAATTCAACATGGCCCTTTGATTGTATGATTGCTGTCTGCACCCACGTTTCCAAAGCGCCTAGCAATAGTGAAATGCGAGGCACATAAAAAGGTAACATGCAAAGTGGGAGAAGGAAACGCATTTGCAGACAGTATTGCAAAACAAACTGCCACTGATTTGAATAATAAAATGATGACAGTCCAGACTGAGGAAGTACCCTGTATGATAGAAGATGGAATTGCCACTGTGAAAGAGATGCAGGCCGAAGCCACGGCCGATGAGATACAAGGGTGGGCAGAGGGCTCTGCTGAGTTAGATTTAGAGGGTTGTTGGGTGGACAAGGGAACTAAAACTGGATGTTGCCAAATTCTTATGTGACTGCAATGGTCACAATGGCTCACAGCCCTACTCACATCTGTGTGAAAAAAATAATACAGCACCTATCTACGGTATGGCAGAATGTAAACATAAAGAAGAATGCAGAGAGGTTGGTGCAGAACTGTATCACGTGTTTACAACACAATGTAGGAAGGGGAAAAGTGACTCGAATAGGCAGTTTTGGCCCACCCTCTATGCCTTTTGAGGTAATCCATTTTGATTTCATAGAGATGGAGAGGTGCCAAAACTTGAAATATGTCTTAGTGGTGATCTGTGTATTCAGCAAGTGGGTGGAGGCATATCCCTTAATAGACTGCACAGCAATGAGTATGGCAAAAGTAATGCTTAAAGAATACTTTTCCCGTTTTGGCTTGCCCTGTGTCATATGGTCAGATAATGGTCCACATTTTGTGGGCGCAGTGGTGTTACAGATATGTGCAGGTCTTCAGATTGATAAGAGATTTCATAGTTCGAGGCATCCGAGTTCAGCCGGTCTTGTTGAGAGGCACAACGGAATCCTGAAGTCAAAAATTAGCAAGATATGTGCAGGGAGCAAGTTGAGTTGGGTGGATGCATTACCGATAGCGCTATTGTGCATGCGTACGTCTGTTCAGGCTAGAACTGGGCTCTCCCCGTATGAGATTGTGATGGGGAGGCCGGCGAATGTTTGGTGCGCACCTCAGCCAAAGCCACTGAGTGAAGTGGAACATCCTGTACTTAGCACTTATTGTGGCCTTTTAATGCAGAAATTGTGTTTGATTCATCAGAAGGTACAGGAGGCTCTACCCGTAAAATATACTGGTCCGGGGCACACGCTGGAGCCAGGCGACTGGGTGCTGCTTAAGAACTTTGAGAGAAAATCGTCGTTAGCACCCCAGTGGCGCGGCCCCTATCAAGTGCTTCTGGCAACACAGACGGCAATACGGGTGGATGGGAGGAAGTCGTGGATCCATGCCACCCATGCCAAAAAGATCCCATCTTCACTGAAAGACTTGCCCAATCCGGACGACCAGAAATAGACAGCGGTCCCAGAAACTAAAGAAACTGCTGCCAGTCCACCGCTGCTAAATCTGTCCGAGCGGGAAGAGAAACTCGAAACAAAGCCTGAAAGATTGCCAAAAAGGGGGAAGGGCAAAGAGTGCCCCAACGCTGCCGAGCAGAACCTACATCACTGTTGGCCGACACGAAATCTGCATTGCAAATAACGTCAGATACTAAACGTCTTTGGCGCCCACCAGCACTTTCCATTGCGCCAGAGCCAAAGACTGAATCCGCATCACTGTCGCGGCACACACCAGCATCTGCCATTGAGCTGCAGGCTGACGCTGAGCCTGGATCTGGAAGTGCACCGGCACTGTTCACGGATCACACAATACCAGGAGTGAGGCGATATGATTTGTGGCCTCGAAAGACAGAGTGATCCACAGTTCTTTGGTGTTTATGCTAACCTCTGGTTCCGCTCTTGGGCAGAGAAGGAACTAGAGGTGTAGAGGAGAGAAGCGTGAGAATTGTGCAAATCGGACAATTCAAGACTCGCGGCTCTTCGGTGCGATCATAAAAAGTACATGTGTCCTGAACCAGAGTGGACAAGCTGGGCGCACATGGTACAAAGGCAATAGAGAACTGTTCAGAAGACCACTGAGCTGTATGAGAGAGGATAAGTGATCTTGCCTAGAACGAATAAGCAAACTAGGCTGCAAAGGGCTGGCAGACTAAACTGTTGACAATTCCTTTGAACTTATTGACATCCGGACAAGTGCGACGAAGAGAGATATCCACGACAAACTTTGTCAGGAAGAAGAAGGACGGTGAGAAAAATGTCGGGACCGGTTTCAGCCTCCTCCTGCACCACTGCTGAGAATGAGTTAGTTATAAAGACTGTAAACTTAGGGAAAACGCATGGTAAAAAAAATTGTATGTTGGCTTTGACAATAATCATGTGCTTCATGAGTGTGGTAGCACCAAAAACGACAGCCTTGGTGTTATGGTATGTGGAGTCTATACACCCATTGGGAATGTTTTTACCAATAGTAAAATATATCCACTACTGAAAGCCCGATTCAGGTGATTACTTATACCTTGTCCCCAATGGAAGAGAGACACAGAGAAGGGTATGGGAACAATACGCTATTACTCATCATGAATATGACGCATACAATTCTAAAGAAAAATAATTGTTGGGTATGCGCCCATTTACCGCAGCATGCGGGGAAAGGAATAGGGTGATATGTACAACCACTATCATTGAGTTCTGCATGCAGTGCATCTTTAAGTGCAGTGTTTTATGGGAAGTGGAACAAGAGTATTACGGGTCAATTAGACAGAACAAACATGAATGAATTTGAGGAAATAATTATGAGGCCTGTGGGTTGTTCCATATTCCACAAAGCACAAGTGATGATCCCAGAACCTACGTCAAAAAGAACGCGAAAAATAACACAACAAAATAGACAAGATAGATTGTCCCCACCAGTTAAAACATCTGTGATGATGTTTCGTGTAAGAACAGATGGGAACAAAGATGCAATTCCCCCTTCTTACATGGTGAATTATAACCCGAGAACTTTCCCTTTTTGTCTAAAAAAGAAAGGCTCCTATTTAGTAGGAACATTTACTGGATGCATGAATACAGCGGTACTAAAATGGGAAATAGAACCAGTATATGTGGGAGATGCAGTCTATTTTATATGTGGAGAGAAAGCATATCCTTGGTTGCCTAGAAACTGGGGAGGTACATGTTACCTAGGTCTACTGTTCCTGGGAGTGTTCCTCTTAGAAACAGCAGACATGGCCAGGCTATCCAGATCTAGAACCAAAAGGAGTAGCGAAGGTGTTTTGATAGTGACAGACGTAGCAAAATCATTCATTCCATTCTTGTCCTAGATAGTGAACTCCTACAACATAAGGCAGCTGTCCAGAATACTAAAAGATAACATAAACACAACGACAGATATACTATTTAACATGACGTTGGAAGAAAAAGGAATTAGGTTAATGACGCTGCAAAATAGAATGGCTCTCGATGTAATCCTGGTTGATCGTGGGGGAATTTGCAAGATTGTGGGATCAGCGTGCTGCGTATTCATAGATGACTATTCCCCTACGATTTCTGAAGCAATAAAGAAAATGCATGTCCTAAGCTCTGAACTCCCTACTGGAGAAGGGGGCTGGGGAATAGAGTCCTGGTTTTGGGGAATACTGCATTCTTGGGGATGGAAGTTAATTGCGATATTAGTAGTGGTGTTTGGAATATTCATAATGTGCTGTTGTTGCATACACTGCCTACCGTTAGTTTGCACTGAGGTAACTGAGGGATGTACTAAGGGATGTATGCATATGATAACAAGAAGAAAACAAACTTATGGCCGGGATGACAGAGACTCAAATGTAATGAAAACAGTGAAAGAATTAATGGCTATAGATATTAATGAAGATGATGATGCTTATAGTAGCATGCAAAACTCAGACATAAGTGCTTCAGACTTATCGTCATCAGAGGAGGCTACAATAAATGAATGAGACGTTTGGCATACGGCCAAAGGAGGGTTTGTCAGTTTAGAAAAATTGATACCTCTCATGATTGATGGCAAACGTATTTTGGTGGCCGAAGGCCAAACGTCTCATGTACGAAACGATAGAAATACAGGTATCAGAGTTTTACCAATGAACGGCCATTTTGATGTAACAAGGATCGCCATTTTGTTTTCTAACAATTGCTCATTGCTTTCTGTTCACATTGTTTCGCAGCACATTTTCTGCTTACACTGCTCGACTGTTAACATTGTTGTCTGAACGTGAAAGGACAAGGCCGCAGGGCCGCAAGGCTAATAAGAGTTCGTTGAAACACAATTTAGGCAGCTCCGGGGAGGAATGCCCGGCTCCCTCCCAAATGTAGCCTTGAAGCAGAGCCGCAGAGCATTTAATCATTTCACAGCTGCCAGCCAGTCTCGTTATATGGTACAATATGTTCGAATAAAGCAGCTAAAGGCTTGAATTATGCTCTTCTTACGGCCCCCCTTTTCCGAGCCCTGTAGAATGTGTTGGCTCCCAGGACACGAATAGCACCTCATAGATAGCAAGGTCTGGAATGTGACTCTTCCCCCGTATGTAGCTTGCTTACAAGAACAGAAGCACTGTGTTCTGTTCAACAAAGAAAAGATGTCTCCGCACTTGCAAGGTTGCATATTGTTACTAGAATAGATATTTGAAGCTGTCATATTCGTCGAAAGTGTCCCTCATCAAACCGAGTTCAAAGAAACCCAATAAAGGGGGGTGTTAAACATGTCACAGCTGATTGTATGATATGCATTTTGTATATATGTAACTGTTGTACGTAATTCGCTCTCTTGCGTCCCTCGAGGTCTAGAGATACACGTCGCAGGGCGTGAGACCGAGTTGGCCAACTGAGACTATTTGCTTTGCAATAAACCCTAGCTTTGGGAATACAACCTCGTGTCTGGCGTATCTATCGTGTGTGGTGACTTGCCTTGTTTCCATAAGGCGAGGGACCCCTAGGGGCCCCTTTCACCCTAGGTTCATTTGTTCCTCCCATCCCAGCAATTATGATACTTTTCTTGCTACCAGGATGTTTGCCGTACACGCCCTTCTTTTATAGTCAACGAGTCTTCAAAACGTCCCTATTAGTTCAATTTCTGTCTCGCCATAGCCACATGATTGGACATGAGGTGCTGCTAACTCTTGCAATTCTCTTGACATGGTTCCCGTGAATGTGTCTTTCGGGATAATAGTCCATAGAGAAGAACTGTCTACCTTCATTGATAGACTGGAACCATCAATGTGAAATGTTTCCACAGGGCCTCTGATCCATCCAGACACTGATGAGATTTCAAATATGTGTTGAGACTTACTTTCCCCACTCAGAGGGGTTGGCATCACTTCTTGTTCATATTGTGCTTGCCTGTACTCCACAACATTAATGGTGTTCTCCTTGCACATCCGTGCAAAATGACACTTGTGTCTACACTGGATACACTCAGCATTCCTCGCTGGACAGAACACACTGGCTGATGCATGTCTTGGATTCTGAAGCATTTATATCTCAACCATTCCTTTCTTGTCCCAGTGTCTCTCCTTTCACTCACTAGACATACATCCTGCCTGTGCTTTTCTATCTCATCTACTTCATGTACTGCCTTGTTTGTTCAATACCTCTGGTAAGTTGTACAGCTTGTTCTAGGGTCATGTATTTTGGCAACAATTTTTCTTGCACCCTGGGATTGTTGGTGCACCTCACCAGCTGATCCCGGATCAGGGAATCCGTTAAAGCACCAAACTCACTTGCATGGCTCAGTGTCCTCAGTACAGCCACATACCTTACCACTGGTTTCATTTGGTCTTGTGTTCTTTGAAAGAACTTGTGTCTCTCGAAGGTCAAATTATTTTGGGCTCAAAATGTTCCTCCATTTTTTTTACAGCCAAGTTAAATTCCTCTAGGTCCCCCGCTCCTTCTCCTTGCGGTTCTGGAAGGCCATCAAAGACACTGCAGCCCTCCGGACCCAAATTATGAAATAATAATGCTTGTTTTCTGCAAGCGTTGAACTTGTCTCCACCCAAGGCCACAATATATGTTTCGGACATCTTCTTTCACATTTCCCACCTTATTGGAGGTATCCCTGGTTCAGTTAGGAATGGGGATGGGGTGGTATAGCTGCTGTGGCCATAGTTGACTGAGAGCAAATACTTTAGATAGTTTTACTCATCTCTTATGCACTGTTCATTTAAATCTTTTTTAAATAGTTGGTTGGGAGCAAATACATTATGCACTGTTAATTTAAATCTGTTTTAAAGTGTTCGCCTTTTTCCTTTTCTTTTCCTTCCAGAACGCTGCTTCAGTAATCCACAACTCTTTCTCCTGCACTCCTTGCAGAGAATCCTCATTGTCCTCACAATATTTGTTGGAGTCGGATAGTGAAGGTAGGGCACCCGAGAGCATGCTGAGTTGTCCTGACAATGCTTCTGGGATTCTTACTGGCAAGGGGGAGGCGCTCTCGAGCGTAACATCTGATGCTCGCGTTAGCCCTTATTCCTTGTTTGGGGCTGGCCACTTCCCCCTTTCCCTTGGGCTTCCACCCTCTGTGGTGCTGCTGTGCTGTGGCACCCCCTCTCACCTGGTGCTGGTCTGGTGATGTTTCCTTCTGGCCCTCTTCCGGGACCTGCTACTGTGTGAAGGCCCTCTGTGCTCTCCTCACTTCTGAATCCTCGTCACCAATGTTGAAGTAATTAGGGACACGACCAAACGCAAGAAGGGTAGGAAAGTATTTAGTTACGGTGTGTGCAGAGAGCAGCAAGCACCTCTCTGCCGGCCTCCCTCTCTCAACTCCTCTATATTCCAGAACCATACGTGGCTCTGAATCTCTTTCAAAGAACACAACAATATTCTCTTTGTAATTACTGGGAGGAGGGAGATTTCTCTATAATTACTTTGATTACTCCTGAGGCGTTCTTTACACATGATACCTTTTCAGTAATTACTGTGACTAGGAAGATTACTCCCAAAGTACTCTTGAGTATTGCCCAAACCCCTACCAGATCTCTGCGGACTCCCGTTACCTTCATTCTCATGGGGGAATGCCACAAACTCTTCCCGGGGTGTTGGCCTTGCATTTTCTCAATGAACGCTCTCAACGTCTCTCTCACTCTGCTGCACAGCGTTGGCTCTGTGGTTTACTGGGCCTTTCGGTGTCAGCATGGATGAAGGACTGCACGGTCCACCTCTGCGAGGTCATGCCACTGCTGGCTTTTCTTCAGCTTCTGCATAGGTCGGGTCTCTGCTCCACAACAGAGCGTTCTTCTGAGCATTCTACAACATCCTCACAACCGAGGACTAGCTTCTCCTGCTTGCTTCCTTGTTCCCAGTTTTGAATCTTCCGTGGTTGATAGGCTTCAGACCAGGTTCCTTTCTCATTAAGTCCCTTCTTGCTTTTTATGTCCTGTAGCTGGGCCCTCCCCAGCAGAGTGCCAGAGTCCTTCTTCTGTATCAGTGAGATATTGTTCAGGCTTTCTCGGGGCCACCTCTTCTTAGTACTGTCTAGACTTAACAAAATAGTAGTTTGCATCACTCCTTCAATCTTCTTCTTCTCAGTACATTTGGCAGATGGCTTATGATCAGTCGGTGTGTTCTTCCTCATGTTTCTCATTGTCTTATATAAGGAAAGGAGGGCATATTACAATAACGGACAGAGGTCTTCTCAGGTTGGTTCTTGGAAGACCTTGGGTTTTGCATAGTCTCCAGGGTAAGGGGGTTACAGAGTTCCACCACGGAAAGGGAGTACTTGTCCCCATGAGGGGAGTCTCTCCCTGTGATGTCCCACATTGCGCCACCCTAGGGGGATTTTTGTGTAGTGGCCACATCTCCCTAGCCACACAGGAAAGGGCTCCCCTCTGGGGAGAAGTGACAAGATCCCATGAATCGTCACATGATGAATAAGATCTCTTGGTATGCCATGGTGTATCAATTCAGACGTAAGTGCAGTATGTAATAAGTAAAGAGGCCCTGACCCAGTTTCAATGGCAATTCTTTTAGACCATGATCAAGGATACTGAATCCTAACTCTCATTCCATATGTTTTTCCCTAATATAAATGAAACACTTCTAGTGCCAGTGAAAACAGAACTTCCTTTCACTTAATCAGGGAGAAATGAGAGCAGTGGCAGATCCAGGGGCCTGCAGTTGGGTGGTGGTAACCTCCTCTATTTCCCGGATAGCCCCTCTGCTACCCACTTGTACATACCTGGTAGTCATTGCAATACAAGAAATTTGCATGCATTCCAATGATTACTGGAGTCAAGCTAGAGTTGAGGCTAATGTTGCTTGGCAACCGCTTTCTGATCCCCGGGCTGCAGATTAAAAAGAGTTTACCAAATAACATGTGGGAAAGGTATGTTTGAACAAAGGAAATTTGCTATGTGTGTGTATGTGTGCCTGCATGTGTATGTGTGTGGGCAGCTGGAAAGGGGAGCTGGTGAATGTGATTAAGAATGACTTTGTGTGAATGCAAGGGGGGTGCTGGGAAGGATTGCTGGGTTCCCAATTATTGGAGGATTGAGGGCAGAGCCTGAGAGTGTGGGGGATGAGTGGGACACATTTGCAGCATTATGGACAAAGCCAACATGATGAGTGTTCATACATTGGCATACTCCACTATCCTTGATGCAGCCAGTATGATCATTTTTCTTACAGTTGCATGACATTACTGCATTATGGCAGAATACAACATGATGAGTGTAGTTATGTGGGTATACTGGCCTATTTAGGTGCAGCAAGTATGGATGAATATTCCCACAGTGGCTTGAATTCTTTGACTGATGATATGGGCAAAAGCAACATGATGATGGTTCTAATACTGACCTACATTGATGCAGACAGTATGGCCATGTTATCTTCCAGTGGCATTTTTATGGCGTTGTGGGCAAAAGAAAACTGACAGTTGATACATTTGGATACTGGCCTAATGGGCATAGCCACTGCATGGACAGAATGTATTGAAGTGGTATGGCATTATGACTGGCCTTATGAGCAAAGCCAAAGTTAATGTTCTTAAATGGGGCTACTGACATGGGCACAGGCAGCATGGACATGTTTTCTACATGTGGTATGGCACTATAAGTGGCATTAAGGATAAAACAAAAGTGAGTGTTCTTACATGGGCATAATGTCGCACATGGCCATAGACATTATGCAAATGATCTTCAGTAGCAAAATAGTGGCATTTATTGTGCACAAAAGCCTCCTCAAAATGTTCCAGAAAAAGTTCCTGGGTGCTGTTGGCATGCTGGCATCTACTGGATTATGTATTGTTTTTTCCCCTCCTTGTATTACCCTTCAAAACCAATGTTAAGTGGGTGCCTTTTACCCAGGTTTTCACAAAAGTGTGCTGTAAAATATACAATTTTGACCAACTATTTAAAAAACATTGTTGGGAGAACCACCCCCACCCCTGACTCGGAACTGCATTTCGTTGGTTGGCCCTCCTTTGCTCCCCTCTGCTACTAGCAAAATGAGTGGAAAAAATGTACACAGTAATAATCACCAGCAGCAAATGAATGCCAGTGCCATCTCAGGAGTCAATTACACCTCCCGAGCCCCCCTGGCGGCACTAATAACTGAACTCATCATTTATTTATAAAATGCCTCTAGCTTATCTCACTTAAGAATGGATGGCATGTTTTGACCTGCCACCCAACTCTGAAAAATTCAGATGCGCCATGTTATGGTGAGACAAATTTAGGATGATCATGTAGGTACATGAAAGGAATTGCAAAAAAGGTAGCAGGCGCCTATCTCTAGAAAGAACATGGCATGATAACCTTTTCTGTGGCCCAACAAGGCTGAAACATGTGTATGGGGTTGCTGTTGGCACTCTTGTTAAAAAGGGAATTGCCATAGCATTTCGGTGCTGTACTGCCCATGTGGGCGGGACAAAGACTGATATGCAAATGTTTTATTGGGGCCTGGCGATGTTGTTTTTGAGGACTGGCCTTTAAAGAAAATGGACATAAAGCAAAAGTGCTGGCATCCAAGAAGACCCCAGGTTCTTGGAACAGGTTACAATCTTGGCGATTGAATGGGGGATCGCGAACATTTGGAGAAGAAGAAAATGTTTATAAGTGGCACTTCATTTACAAGGTATACCTCCTCAAGGCCCCATGTACAGACGTACTTAATTAATTATTAATTGGTTAGTAAAAACCTTAAACACTTATACAAATTAATTGCAATCACATTCGATTTTAAAGCATACATACAATATAAATCAATCTGAAGCATTCTTATACAAGTCTTACACAAATTAATCTTAAAAATCGATCCTATACAAGTAATCCAAACCTTAAAACATTAAAAACATTCAAACATTAAGCATTGAGCAATGATGCATCTAAACCTCTTTCCTAGCTAAATATCTAATGACGTGCAATTACAATTGTCAATATAGCCTTAATTAAAAGCCTCCACAATCTTTACAAAATTCAAATTAGAAATTCTAGCACAAAATGATAAAGTACGGATAGAGTAAATGAGATATCTGATCACATTTCACCCCAATAATCTATGGGAGAAATGGGATGTTGTATCTGCTTAAAAGTAAGGGGAACCAACAATTCATTACTCTGGAGTAGCTGTTACTACCACCCATTTCTTAACAATCTCTTTCCATATATAGTAGGCCGCACTGACATATACAAGAGAAGAAGAGAAGAAGCCATATAGATGATTGACCAAAACTTATCTGTTACTATCATCCTTAAATTGCATATGAGATCCTTATAACCTCTATAATATAACTCTGATAATGTATTGCAATTCGTCAGCAAGTGTCTGATAGTTTCCACCTTATCCTGGCACAGCCTACAAACTCTTTTCTCTCTTGGTATGCCTGTCCAGCCTCCCACATACTCAAGACATGGCAAACAATTAAATCTTAATAACATGATGAACCTAGACAATTCACCATTAGCTACTTTAATAAAATAGCTTCTGGGTTTGGAGACTTCAAGTCCTTGTAAGCTATATTCCATAAATTGTTTCATGTTTCCAAGGGAATCCAGGTTTTTGCACATATCCCACTGTATTGCTTTTCTTTTCAAAATTCAGAGGTGGACTGTTTCAACAACTTCTATGGGAAGATTTAAATTAATTTATTTTAGGAAGCTTATTGAAGTATGCAATAGATCTTTCAAGCTGTTATTATTTTCCATCTTAGTCATATAACTTCCAACCAATTTCAACAAACTATCTTCCTTCAGTGATAGCATGTTTATATATAGATTACAGTAATTAATCTCCCATAATGTAGTAAGAGAAGTCAGGCCAAATTCGCATCTAATAGCAGCAATAGGAGTAGATCTGGGCAATCTCAATGCAGGTCTCCACAATTTCCCTTCTATTTTGTCCAGATCCATTAGAAATCTAGATGTTAGTGATTCAAGGGCATACAGAGCACCTGGGACAATGCAGTCCTTATAAATTTCCAATAAGCCTTCGACAGAATGCCCTCCCTTAGATGCAATGTGTGCTCTGATCACATTCCATTTTCTAGAGACTTTGTTTACTTTCATCTCATGATAATATTTGAGGGTAGGTTTTTCATGGATCGCCATGCTCAAATACGGTTATGCCTCTACTATTTCGATGACTTGAGTGTCATTCTTCCATTGGTATTTCAACTTCTAACTCTTCCCATTACTTCCCCCGAAGATCATTATTTTGGTTTTCCCAGCATTTATATTTAGGTTGTTTTCTACATCGTACCGTTGTAATTCATCCAGTGACCTCTGCAGACTGACCAGAGTCCTATCCATCAACACAGTATCGTCTGCGTAAGACAACCAGCTAATATGGTGCCCCTCGATCGTTGGAGGGACATATTTTATGTTGACAAATCTTTCCCCCATATCTGCTACATATAAATTATACAACACAGGAAAGGTGGCACATTTCACATTGTTTTAGGCCCAAATTAGTTGTTATAGGTAAGGATCTAGTAATGCCTTTATTCAGGAACATAGTAACTGATGACTATCTGCACATTTCCCTCAAGAGGTGCAATACCATCAGGTTAATTTTCCAACAAACTAACTTACTCCATAGCCTGTCCCTAATAACACAATCAAAAGATCCAGAGACGTCTATGAAGCAAACATAAAGCCTTGAATCTTAATTTTTTCGTGTTTCCCCAGTTATACAATTAAGAGCTATCATATTGCCTAGAGTACTAAAACCCGCTCTGAAGCCTGTTTGATAGGGTGAAAATATCCTATTGTCTTTGATCCATCTATTAATAATAATGAGTAAAAGTGAGCAGAAGATCTTACAGCTGGAGTCAGCCATAGCAAGTAATCGATAATTGTTGGGGCAGTTTCTATTGCCTTTTTTGAAGATGGGGATGAATAAAGCTTCTCTCCAGCTCACAGGAATTTTTCTGCTTTTCCAGATTTGTGTAAACAATTTTAACAATATCTCTGCCCATTTCAGAGGTTTTCGCTTAATAACAATGTTAGCCAATTTATCCGGGCAAGGGGCCCTTGACACTTTCATGTTATTTATGATTGCCAAGATATTATGTAAATTGAACGGGAAGATTCTGTCCTTTCCAGACGACCCTATTTCTTGCCTAACAACAGGCACATTTTCTACAAAGTAAAGGTCGTTAATATACTTAATCCATATATCCAATGATATGGTGTTAACATCGGAATCAATTTCCTCAGTAAGGTATTGCCTGTAAAGATACCAAAACCTTTTTCGAATCATGGGTTCGACATAAAGACAGAATAATTTTCCACTTTGAATTTTTTATATTACTCTTATGCGCCCTAATCCAATTTTTATATTTGGTACATACATTTCTAATAGCCACCATTTTCTCTATATTATGTGTGTCCATATCTTTTTTTAATTTTATTTATATCCATCCTCAGTGACATTTTCTTTTTCTGGATCAAACAATCATAAAGGTTTGTATGTTTTTTTAGTGTATTTCCCTTTATTTGAGTCAGTGTAATTCTACTATTTGTCTTCATCAGCATGGATAGAAGATCTCCATTCACCTTTAAACCATTTAAAGTTATCTCATATCCCGCTATAGGTAAGAAATTGAACAGCTCTTCAAATTTATTATTTTTTTTTTCCATCCAGTATATCCGATTTGCAGCCCCATTACTTTGAATATTCATACTTTTACCTTCATAACCCTCTCTTACCATATGTCCATTAAAAAGACATTTTAGCACACTATGATCACTTAGTAGAGTGGGGACATGCTCAAACCGTTTCATTCTGCTTTCCAAGCCATGACCTATGACCATGTAATCAAGTCTACAGATCACAGTTCCATGGCTCCATGTATTATGTTTATCGCCACTCTTAGTTGGCTCTAAACAATTTAGATCCCAATTCTGAAGTAAGTTCAGCCAAGCAATACCATTGTTAATTTGTAGCAATGTTTTAATACCAACACCCATATTCCCAATCGTCATAGGGGGAATAACCTCATAATTACCAAATTATTTTGCCCAATCCGTCATTTTTTCCAAGACCACATCGCAATAGCAATTTAAGTCTCCCACTAACATTACGTACCCATTAGGAGATTCTTCACGCCATCCATTAATAGTGTCTCTAATGATCTTTCCTATTTCCTCAAAATCCCTCCCTCCTGGCCTCGAATACAAATTAATCAGTATGAGGTCTTTACCTGAGAATATTTTTTCTATAATAGCACATAATACCCAATTTGAGAAACCAGATTTCTCATATTTTCTAATATTATAGAGGGATTTCACACCAATACAGAGGGCCCCCATTGGTCTCCCCCTATACCCAGCTATTGCAGGTTTCATCATGATATTGTAACCATCCATTACTATGGTTGCCAAGACCCATGTTTCTTGAAGTGCAAATATTTCGCTTCTCTTTAATAGTTGCGCACTTTCTTTCTTTAAAATAGAGCAAAGGCCTCTGCTATTCCATGGTATTACAGTGATTGTGGATTCCTCATCTCAATTTTCCAGTCTATAGTTTTCATCTGGAATCCATGTTATTAATTTAGTGGATTTTTCCAGACCGGAAATTAATTGAGTTTTACCATCCATTAAGCATTGTCTATTATTAATAGGAATTTCTAATTTGTTACACATGACAATGTTATTATACTCATTGTTCTAAATCTCGCCTGAATATTCTCTGAGCACTTCGACAATTACAGCTGTGCCAAATTGTACAATTGTTCAATTGTTCCAACTCCCCACCTTGGGCAAAATGACTCTTTCTATATCAGAGGATTTTATACTATGCAGCTGTGTTATTTTGGCCTAAGCATTCCAATAGCCCTTGTCTATTGAGAAAGGGGCTGTCTTCTCTAGGATTTATTTCAATAATGTTTATACTTTTGACTCTATTTCTTTCCAGTAGAAATCTAACCCTACTCACTTCCTCGGTAGGCAGCTCATTACTCCTACTATTTTTACTTATGGCTAATCTTTCCATTTCCATATTATAAATATCCCTATCTCTAAGTTTAAGACAGCCCCTTTCCGGGTTCACAGGGATATCTAATAATCTCACAGTTAATTCTCTTTTTTCTTCCAGGAGATTTTTATCAAACGGTACACTATTATCCACAGTATCCATGATGTCTTCATTTAATTGAGGATCTATAGTCTCCTTAATAATAGGCATTTTACTGTGGCCTTTCAGCCAGTTTCCCAAACTTTTTCCTTAGGTTTGTTTTTATTTGCAACACTAACTTTCGACACACTACTTTTCATTTAATTCAAATCTTTTTGTAATTTTTAATCATTCTATGTCGTTTAGTGTAATTTCTGCTAAAGCTAAACTATTCTTTCTGATATAGTCTTTCTTTTTGATTTTACCTGATTTACACTGGTTGTTCTCGTGCCTTTCCTATAATTTATTTTACGATGCAGTCTGCGTCTGTGACCTTGAGACTGTCCTAAAGATATCTCAATTACCATTTCCTCCACATTCACATTTGCTAGTCCTAACTCTTTATCAATATTAACTATGTTAGCTACTGCATTTTGGCTCAATTCAACTATTTCTTCATTAACCAGTTAACATAGTTCACTCAAATCTCCCTTGTTATAGCATTTGAGCCCTTTTGATCATCAAGATTTTAAAGTTTTAACCAATCAACAGGGATCACAGTCATCAGTTCTTTCATATTTTCATTTACCAGAGAGACAAGGGGCATCATTACAAGTGAGGCAGAACGGGTTAACGGGACCCACTAAAGGAGGCGGACCCGTTAAACCCGTTGCGCCTCATTACAAGCTCCCCTCGCGGGGCCCGGTAAGTAACGCCTAGTCAAATCAGGCGTTCTTACCGGGTCCCGCGAGGGGAAGAGGGAGCAAACAACGGGCCGCTCGTAATCGGCCCGTTGTTTGCTCCCTCCCCATTCCCATTCAGCCCTATGGGGGCTGAAATGGGAATGGGGAAGGTCCGGGCCCGGGTTCCTGGAGGGAGGAATTACCGGGCCCTCCGAATTCGGAATGGCCCGGTAATTCCCCATTCTGGGAACCTGGACCCGATTTCGGCGGCAGCCATGCCTCCAATAGCGGCATGGCTACCGCCAAAATCGTAATGTGGCCCAAGGTCTTTCACGATGTGTTGCTCATTTATCAGCCTAGTGCAGATGCCCAACTGTATGTCTACTGTAACAATGAGTGATTCCATTTTCCCTCTCAAATTAATTGCGTTTCCTGCGCTATCTCAGAGTCATTACAAGAGTCACTTATATTATCTTCAGTCAATGTGTCAATATCCTCCTGTGCTAGCTTTTCTAAATCTGGTGTCATAGATTGATTAGTGCCAATAATATTATTCATGCTACTGGTTACTTCTGTGCTTTTCTCTAAATATGAGGGTAATGAGCATACTTGGAGGCCCATAGAGTGACGACGGGAATCATGGCAAAGATTAAGTAGAGTTATTATCAATCATCAAACTATTTCCAGGCGTAGGAATAATATTTCCCCTGGAAAAGTCTTTAACCAGATCTGCTTTTGTCAAAAAGTCTGATATTTTTGGCTGCTCTAATGCAGTGGTTTCCTTGTTACACCTACTTTCTTTCAAGGCAGTGGTATGAGCTTTAGAGACAGGAGTCTTAGAATTATCTATAGTGCCCTTCTTCTTTGCATTTTTGTTTGACTTCAATTTAGGGGCCATCTTCTGGTAGAATGGTAACAAGAATTCAAATGTAAATATTCCAAAAATACTGCTTTTACTAAATCAAAATCAGAGGAAATAGGCAAGTACAATCTACTAGGTTAAGACGCCTATTGAGAAGACAAACTTCCACAAATTTGCATCAATTAAAAGTGGCGGTATCTAACGTCATACAATAAAAAGACAATCAAAATCAAAATCTCTGCACACTAGTAGTAAAAAGTTGCTTGTTAAGATCACTGGCAAACAAGAAGGGGGGAGAGAGGACCTCACAGCCCCCCACCGTTACCAAGTTACCAAATACTGATTACAAATGATTTATTTATCAGATGCCAGATGCGTAAATAAATTAATTACTAAGGGTAACTTAAAGCCACACAAGTAATAAATGTCAACAGGGTGAGGAACGCACGACAGCTTGAGCAGCTGCCAGATTCTGTCTATCCCCGTCCGCCCTGCAAAATGCCAATAGCTGAATGAAACAATGATTTACTGTTACAATACTCTTTCTAGCATCCGAGTGTTGGTAGTAAGGAGGATCTCAACCTCTTCTGTATAATTTCTGCGTATAGTTCTGATTCTACTGCTACCCAATAGAGTACAATATCAAAATTCGAAAATGTATTATTATTTGGAGCTTAGCAAAGCTAACGCCCCCACGCACAACAGCCCAACAGCTTGTTCGCGCCCTTTACACCTCGCGGGCTTAATGCCACAAGGGTGTCGGCATCCTTCTCTTATGCCACACTTCCTGAGTGGGCGTGTCCTCGCGGCAAAGTCTATGAAGCAAGACACAGTTCACAGATTGATTCACAGCAATGCTCGGGTTCAGCCCCGAGCAGGTATTCGCACATGACTTTTATCCCCCAGGGGTGTCGGCATGCTTCTCTTATGCTGCACTTCCTGAGTGGGTGTGTCCTCGTGGCAAAGTCTGTGAAGCTAGACACAGTTCACAGATTGATTCACAGCAATGCTCCGTTTCAGCTCCGAGCTGTTATTCGCACATGACTTTTATCCCCCAGGGATGTCGGCGTCCTTCTCTTATGCCGCACTTCCTGAGTGGGCCTCTCCTCGCGGCAAAGTCTGTGAAGCTAGACACAGTTCAGAGATTGATTCACAGCAATGTTCTGTTTCAGCTCCAAGCAGTTATTTGCACATGACTTTTATCACTTATTGCACTTAAGAGGTGCTGCCACCATGAAAACCATTTTTTTGGCTTACTGCACAAAAACCGACTCCTTTAAAAGTGGAAAAGGTCGCTTTAATGTGACAGGCCAAAGCTTACAATTAAACGCTTACCTGGCTCCATGGCCTTACAAACTAAAGAACTATTTTAAACAACCAATTAAATAATTAAACATTTTTATTTTCCCCCAACAATTAAATAATTAAATAAACCACTTCCTCCTTAACTAGCCCTTGAACCCTACCGTCTCCTTACCCCTTGTCCAGGCGTCCTGCTTTCTCCCCGGGGCCACGCCCCTCCAGGCTCAATACCTGTTCCCCGGGGTGGCCTGCTAGTGCAAACAGCACCACCCCCTCCTTTCCCGTGCCATTCCCCCATTGTGCTTCCCTCCCCCCATCTAAAGGGGCCATACCCCCGGCAAAACAGAACAAATTCAGACCCATCAGACTCCCCTCTACACCGATCTCCCCCTTCCTATGACCTGCAGCCAGTCTGACCTGCCACATCAGCAACAGAACATTTTACAATACACTTCCTAGTGCCCCAGACCTGTCACACAAAACTACCAGAACATGGCTCCTTACAGACACCAAAAACACCCTGTGAAAATTGTTTTTAACATGTACAGAAAAAACCCTGAAGAACCACCTGTGCAATGCCCCCCTTACTAAAACCCGATGACAAACCTGACAAAGAAAGGGGTGGGAGGGCAGCACAATCTCCAAGTCCAACCGTCGCCTGGCTCCCGAACCTTCCATGGCCTCTTAAATACCCAGGTGCCGCTCTATTCCCAAATGGCCACTCGCTGGCCGTGTGCAGCGCCAAAATAATCCCCGGGGGGAAACGCTTCACGTTCCCCCCGGGTCCCCCCTTTTTGGCTTACTGCACAAAAACCCAGACTCCTTTAAAAGTGGAAAAGGTCACTTTAATGTGACAGGCCAAAGCTTACAATTAAACGCTTACCTGGCTCCATGGCCTTACAAACTAAAGAACTATTTTAAACAACCAATTAAATAATTAAACATTTTTATTTTCCCCCAACAATTAAATATTTAAATAAACCACTTGCTCCTTAACTATCCCTTGGACCCTACCGTCTCCCTATCACTTTTGCAGGCGTCCCGCTTTCTCCCCGGGGCCATGCCCCTCCAGGCTCAATACCTGTTCCCCTGGGGTGGCCCGCTTGTGCAAACAGCATCACCCCCTCCTTTCTTGTGCCATTCCCCCATTGTGCTTCCCTTCTCCCCATCTAAAGGGGCCATGCCCCTGGCACCAGAAAAACCCACCCCTGAGGTGTTCTTTCTGCCCCACCCCCACACCATTTCTCTTTACCTCCAATTCTTTAACCAATCTCCCAGCTAAGAACCCAAATCCGCCAGGTAATGATTATTCCCAGTTATCGACAAGTGTACACCATCCTCTCTAAAGATCATGAATCCCTCATAGACAATTTCCTTATGGTCCACAACCTGTACCGCCACCGAGGCGCAAAACTTTACCATCTCTCTGTTTATACCTTTCCTAGCCCGCTCAATTGCTCCCTCACTTCTCGAACCCCCCCACACTCTCTGAGGCAACTATTTAGTCCAGACTACCTCTGCTTTAGACCACATTTCATGAACCCATACTAAATCCCTTTTTATGTTCCAGAGAAGAGCCACCCCTGTATCCCTTACCAGGTCATTCTCCCCAGCATGAATAATCACCACCTCTGGAGCCCCACAACATTCCCTCAAACCCGTCAACATAGGTAGCAACTGATCCCACCGCAGACCCCCTAACCCATACCATCTTACACCACATCCTAATAGCTACACCCCAATTGCCTGCCAAGAACCCTTTTCTCTGCTTCTTTCCCAGCCCATTTAACAATTGAGTGGCCGACAATCCATATTTGCGCGAACTCCCCCTCCTTTCGCACATCATCTGAAAAAGAAATTACAAAATAACTTAAAAATTAAAACATCCTGACAAAAAAATTCTCCAAAAGGTCCTCTGACACCTTCCTTCACAATTGCCCTTTACCAAAATCCCTGACATACCCCATATATCTTCCGGACCTCCAACGCCCCTAACTTTTCACCTTATCCTCTGAAAAACCCAAACTACTACCTTCCGATGCTGCACCCATCCTAAAAGAATGTGTCCCAAAATCCCCTGCCTTTTCCCCTACCTTTCGCAACACCCCCAGAACTTGGGCCGCTGAAACCGGCGCCCCCTCAACATGCTGAAAAACTAAACCTGCCCTTTCCCCACAACGCTCCCTCCACACTCTGCCCGCCTGAACGGGCATAAATCATTGCTCCCTCGACCCAGCAAAACCCAAGAGCCCTTTCCTTTTTGATCCGTCTTAGACCTTCTTATCTTGATGTCCAAACCTGATTCTGTAATCTGAACATCTTCCCATTGCAATCCCCCTAACCCACCTTTTCCCCCCACCAACTCAGAAACCCGAAAAGCCCCAAAGAATAACCAAGTAAAACAAGTCCTAAACAGCTCCTCTTCTGATACCGACCAGCAAACTCCCCCCAACACCTTAACCAACCTCTTTAGCCATTCCGCCGATATCGGTCTCCTCTTATCCTTCTCCCTCTTACTCTCCCTTGCCCATCCTTCTAACATCCTGCTCGCCATTTCCCCGCCGCTCGGCTGAAAACCCCAAAACCATTTCCCATAGAAAGCAATCCCAGCCAGCTTCCCCGCAATAGTGGCCCTAGACCAGCCCCTGTCCATACACCTCAAGAGAAAATTCATGACATCCTCCCTCCTCCGCTCTTCCGCATCCCATCTACCCTTCCAGCTACGAGCCCACCCCTATAAAATCCTCCCAAGCCCTCCTGTATGACTCCTTAGATGCCGAGGCCAGTGACCCCTCCACCAAAGCAAGCGCTCTCAGCTTCCTATCTTCCACAGCTCCTCCGGAATCTGCTGCCCCTCCTGATCCGCATCTGGAGCCAATCCACGGAATCTCTGCCATTGAAAACGAGATAAAGCATCAGCGATGCCATTATCCTTCCCTGGCACATGTGTTGCCTTGAACATCACATTCAATTCCATGCAACGCAGAACAAACTCTCTCTTCAGCCTTGCCACCCTCTGATACCTTGCTGAATGCCTGTTCACTACATGAACCACACATTTGTTGTCAATGTTGAAATTTACTTTCTTATTCTGCAAATTCTTTCCCCACAACTCCAATGCCACCAGCAAAGGAAAAAATTCAAGAAATGCTATACTCCTTCCTTCTTTCAACCACAGCAATGGCCACTTCTCCGCACACCAGTTTCCTTCCCAGAAAACACCGAAACCTCCAGCTCCTGCTGCATCAGAAAATATCTGCACCTCCCATGTCACCGTGTCTCCCTGCAACCACATTGACACTCCGTTATAGCTCTCCAAAAAACATAGCCAAATTCTGCAATCCTGCCGCACTGCGCCTGATACTCTTATCCGATGATGTGGGCACTTCGCTACCGCCATAAACCTCACCATGTTCCTACAAAAAGTCTGCCCTGGGGCCACAACTTTGCATGCAAAATTCAGATACCCCACCAATCTCTGCATTTCAACCAGCATCATTTTCTTGGCCCCTACAGCTATCTCCAGCATTCCTACCAATTTGCTCACCTTGTCGTGCGGCAAGCATGAGGTCATGGCCACTGAATCCAGTTCAATTCCTAGAAATGTCAGAACCACTGCCGGTCCTTCTGTTTTGTCTTCCGCGAGAGGCACCCCCAACTCTCTCATCAATTCCTGAAACAACTTTAGTATTTCCTTGCACTCCCTCTCTCTTTCTGCCCCGCTAATGAACAGAAAATCATCCAGGTAATGTAAAACACTCTCCCATCCCGAGCTAAATGAGAAAGCCCACTGTAAGAAAGAACTGAACCATTCAAACAAAGCTCAGGAAATCGCACACCCCATTGGCAAAGCTTTATCTATGTATATGCTGTCCTCAAATTGCAGATCTAACAGCCAAAAATCCTCCGGGTTCACCGGCAACAACCTGAAAGCCGCCTTAATGTCACATTTGGCCATGAAGGCCCCTCACCCCTTCTTTCCTCACCAACTCCACCGCCTGGTCCACACTTGCATATATAACCCCACATTCCACCGGGGCAATGAAATCATTGACCGACATGCCCTCCGGCCATGACAAATGGTGTATCAATCTGAGCTCCCCTGGGGCTTTCTTGGGCACCACCCCCAGTGGGGATATAACTAAGTCACCCGGCAGGTCCTCAAATGGCCCTACTATCCTTCCTGCCGCAATTTCTTTACTCAATTTCTGTCTTACCACTTCAACATTATCCTTGGCTGACTTCAAGTTTTCCGCCCACCGACACACCCTTGGGCCCTGGTACCCTAGTCTGAAACTCTGAGAAAACCCCTCACTCAAAATCTTAGCTCCTTCCCTGTCTGGATAAAATTGCAACCATTTCTGCAGCACCTCCACTTTAATTGGAGTAAAAGCTTTTCCCCACAACCCCTCTACCGGATCCTCCCCCCATCCCCCCGTCTCCCTGTTGGGAACACTGAGTGAGAGGGTGTCTTCCTCCACATTTGCTACACTCCACTCGTGCCTGAAACAACATAAATTCCTTGTGCAGCCGTCCTTATTAAACACCCAGCACGCTGCTGAGGACTGTCCTCCACCTGCTCACCCTGCCCCCTCATGGGCGGGGCAAACAAGAAAGGGCTGGTAAGGCACAGGCAGCCCACTTGCTGTGTGCAATGTCGGGCAGGCCTCGTTGGAGCCATCCAATGCAGCCAAAGATCCATATCTATCTCTCCCCAGACAGCCTGACTGTCTTCTGCCATTCTTGCTCTGAATTCCTCATCATAGCATACCCAGGCAAGACCCCCAAAACTCATGAAAGCCTTTCTAATCACGTCCATGTATTTAAGCAGAGCCACGCATCGCTCCGGAAATTTCTCACAATATACACTGGCATAAATGATAAATGCCGACGTCCAATTCTCAATAGTCACCGGAACCCTTGGGCACGAAGCCAGCTCCCTCACTTCCTCCTTAGACCCCTCCTTTGCTCTCACTTCCCTATGGAGCAGCTTAAAAACATCTACAAATTTCCCCACCTGAATCTTTTCCCTGGTCGCTGCCATCAAGTGCGCCCCCAAAGGTTTCGTGATACCCATGTATGGCAATTTCTTCTCCTTTCCTTTCCCTTCCACCTCCTTTTCTTTTGCAACTTGCTCCTCGAGCACCAATGGCTACAACACTTTATCTGTTTGAACCTCCACTGAGAAAATGCCCTTATGATCCCCCAAGGCTCCAATGGCCTGTACACCAACTTCTTTCCTTACCCTTTGCAGACCAGGCCCTTCATTTCTCTTCCCCCTTCCCGTGTCCCCTCTCTGCCATGCAGAAGACCATTCCCTTTCCCGCTCACCTCTTTCAACACAGCCGTCTGCGGTCTGACGTCCACACCGATGCTCCTCATCTCTTTCCTGAGAGGGCTCCTACTGCGGGGACAAAAAATGTCAGCAGACTCACCCAGCCAATTGCTCCCCGGACCTCTTTCCCTCCAACCGCTCTGGACCAGTCTATCCCAATCCCCCCTCAAACTTCTTCTCTCCTCCCCCCTTTCCCTTACAGCCCTATAACCTTCTTCCTCCCACTGCCCCACATAATCCTCTAAACCAGCTTCATCACCCAGTAACTACCATTGTGGATGCGAGCTCACGCCCAAGTTGAGTCGATGTTCTTCCTGCGAGCCCGGGGCATCGGCCCCGCCACTCCTTTGACGTCTTCTCTGCGGGGCCGCAGCAACCCCTGCCTGGTCCTCTTCTCTCGGGCGAGATGTGGAGTCCTCCACCCTGTAATCCTCCTCGCTAGGGGCTGTTCTGCACCCTCTAGGCTTTCCTTGCTCTGACCAAGGAGGGCCGTACTAAAACCCTCTACCTCCACCTGAACAGCAGGGGCTGCGCAGCGCCCTCCGCCCTCACTCCTCCTAATCAGGGGGGCCGTTCTGCGGCCCCCTCTAACCTCCTCAATTGACGGGGACCACTCTCTCCCTCTCCCAACTGCACTGTTACGCAGGAATTTTCCCCCTTCTCCCCTCTGTCCTGTCACCCCTTTCTGTGCCCCATCACTGCTCCCACTATGGTTCCCTTGAACCACCTCTTTTTGCACACTCCTAACCTCTCCTCTTCTATCAGTAACTACCTCCCTCTCTGGCTCCCTACCCGAAATCATTTCTCCCCCGACGGCCCTCCTATCTATCTCCCTCCTCAACTTCCTGCCCTTGGATTCCCAAACCTCCCCTCTCCCTGCCGCGGGGGTACAAGCCACCACTGCTGCGAGAGCCCCATCTGCCGCTGCTCTATGCTGCAGCCTGGCCTCAACTACCTCCCCTTCTCCAGTTACTTTCCCTAGTGCCCCTTCCAATTGGGCCTTAGATGCGATGCTAATCATTTTAAGGGCCTCCCTTAGAGCCCTAGCATCCACTAAACCCTTCTCGCTATCTCCCTGGCCCACCATCGTGACACAACTAATCTGCCGTGCACTTAAATATGCCCCTCTGCTGGTTAACTAGCTAACCTAGGGTCCCGAGCCCAAATCTACCCGTGGACCTACACCTTCAAATGAAAAAACCCAGAAAAAGGGGGGTACTGGGCTAAAAAACGAATATCTTTTCCCAGAGTCGATTAACTCGTAACAAATACATATTGGCAATATGTAATACCAAAATAATATTCTAAAAGAATTTTTATTTTTTATTTTTTTTTATTTTCCTTCCCCCCCCCCAAATACTGCCTTAGCCCTTAAAAAACCCCTACCCCGGCAGATAAAATGCTAAAGAAAAATAAAGACCAAAATTAAGCAGCCCAACAAACAGAGTGGCCCAAAAGCGTCCATGTCACACTGCCCTCTGGCGTTGTGAAAGCCCTACCACACTTAACTGAGAAGAAATGGCGTGGGCCCTACAAAAGGAGCGCACAGCCCCTCTGTCCCACGATGGTTACCAATAAGCCCCAAAATACAAGGATTCCTCCCAACCTTATAACTTCAAACAAATGCTACCCCTTGGATATTCTGTGGCATATACCCAGAAATGGCCCAGACGCAGAACAGTGTGCCGTCCCTTTAAGGGATCCGCACTACCTCACGCTGTACAACGGCAGCTACCGCGCACAAGCGCGACGTAGCAGCCACTGCCAATGCAGCTTCTCTCGCAGGTTTGGAGGAGGAACTGGCCTGCGGAGTCCCTACGGAGCACTAATAATGTGCTAAATAAAGACACAGGGGGCAAGGAAAGCACCCAGACAATGACAAACTGACCTATCCTCCCACCGAACACCCCCAACTAACCAACAGCACGTAAAACGTGCCGGCCAAAAACCAAAAATAAACCCCCACAGAGAAACCCCAAAACTCCTGCACTTCCCCAGAAAGACGAACGCGCGGTACCCAACGACCAGACGTACCTTATTTACGGCAACCTCAATAAACAATTTATAAAATATCTATAATATATAAAATGCCTACCTACTCACCCCTAACTATACTATCCACACCTCACCTCTTCACAAAACCCCCCCACACCAGGCCCAATACATGGAAAGCTCGGGAGCAGACGACAGGACTCACAATCTCCAAGTCCAACCGTTGCCTGGCTCCCGAACCTTTCATGGCCTCTTAAATACCCAGGTTGTAAGAGGATTCAATCCAACACTACAGCTAAGTCAACGCCTAGTCTGGAATACTGAATGAAAACCCTTATTGATATATCTTTAGGTCCAGTTCATGCGTTCTGGATGACTACCCTTATATAACACCCCTCTCTTGGAATCCCCCTGACCCCACTAAGCCAAGAAGTAGTTCTGTTTTGCAAGTTAAAAGGGTTTATTTGATGATTTAAACAATAGATATATATATGACACTTTATAATAAATTAATAATTGAATAGCACACTTAATCTGATATGATAAAGATTGACAACAGAGAATCTGGCACTAGCACACTTCTTTATAATTACTAAGGAGTTGAGATGAAATGGATAAGGTAACACACTGGTAATTAGGAACAAAAGTATAATGTGGTAGAGGATGCTTTATGTAAGCTCAGGTGGATGCAATATTCAATGAATGCAGTACAGAAAATACTCAATATGATTTCAACCAAACAATGTAATCACTTTTCTCTGGCAATCCACTCCCCCCCTCTTTATGCAATGCAAGGGAAAGGGAGGAAAGCACGCAGTTCTCAAAAATGCAATCAATGTAATCAGTTCACCCCAGCAAGCTTAAAGAAAACAGATAGGAGTTTTGAAAACACAGGCCCAAATTGCTTTGATATGTGCTGGCAATGAATGAGAAATATGCTGGAAACGCTTTTAATTCCCTTTCAGAGGTTCAGGGTGAGTGGTATCTAGTTAATATTAGTCCAGGCTCACACTAGCAATGATGTAGGGATAGTTAGCAGGTTAAAACGAATTTCTGGCAAATGGAAAGCAAACAGCAGCAGTGGGTGGGAATGCGGTTCTAGGTGCGATTCAAAGCTAAGATTCTAAGCTTTCAAATAAAAGTTATTGCAAGTCTCTAGCACAAACGGTTGCGGAGATATGAGCAATTTTGTGAAGGTCGTTTTTCAGATTTGAAATTTTAAAAGCTCAAAAGACAAGTGCAGCTTGCAACTAGAAAATGACAAGTGACAGCTATGCAAATGACAGGTGACAGCTAGGAGGCAGTTCTACTTAGGTTAAATAGATTGAATTAGATGAATTTAAACTAAGAGATTGGTTCTACACAGTTCTGCTGGGTACTCACACTATATTCTTGAATTAAATGGGCCTCATCACGGATCTGGTCAGGGTTTTAGACTGGACTCTGGTCTGGTCTGGTCTGGCCTCTGCACTTCACAGTGATCTGGGTCAGCTCTCTCTGCTGGTCTGGGTCTCTCTGGGTACAGCACTGCTTTCTCTCTGGTTCTCTTAGTTCTGGATAGATTGAAGTCTCTAGTTTGGCTTTCTGGAGGTTGAGGGAGGTAAGTATGGATTTTTCCGGCAGAGCGTCCCGCTGCAGATGGATTTGGAAAGTCCCTATCTGTCCTGTCTGTCTGCTTTTATGTGTTTAGAATGTGGGTGTGTTCTAGCATCACTGACCCTACCTCTCTCTCAGCTTCTAATTGGTCAAACTTCCATTTATCATTTGATTGGGGAATGAACTGTGAGTCAGCGTGATGTCATTTTACAGCCTGCAGAAAGTCCACTCCTCCTGTCAACTTACACACAAATCTAGATTTGAAACAAATACATATTTGCAGAGGTACAAATTGTTTTAAAATCATATGCACCCATCATGCATTACAGGAGGCATCCCCTGTTCAAACTCTGCTCTTCCTGGGAGCTTGCATTCAAAAATGGCAACTTCTAGCACTTTTTAATGTGCTAAACAACATTGGATCTTCATTAAATTTTATACAACTGTTCCTCACATATCTACCCACATACCAATGCATTTTCGTTTGTCTAGCTGAAACAGGGAGTCTGTAATATTAATAAACAATGGGGTTTTGCCCCAGAACATCACACAAATTCGAGTTTAGTCTTGAATTAAAGGTACATTTTTTAAATTAAAGCTCTCAAAGTTATACATTTCTGTCATTTGATTACCAAGAGTTATCAGTGTTTTTGTAAAATATATATTTTTCTTTCAATTCAGTTCTCAGAGTGTTGGAGTCCGCCTCCAAGACTTGGGTGGGTCAGTCCTCTGGGCAGGCAGGGCTTTGTTGACATTACACAGTCAAAATCAACATATTCCTTTCAGAGGAAAGGGGCCATTGTGTGGTCTCTGGGAAGCTCCCAGCCAGTCTGCCTTCTATCAATCAAGAGGTCATGTGAGATTCTAACTCCTGGTGTGAGCTCTGGAGGTGAGAGGGTTTCCCAGGCTTCAGGCCTCTGGGAACAGCATGTGGCTAATTTTTAATTAAAATGCAGCCTTTGAAGTCAGCTAAGTCAAATCCCTTTGTCAGCTACTGCACTCAGTTCTCCTGTCAGAGTTTAGACCGCCAGCGCCCCCTTGAGGATTTTGTTGGTACTGCATGCAATTTTGGGATTTTCTAGGATTAATGCATTCTAAAGAGGAATGGTTCTTACATGGTAGTAAATCCTTGCTTAACATTGTTTTGATGGGGCTCCTTACAGTAAGATGGTTATGTGGAACCCCACAAAAAGGGTTGAATCTTTAAAGTGGTCCAATGAGTCACGATTTCAGCAACTTTTTGACATCAGTAACAGTGGATTTTGTTAACAAAGACCTTTCTTTACACTGGTGGGTGGCAAGTTAGGTAACCATTTTGGTGTGCGCACAAACTGCGCAGCTTTCCTGGATTTCAGCGCACATGTGGGTTTTCCGCCATCTTGAATTTTCTAAGCCCACAGCACCAAATGTTGCAGCATGATAGCTTAAACGTGGGTCAGGACACCCAACAAGCCCCCCCACGCGACTGCACTTTGAATTTGAGTCGATGGGGAGTCGCGTGCCCATGGGTTTTGACCCACGCACCGGTCTGTCCGCATAATCTTCTTCCTCTTCTGTAGATGGCACAGTTCAGCATCTTCTTCTCCATCCGGTACTGATCGATCGGTTCTCCTCGCCAGTCCTGATGGGAGTATTGGGCGGTCCACTGAGCCCATTGGATCTTCGTTCCCGGTCTCCGGATCACCCTCCTTGGCCAGTCTCAAGGTCTTCTTTCTCCTAGGACGACAAAGGAAGAGCGGCAATACCTACTCATAGACGTTTTTCCACCACTGTTGAGATGGTGGGACAGCATATGCATTTCATCATGACGAAACATTACATTCTTACTTTGATAAAGAAAACAGTATAACTAAGAGACAGTTTCATGCAAATCACAATATTTTAGAGACTAGATGTGGTATGTTTTATGATTGGAACTGAATTAGTCTGAGACAGTACCCGCTAGGATTCCAGAGGATTCCTCCAGTTGTTGCAGAGTGTGCCTGGGATGGCAACATTTCAACTGGTTTATGTGGACCCACTTGTCTTCCCCCTCTGCCGAACCGCCTTTGGGGATGCGGATCTTGTAGGCCACAGGGGAGATCTTATCGACGATCTCAAAGGGTCCCTTCCATGTAGGCAAAAATTTGCGCTGCTTGGCCTGGTTCCTTTGGAAGTTGTATAGATAGACCCGGTCTCCCACCTGATATTCCTTCCTGGAAGTTTTCAGGTCATAATGGGTCTTCATGCTATCAGCTGATCTTTCTAGATTCCGCTGAGCATAAGCAAAAGCATGTTGGAGGTGTTTCCTTAAATTCTCTACATACTCATGAGTAGTGGAGGCATTTATCAGTGTCTGCTCTTGGGTCCTGTAGAGCAAATGCTGAGGAAGCACCATCTTGCGCCCAGTCATCAACTCAAATGGTGACATTTTGGTTGCAGATGAAGGGGTAGATCTGATGGCCATTAGGACCAGAGGTAATCGGATATCCCAACTTGGCCCAGAATCTGCCACAAACTTCTTTAATATGCTCACAATTGTCCGGTTATATCTCTCTACTGCCCCAGAAGAAGCTGGTCTATAAGCAATATGCAGCTTTCTCTTGACCCCCAGTATCTCCCACATCTTTGTCATTACTTCACTGGTGAAGTGGCTACCTCTGTCTGACTCAATCCTTTGAGGTAGACCAAAACGGGAAAAGATGTGGTTAATCATCAAGGCCGCTGCAGTTTCTGCCTTGCAATTTGGGGCTGGGAGACATTCCACCCACTTGGTAAACAAGCATGTCACGGTCAACATGTACTTATTCCCCCTAGCCGAGCGAATCACAGGGCCTACAAAGTCGATTTGTAAATCTGACCATGGCAGTGTCATTCCCCTCTTTTGTAAAGGCGCCCGGTGTGTGAGGGATGATGGCTGAAATTGTGCACACACAAGGCAACCCTTCAGGTACTGGTCGAGGTCCTGCCCCATGTGTGGCCAGTATGCAACCTCTCTTAAGATTTCCAATGTTGTGTGAAACCCCCTATGACCGGCAGTGGCCGCATCATGGGCGTGACTTAACATCAGGCTTCGGAATGAGGTAGGAACCACCCACTGATCGTGGCCAGCTTTGGATTTCCTTACCAACAAACCGTCTTGGATCCGGAACATTTTGGGACATTTCATCAACACTCTTAGGTCCTCTTTCCCAATGTAATCGGTATCCGTCAGGGGAAAGTTCTCAGGGTCCTCAAGGTGCTGGTAAAATTTACCAATTATTGGATCCCCCTTCTGAGCAGTAATCAAATCAGCATCAGGGGTCTCCTTACTCCATTGTGCAATTGAGAGGTCGTTGTGAGCATTTGTCTGGGACCTAGTGATGGCAGTGACCTGGATTTCCCCCAACAGGGACTCAATCTCAATTAGATCCCCTTGGATGGCCCCGGTTTTGGCCAGCTGATCAGCTAAGTCATTTCCAGTTTTGTCTGGTCCCTCTACTTTGGAATGACCCTTGATCTTCTTCCAATAGATGGTCATCCCATTCGAGGTGACCAGATCATCAATGTTTTGGATCAACTTCCCATGTTTCAAGGGTTTGTTGTTAGCACATACCATGCCTCTGGTCTTCCAATTAACCAGGTGCTCCACGAACCCGTTCCGTACATAATCCGAATCTGTGATTATGACCAGTTCGTGGAGTTGATGCTGGACAGCAGTGAGGATGGCCTGATGCACAGCCATCAATTCTGCCACCTGACTACTTCGGGGACCAATTTTGTATCCAGCGGAGGGTTCTGGGGACTCATTCACCCATGCATTCCCTACACCGGCCACCAGTTCTTTCTCCCCGTTGTTGTCGACATGGTAAGAGCATCCATCCACATACACAGTGGGCATTCCCTCACACTTGTCTTCTTCAAAGACTTTGTGGGGGGAATTAAGGTATGCCTCCATGTTGTCCTTTATTTTTAGACTTTCGTCCTCGAGACAGTTTTCTCTGGCACAATCATGCAAGTCAGCCAGACCTTGCGCGAGGGGACTCTTCTTGTTTTGGCCATATCTGACCTCCACAGGAAAGCCTTGCATTGACAGAATCCAGGAAGTAATTCGGGAATTACTCACATTTCCGGCCCGGATTCTGTCACTTTGGAGATATTGCAGAGGCTGGTGTGGAGTCTCCACTATGATGTGTTCCCCCTGGATAAACGGGCGGTAATTCTTCAATGCCCACACCGTTGCCAGGAGTGCCTTCTCACAATCGTTGAATTTTTCCTCCACAGAGGATAAAGTTTTGCTCGCATAGGAGATTACTTTATTGACCTTGTCATGCTTTTGATATAATACTGCCGTCAAGCACGTATTAGAGAACCCCGTCTCCAGGAAGAACTCCTTGTTTCTGACAGGGTAAGCTAGGCAAGACGCTTGTGAGAGGCTTCTTTTGAGTTGTTTTACTGCCTCGGCTTGTTCTGGACCCCATTCCCACTTGACCCCCCCCTTCAGGAGATGAATCAGGGGTCTGGTGATCTCTGCGTAGCCCTCAATGAACTTTCTGCTGTAATTAGTCAGTCCAAGGAGGCTCCTTAGTTCCCGCAGAGTTGTGGGGTCTTTCAGTTTCTGAAGTGCTTCCACTTTCTTTTCCTGGGGACAGAGACCCTGAGGAGTAATCTCATGCCCCAAGAAGTTAACACGGGTTCTACACCACTGTGCTTTCTGAAAGGAAAGTTTTGCTCCGGCGGCCCTCAACTGTGTCAGAACATAATGGATCTCCGCTATATGTTCCTCCACAGATGAACTTTTGATGAGGACATCATCTACATAAGCCAGGTTACCCCTTGCACCCAGGTCGGGCATGGCCTTATGTAGGAAAATATTGAACTCATTACCGGAGTTAAGGTATCCGAAGGGAGTCCGGGTCCATGTGTACTGCTGGCCCCCAAAGGTAAAAGCCAGCTTGTATTGGTCCTCCTTACTGACAGGGACAGTCCAGTATCCATTGGTCAGGTCTATTGCAGTGAATACCTGTGACCCCTGGATCTGGGCCAGCCCTTGGTCAATGTAGGGCAGAGGCCATCGGGAAGTATGGACCCGTTTGTTGAGCTCCCTGAGGTCGGCGCAGAGTCTCCACTGGCCGTTTGGCTTCAATATTCCCAGCACCGGATTATTGAAGGTGCTGTGGACTGGACGGATTATTCCCCGGGACTCAAGGTTCTTAATTATTTCAGTAAGGGACTCCATTGATGCGAGAGGCAAGCGATATTGCTTCACAAACACAGGAGTCATGCCAGGGTCCGTGGGGATTGTGGTTGTGTGGATGTCAGTGCGACCACAGTCATACGAGTCTACCGCAAAGAGATCTTGGAAATCCAAGAAAACTTGTTTCAACTTTTGCTTTTGTTCCAGAGTCACACAGGCATCAGCTAGGTTGACTCTCTCTTCCACCATCTGCCTGAAGCCTGGAAAGACTTCTGGTTTGGCTATCTCCGCGGCCTCCTCCAGCTGGGTGGAGAAGTCCCTGGTCAGAGTGCTGATTTGGACCGGAGGCTTCAGGTGGGAAAGGCAGCCCTCATGGACCTGGAAAATCACCTCATCCCTCCTGAAGTCACAGGTCACATCTTCCTTACCATAGGGGCAGGAAGTGTACACCAGGAAGTTCCCCCCATGCCGGGTAAAAATCCTGTCTGGTGTTGCGTTGTCATCACTGTCACTGTCAAAACAGTCCTTGGGGATGGGTCCTAACAGTTCATTTACAAGATCAATGGAGAAATGTCGGTCATCAACCGCCATTCCAATAATGGTGCCTGCGGCTAGAGTAATACTCTTTAAGTCGCTGTTATCCACCTCTATTAGAATGGGGTCATGTTCTATGTTGACTAATGGAGTCGGGTTTACCCCCAACCCTTGCTGTTGGAGAGAAGCATTTAGATGTATGTAAGCATCAGGGTTTTTCAACTCTTGTCCCCTTTTAACTTTCACTTCCAGGGAGAATTGTCGGGTCCTTTCTGGGATGGTGACTTCCTCTTTAACCTGAATTTCAACTGCATAAGGTAGCAATTGAGCTGACCTAAATGCTTTTTCTGGATCATCAAAGCCCATGGGATTATCCGCTAATCGGGACCAAGCTTTGAAGTTTATTAGGTCCAAACTAATGGCAAAGCGATTGAGAATGTCACTGCCTAAGTAAAAGGCGGCAGTGACGTCTCGCACGACCCAACAATTATGGACTATGCTCTTGTTGCCAATGGAGATTTTGAGCATACACCTGCTTGGCAGGAGATGTTTGGAGTCAGGTGCTTCCAGGTCCATTTCCCATTTGTCTATCAGTTTGAAGGTGGGAATGGCTGGATCTTTTGGGAGTTGGCGGAACATGGCTTCGCTGATGAAGCTCTTACCGTTGTTCACACACACTCGAGCGAGAACAGAGTCCTTCCCATCATTTAACTGAACAGGGATGAACAACTGCTCTCCAATTTGCTGAATATCAGCCAGGCTTTGAGCTGATTTCACATCTTTCTGGACTATAGGAGTGGGGGTTTCTGATTGTGGATTAGTATAGAATTTCAGAGTGTTTCCTTCCAGCGTGGAATACCACTTTAGACTGGAAGGAAGGTTGATTTTCAGAAATAGAGAGGACCCCCCATCACCAGTCTGTTGTCCTACTGCTATTACCGTCACGTCTGGAATTTGGTTGTTCTGGAAGTGAAATTCTACTTGGTCAGATTTTTGTTCAACCATGTGGCATGTGCCGTTTAAACTAACATGGTTGACACTCTGTTTTAATTTTATCGGTCGGCTAGTCTGAGTCCAGAGGACCTTGTTTACGCAATCTATTAGGGGTGACAACCTTCTCAGGAGGTCATTCCCTAGTAAACAAGGGGTGCCCTCTGGGGTCACAACTATGACCGGGTGTTTCAACTTATGTCGCCCGATCTTAATGTCCAAGTCTGCCGTCCCCTCGACGGGAATTTCCTTCCCGTCAAAGTTCTGCAGTTGTCCAGGAAGAGAGGTGAGAGGAATTTGGTAATTCTCTCCCCTTCCTGCATTCAGTTCGTCAAAGGCCCTTCTGGACAGAAGGGTAGCTTGAGATCCAGTGTCCACCAGTGCTGAGATTGTACCCTGCCCCTGTACTTGTACCGGGGCATAATATCTTCCCTCCTTCTCCTCAAGGGGGCACAGATAATGTACATTTTTGGACAACTGGTGGGCTAATTTTCTGGTTTTGGACATCGCTAGCGAGGAGATTTGGGCAGAATTCTGTGGAGAGTCTTGGAAATCTGAAAGAAAAATTTTGCAACTGGAGATCAGAGCCATTGTGGGTTCCCCTGGCTCCGTTTCTGGGCCGCCCCCCCCTTTTTGGAGGCAGTCGCCAGGATGGGTTTGAACCAGGGGATTTTCTTGCTGTTGGTTCTGGGATGAGATGGTGGGCGGCGGTAGCTCAGTCTCCACATCTCCCCAGTCTGGATTTGCATCCCTAGGGACCCATTTTTCTTTGGGAGGAGTTCCCCCCTATCTGAAGGAGAAGATCCTTTTCCCAGGATCCTCTGAGGATCCCTCTCCCTCAAATTGGAAGATCTGTACCTCCTCCTCAAACTGAGTCTGTTTGGGTCTTTTGTTTCTCCTACCCCCCCTCTGCTCCTTAGGAGGCAGACTTTCAGGGGCAAGAGATTTTGTTTCCGGTTCCTGGGTTTCCAGGGGCTGTTTACAAGTGAGGAAGGAAGCTTCCTCGAAGGCTTTACACCCCCCTTCCCTTTGTGCCTCCTCCCTGGGAACCGGTGATTTATCGGGGTGCTGCCCCCGTCATTGTTCTGGAGCACCAGGTCCAGAGTTGGGTGCGTTCTGCGCCGGCATGCTGATCTGAGGGTTCTGCTGTGCCCTCAGTATATGACCCATATCCCGCGCCATGTTTTGAACCTGGCGCTCTAACTGGGAAACCCGCTCAGGCTGATACGGGGCCCTGTTTTCTCCCCTGGGTTGATCCCGGGAAGGGTAGCTGTCCCTCCTCTGGTAGTACCCCTGGTTGGGAAGATTTTGGTACCCCTCCACCCTTGGCCTCCCCTCTCCCGGATTCAGTGGTCTGGGCTCAGGGAATTGAGGAAAGAAGGATGGATGATTTTGGGGTTGGAAGTCGGGTGGATATCTGGGGAAAAAGTTCTGCCCAGGGTTTGGTAAATTTCTGCCCTCCTGTGGGAAGTTTGGAGGGAAGTTCCCTGGGTTAGGTGCTTGGCTGGATCCCCCCCCTTGGGCTGGAGGAGTCCACACATAACCCAGGATGGGTCTGTTACCTTTGTAGCGAGGACTTACATAGTCAGGAGAGCGAGGGACCCCATTTGTGGGGCTGCCTCCCTGGCTCCCTGTCTGCGACTGGCCCGAGGACCTTCTGGGCCTAGCATTATTAGGTGCAGGTAGGTTTTTAGGCTCCCCCATCTCCAAATCCAAAACGGGGGTGACCTTTACCTCTGCCACCTTGGCAGCAGCAGGGGTGCTGTTGGCTTTGGGGTTTTTCTGGGCATTGCTTTTATTTTCTATGGGCTTCTGCACCTCATAGATGCGGGTAGCCTGTTCAATGACCCAGTCTAAAGATCTTTTCTCGTGAAAATCCCTCACGAGCTGGGTCATGATATATTTGGGCAAGGCATGGAAAAACGTGTTTATAAATTCACGGCTATCCGTGCGCACCCTTCTTGTGGTCTGTGCAAAAGCCCGCTTTAACTCCTGCACAAATTCTTGTGGGGCCTGATCCTCCCCACATTGCAAATTGTAGGCTGCCTTGCGAGCCTCTTGAGGATTTCTGTGAACAGAAAAATGTTTCAGGATGGCCGCCTTATAGGTGGACCATCTTAAATGATTTTGGTCCTCCAGCCCCGCAAAGAAACTGGAGTATTCCGGGGAGAAGGTCCACTTTACATATTGAATGCAGCTTTGGCTGTCCTTCAAATGGAAAGTCTCCATCATTTGTTCAAACAACTCTAAGTGCTCCCAAACAGAATACTTAGCGTTCTTATGGTAAGGCGTGATGACGCTCCTGATCGCCTTAATCTGCTTTAAGGGGTCCTTGAGCAAGGCCCTTTTTGCCTTATTGGCCTTTTTGGTTCGGGTAACCCTTGTCCATTCTTCGTCGCACTCAGAGGCACTGCTCCCAGAGGTTCCCGTCTGTTCTTCCAGGTTTTCCCGGATTCTGCGAGCCTGGGAATGGCTGGCAGAATGTGGGGACCTGGTCTCCTGTGTCCTGCGCAGTTCAGAGGAGTCTTCAGATTCCTCCTTGCTGTCAGGATTTGATGGGTACCCCCTCCACTGACCTAACTGGGCAGAGGTTTTCAGGATGCCCTTAATGGGCCTACTCTCCTGGGGTTCCCCACTGAACTGTATTGTACTTGGGTGCCCATACCCGGATGCCCACCCCTCCATTCCTGGATGGTACTGGCCTATGAGCCCCATGCTTCTGGCTGGATAGTAATCTGCCATCCCTGTGGCCCTGTGCTCATGTGCGCCAGGGGACATGGGGGTGGCAGAGTCCAGGGACTGAGAGGTATGAGGGCCTCTGGTACTAGGGCTCCTGAGGTTATGCTCCGGAGTTTCCATTTCCCAGCGAACCTCATCTCTATCCGCCCCTGCTCCCTGTTGCAATGCAAGAGCCTGCATTTGTGCCTTCAGTTCCTCAGTTAAGGCCTTACTCGACTCTATCAGTCTCTCCTGCATCGCTACCTGCTGTTGGAGCCTATCATTGTGTTGACAGAGGGCCTCATTTTCCCTCTGTACTTCCTGGTTGGTCCTGGAGAACTGGGCCAGTCTTTGCTGCAGGAGGGTTACCTCCTGAGCTGTGTCCCTATTGGCCTGCTCCTTTCTTGCTAGAGCATCCTCCACCCTCCTGGTGTGCTCTAGCAAGTTCTGGTTTTCTTTTTGGAGGTCACCCAGTCCCTGGTGGGCCAGGTGATTTTCTTCCATTTTCCTTTTTAAATGGCAGACTTCCTGGCCTAAGGCGTCTCTTTCCTGACTAAGAGCCTGCATTTGTGCCGCCAGGTCGTCCCTTTGCCTTTGGAAGGCACCAGCTTTCTGGCGCTCCTGATCAAACTCTGCCTGGGTATCCAGGTCTTTCAGGATCAGTTTATTGCTCTCCTCTTTCTCTCTGTCTAGTTGGATTTGCAGGGTGGCTACCTGCTCTGTGCATGCCCTGTTGAAATTGATCTGTTGCTCCAGCTTTTTCTGGCTCTGCAGTAAGGAGTCCAAACTGTCTTGGTGCTCCTTCTGCAGGGCCAGAAATCTAGTATCCTGTTCTGACTTTTCCTTTTGCAGCACATCCATATCCTCCTTTATTTTAGTAATGTACAGTCTGCTGTCATTTTCTGACTCCTGGCTCCTCTGCAGCCTCTGCTCAGAAGAGTCCAGATCAGATTGGACCTTCTGTAATGCCATCTGTTGCCTATTTGCCAGATTTTGGCTTTCAGCACATCTATCCTGCATGTCTCCCATATATAGGTACAGGTATGCTGCTATCCTGGCGATCTTATTGTGTTCCTCTTTGGCTTTAGGAGCCATATATAGTTCACTCAGGGCCACATGTAAGGGACCCTGATCTCTATATATATCTGACCCTGTTTCAGTGACCTGTTGTGTGATGGCCTGCAACCACACATCCTGGCCCTGTTCGGTCCATTCACCTCTCACAAATAGCTTATGCAAGAGGTGCTCTCTGGCTATTTTCATGTCTACTAAGGTCGTCATTCTAGAGATTGGTCTCTGTCCTGACTTACAGAAGTTAGTATTTTATTTTTGCAGAACAGAACTTTTCTTGGAGTGTCCCTTTTGAGGAATGCTTCACAGCGTAATGCAGCGTGGTGATCCGACCGGGTGTATGTATCCCGTCAGTTAGCACACTGTATTAAGCTGCACAACTGGTAAATCTAACCCAACGTCTCGGCTCGAGCCCCCACTTTGTAAGAGGATTCAATCCAACACTACAGCTAAGTCAACGCCTAGTCTGGAATACTGAATGAAAACCCTTATTGATATATCTTTAGGTCCAGTTCATGCGTTCTGGATGACTACCCTTATATAACACCCCTCTCTTGGAATCCCCCTGACCCCACTAAGCCAAGAAGTAGTTCTGTTTTGCAAGTTAAAAGGGTTTATTTGATGATTTAAACAATAGATATATATATGACACTTTATAATAAATTAATAATTGAATAGCACACTTAATCTGATATGATAAAGATTGACAACAGAGAATCTGGCACTAGCACACTTCTTTATAATTACTAAGGAGTTGAGATGAAATGGATAAGGTAACACACTGGTAATTAGGAACAAAAGTATAATGTGGTAGAGGATGCTTTATGTAAGCTCAGGTGGATGCAATATTCAATGAATGCAGTACAGAAAATACTCAATATGATTTCAACCAAACAATGTAATCACTTTTCTCTGGCAATCCACTCCCCCCCTCTTTATGCAATGCAAGGGAATGGGAGGAAAGCACGCAGTTCTCAAAAATGCAATCAATGTAATCAGTTCACCCCAGCAAGCTTAAAGAAAACAGATAGGAGTTTTGAAAACACAGGCCCAAATTGCTTTGATATGTGCTGGCAATGAATGAGAAATATGCTGGAAACGCTTTTAATTCCCTTTCAGAGGTTCAGGGTGAGTGGTATCTAGTTAATATTAGTCCAGGCTCACACTAGCAATGATGCAGGGATAGTTAGCAGGTTAAAACGAATTTCTGGCAAATGGAAAGCAAACAGCAGCAGTTTTTACATGTGAAGAAATTGCAAATCGCGGTAAAATTCGCGGATGCGTGTTCCGCGATTGCGGTAAACTATAAGGGGTGGGAATGCGGTTCTAGGTGCGATTCAAAGCTAAGATTCTAAGCTTTCAAATAAAAGTTATTGCAAGTCTCTAGCACAAACGGTTGCGGAGATATGAGCAATTTTGTGAAGGTCGTTTTTCAGATTTGAAATTTTAAAAGCTCAAAAGACAAGTGCAGCTTGCAACTAGAAAATGACAAGTGACAGCTATGCAAATGACAGGTGACAGCTAGGAGGCAGTTCTACTTAGGTTAAATAGATTGAATTAGATGAATTTAAACTAAGAGATTGGTTCTACACAGTTCTGCTGGGTACTCACACTATATTCTTGAATTAAATGGGCCTCATCACGGATCTGGTCAGGGTTTTAGACTGGACTCTGGTCTGGTCTGGTCTGGCCTCTGCACTTCACAGTGATCTGGGTCAGCTCTCTCTGCTGGTCTGGGTCTCTCTGGGTACAGCACTGCTTTCTCTCTGGTTCTCTTAGTTCTGGATAGATTGAAGTCTCTAGTTTGGCTTTCTGGAGGTTGAGGGAGGTAAGTATGGATTTTTCCGGCAGAGCGTCCCGCTGCAGATGGATTTGGAAAGTCCCTATCTGTCCTGTCTGTCTGCTTTTATGTGTTTAGAATGTGGGTGTGTTCTAGCATCACTGACCCTACCTCTCTCTCAGCTTCTAATTGGTCAAACTTCCATTTATCATTTGATTGGGGAATGAACTGTGAGTCAGCGTGATGTCATTTTACAGCCTGCAGAAAGTCCACTCCTCCTGTCAACTTACACACAAATCTAGATTTGAAACAAATACATATTTGCAGAGGTACATATTGTTTTAAAATCATATGCACCCATCATGCATTACAGGAGGTATCCCCTGTTCAAACTCTGCTCTTCCTGGGAGCTTGCATTCAAAAATGGCAACTTCTAGCACTTTTTAATGTGCTAAACAACATTGGATCTTCATTACATTTTATACAACTGTTCCTCACATATCTACCCACATACCAATGCATTTTCGTTTGTCTAGCTGAAACAGGGAGTCTGTAATATTAATAAACAATGGGGTTTTGCCCCAGAACATCACACAAATTCGAGTTTAGTCTTGAATTAAAGGTACATTTTTTAAATTAAAGCTCTCAAAGTTATACATTTCTGTCATTTGATTACCAAGAGTTATCAGTGTTTTTGTAAAATATATATTTTTCTTTCAATTCAGTTCTCAGAGTGTTGGAGTCCGCCTCCAAGACTTGGGTGGGTCAGTCCTCTGGGCAGGCAGGGCTTTGTTGACATTACACAGTCAAAATCAACATATTCCTTTCAGAGGAAAGGGGCCATTGTGTGGTCTCTGGGAAGCTCCCAGCCAGTCTGCCTTCTATCAATCAAGAGGTCATGTGAGATTCTAACTCCTGGTGTGAGCTCTGGAGGTGAGAGGGTTTCCCAGGCTTCAGGCCTCTGGGAACAGCATGTGGCTAATTTTTAATTAAAATGCAGCCTTTGAAGTCAGCTAAGTCAAATCCCTTTGTCAGCTACTGCACTCAGTTCTCCTGTCAGAGTTTAGACCGCCAGCGCCCCCTTGAGGATTTTGTTGGTACTGCATGCAATTTTGGGATTTTCTTGGATTAATGCATTCTAAACAGGAATGGTTCTTACATGGTAGTAAATCCTTGCTTAACATTGTTTTGATGGGGCTCCTTACAGTAAGATGGTTATGTGGAACCCCACAAAAAGGGTTGAATCTTTAAAGTGGTCCAATGAGTCACGATTTCAGCAACTTTTTGACATCAGTAACAGTGGATTTTGTTAACAAAGACCTTTCTTTACACTGGTGGGTGGCAAGTTAGGTAACCATTTTGGTGTGCGCACAAACTGCGCAGCTTTCCTGGATTTCAGCGCACATGTGGGTTTTCCGCCATCTTGAATTTTCTAAGCCCACAGCACCAAATGTTGCAGCATGATAGCTTAAACGTGGGTCAGGACACCCAACAAGGTGACGCTCTATCCCCAAACGGCCACTCGCTGGCCGTGTGCAGTGCCAAAATAATCCTCGGGGGGAAGCGCTTAGCGTTCCCCCGGGCCTCCCTTTCTGTCATTTAAATCCTGGCCACAATCTTGGCTCTGCTGCAAGTGATTGGTAAGTGCTGTCAACATGAGGAGCAGAGTGTTGCAAGATGCAGCATACGTTGCCCAACACCTTCGTTATAGGATCCTGATAGGGCTAAATCAAACCAATTGCATCCACTTGAGAATGTACATAAAAATAGCGCAAACCCTTTCTGGATGGTAGTTCACTAACATATGAATAAGTTACTCTCAAGAAGGATCAAATGGGATAAACAAAAGTTCCCTATGTTTTTGCAATTGTAATCGTAATTTATATAGCACCCTTTCTCCATTTGGATGACTTCAATGCACTTTGTGCTTGGAACGCCCTCTGCGACCGAAGTCCATGCATGGGAGATTCCAAGAGCTAAGTTTAAGATGCGTGTGTGCATTCTGCCAGGTTTGGACTTAGGAGGGTCAGCTGGGCCCCAGTAAGCAGCCTAAGGTCAGGCACGTGGGTGGGTGCTGTTGGTGGATTAAGATAAAGTGCTACTGCAGGAGATTCAATGTGTGCCCAGCTAGACTGAATTTATTTTCGTAGTTTGTCGCTGTATACTAATGGCAGAGGTGTTGCGGTACGTCAGGGATTTCAGTGTGGACGGCTATGCGAGCTGCTAGACCGGATTTGCATAGCCATAGCTACATTCTAGAGTGCTTGAATGAGGAGCTTTGCCTGTGGCATATGTCCACAGATGTGGTGCGAGTTATACATACCTTAGTGTCAGACGGATTTTCGTTCAGTGTAATTTTCTTAGGTTTCTTGAGATGATAGATTGGTTGTTCGAGTGCATCTTTTGTGGTGTTACCATGCTGCCTTTGTGGAGGGCTTGGCTAGAGCCCTTTGTCTTTGCAGCGAGTGAAGTGAGTGATGGGCCCTGATGACTCAGCATAATAAAACTGAATTCAGGAGTATGTTCTCAGGGTGCAAAACCATGCATATAGAGTTCCAAGACACATGTCTTTCATGATCTTTTTTTCAGCCCATAGCAAAGTCTGAGTTTCTAGTGACCTCACATGCAATGGTCTTGTGCAGATAGCATATGGGAGGAGTCCTCCTTCTTAAACTTATATCTGTAGTGGAGCCTGTTGGTTGATGTTGATTCTGTTGTTGTGGTATGCGGGAGATGACCTTAAAGTAAGGCTGTGTCAAGATAAACAGCAGTGCATCCTAAGGCCTTCAAAGGGTTCTCTGTAGGCCTCTCGCTACCTCCCTCACTTGAGGCCCTCTTTCTACAGGCTCCCAATCAAAATGTCCTACACTCGTTCATGTCCCCCTACAAGCTCTTAGGTGGGGCACATAGAATTGTTCATTTATTCTCTCTATCTTTATCTCTGTTCGTCTCCTGCACCTCATCACCACTTTGCCTTGTGCTCATTCCTCCAACCAGCCTAGGTTTCCCTTGCATCTTCTCTCAGCTTCCTTCTCCTCACCCTGCTCTTCTATCCTCATCGAAGATCTATCTTTCCTCTCTACCTTACTCCTATGTCTGGTGATGTTCCACATCGCCTCTTCAGCATTCTCTTTTATCGTCTCCTCAATGTTCAATGCGTTTTATTTTATTTTTTGGTGCCTTCTCATTAGGCATCACTACATTAAGAGCCGTTATCTTTACCCCCTCCTTCATGGTATCTCACAACACCTCCTCCTTAGCTTCTCATATCACCTCCTCTTTAACTTTTCATATCACCTTCTTAACTTCTCTCACCACCTACTCCTTAACTTCTCTCACCACCCCCTCCATAAACATCACTATAACTAGAGCTAACTTCACAATATCTTCGAACTTCCTGGGTCTTTCCTCCCCAGTCTCCTGGTTTTCTTTCTTCTTGGGTGTCTCTCTACTCAGCTCTCTGGGTCTTCCTCGTTGCAGCTTCCTGGGTTTCTCTCTCTCCCCCAAGGCCCCTGAATATTTTTCTCTCTCTCGCTCACTCTCTCCCCCACTCTCTTTCTCTCTCCCCTCCAGGCTGTTGGGTCTCTCTTCCCAGCTTTCTGAGTTTATCCCTCCCCAGCCACTTGTCTTACTCTCTCATTTTCCTCAGCCTCGTGGGTTTCTCTCTCAACAGGCTCCTGAGCCAGTCTCTTCCTAGCCTCCATGTTCTCTCTCCAACCCCTGCCTTCTGCTTTCCCCCTCACCAGCCCCCCCCCCCTCCTGGCTTTCTCTCACCCCAGTCTCCTGGAACTTTCTCTCCCCAGCTCACTATATCTTTTTTCGCCCCTTCCTATCTCCTCCTTTTCCCAGCTTCTTGAGTACTTTACCTAGCGTTCTGGGTATTTCTATTGCCCGCTTTTCCCTGTTCCAGATCCTTCTGCACTCTTCACCAGTATTCTACAAATGGGTTGCTTCTCTGTGCTCCTACTGCCTTCTTCTACAGGCCCTTCATTTTATAGGGCAGGGTACCTACTATCCAGTCTCCGTCTGGTATAAGGGAACACAGGTCTGCTTCCCTGTGCAATTGAAATGGAGATTGGTGGATGGGCCCCACCAATGAGAATATAACATGCAGGTCTGATGAGAGATATACGTTGGTAAAGCCCTACACATGGTGTGCTCTCTCTGCTTACTTCACCACATGACTGCCCTCGTGGAGTACTATCTTAGTTTAAGAAGTACAAGAGTATCATGGTTGCTACCAGTGACATTTTCAGATTTTATGTGTGCTTAGGGGGAGTTGTTTTTGCCCTTTTTGGGATTTCCTTTCGAGAGTGGTGGATTAGCAAGAGCAGTGGCTGGGCAGAGTTCAAAGCAGTGCATTCTTTTGATTTCTTTCTGATTCTAGTTGTGGTGGCACTACAGGGCATGAGTTTGCAGCACAGGGGGGCACTTTAAGACTGCAAAAACGTTGGGACTGCACTTGTTGGTAATAAAACACAACTAAACTCAAATTGGTGTTTAAGATGCTGGTATTGTAGAGTTTTTGCAGAAATTTGAGGTTCAGTGTGCATCAATTTCGTGCAGTGGCTATGCCATTGCGGTTGCCTTTTCTTGTGCACCGTGGTTAAGTTTCTGTGGCCTGGCACCAGGTACAGACAGTAAACTGACACTCAAGTGAGCTCAGGAAAAGAGGCACAACACAATGCTGGAGCTGGTCGACGGATCCCTAGCAGGGTCAACGCAGGGGACACATGGGAGGTCCTGGAGGTCATTTTCGGCAGTGGGGGCTTCAAATATTTCATGGAGGGGTGGTGTAGGAAAGTGGTCTTGAACTTAATGATGGCGTTAGTGGGTATTGACATGTCAGAGGCTGCCAGTTCAGCCGAGTTCAAAGGCACTGCATTTTAAGGAAAATGGTTCTGGGCTTTTGAGCATGCATGGGGATGATGCAGTAGTGGATGCTGGAGGGGCGGGGTAGAGAGAAAGTGTGGACAGAGAACAGGGGGACACGAATTAACATTGGTGTTCTACTGGGATTGCTGGTGCAGCTACCCAAGACATGGAGGTCAGGAAATCAGGTGGCTCGTTTCAGGAATGTTAACATGTTCATGCACATTAGCATGCTGAAAGTATCAATACTACTGTACATAAAAGAGGAAGTGCCGAAAAGATTAGATGGTAACGCAAAGGGGAAGAATGTTCTTTGCGATAGGCAGAATGACCAGTGAGTGGAGGAACAGAGCGTTGTGCTGCGTGTCTCTAAGGACCCAGCATCTGCCATGTGTGGCGGATTGTTTATCCATGTCCATTTCCAGCAGTGGAAGGGGTCTCATTATTGTGATTGAGGGTCAAAACAATGTAAGATTGGGTGGGAGAACCCCCACTCCCGGATCTTGTGGAATGAGCTGTAAAGCTGTTCCAAGATTATGCGGTCCTACAAGATCTCTCAGGACACACCAGTAAACAAAAATCATGCTTGAAATGTTGCAAGAGATTCAGCACGTGGGACATGCATCAGTGGGACACTCAAAGCCATACAACACCCTGCAGAGCTTCAGCAGGAGCAGGCCAAACAGATTCCCTGATTCTCTGGGGCAATTCGGTGGGCGACAAAAAGACCCACGTCACTTTTCGGTGTGTGTTATGCTTGGCTCGTAGGGGTAGGAGGTTGGCAAATTCATTGAGGAGAGGCAAACAAAGATTGTGTGTGGTGACAGAGAGCACCTTTTGTATGCTTTCTTGATATTCCAGTCCCTGTTTATGGCAATTTGTGGGCTTGTTTTGTGAAATTCTTAAATTCTGATCCCACTTTTTGGAGCTCTTTGTAAAGTCAAGCAATACAAGCAACAAGTATATTCTGTGGCCACAAAAGTACAGCACACTTAGTAACAACCACTATATGTAATCTGCCTGTCACTCACTCTAAACAATTATGTGTTATACGTCTCAATCTGGCATGCACATGCATGTGTGTTCATGTCATTCAAGCCGGTAACTGGTATTATCTCTTCAATAGTACTAAGAAGACATACTGACTTACATCCACTGAATGCAATCTTTTCCTTCTTCAAATTAATTTTAAGACTTTTTTCTATGCAAGCAACCAGTATTTTCTCTGGACTCACAAAATGACACATACAGTTAGAGTGCATTCTTTTTCCCAATTAAAGATCAGATGTCTTTTTTGGCAACTTTGCATGTAACACTTATGCTGTCTGTTCACAAAAATATATATGGCACATTGAGTTACAGGGACTAAATATAATATCCTTCTGTGGAGTATTTTTATCCACGCCACTGTGCCACACTGCACCCCTTTGCTAATGGGGAAAGGAAATTGCCAAGAATGGAAGCAATAACCCCTGTGCGCGCTAAGTTTGCAAAATTGCGCAGAATTCATAACCCACCAAAAAGAGCTGCACGCCCTGCCAAATACACCGGCAAAGTGGTGTAAAAGCAGGCATCACTGCTGTCACCAGTCATCGGTTATTTGTCATCTGTCACTGGAAACAAGCCCATAGAATGGCTAAAATCTGAAAATGACCCTAAATACAGTTTCCTAATCAAGGGCAAACTTCAAAGTGTTGTTTTGGTGCTAAATTCAGTTATTTTTCCCAGTGAATTATTGAAGGTTGAGTGTGCTGGGATAATGGATCCTCGAGGCAGTCAGAGGAACCCAGGCATCACAGCCTGACAGCTGCCAAAAGAAATTGGCTGTAAAACCTATCTTAAATGTATTCTTTGTCCTGAAAAGTTGCTAAATCTACTATTTCAAGTATGTTGGTAAAGGGCTAATCCTTTTAAAATGGTTACATTCTTTATTCTCTATACTTATACTTTATATGTGAACTGAAAAGATTTTAATGTCATAGAGCCCAGTCTGAAGCCAATCCACATGTGAACTCTGATCTGACAGGACCTGCCCTGGGAAAAATGACATCTCCTGTTGACACTTCCTTGAGAACAGGAAGACTAATGACTGTTAATGGGTCACGCATAATCCCAGCAAGCCACTCAAAGGATTTGCATTAGACATTCGTCTGCTGTCTAATCAAAGAACAAGGGACATGCTGAGAATTGGCCTCTGCCAGGAGGAGCAGGAAGTTGGTGAGGTTCTCAGTGAACTTCAAAGGACTGGCCATCTGCTCACTTTGAGAAGCAAGAGATAAAAAAACTGGACTGGATTTGAATGGAAATTACTTGTTTTTTCCTAAGAACATTATGACATTTAACATGACAGCCAAAATAAGTAGACAAGTGAAAAGTACAAACTTATAAGTCTGAACTGTTGAAAGCTTAAAATTGTATGTACACAATCAACTGATCAGCACCCAGAGGTGTATCAAATTAGAAATGATGAATCCAAAGTGTTTGTGGTAAAACTAATGATAATCCATAAAATGACCAATACAGCTCTCACAAAGATGGAAATTGGATGCAAATGTAGACAATCAAATGTGAAAAATATGTGTCTAATCTTGTGAGGGTGCATAATGGAACAAATGTACATTTGTGCAAAAGTATGTTTTGAGTAAAAATCCAGGTGGGAGTTCCTAAATCCTGTCATAAAATGACAGCTCTGTTTAAGCTGCCAACCAAAAGGAAGTGCACGCCTGTAGCTACTCACAGATAGGGAGGTGTGTTCTGTAGTTCTGCCCATGCAATAACATTTATAGTGAATAAATATAGGAAGGATGGAACTCAACTGAACTATACACTCTGCTTCCAGAACACTCTGCTTCAAGAACCTATCCAGAGGTCCGTGCAGCACCTTATTCCAGAACCTTTCACTTTGTAGCTGACTCCATAATTCTTTGAGAGACCCAGATTTCATTGAAAATCCAGACTCTAGCATTGCAAAATTATTGCTAGCCTGTCCCAACTGCCAAAATCCCAAACTGGAAGGGATTTAATTTTAATTCAGCTTGGCTGGCTACCATTAGGCTTGCCCACTGACAACTTGTATCCGGCTATCTACCGCGTCCAGTCACCAGGCGGGCCCTTCCAAATCCAGTCTGAGGTGCAGTCCTAACTTGACCAGAACCGCACCACTGACCCAAATCCCTCCAGAGGTGCTGTTTGTCAGTGGACCTGCCCATTCCCTGACCACAACTGACGGTCCAATTTAATAAATTATTCTGTGAGTATTAATAGGAAAAAAAGTGACCCTAATGTATTTGCACTGTCTGATCCCTATTTTAAACCTATCCCATCTCCAATTCAGAACCATCGTCTTGCTAAAACTATTTTTGCTAGAACTATATTTCAACTCCTACTTGTACCTAACATCCATAGCTATCCATAGAACCCAAAACCGCATTGCAAAACAGTGCGATTCTCCCGTTATAGTGAATATCGCGTGAGGAAAAGTTTGCCGCGAATTACAATTCTGAAAGTTTTTACACATGTGAATTAGCTTTAAACTGCTTCCAACTTGGACTTTGAGATTTCAAATGTTTTCTTGGACTAAATCATCATTTGAGATTGTGTGCAACTGTGCAAAGCAGCTCCTATAGGAATGTATAACAATTTGAGTATTTCTGACCACATTTGGTGTTTTTTCTCAGTCAATTCTATAGACAATTTTAAAGCCATTTTGACAGCTGAAAAGTCAATTCCGTTGTTCTCTTGTGTTTGAAGGGGGAAGGTGGGACTGATATTCTGTCTGTTTTATGCTATTACCAAATACCTGCTCTCTCCTCACATCTATTTAATTGCCTATTGGGGGGTTGAGGGGTGTTGCAGGGGGAACCTCTAACCATAGTGCCATTTGTCCAAACCAACACAAACGTATTCTTTCATGTGCTGCATATGTTTTGGTGCTCATTACTTGATAATAAAGATACTATTCTGTGTTCTGTCACCCCATTGGTGATTGTGTTTACCTATTAAAATATATTGTGATTACATTTTAAATACATAAATAAATATTTACCTTTGCAAACTTGCCTGATTCCTGGTTCAGTGTGACCAGGGGGGTCTCAGGAGAAGGGTGTGATATGAGTGGTATATCGTTCAGAATATTGAACTTATAGATAAAAAATCAATAAGGGTTTCAGTTGCGCACTACATGCTGGGCGAGACTTGGGTGTGTGCCAGATTGAAATCACTTACACTTCTACCCCACAAATAAGGTTTCCATGAACGTAACAAGTATTTTCTCTGACCACAAAAATATGACCCACTCAGATGAAGCCACCGAATGCATTTTCCTGCATTCATGAACTATAAGACTATTTTTATGGACAACATGTATTTAATTTTCTCTTTCCCTAAAATGTTGGCATACTGACTTACAGCATTTAAATGTAATTTCCTCTTCGTCAATGCCTTTAAACAATTCTTTAATGCCCTTCACCTCAATCTAACAATCAATGGCAATTGTGTGAAGCCTATCCCCTCAACGCTCTAAGCCCTAAAACTGTTCCATCTAACATGGTGAGTGTGTATTTGTCATGCAAGGTAAGTAGTCATCACTGATAATGGCCTCCCCAATTTCAAGACTGTAGCTATCTCTCAAATGAACCCTATTGTAATGTTGCAGCTCTTCCAATACTAAATCCTGCTTCAACTACCAATCCATCAGCTACATCCTACTTAAATATTCCATCTCTCCCTCAATCAAATACTATGTTAATTTTCTACCTCTCCTCTCCCAGTGCTACCTTTCCTTCAACTGAAGCCTATCCCCTCAACGCTCTAGGCCCTAAGACCCTTCCCTACTTACTTACCTTCAACCTGAAACCATTTTCTCCACTTGCTTTTCCTTCCAAGAGAATTATGTCCATGTGAACCCTGAACAAATGGATTCTGTTCCTTGCTCTTCTGTTTCAATCTATTCTTATTCATTTAATGAATATACTAAGATTCGGTCACACTAAAGAACTACAGTGATACTCCTCCTCTGTGTTCCACATGCCCTTGCATTCTCCCAGTAATGAGTCAGTCAATGGTCAGGACCATGGCTGGGATGTCTGTTGCAACCTTGCACTGCACCAGATGCACTACGCTCAGCTATAAAGCGCTGGATATGCAGCCCTTCTCTGGGAGCATGCTGCTTCTATGGTTGGTTGGTGGGGGCAAGGATGACAGAGCTGTTGGAAACTGTTGCATTCCATGCTCCTCATGTCCTGTCCCTGCCATATGAAAGGGTGCACCTTACTTTCCTCCTGTGAATCCGTGGCACTGTTCCTTTCCACAACAACTAATAGATATCAGGACTCTTGCCCTAATCCCACTGATATGTAGCCCTCTACATTCAGGCATTACCTCAAAAGTCAACTGAGAAGAAGAAGAAGACATGTACAAAAACTGTTTTCCTTTACTTCTTGGGAGCAGGAATCATCACATTCTGTCTATATTACTTCTCTGACTTTTGTTACCAACAACGTTCACCTTCACACACATTCTTATCTTGGACTAGGCCACCTTCTGGAGTTGACTTGGCAGTCTCAGAATTACTAGTCAGGAAATGACTTGGGTACTATAAATAGGCACTGGACTTTAAGCCTTCATAACTAGCAGGTATTACCGAGAACGCTCTTGAGCCCATCATGCACCCAGCACTACTCATTCTCTATTTTATTATCCACAACTGCCCTGGTATCCCAAAGCATACATGAACCCTGCGCATACATTTCTGTGCCTTATATCCCCAGAAGAAAAACCTTATCTAGTGGACTAACATCCATCCACAGTAACACAAGGCATTTTCCTCCTGCCTGAATCCCTGCATCTATAATCTCCTTCCCTGCTTTCCCTCCTGCTTACTTCACTCTTGTTCTCCTTTCCAGTCGGCGGCAGAAGGATCAGCGCTTTAAACTACTATTATGGTGGTATGGCACAGCACAACAGCACAACAGTATAGGAACAAGACACAACATAAATTAGGTTTTTTTCAGTGGTTCTTTCACTGTTTGAACTCCCCTAACATGACCATACATATACGCCTATACTGTCCACGTAGTTTCCCATCGAGGATGTATTTTTGGGAAATGTTTAAACTGGATACTATATTTGGAGATGCCAATTGTGGTTGTAAACTTGGCAGTGGAAACGGGTTTGCTCGATAAACTACGGTGATATAAAGTTGCTTGCATTAATGAGCAGTGTGCAACCAGTTGTTTACTTTTACTGATTTGTCTCTATGTGTAGGCCCTTTTTTTGTGCTTTTAATTTTTTGATTTTTATCTTTATGGTAAAATGCCAAGACAATATGTAGCATCATCAATATATTCACCCACGCCCGAAGACATTAGCGCTTCCAAAAGGGTCCCCATGGGTAAAAACCTACCAGTAACAGCAACAACACTCTTTCTATCACCTCCAATACATCAAAAAGGATCGTTGAACATTGTTGGTTTACGTTAATTACGCACAGTTAGGACCGCTCTGATATCGACTTCCATTGAAGACCTATTTGGTGCTATTTGAGTAATAAGCCAAGATCCAGAAAAGAAGAGCTGGCCTTCTTTACTAAAGAGTCAACAGTAGTGCGTCTGTTGTTATAGTGATGTTGAACGGCCCACTGGGAAAACACTTTGTGGGTGTCTAATAGACATCCCCATAAACTATAGCTCCTTCAGAAAAATACACAAAACCTTGCCAAAAACATATAGGAATTTCTTTGAGTTTTTGGTCATGTTTCATGAGGCTTCGTCATGAAAGAATGCACGTTTTAGGGGGTCCCGATACCTAAGTTTTCCTATTCATTCACCTTGAGCAAACGTTTGCTCTCATCTATAGCCCAATCTGCCTGACTCATTTGTGCTAAAACTTTCCTTAGGCACGGACGTCTTGTCCTAAAATGGTGCTTCTTGAGGATTTGATCCAAATCTATCAAGCAATTCCATTTAAAAGTGCCAAAAAGTAGCTAAACAAATTATTATATATATATCTGAATATGCAGGGTTTGATCCACGGACTGATTGGTTCAGGGACGTCATTTCACTAAAAAGCCAGGGGTAGCGGAGGTGACATCTCATGCCCCTTGACCTCTAATGACATCACAGGAAGTGATGTCATTTGAACCCACCCCCAAGTGACATCACGGGAAGTGATGGCACATGGCTTTAACCCCTTGACAAAACAGGACGTGGCATCACATAACATCATTCATTAGTACATTAAGAATAATATGGTTACAATATCACTGTAATATGATATACATTTCATACAATAATGGATAACCATATTCAGCATTAATATCAGTGTGAATAGGCCCATAGTACCACATTACTATGAATGTAAGCAGACTTCCAACACAACAACCTGGACTATTTTACATCACTTGGTCTTAACTGTAAACACACAGAGCATCTCAAACAGTCCAAACCCCCAAAGTGCAGACACCCAGTGCCTGCCAAGTGTCTGGCCACAGACCGGAAACAGCAGTTGACCAACACAAGTACAACCAGAAAAAAGATGGTCTGGGGGGTTTCTCAAAGCGTAACCAGTGGTTACGAATTATTTGAAAACCTTACGACCAACATCTTTATGTTTTGTTTATTTAGCAAGTAACCCACAATTTCTGTTTGTTAGATGAGAGATAGAGGGGAAGGATGTGTTTGCAGGTCACAGTAATTGCAGGTTTTTTTAAAATTTTAAAATGTAAAGAGCAGCAGCAGCTACATGACATCACCCCTAGAAAAGGCTAATTTTATTATTTTCTTTGGTCCTTTATATTTTGCTTAATGCCAGCCTCCTCCAGCTTCTAAGCTCTGGAACAGGAACTGAACCCATGTTGCACTACATCATTGTTCCCAAAGCAAGTGTGTTGCCCCGGAGATATCCTTCCAAATATATATTTTGTTTTCTTGAGGAAGCAGCAGATGGTTCCCTTCAATGATGGAGGGCAACTTCATGTGCATTCATTATCTCACCTTGCATCTATCTGCAGTGTGCCTGTGATGCAGGTCTGGCAGATCTGGGCAGGTCCCACAGGGCCCAGGCAGGATTGGTGGCAGAAGCCACTGGGGCACACCCCTTTCATCACAGGCCCAGTGGCTCACTGGATGTGCAAAGCAGACAACGAGAAACACTGATGAGATTTGCATTCATGTTGTGCTGTCAATGAGTACTGCAGGCTGCTCTTACTCATTCCCATCTAGCTAGACCTAGCCCCCATATCATTCTTGTTGCTACAGTACTGGGTATAAGCTGCACAGACAGCCCTGTCTCCGAACCCAACCATTCAGGCATTCTTCATTAATGGACTGCCAACCTATTAGTGATGGTGGTTTCATGGTTTTTCCTGCATCCCTGTTATTTCTCCTGCTAATGAGATCTAGATTCCATATGATAAAAGCTGTAGCACATTTAGCTGCATTTGCAACAGCCTTTTTCATGTGCAACACAGATATCTGATCTTGACACTGCCACTTTGTCCAGTAGTCCAGGGGTTGCAAGGACAGGTCTACGGGTATCAGAGGGGGATTGAGGGGTTGTAACTGCTATCCCTAGCAACCCTCAAATGACATACCTGGATTGGTATTGTTGGATCGGGGCCTGTCACTCCTCTTGGACCCAGTAATGGGAAAATAGATTGGCTCTCTGAAAGAGAGTGAATCTGGTTGGTTGCCAGGGTGAAACATTTTTGATTGGCCGTCAATGCAGACTTTTTGAAGGTTCTGCCCAGATGCAGCATTTCAAAGAAAGGTTGAAGGGGCCATCTAGTGCCTCACCCCATCCCTGGGAAAGGCAAGATGGGCTCCAAGTGTGACAATATGCCTCCCAGAATTAAACATATATCACTGTTCAGTAGCAGTCATCTGCAGATGAAATTGTCTGTTCCACAACTGGAATATGGGGGACAGGGGCATGTTGGATGCCACGCCAGATATCACAAATGCCACTGGCCATGGCAGAAGACCATGGGCAGTTGACATTGCCAGAGTTCAGTGGCCACATGCCATGGCCATAGGTCATGGCCTCTTCCTACTCCTGGAGGCTGGTGGATCATTAGTGTGGCCAAAGGCCATGCCCTCACCATAGAGCCACTGTCCTTGATCATAAAACCGGGCAAGGTCCATCTTTCTTCTTGAGGTTTCAGATGAATGGGCACCCGTATACCTTTCAGGCAATGGGTACCTTTCATTTGGACTGAAGGACCACCATCGTTTTGAATTTTGGAATGGCTCTAAGTTAAATCTGTGGGAAGATAAAGCAGTACAGAACTGCAGCACTCCTGCTATTTCATAGCTGGTTCCAAACAATAGCTAATCTTACTCACCTTCTTCTTGACATGTATCACCCCTAATATTTCAGTGCAATTTCACTTCTGGGAACCCTCCACATCGCCGTCGATGAACCTCAGGGTTGACTGACAGCACCTGTGCTATTCTAGTAATTACTCCAACACATACATCTGAAAATGCACCTCAATATTCAAGTACTCACGCTAAGGATAACACAGTTATGATTAGCATAGTTTAACAATGTTATCTCAATTCTTTGCATATCTGATTCTCGTTTGACTTACAGTTAGAACTTTTTAGAGTTTCTTGTACTTGCAATTACAAAGAAAAATAATGTTGATTTCTCAATAATTTATTGTAGCCCATTTAACTGTATGTGTAGAGTTAAATGCTTCACGAGAAAGTTAATAATTTCATGTAGGGAACGTACTATGTTTCACCCTTCATATGTTTACTCATTTTAATACTTTTCCACTCAACTAATTGGCACCGTGAGGGGTACAACTTTGGCCCCCTCATATTGTGAACACCAATGCACGGGAATTTGAAGAGGGGCTATGGCAGGCATTCATCATGCCCAGGAAATAAATGAAATAATCAAACATGAGGTTAATAGGTGGAGGTTAGTGAAAGGTAACCATGCAGTCAAACGCATTCAAGTGATTGTGAGGGTGCCCATCTGGCCACTCACTACTGGAGAACATCACCAACATTTGCACTGATCACACATTGGCGACAGATGGCAGAGATTCCTGCCCTCTAATTCCCTGGCCGGTCGCGAGCTTGCAGCGTTGCACTGAAAGACTCTGCTAACGAACTGAGCCATTGACATCAGTAGAATTCTTACATATGGTAGATATTTCCACTAAAGATTGTATATAGAATCACAACTTCAGCATAGAGCCAGAGATGATAGGGAGCACAGTTTAGGAATGTGTAAGTGGCACATTGACTGTACACATCAGTTCTCAGACACTGTTGAGATAGAAAATAGATATTTAAGCGTACTTTGTTTTGAGAATGAGTGCACGTCCCTCGCTACTTGGGAGACATGTTCCCATCTTTATTTTAAAGGCTCTCTGTCCACATGTTTACAGTACTGTGAATAGATCTCTGGGCGGTTTGACATAGACAAGTGTAGCTGATGATTGTTTGTTCAGCTTGGCCGGATTATTATAAGTTAAATAACTGTAAAAAACACATTTCCTGGTCTCTGCTTTAGGTTGAAGGCTGGAAACCAGTGCACACCTGCAAAGGACTGTGCAGTGCACAGAGGGGAGGGTTTGCTGGAGAGCAAATGTTAAAGACATGGATATATTTGTCCCATGTCTCCTTCGAGAGACAGGGGCAGCTCCTGAGAAAGACTGTGTGAAGTAGTGTGGAGCAGCAGTGGAGCCCCAGGCCTGCTCCCTCTCCCTCTCTGGTCACTAATACATCAGCTATCTGTCAAGGGTTGCTGTAATGGCTTTTTTTTCTAAGGCGTTTGTCACTGCTCAAAACCTGAGGTAATGGCCTGTGCTGTTCCTATTAATCTCTGTGTTGTGAAGCAGATCCACTGTGGCCCAGATGAGCAGCTGCCTATGAAAGATTTACAAACAGGAAGAGGAGGACATTTTTCTTTAACAGATGTTCATAAAAAGTACACATTCAATCTCTTTCGACAACTGTCCAGGCAACGTGCCAGAAGTAGAAGGAATATTTTATCAAATGATTGTTCTATTTATTGTATATCCCAGGGAGTTGTATCGTGAGTTCATAAAAACGATGTCCAACTGCTTTGTTGGCACAGGAGAGACAAAATGGAGAGCGATATGTGTTTATATTTCAAATCTTGAGTTGTTCTTACAGCCCTACAGCATCTGCCGCTTACTATTGTGGGCCAAGTAAGGCCCCTCAAAGAAGTAAGTACATAACACTTTACATAACACTTTGAACTCCATCACCCACCTCCAGCCCAGGAAAAGGCAAGATACTCACAGTGGCAAAGGGTGCCTTATCATGACTACATGTGATTCCCTAGCTAGACTGAAAGTCATAAAACATAAGCCATACTTTAAGATATTCTACACTACAGAAAGATAACTGGGCCGGGAGAAGGTAAGGACACTTCTTGGACCTGGGCAGGCCATGGGAGAAGAGCAAGGCTGCTTTGGGGCAAATGTGACAGGTCTCCCAGCCTGGTAGCACCTTTTCTGAAATGGGGAAACGGGCCCTGGTTGGTGGTCAAGGAAGTAGTAGTCTGCAGCCTATCATAGTGTTATGCTGGGTGCGCTGCCCTAAGTAATCTAGCCACAGCCCTCTGTTTAGGTATGTTTGTATGGGATGTATAAAGCGGAAGCCTTGCTGGCAAAATGGATCTACCGGTTAGATTCAGTACACCATGGATTTAATGTCTGCGTTGAATGAGCAGGAGGAAGAACAGATACACTGGATGATACCCCCTTCTCAGCCTCGGAACTGGAGGAGTTCAGAAGGTTGGCTCACGTCCTGTGTGACCAGGTGGATGTTGGGATTATAGAGGTGAGGGAGGCTGATGTACTCCCTCAAGACCTGAAGCCTGACCTTGCTGTATCTAAAAAAAAAGGAAAAAGAAGCAGGCCCAAGGTGATAACGATCCACACCATTAAGAACCGCAGGAACAGAAGTCTAAAAATAATAAGAAGAGGAACATCAAGAGCGGTACACATTGCCACTGATTCAGACTCAGAATAAATGTACATCTCCAGTAAGAGGAGGGCGTAATGGGAAAATCAACATGGTTTTCCCTACAATTATCTGATTTCATTCACACAATAGTATGGTTTTTCAAGCATCCAGCAACGGTCCTTTGGCAGTCTTATATGTTTCACATGCTATAATAATGTGCACTATTTGTATTTTTATATTGATTTTAATTGATTTTCTGTAACTGAACAGGATATTCATTTAGTCTATCTAAGATTCAACGGCATCATTTTTGTATGAAATAAGTGTGAGTGTTAATTTATTTGTTTAAGTATAAAAGACATTGGCTCTCATTACGGGTCCAGCGGTAACCATGCCGGTAAACAGGCAGGTAGCCGCCGAGCCGTAATGAAATACCGCTGCCTGACTTGCCGGAAACACCGGGCATTACAACCCCGGTGGTCGGGTAAGTCGGGTAAGTCATGCGATGGTAACGGTAAACTGTTGATCCCCATGAAAGGCTGCGGGCGGGTGCCGTTCTGCCCACAAGGTCTGACCCTGGCGGGCGGTACGGCACCCGCACGCAGACTCGTAGTTTGTCAGTTCGGAAACAACGGTGCTGGTGCTGGTAAGCTTACCAGCACCGTTGTTTCCAGACCGGCAACCTTGTAATGGCCACCATTGTAAAGTAAGAGTGAGAAAACCACTTGCAGTTGTGTCATCCTGCTGTACATAGATACACTCCAGTCCCACCAGTTCAAGTGCTGTGCTGTTTTATGGAAATCTGTCACTAAAGGTGTGCTGATTTCTATTTAAGTTTCGCATTTGTTCCTTTTAGGATTCAGTATTCATTTTAGTGAACACATTGATTTGCATCGATTGTGCATTCTGGCGCCATTCCTGCCATTCAGTCAGTATATGCTTCCTCGTTCCCAGTCTGTCTATCCCAAGCAGGCCTTACCTTATCTTGTCAAGAACTCAGGTCAGGGATAACAAGTAGCCCATAAACTGCTTCCCGGACCACTACATTTTTGAAGTCACGCTATCTTCATTATGCTCGAAACTTAAGGCGGTTACACAGGGGAGTTGCTAGGTCTGGAAAAGACCCGGCGCTAAGCTGATGTCAGAACTGTTGGGACTGGGGGCTAGCTAGTCTTTTGGCTGTAGCTCCTGAGATTCTATCCGGGGCTACAACCAAAAGATCAGGAGCTATAGCCCCCTTAGCCCCCCCCCCTAGCAACGCCCCTGCGGTTACACTTCTTTCAGAAAGTCCTTTTGCTATGCTTTTTGGAGCTGTTCTCCTCTACACCTCTGGAAAAGATAGAACTGCACAGCGCGAAGCATGTTGGGGCATGGCTTGGCTGATATAGTCCACCCTCAGGTAAGCAGCTATGCTACAATGTTTAGTTATATCATTCTAATACCTACGGCTATGTGTTTTTCCAGACATTCCAATAGTAATAAGCGTAGTAAAACATTTATGGCAACGAAGTAATTTTACAATGACTATGAATGATGTTCTCATCTCTGCGTCTTTAAATAGAGGGAGACATACAGCACAGAACTTGCTAGAACATGACAAGATGGCCTAACCCAACTTCTTGTATGTAGATTCAACCTTCCAGAGCAGTTTCAGTGCCCCATTTCTTTGGTTTTGCGAAATCAGTGATGAAAGTAGAAATGCGAGTTGCGAGGCTGTGAGCAAATGTAAATCCTGGTGGTTGTTTAAATGTGCTGCACAGTATGCCAGCAAGGACCCCTTTAAGGTAAGGTATTTCAGTGTAAAGCACATGCGTTCACATATCTCGTGCCACTAAGGGGATGTACGTTAAAAGAATGGATCCCAAAAGATCAAATTACAAAATTATTGAGCCCACTTGCCTGCATTTTCATCTTTTGGGATTTTGCCTGTTTGTCCCCTGCACTGCCTTTAATGAATGCGGGGGACACCCCCGCAACCCAGAGCATAATACCGAACTGGGCTAGCGGGGGACATCCGCGCAACCCCTGCTCCCCTGGTCTGTATTATGGGCTTTTATCTAATCTACTATGCTGAATGTACACTAAACAATATTTTAGATTCGATCTTTTTGTCCATTTCCCCAGGAGGGTGGCCATATGTCCCATATGCTGCCAGACTGTCCTGAATTGACAGGTTGTGTTCCGCATCCCGGCAAACCCTCTCAAGGATGGGGAAAAGTCCTGTTTTTGCTTTGGGTCTTATCAAAACCATGCAAAGGGCAGCAGAGTGGTTCTCCCAGGGGTCTGTGAAACACATTAATACGTTGTTCTGTGTCAACAGAGCATTTTAATGGGAGCAATTAGACATTGCTGGGAGGGAGGGATACTATTAGCAGGAACTTTTATCCTTCAACAAATACAAATTTGGTGTGATGAGAAATTGGAAGGATCCATAATGGTGCATGCTGTGTGAAACTACTGCTGTTTTAAACCCACTGGATGTTTGTTTAAGCTCACACTAATTTGCATGATGATACTGGGACCTTATATGCAGTATGGGAAACATTCTAAAGCCATACTCACCATGTTTTAATGATTTATATAGTGTACAGTTAGTTTATTATGAAAGGCTAGTTTATTATGTAATGCATGTTCTTTTCAAGGCATTGCTATAAACAAAGTATTATTTCAGGGTCAGATGCAAACCAAACCAAAAATTGAATAAATGAAATAAATGTATCACCTAAACCTTAGAAGATATGTGGTTTAGTGCTTAAATTGGCCATATTCAATTTTTACCACTTAACCAAAGTGTGTGCTCTTGGGCAAATCATGTAATCTCACTGTGTCTGATATGGAGTCCCCTTAAGTGATTCAGTTCATTGCTCATGTTATCATATTTTAGATACTTTAATTTTATACTTACCTTGCTCTTCCTCATTCTCCGGTAGTATTTCTTTTATTTCTTTTGCGGCAACCATAGCAAATCACCTGATGCACTCCTGCAGCTTATATGTGCTGGGAGATGCATCAGTGCCAAAGATGCGCAAAAGAAAAGCCCGTCTGTGTCCATCCGGATCTGCCCAGGCCCACAGGATACTATCCTTTGGACTCAAATTCCTACTGCTTCAAGTCGTTCTTATCGCGGACACAGATTATGGAGCTGGTGCCCCCCCTCACCAAATTTCCTAATGGATTCCTTATACTCACGAACCCTGATAGTCCTTGCTCCCAGGTAGAGACACTGAGGTGCTTACTGTGGGATGTTTTTATCCACGCATCCAAGCCCTACCTCAAAACTGTGCAGTACTGACATGGAAAACATCATGATGGCCAGAGCTTCCCAGAAAATGCACAGGGAAATGCATGAAGAATAGGCTGCCACTCATTTTTGCCGATGTTATGGGCACAGAAGGACACTGCCTAAAACCACCATTGGACTACCCACACAGTAGTCTGAAACCATTGGGAGTGGCAATGCTGATTGCCAAAAGCAAACCCATAACTGTTGGGAATTCATTTTCTTAAATCCCAAAAAGGGGTGCAGTACCAGTACTCACCACTATCCAAAAGCCGGCGTTTTAAAACAACACCAGATTTTACTTTTTGTATAAAACTGAATAAATGAACCCAAAGCAGGCCAAAGAAAGACTTACTGAGAGGTGGATCCAATATAAAGTTATATTCTGAAGTGACTTGAAGGTTTATAACAAGACTGGCTGAGCTGTGGATTTCAGCAGTTTAAGTAAATTTGGACTGAAAGACACTAAAAATCTAAATGTTTAAATTGACTGAGTGACCTACTTTTCAGTGTCACATAGGTTTCAATTGTTTAAATGTCATAGTTTTAAACTTAGAATCAGCATTCTAGCTGCATATGTAAAAATGTTTAGTTTTATTTGAATGCAGAAAACTGGGGAACAGAAATGACATGTAGCTAAAAACTGGCTTAAAGAGATTCCAATTTTGCCTGGCAACTACCCCCCATCAGGAGTGAAACTTGAGTCACAGCTGTGTTCCCAGGCCTATCTGCCTTTTGCTGGCCACACTAAGGATATGCCATCTCTCTGATAATTGAATTAAGGGGAGCCCCCACAGAATACAGGAGCTCTGAACAAAGCCCTGTCCTGACTCAGGCAAATGTTTTATTGGCGGGAGTCGTAAATGGAGCTTCCTCCTGGAAGGACAGGGGAGGGGCACTGCCTGTGAGAGCAAGCTGGCTTGGCAGAACTGGAAAAACCAGAAATTCAACCTTGTGCTGGGGGGAAACCACACCCCTTTGGGGCCAGAACATAACTCTAAAAAGATGAATAACTCATAGTACGGACTTGTGAAAATTATTTAAATGACACCATAATTCTTGTGATTTTTCTGCCCCCATTTTAAGACGTGTTAGGACCCGGTGGTATGTTCAGGGGGGTTTTAGCGGAAAAGAGGATATTACTCAAAATGTGTGCATGTGAAAAATCTGACACTTCATCAACTAATGTCCATACTCCTTGCGCACATGTGTGTAAATTTGGGGTAATGTCCGGTATTGCAAACCCGTTAAAAAGTGCAAAATATTGCCATTTCTGAATGCAAGCTCTCAGGAAGAGCAGATGTGGACAGGGTATACCTCCTGTGATATGTGATGGGTGCGTGTAATTTTAAAACAATATGTACCTCTGCAAATATGTATTTGGTTCAAATCTAGATTTGTGTTCAAGTTGACAGGAGGAGTGGACTTTCTGCAGGCTGTAAAATGACATCACTCTGACACAACTTAGCTCCCCCAATCAGGGGAGAAATGAAAGCTTGGCCAATGATAAGTGGAGAGGGGTAGAGCCTAGTGATGCTGCACACACACCCATTTTCAAAACACATAAAAGCAGACAGACAGGACAGATAGGGACCTTCAAATCCATTTGCTGCGGGACGCTCTGCTGGAAAATCCATACTTTACCTCCATCAATCTCTAGAGAAAGCTGTGCAGAAAGATCCAGACTTCAAATCTATCAATATCCAGAACCAGAAACCCAGACCAGACCAGCAGAGCAGAGCTGACCCAGATCACTGTGAAGAGACCCAGACCAGACCGGAGTCCAGTCCAAAACCTGACCAGATCCGTGGCGAGGCCCATCTATTTCAAAAATATATTGTGAGTACCTAGCAGACTGTGCAGAACCAATCTCTTAGTTAAAATAATATAATTCAATCCTATTTTAATCTAAGTAGAACTGTCTCCTAACTGTCACCTGTCATTTGTAAAGCTGTCACTTGTCATTTTCTAGTTGCAAGCTGCACTTGTCTTTTTGAACTTTAAAATTTCAAATCTGAAAAACGACCTTTATTTAATCGCTCATATCTCCGTGACCGTTTGTGCTACAGACTCGCAGTAACTTTCCTCAGAAAGCTTCGAATCGTGGCTTTCCTACGAACCTAGAACCGCATTCCTACCCCCTATAGTTTTGCCGTAATCGCGAGAGACGCACTCGCGAATTTTGCCGCGATTTGCAAATTTCTCAACGTGTGAAAACAGCAGTTTTCTTGCTTTCATTTGTCAAAAATTCGTTTAACCTACCAATTACTCCTGGATCCTTGCTAAAGTGAGCCTGGACTAATATTAACTTGATTTCACTCACCCTGAACCTTCTAGAGGGAATTAAAAGCATTTTAGTATATTTTTCACTTCATTGCCAGCACATATAAAAGCATTTTGGGCTTGTGTTTAAAACTCCGATCTGTAACCTAAGCTTGCTGGGGTGAACTGAATTACATTTGATTGCATTTCTGAGAACTGTGTGCTTTTCTTCAATTTCCCTGCATTGCATAAAGGGGGAAGGGGATTGCCAGAAAAAAGTGATTACATTGTTTTGTTGAAATCATATTGAGTATTTTCTGTATTGCATTTTCATTCAACATTACATCCATCTGAACTTATATAAAGCATTCTCTACCACCTTCTTCTTCTGTTCCTATTCACAAGTGTGCTAGTGCCAGATTCTCCGTTTTTAATCTTTATCATATCAGATTAAGTGTGATATCCAATTATTAATTTATTATAAAGTGTGATATATATCTATATTGTTTAAATTCTCAAATATACCTTTTAACTTGCAAAACAGAACTACTTCTTGGCTCAGTGGGGTCAGGGGGATTCCAAGGGAGGGGTGTTATATAGGGGTAGTCATCCAGAACGCATGAACTGGACATAAAGATATATCAATAAGGGTTTCCATTCAGTATCCCAGACTAGGCATTGACTTAGCTGTAGTGTTGAATTGAATCCTCTTACAAATTAGGGGCTCGTGCCGGACGTTTGGGTTAGATCTACCATTTGTGCAGATTAATACAGCGTGCCAGCTGACCAGATACACATATCCGGCCGGATCACCACGCTGTGTTACGCTGTAAAGCACTCCTCAAAGGAACGCTCTAAGAAAAAGGTCTGTTTTGCAAAAATAAAATACAAACTTCTGTAAGTCAGGAAGGAACTAATCTCTAGAATGACGACCTTAGTAGACATGAAAATAGCCAGAGAGCACTTCTTACATAAGTTATTTGTGAGAGGTGAGTGGACTCACCAGGACCAGATGGTCTGGTTGCAGGCCATCACGCAACAGGTCACGGAAACAGGGTCAGATATATATAGAGATCAGGGTCCCTTACATGTGGCCCTGAGTGAACTATACATGGCTCCTAAAGCTAAGGATGAACAAGACAAGATGGTTAGGATAGCGGCATACCTGTACCTATATATGGGAGACATGCAGGATAAATGTACTGAAAGCCAAGATCTGGCGAATAAGCGACAGATGGCGTTAGAGAAGGTCCAATCTGACCTGGTCTCTTCTGAGCAGAGGCTGCAGGGGAGCCAGGAGTCAGAAAATGAGAGTAGACAGCACATCATTAAAATAAAGAGGGATATGGACATCCTGCAACAGGAAAAGGCTGACCAGGATACCAGATTTGTGGCCTTGCAGAAGGAGTACCAAGAAGGTTTGGACTCCCTACTGCAGAGCCAGAAAAAGCTGGAGCAACAGTTAGACTTCAATAGGGCATGTGCTGAGCAGGCAGTCACCCTGCAAAGCCACCTAGATAGGGAGAAGGCAGAGAGCAATAAACTGATCCTGAAAGACCTGGATACCCAGGCAGAGTTTGATCAGGAGCGCCAGAAAGCTGGTGCCTTCCAAAGGCAAAGGGACGACCTGGCGGCACAGATGCAGGCTCTTAGTCAGGAAAGGGATACCTTAGGCCAAGAAGTCTGCCACTTAAAAAGGAAAATGGAAGAAAATCACCTGGCCCTCCAGGGACTGGGTGACCTCCAAAAAAACACCAGAACTTGTTAGAGCACACCAGGAAGGTGGAGGATGCTCTGGCAAGAAAGGAGCAGGCCAATAGGGACACAGCTCAGGAGGTAACCCTCCTGCAGCAAAGACTGGCCCAGTGCTCCAGGACCAATCAGGAAACGCAGAGAGAGAATGAGGCTCTCTGCCAGCACAATGATAGGCTCCAACAGCAGGTAGCGATGCAGGAGAGACTGATAGAGTCTAGTAAGGCCTTAACTGAGGAACTGAATGCGCAGGCTCTTGCATTGCAACAGGGAGCAGGGGCGGATAGAGATGAGGTTCGCTGGGAAAGAGAAACTCCTGAGCATAACCCCAGGAGCCCTAGTACCAGAGGCCTTTATTTCTCTCAGTCCCTGGACTCTGCCACCCCCATGTCCCCTGGCGCACATGAGCACAGGGCCACAGGGATGGCAGATTACTATCCAGCAAGAAGCATGGGGCTCATAGGCCAGTACCACCCAGGAATGGAGGGGCGGGCATCCGGGTATGGGCACCCAAGCACAGTGCAATTTGATGGGGAACCCCAGGAGAGTAGGCCCATTAAGGGCATCCTGAAAACCTCTGCCCAGTTAGGTCAGTGGGGGGGTACCCATCAAATCCTGGCAGCAGGGAGGGATCTGAAGACTCCTCTGAGCGGTACAGGACACAGGAGACCAGGTCCCCACATTCTGCCAGCCATTCCCAGGCTTGCAGAATCCGGGAAAACCTGGAAGAACAGACGGGAACCTCTGGGAGCAGTGCCTCTGAGTCAGAAGATGAATGGACAAGGGTTACCCGAACTAAAAAGGCCAATAAGGCAAAAAGGGCCTTGATTAAGGACCCATTGAAACAGATTAAGGCAATCAGGAGCGTCATCACGCCTTATCATAAGAACGCCAAGTATTCTGTTTGGGAGCACTTAGAGTTGTTTGAGCAAATGATGGAGACTTTTCATTTGAATGACAGCCAAAGCTGTATCCAATATGTAAAGTGGACCTTCTCCCCGGAATACTCCAGTTTCTTTGCGGGGCTGGAGGACGAAAATCATTTAAGATGGTCCACCTATAAGGCGGCCATCTTGAAACATTTTTCTACTCATAGAAATCCTCAAGAGGCTCGCAAGGCAGCCTGCAATTTGCAGTGTGGGGAGGATCAGGCCCCACAAGAGTTTGAGCAAGAACTGAAACGTGCCTTTGCGCAGACCACCAGAAGGGTGCGCACAGACAGCAGAGAATTTGTTAATACTTTTTTCCATGCCTTGCCCAAATATATAATGACCCAGCTCGTGAGGGATTTTCACGAGAAAAGATCTTTAGACTGGGTCATTGAACAGGCTACCCGGATCTATGAGGTGCAGAAACCGGTAGATAGCAAAAGTAATGCCCAGAAAAACCCCAAAGCCAACAGCACCCCTGCTGCTGCCAAGGTGGCAGAGGTAAAGGTCACCCCCGTTTTGGATTTGGAGATGGGGGGGCCTAAAAACCTACCTGCACCTAATAATGCTAGGCCCAGAAGGTCCTCGGGCCAGTCACAGACAGGGAGCCAGGGAGGCAGCCCCACAAATGGGGTCCCTCGCTCTCCTGATTATGTAAGTCCCCGTTACAAGGGAAATCGACCCATCCTGGGTTATGTGTGGACTCCTCCAGCCCAAGGGGGGGGGATCCAGCCAAGCACCTAACCCAGGGAACTTCCCTCCTAACTTCCCAACGGAGGGCAGAAATTCTCCAAATCCTGGGCAGAACTTTTTCCCCAGGTATCCACCCAATTTCCAACCCCAAAATCATCCATCCTTCTTCCCCCAATTCCCTGAGCCCAGACAACCTAATCCGGGAGAGGGGAGGCCAAGGGTGGAGGGGTACCCAAATCTTCCCAACCAGGGGTACTACCAAAGAAGGGATAGCTACCCTTCCCGGGATCAGCCCAGGGGAGAAAACAGGGCCCCGTATCAGCCTGAGCGGGTTTCCCAGTTAGAGCGCCAGGTTCAAAACATGGCGCGGGATCTGGGTCACATACTGAGGGCTCAGCAGAACCCTCAGATCGGCATGCCGGCACAGAACGCACCCAACTCTGGACCTGGTGCTCCAGAACAATGACGGGGGCAGCACCCCGATAACTCACCGGTTCCCAGGGAGGAGGCACAAGGGGAAGGGGGGTGTAAAGCCTTGGAGGAAGCTTCCTTCCTCACTTGTAAACAGCCCCTGGAAACCCAGGAATGGGAAACAAAATCTCTTGCCCCTGAAAGTCTGCCTCCTAAGGAGCAGAGGGGGGGTAGGAGAAACAAAAGACCCAAACAGACTCAGTTTGAGGAGGAGGTACAGATCTTCCAATTTGAGGGAGAGGGATCCTCAGAGGATCCTGGGAACAGGATCTTCTCCTTCAGAGAGGGGGGAACTCCTCCCAAAGAAAAATGGGTCCCTAGGGATGCAAATCCAGACTGGGGAGATGTGGAGACTGAGCTACCGCCGCCCACCATCTCATCCCAGAACCAACAGCAAGAAAATCCCCTGGTTCAAACCCATCCTGGTGACTGCCTCCAAAAAGGGGGGGCGGCCCGGAACCGGAGCCAGGGGAACCCACAATGGCTCTGATCTCCAGTTGCCAATTTTTTCTTTCAGATTCCCAAGGCTCTCCACAGAATTCCGCCCAAATCTCTTCGCTAGCGATGTCCAAAACCAGAAAGTTAGCCCACCAGTTGTCCAAAAATGTGCATTATCTGTGCCCCCTTGAGGAGAAGGAGGGAAGATACTATGCCCCGGTACAAGTACAGGGGCAGGGTACAATTTTGGCACTGGTGGACACTGGATCTCTAGCCACCCTTCTGTCCAGAAGGGCCTTTGATGAACTGAATGCAGGAAGGGGAGAGAATTACCAAATTCCTCTCACCTCACTTCCTGGACAACTCCAGAACTTTGACGGGAAGGAAATTCCGTCGAGGGGACGGCAGACTTGGACATTAAAATTGGGCGACACAAGTTGAAACACCCAGTCATAGTTGTGACTCCAGAGGGCACCCCTTGTTTACTGGGGAATGACCTCCTGAGAAGGTTGTCACCCCTAATAGATTGTGTAAACAAGGTCCTCTGGACCCAGACTAGCCGACCAATAAAATTAAAACAGAGTGTCAACCATGTTAGTTAAAACGGCACCTGCCACATGGTTGAACAAAAACCTGACCAAGTAGAATTTCACTTCCAGAATAGCCAAATTCCAGACGTGACAGTAATAGCAGTAGGACAACAGACTGGTGATGGGGGGTCCTCTCTATTTCTGAAAATCAACCTTCCTTCCAGTCTAAAGTGGTACTCCACGCTGGAAGGAAACACTCTGAGATTCTATACTAATCCACAATCAGAAACTCCCACTCCTATAGTCCAGAAAGATGTGAAATCAGCTCAGAGCCTGGCTGATATTCAGCAAATTGGAGAGCAGTTGTTCATCCCTGTTCAGTTAAATGATGGGAAGGACTCTGTTCTCGCTCGAGTGTGCGTGAACAATGGTAAGAGCTTCATCAGCGAAGCCATGTTTCGCCAACTCCCAAAAGATCCAGCCATTCCCACCTTCAAACTGATAGACAAATGGGAAATGGACCTGGAAGCACCTAATTCCAAACATCTCCTGCCAAGCAGGTGTATGCTCAAAATTTCCATTGGCAACAAGGGAATAGTCCATAATTGTTGGGTCGTGCGAGACGTCACTGCCGCCTTTTACTTAGGCAGTGACATTCTCAATCGCTTTGCCATCAGTTTGGACCTAATAAACTTCAAAGCTTCGTCCCGATTAGCGGATAATCCCATGGGCTTTGATGATCCAGAAAAAGCATTTAGGTCAGCTCAATTGCTACCTTATGCAGTTGAAATTCAGATTAAAGAGGAAGTCACCATCCCAGAAAGGACCCGACAATTCTCCCCGGAAGTGAAAGCTAAAAGAGGACAATATTTGCAAAACCCGGATGCTTACATACATCTAAACGCTTCTCTCCAACAGCAAGGGTTGGGGGTAAACCCAACACCATTAGTCAACATAGAACATGACACCATTCTAATAGAGGTGGATAACAGCGACTTAAAGAGTATTACTCTAGCCGCAGGCACCATTATTGGAATGGCGGTCGATGACCGACATTTTTCCATAGACTTAGGTAATGAACTGTTAGAGCCAATCCCCAAGGACTGCTTTGACAGTGACAGTGATGACAATACAACACCAGACAGGATTTTTACCCGGCATGGGGGGAACTTTCTGGTGTACACTTCCTGCCCCTATGGTAAGGAAGATGTGACTTGTGACTTCAGGAGGGATGAGGTGATTTTCCAAGTCCATGAGGGCTGCCTTTCCCACCTGAAGCCTCCAGTCCAAATCAGCACTCTGACCAGGGACTTCTCCACCCAGCTGGAGGAGGCCGCTGAAATAGCCAAACCAGAAGTCTTTCCAGGCTTCAGGCAGATGGTGGAAGAGAGAGTCAACCTAGCTGATGCCTGTGTGACTCTGGAAAAAAAGCAAAAGTTGAAACAAGTTTTCTTGGATTTCCAAGATCTCTTTGCGGTAGACTCATATGACTGTGGTCGCACTGACATCCACACAACAACAATCCCCATGAACCCTGGCATGACTCCTGTGTTTGTGAAGCAATATCGCTTGCCTCTCGCATCAATGGAGTCCCTTACTGAAATAATTAAGAACCTTGAGTCCCGGGGAATAATCCGTCCAGTCCACAGCACCTTCAATAATCCGGTGCTGGGAATATTGAAGCCAAACGGCCAGTGGAGACTCTGCGCCGACCTCAGGGAGCTCAACAAACGGGTCCATACTTCCTGATGGCCTCTGCCCTACATTGGCCAAGGGCTGGCCCAGATCCAGGGGTCACAGGTATTCACTGCAATAGACCTGACCAATGGATACTGGACTGTGCCTGTCAGTAGGGAGGACCAATACAAACTGGCTTTTACCTTTGGGGGCCAGCAGTACACATGGACCCGGACTCCCTTCGGATACCTCAACTCCGGAAATGAATTCAACATTTTCCTACATAAGGCCATGCCCGACCTGGGTGCGAGGTGTAACCTGGCTTATGTAGATGATGTCCTCATCAAAAGTTCATCTGTGGAGGAACACATAGCGGAGATCCGTTATGTTCTGACGCAGTTGAGGGCCGCCGGAGCAAAACTTTCCTTTCAGATAGCACAGTGGTGTAGAACCCGTGTTAATTTCTTGGGGCATGAGATTACTTATCAGGGTCTCTGTCCCCAGGAAAAGAAAGTGGAAGCACTTCAGAAACTGAAAGACCCCACAACTCTGCGGGAACTAAGGAGTCTGCTTGGACTGACTAATTACAGCAGAAAGTTCATTGAGGGCTACGCAGAGATCACCAGACCCCTGATCCATCTCCTGAAGGGGGGGGTCAAGTGGGAATGGGGTCCAGAACAAGCCGAGGCAGTAAGACAACTCAAAAGAAGCCTCTCACAAGCGCCCTGCCTAGCTTACCCTGTCAGAAACAAGGAGTTCTTCCTGGAGACGGGGTTCTCTAATACGTGCTTGACGGCAGTATTATACCAAAAGCATGACAAGGTCAATAAAGTAATCTCCTATGCGAGCAAAACTTTATCCTCTGTGGAGGAAAAATTCAACGATTGTGAGAAGGCACTCCTGGCAACGGTGTGGGCATTGAAGAATTACCGCCCGTTTATCCAGGGGGAACACATCATAGTGGAGACTCCACACCAGCCTCTGCAATATCTCCAAAGTGACAGAATCCGGGCCGGAAATGTGAGTAATTCCCGAATTACGTCCTGGATTCTGTCAATGCAAGGCTTTCCTGTGGAGGTCAGATATGGCCAAAACAAGAAGAGTCCCCTCGCGCAAGGTCTGGCTGACTTGCATGATTGTGCCAGAGAAAACTGTCTCGAGGACGAAAGTCTAAAAATCAAGGACAACACGGAGGCATACCTTAATTCCCCACACAAAGTCTTTGAAAAGGACAAGTGTGAGGGAATGCCCACTGTCTATGTGGATGGATGCTCTTACCATGTTGACAACGACGGGGAGAAAGAACTGGTGGCTGGCGTAGGGAATGCATGGGTGAATGAGTCCCCAGAACCCTCCGCTGGATACAAAATTGGTCCCCGAAGTAGTCAGGTGGCAGAATTGATGGCTGTGCATCAGGCCATCCTCACTGCTGTCCAGCATCAACTCCACGAACTGGTCATAATCACAGATTCGGATTATGTACGGAACGGGTTCGTGGAGCACCTGGTTAATTGGAAAGCCAGAGGCATGTTATGTGCTAACAACAAACCCTTGAAACATGGGAAGTTGATCCAAAACATTGATGATCTGGTCACCTCGAATGAGATGACCATCTATTGGAAAAAGATCAAGGGTCATTCCAAAGTAGAGGGACCAGACAAAACTGGAAATGACTTAGTTGATCAGCTGGCCAAAACCGGGGCCATCCAAGGGGATCTAATTGAGATTGAGTCCCTGTTGGGGGAAATCCAGGTCACTGCTATCACTAGGTCCCAGACAAATGCTCACAACGACCTTTCAATCGCACAATGGAGTAAGGAGACCCCTGATGCTGATTTGATTACCGCTCAGAAGGGGGATCCAATAATTGGTAAATTTTACCAGCACCTTGAGGACCCTGAGAACTTTCCCCTGACGGATACCGATTACACTGGGAAAGAGGACCTAAGAGTGTTGATGAAATGTCCAAAAATGTTCCGAATCCAAGACGGTTTGTTAGTAAGGAAATCCAAAGCTGGCCACGATCAGTGGGTGGTTCCTACCTCATTCCGAAGCTTGATGTTAAGTCACGCCCATGATGCGGCCACCGCCGGTCATAGGGGGTTTCACACAACATTGGAAATCTTAAGAGAGGTTGCATACTGGCCACACATGGGGCAGGACCTCGACCAATACTTGAAGGGGTGTCTTATGTGTGCACAATTTCAGCCATCATCCCTCACACACCGTGCGCCTCTCCAAAAGCGGGGGATGACACTGCCATGGTCAGATTTACAAATCGACTTTGTAGGCCCCGTGATTCGCTCTGCTAGGGGGAATAAGTACATGTTGACTGTGACATGCTTGTTTACCAAGTGGGTGGAATGTCTCCCAGCCCCAAATTGCAAGGCAGAAACCGCAGCTGCCCTGATGATTAACCATATCTTTTCCCGTTTTGGTCTACCTCAAAGGATTGAGTCAGACAGAGGTAGCCACTTCACCAGTGAAGTAATGACAAAGATGTGGGAGATACTGGGGGCCAAAAGGAAGTTGCATATTGCTTACAGGCCAGCTTCTTCTGGGGCAGTAGAGAGATATAACCGGACAATTGTGAGCATCTTAAAAAAGTTTGTGGCAGATTCTGGGCCAAGTTGGGATATCCGATTACTTCTGGACCTAATGGCCATCAGATCTACCCCTTCATCTGAAACCAAAATGTCACCATTTGAGTTGATGACTGGACGCAAGATGGTGCTTCCGCAGCATTTGCTCTACAGGACCCAAGAGCAGACACTGATAAATGCCTCCACAACTCATGAGTATGTGGAGAATTTAAGGAAACACCTCCAACATGCTTTTGCTTACGCTCAGCGGAATCTAGAAAGATCGGCTGATAGCATGAAGACCCACTATGACCTGAAGACTTCCAGGAAGGAATATCAGGTGGGGGACCGGGTCTATCTATACAACTTCCAAAGAAACCAGGCAAAACAGCGGAAATTCTTGCCTACATGGAAGGGACCCTTTGAGATTATAGACAAAATCTCCCCTGTGGCCTACAAAATCCACATCCCCAAAGGTCCTTTGGCAGCGGGGGAAGACAAGTGGGTCCACATAAACCAGTTGAAATGTTGCCATCCCAGGCACACTCTGCAACAACTGGAGGAATCCTCTGGAATCCTAGCGGGTACTGTCTCAGACTAATTCAGTTCCAACCATAAAACATACCACATCTAGTCTCTAAAATATTGTGATTTGCATGAAACTGTCTCTTAGTTATACTGTTTTTTTTTTCAAAATAAGAATGTAATGTTTTGTTATGATGAAATGCATATGCTGCCCCACTATCTCAACAGTGGTGGAAAAATGTCTATGAATAGGTATTGCCGCTCTTCCTTTGTCGTCCTAGGAGAAAGAAAACCTGGAGACGGGACAAGGAGGACGATCCGGAGACTGGGAGGATGACGCAAGGGGGCCCAGTGTACCGCCCAATATTCCCATCAGGACCGGCGAGGAGAACCGATCGATCCGACCGGATGGAGAAAAAGATGCTGAACTGTGCCATCTATTGGAAGAAGATGAGGAAACATCCGAGGTCTTGCGAGTCCCATCAGTGAAACAGAATGGCCATCGCAAGAGGGGGGCTTGTGGGATGTTTTTATCCACGCATCCAAGCCCTACCTCAAAACTGTGCAGTACTGACATGGAAAACATCATGATGGCCAGAGCTTCCCAGAAAATGCACAGGGAAATGCATGAAGAATAGGCTGCCACTCATTTTTGCCGATGTTATGGGCACAGAAGGACACTGCCTAAAACCACCATTGGACTACCCACACAGTAGTCTGAAACCATTGGGAGTGGCAATGCTGATTGCCAAAAGCAAACCCATAACTGTTGGGAATTCATTTTCTTAAATCCCAAAAAGGGGTGCAGTACCAATACTCACCACTATCCAAAAGCCGGCGTTTTAAAACAACACCAGATTTTACTTTTTGTATAAAACTGAATAAATGAACCCAAAGCAGGCCAAAGAAAGACTTACTGAGAGGTGGATCCAATGTAAAGTTATATTCTGAAGTGACTTGAAGGTTTATAACAAGACTGGCTGAGCTGTGGATTTCAGCAGTTTAAGTAAATTTGGACTGAAAGACACTAAAAATCTAAATGTTTAAATTGACTGAGTGACCTACTTTTGAGTGTCACATAGGTTTCAATTGTTTAAATGTCATAGTTTTAAACTTAGAATCAGCATTCTAGCTGCATATGTAAAAATGTTTAGTTTTATTTGAATGCAGAAAACTGGGGAACAGAAATGACATGTAGCTAAAAACTGGCTTAAAGAGATTCCAATTTTGCCTGGCAACTACCCCCCATCAGGAGTGAAACTTGAGTCACAGCTGTGTTCCCAGGCCTATCTGCTTTTTGCTGGCCACACTAAGGATATGCCATCTCTCTGATAATTGAATTAAGGGGAGCCCCCACAGAATACAGGAGCTCTGAACAAAGCCCTGTCCTGACTCAGGCAAATGTTTTATTGGCGGGAGTCATAAATGGAGCTTCCTCCTGGAAGGACAGGGGAGGGGCACTGCCTGTGAGAGCAAGCTGGCTTGGCAGAACTGGAAAAACCAGAAATTCAACCTTGTGCTGGGGGGAAACCACACCCCTTTGGGGCCAGAACATAACTCTAAAAAGATGAATAACTCATAGTACGGACTTGTGAAAATTATTTAAATGACACCATAATTCTTGTGATTTTTCTGCCCACATTTTAAGACGTGTTAGGACCCGGTGGTATGTTCAGGGGGGTTTTAGCGGAAAAGAGGATATTACTCAAAATGTGTGCATGTGAAAAATCTGACACTTCATCAACTAATGTCCATACTCCTTGCGCACATGTGTGTAAATTTGGGGTAATGTCCGGTATTGCAAACCCGTTAAAAAGTGCAAAATATTGCCATTTCTGAATGCAAGCTCTCAGGAAGAGCAGATGTGGACAGGGTATACCTCCTGTGATATGTGATGGGTGCGTGTAATTTTAAAACAATATGTACCTCTGCAAATATGTATTTGGTTCAAATCTAGATTTGTGTGCAAGTTGACAGGAGGAGTGGACTTTCTGCAGGCTGTAAAATGACATCACTCTGACACAACTTAGCTCCCCCAATCAGGGGAGAAATGAAAGCTTGGCCAATGATAAGTGGAGAGGGGTAGAGCCTAGCGATGCTGCACACACACCCATTTTCAAAACACATAAAAGCAGACAGACAGGACAGATAGGGACCTTCAAATCCATTTGCTGCGGGACGCTCTGCTGGAAAATCCATACTTTACCTCCATCAATCTCTAGAGAAAGCTGTGCAGAAAGATCCAGACTTCAAATCTATCAATATCCAGAACCAGAAACCCAGACCAGACCAGCAGAGCAGAGCTGACCCAGATCACTGTGAAGAGACCCAGACCAGACCGGAGTCCAGTCCAAAACCTGACCAGATCCGTGGCGAGGCCCATCTATTTCAAAAATATATTGTGAGTACCTAGCAGACTGTGCAGAACCAATCTCTTAGTTAAAATAATATAATTCAATCCTATTTTAATCTAAGTAGAACTGTCTCCTAACTGTCACCTGTCATTTGTAAAGCTGTCACTTGTCATTTTCTAGTTGCAAGCTGCACTTGTCTTTTTGAACTTTAAAATTTCAAATCTGAAAAATGACCTTTATTTAATCGCTCATATCTCCGTGACCATTTGTGCTAGAGACTCGCAGTAACTTTCCTCAGAAAGCTTCGAATCGTGGCTTTCCTACGAACCTAGAACCGCATTCCTCCCCCCTATAGTTTTGCCGTAATCGCGAAAGACGCACTCGTGAATTTTGCTGCGATTTGCAAATTTCTCAACGTGTGAAAACAGCAGTTTTCTTGCTTTCATTTGCCAAAAATTCGTTTAACCTACCAATTACTCCTGGATCCTTGCTAAAGTGGGCCTGGACTAATATTAACTTGATTTCACTCACCCTGAACCTCTTAGAGGGAATTAAAAGCATTTTAGTATATTTTTCACTTCATTGCCAGCACATATAAAAGCATTTTGGGCTAGTGTTTAAAACTCCGATCTGTAACCTAAGCTTGCTGGGGTGAACTGAATTACATTTGATTGCATTTCTGAGAACTGTGTGCTTTCCTTCCATTTCCCTGCATTGCATAAAGGGGGAAGGGGATTGCCAGAGAAAAGTGATTACATTGTTTTGTTGAAATCATATTGAGTATTTTCTGTATTGCATTTTCATTCAACATTACATCCATCTGAACTTATATAAAGCATTCTCTACCACCTTCTTCTTCTGTTCCTATTCACAAGTGTGCTAGTGCCAGATTCTCCGTTGTTAATCTTTATCATATCAGATTAAGTGTGATATTCAATTATTAATTTATTATAAAGTGTGATATATATCTATATTGTTTAAATTCTCAAATATACCTTTTAACTTGCAAAACAGAACTACTTCTTGGCTCAGTGGGGTCAGGGGGATTCCAAGGGAGGGGTGTTATATAGGGGAAGTCATCCAGAACGCATGAACTGGACATAAAGATATATCAATAAGGGTTTCCATTCAGTATCCCAGACTAGGCATTGATTTAGCTGTAGTGTTAAATTGAATCCTCTTACATTACTCAATGCTCAGTGTCTCCTGGCCCACACTGCTCACTGCCATGATTTTTTGTCAAATCACTTACCCGACTTTATGTGCATTACAGAAACATGGTTTAATGCTGCTTCAGCTCCTACTTTAGTTGAGCTTCTTCCTAACAGTTTTAATATTTTAAAGGTTGACCATGTCCCCCCCCATTCTGGGGGTTGAGGGGCTATCATTTGAACTCTATTTTCTGTGTACAGAACACACCCCCACCAGGTCTGTTGACTCCCTGGTCCAAATCTGAGGCTCTGACTGAGGTCTCCCACATAGCCTCCCCCATTTTGGCCTGCCTCCCACATCCACACACTACTCAATATATATCCACTGGACCATCATCTACTCCCCCTCCCCCCAAATGCTGCTGAACTCGAGTCAAGCACAGCTACAATGCCATGCTTAGTCTCTAGCACAGACGTGGTTATTGTTAATAGTCCTTGAGACACTATGCCCTAGTAAGATTCTTTGTAATGACTATGTTTTTGGAAATAGTGTCAGTACATTAGACACCCAGATAGGCGAGGGGGCCATTAGTCTTATACCGGTTGTGCCTTTGAAAGATAGTAAGGATACTGCATCACCTATTAAATTGCAAGATTGCAATATACAGACAGGTCAAATTGCCAAAGAAATTGCTAATAAGATAGTTGTTTTATGGGGGAAAACTCTTATTTATTTATTTATTTATTTATTTATTTATTTATTCAGATTTGTAGAGCGCACATCAGCCCGGGGGCATTGTGGCACTTGTTACAGACATATCTTGGTTACAAATAATACAATACAAATAATAATAATAATAATTTGGCACTTATGTAGCGCTACGAACCTTCAGGTATCTGAGCGCTGCTTATTATTACCCACGGTATGTGGTGCTCATTTATCGACCTCGGAAGGATGAAAGGCTGAGTTTGGCTCCGCCAGGATTCGAACCTGCGTTAGCAGGCTCTGTACTGATGTCAAAGTGAGCGCTCTACTCGCTGTGCCTCTTGACAGGCTAAATAATACAATATAACAAAGAATACATTATTTACAGTGAGAAATATGGTATATGTACAAATAGCAATGCAGTATATTTACATGGATTCGCAGGGTTCGCATTATTGTGCAAGGAAAGAGGTCTTCAGTTTCCTACGAAAAATCGGGAGCGAGTTTCCGCTCTAATGTCTGCAGGAAGAGCGTTCCAGGTCTTGGCGGCAATATAGAGGAAGCTTGGGCCACCGACTTTGTCTTTTTTGATGCGTGGGATGCAGAGTAGGTTGGTGTATTGCGTCCTGGTGGGAAGGGCGGAGGAGGGTTTGGAGATGGTCTCTCATATATAGGATAAGACGAAGAGAGAGAGGCATTTGTGAGTGAGCATGAGGATTTTGAGTGTGATCCGTTCTTTGACCGGGAGCCATTGGGCTGAATGTCTGGCATGTGAGATATGCTCTCTTCTTGGGATGCTGAGAGCGGCCGGGAGAGCATTGTTCTGTGTGACTTGGAGTCTATTTAGGTTTTTTGCTGATGTGCCCGCTAGGAGGGCATTGCAATAGTCCAGTTTGGCTCCAATGGTTGCTCTGACTATGTAGAGTCAGTTGGGTTTGGAGAGGTAAGGCTTGATGGCGTTTATTAGTTTAGTGGTATGAGCACATGAGGAGGTGATTGCGCTGACTTGTCTGTTCATAGATAGAGAGGAGTCTATGTATACTCCCAGTGTCTTTACCGCTGTGGAGACGGGGATGATGGAGTTGTCAATGGAGAAGTTAGTGTACAGTATGTCCAGTTTGTCTAGGGTGCTCTGTTGACCTAATATCATGATTTCCGTCTTGTCTCCATTTAGGCAGAGGCCATTTACTGCCATCCAGGCCTGGAAGATGGCGTAGATCAAGTGGAGTGCCTTTACGTCGTCGTGGTATGAACCTGATTGGGGTAAAAGTACTTGTGTGTCGTCCGCATAGTTCGTGTATGTGATGCCGTAGGAGTCGAGTTTGTCAAAAAGAGGTTTAGTGAACAGGTTGTAAAGTGTGGGTGCAGTGCAGGAACCTTGAGGGACCCCACAGTGGATTGTCGTGGGGGTGGCTTTGGCGATGTCCGAGAAGACTTTCATGGCTCTTCCCTCTAGGAAGGAGGTGACCCATAGAGCTGATTCTTTAGAAAAGTATGCGGAGTGTGTGATGTGTGAGGTGAGGGTCTTGTGGTCAACTAAATCGAAAGCGGCTGAGAGATCTAGAAGGAGCAGGAGAGCTGGCTTGCCCTTGTCCATGATTTGGGTGATCTGATTCTTTAGGTCCACCAGGGCTGTTTCTGTACCGTGTCCTTTCCGGAAGCCTGATTGCCTCGTCCAAAGGATGGAGTGGGTTTCCAGAAAGTGCTGGATTTGGCAATGTGCGGATTTGTCCAGTAATTTCAGGAGGAATGGCACTGTGGTTATTGGTCTGTAGTTGTTGGGTTGTAGGGGGTCGAGGGTAGGTTTTTTTAGGAGGGGCCGGACCCAGGACTCTTTGAGGCTAGCAGGGATAATGCCTGTTTTAAAATAAGCATTGATGAAAGCCGTAAAGAGCGGCGCAAAGCAATCTGCGCAGTCTTTGACGAGTTTTGGTGGGCAGATATCGCCTTTACATGGGGAGGGTTTGAGATTTTTTAGTAGATTGATATTTTCTGTTTCAGTGACGTCCCTGAAAGAGAAGTCAGGTATGGGGGGCTTGGACGAGGAAGGTGAGGCGTTAGAAAGCTTGGTACCTGTCTGTTGAGGTAGTGCTTTGCAATGGTCTTTGATTTTCTTTTGGAGAATGTCAATTTTGTGTAGCATGGCCATTTGAATGCTGGCACACCATGCTTCATCTTTGATTATTTCATCTGGTGTATTGGGGGGGGGAGATGAGCTCGTTGAAGATGGCGAAGATCTCTTTAGTGTGCGATTTGGCATTAGAGATTCGTGTGTTGAATGCGTTGGCTTTAGCAGCAGTGATAGCTGTTTTGTATTGGTTGGAGATTAAGTTGAAATCGTTTTTGGTGCTGTTGCATGGGTTGGATTGCCAGTTTTTTAGAGCTGCTCTTTTGTGGGATCGCATTGAGTGCAGTTCTTCAGTGAACCAGGAGTTGGTATGCAATGATTTCTTTTCTTTTTTCCATTCGAGTGGTGCTATTTCATTGATAGCTTTAGTGACAACATCTTTGTAGATGTCTGCCAGAATATTGGGGTCATTAGCAAAAGGGGGTGCTAGTTTGGGGGTGTTGAGGTAGGGGCGCAGGTTGTCCTTCTTGAGTTTTTTAGAACTTCTAACTTGTGCAGCGATAGCAGGGGTCAGAGGTTTGTGATTTTTGGTGATAGGAATCGAGAATTCGATGCAGTTGTGGTCAGTCCATGGCAGTGATGAGATCGAGGTGTTAGTGGAGAGACAATTCTGGTCTGCGACCCAGTCTAGAATATGGCCTTTGGCGTGAGTGGGATTGTCTACTTTTTGGGTGAAGTTAGGTCACTAAGTTCTTTGGAGAGGGCGACTGCAGATTTGTATTTAGCATCATTAAATCCCAGGTTGAGGTCTCCTAGAAGAAGGGCTTTGGTGGAGCTTTTGATATTATTGCTGAGGATGTGGATGATGCTTTCCTGAGAGTCAGGGGTGAGGCCCGGGGGGCGATATAGTAGGTGAATGTTGATAGTGCTGTTTGGTGACAGTGTGAGTTTGGTCGATAAGAGGTCAGAGTTGTTTGTCGAGGAGTGGCTAACAAGTCGGAGCTGAAGATTCTCCTTGTAGATGAGGGCTTCTCCGCCTCCTATTTGTTCAGGTCTGTCTTGTCTGAGTATGGTGAAGCCAGGCGGTAGTGCAAGAGTGAAGGCTGGCCCTGATGCTTCATGTAACCATGTTTCTGTGATGGCTTGTAGGTCAATGTTATTATTGGTTATGAGGTCATGAATATCAGATGCGTGAGCTGGGCGGGAGCGTACATTGAGGAGGGCACATTTGATGTGAGGTGTGTGGGGTTTGTTAGTGGAGGTGAGGGTGGTGGACGTGACTAATGTGATGTGTGTGGTGATATTGTGGGGTGTGGTTTGGTTAGTGGGTGGTTGTTTGTGGGTGAATGGGTGTCCAATGTGGGGGATGTGTTTGGAGAGGGTGCGGGAGCTCAATCTGTAGTTTCTGAATTCAATGGGTGGGGGTTGTGTGCTGAATTTCGTGGTCTGTGTGCGAGTTCTGAGTGTATCCAGTCTATACATTCTAGCGGTGCAGGGTGCAGGGGTGTGTCTGTGCGATGTGAGTGAGTTTGTGAGGTATCCGGGGCTGCGGGTTGTGTGGGATTGGGGGTGGGCTGTGTGGTGTGAGTGTGAGGGGGCGGATTCAAGTGTAGGGTTGGTGAGCAGTGAGTGTAGCAAGGAGAGTGAGCAGTGTGGTGGTGGTGGCGGCGAGCTTGCAGATGGCTATGGGCATGATTGTGTGCTGGGTGGGGCACAAAAAGATAGCAGGTGGTCAATAAGCAACCATAAGGCAGAACAAAATTGCAGAGTGGTCAATAAGCGACCATAAGGCACAACAAAATGGCAGGGAGGTCAATAAGCGACCATAAGGCACAACAAAATGGCAGGGTGGTCAATAAGCGACCATAAGGCACAACAAAATGGCAGGGTGGTCAATAAGCGACCATAAGGCACAACAAAATTGCAATGTAGTCAATAAGCGACCATAAGGCACAACAAAATTGCAGTGTGGTCAATAAGCAACCATAAGGCACAACAACATTGCAGAGTGGTCAATAAGCGACCATGAGGCACAACAAAATGGCAGGGTGGCCAATAAGCGACCATAAGGCACTAACCATTGCACTTGCAGTAGGGGGTCACCTAAATTCGAATAATTCACAATGATGGCTTGAATGGCATTTTTCAAACAGATGCATCAAAGCACTAGGCCACCTAAATTCGAAAATTAACAATGAGGGCTTGAATGGCATTTTTCAGACAGATGCATCAAAGCACTAGGCCACCTAAATTCGAAAATTCACAATGAGGGCTTGAATGGCATTTTGTCAAACAGATACACTGAAGTGGGAGAATGGAAGACCAGGCTCCCGTCCTTCACCTCTCGCGCTTGGCCTAGAGGGTCACGGCCCAGACACCCGCCGCGAGAAGAGTTTGTCCAGTTACCAGACGACCAGGTACCCTGGTACAGGAACATACGGATGTGTCCACCTGCCTGCCCAGCAGCCCGCACTGGCCATGCCGACACCTGCGGCTCGGATCAGCTAGACTAAAAACCACACGTCGTTAGAGATGCCATGACGACCTAGACGACGGGAAGCACATCTGTACAAATATACACACTTAACATTTCCACACCAATCTACACGAAGAACATACTCAGTGCTCTGACGTGGGCGACAGGCATATTCACGGACGTGCATCTTTATTATTTTCACATAGGCTTTCAGAGTGCAGAAACGCAAGACGCATCATGAACTCATCTATAACGCTTGCTCACGCTTCCCTTGAAACCCGTTACCACCATGAGAGGTATAATGGAAACACGATATTGGTCATGGAAATATATGCCACTATAATCTAAAGCACCCGTGCACGAAATGGATCACTTATGCACCAGGCCCATTTAGGCCCCAAGCAAGAGTTCCGTGGACATTAACAAAGCAAAAGTCAGGTTGCTGATCCTGCAGAATGAGCCTGGTGGAGCAACCAGCCAAGGTCGCAATGTTGCAAACCCACATCCAAGAACAAATCATCAAAGGCACGATGTTGCAACCTCGCACTCCGCGTACCAACGTTAAAATCATATCTACAAATTAAACCAGACACACAGTGGAAAAACAATATTAATTGTGCAGAATTCTGCCTCAAACACGGTCCCGCCTCACGTGACCAAGCCGAACCTGACGAGATGCCAAAACCCAGGAGAGAAAGGGCGTCTGGGTCCCTCACTACGAGACACAGGCCGGGACACTTGAAAGGCTCAATGGACACCTGCTACAGTGGGAACGGTCAGCTCCCACCTATGAATAAATCCTCACATTGTCTGCATGTACCCATATTGAAACATTGTTGCAAACGCAGGTACACCGAGAGCTGGGAACAACGGTGGTCCCAGGCTGGGGAGCTCACGGATGCACCAATCAGAACATGGGGCTCTTATCTCAGACGTCAGTAACATTAGCCAATCCTCAGGGGTCTTCATGTAACAATTCTTATGTATCTAATTGAAGGGACAACCCAGATATACCACCTGACTACACCTTGACCACTAATATCATTCTCTATATGTGTACTATACTAACCCTACCACTCGAGCAACCAATTAAGAGTGGCGATAGTTTTTTTTGTTAACTTTCTGAAGTGACGCAAGTAGCGCGTCATAAGGTAGTAAAAAGGGCCTGCGAGCCCCACGATTATGTGTGTGTCAGGACGAACGCGTACGCTCCTTGACCCATCCCTGCCGTTTGCATAATAAACAGCAGAGTCGCCTTGCTCCTTGTGTGCGTCTCATACTCTATCTCACACCTGGGATATACGGGAGGAGTTGGGGCCTCCCTGCCCGGAGGTCTGCGGACGGCCCGGCCGACCCCGGCAGAATTTCCCCCCGACAAGTTGGAGGCACTGCTGAGATCTGTTTAAGATCAACTTTTATTTTTAGTTTTCCAGGCACTCCCGTTGCGAGGAGGCCCGGCGGCGCGGCCCCCTCTGCCGTTGCCCCCTTCTGAGGACTACAGGACCATCGCGGAGCCGCGAGAAGACCGGACAGCGCAATCCGGATATTGGCCCTCGGGAGCCGGTTGAGAAGTATCCCGCCCGCGGTCGGCGAGTGTCCAGACGTGGTCCAGACGAGGGGAGGTGGCGAGCCGCTTGGAGGGTGCACGCAGTCGAGCGGCCCTGCATCGAGAGAACTTGGTGAGCATGACACGCACAACAAGCAATGCGAAATTGTGAGGGAGGGGGAGGAAGTAAATAAGGGAGGGGGGAGGTATTGTAGAGATGTGCGGCGAAGGTTTAACTGAGTGTTGCAAATGGAATGAATGGTAGCGAAACGAGTGCGAGAACAAGTGAGCTAACGTTACGCGAAAGAGGGGGGCGGGGCACGAAAACATCACGTGCAGCCGCTCGTAACAAGTGAGCTAACGTTACGCGAAAGAGGGGGGCGGGGCACGAAAACATCACGTGCAGCCGCTCGTAACAAGTGAGCTAACGTTACGCGAAAGAGGGGGGCGGGGCACGAAAACATCACGTGCAGCCACTCGTAAGACACTGATGGTCTAAATTGCGATTAAGTGTGAGGATGGGTGTGTGTGGTTTCCTACGACTTGACATTTATTGATCAATGAGTAGATGAGGTTCCCTATTGTTCGAGCAAGAAACTCGATAGGTAGATGACGTTTCCCTGTGGCCGGTAGCTAGTCACATAGTTGCCCAAAACGGAAGATAATTGGCTGGTTAAGCCCTCCTGTTGAGGGGCGTATCACACGCGAGGCGACGCAGCGTGCGCAGTCCGGTTATAATATTGATGAGATTACCTTGTTCCAGGAGAGACAGGAAGACAGCTGTAGGGTTAGCGGGGTAGATTGTAAGTGTATTTTGAACTTAAAAAACCATAACAAGAATATACCAGTAGCTCGAAGAAATCGGTGACGTCACCAGTAGGGATTTAATAGGATATAGCGAGCACAAGGAATTTTGGGTTTTAGAGTGGTGGGGAAAAGAAGCATGATAAAGGAGCTGGTACGGAGATAAACTATAAACCAGTGGATCGAAAGAAGAAGGGTAAAGGGGCGTGGCTGCGCACGGAGAACGCCGGCCACGGCAAGTGTAAAAGGGGGAGGAGAAAGGAGAAACAGGACGACTGTATAAGATCATCGTAAGGGGTACGCAGCCGCAGGGGGCTGCGTGCGCTTCGGCCGCAGGGGGCTGTAGGGGAAGGAATATAATATAACATCATATCTATTATTATTGCATAATTTGTCAAAGGATTATCGTAAGTCCCCACACTTGCGGGGCGAGGTAAGCAATACAAGGTTGTATATTGTAAACTGATAAGTAAGGGGAAGGGTAACACGGGGAGTGAAATTATGTCATACGGGAGAGGGTCGGGAGGGTGGGGGAACACCCTCACTACCCCACTACAGCACATATGCACCACACTGCCACCACATAGGGAGAAGTTAATTAAGTACAGCATAGAGTGGACCCAGGGGACAGACAATAAAATGTTAACACCATGGCCGCCTAATGGCAGTTTCGATCCATATGCCCAACATTCACTACTAAACCATCTGCACAATACATACAAGGGGAAGAAGTTAGCAAACCATGTGGAGGTGTTTAACTTATGGAGGATGTTCCAGGGGTCTCGACCAGGACCAAATGGAATGTTCACTATGGGGGAAACACCGGAAGAAGAGGAGATTAAGAAAGAAGGAACGGGTGGGGAAAAGGAGTGTGAAAGCACAAAGAATACGGGGATCGAAAGACAGGGAGGAGAAAAGATTAATAAATCAGACGACATAAAAAAGGAACCGAGCAGTGAGATAGCCATAACACCGGGTGTGAAAACAGAGGGAGGAGGGTTGTACCCTTTAAGAGAATTAGGAGAAATAGGACAGTTAAGGGCGGCTGAAGGATACTCAAACCCGGCATACAGCCCTCCACCATATGTGGCTCATGGGAAGATACCAATGGGGGACAAGAGGATTACAGAAGAGCAGACTGTAGAGATAGGAAACGATGAGTGGATAGCTGCACAGATATTGTTGAAATTACGAGGCTCACTAACTGGAGAAGAAAGGGAGGCGGTAAAGAGAACAAACGAGGATAGTGCCAGAGAGAGTGAAATGAGGGGAGAGGAGCTACTACGGCAGAAGGAAGAGATTTTGGAGGGAAGATTAGCAGAACTAAGGGATGAGCAGAATGAACTGGTTAAACAACTTGAGCGGGAGGAAAGAGAGAGAGTGAGGAAAAGGAAAGAAGGTAAGGACGAATTGGAAAAATTAAGGGAACGAAGTGAGGAGCAAAAGAGAGAAGCTGAAAGGGTAAAAGGAGCAGCAGATAGGATATCAAGAGTAGTGCTGAGAGAGAAGAAGAAGGAAGAAGAAGAAAAGGAGAAAGAAATGGAAATATGGAGGAGGGGGATAATATCAGAGGCAACTAAGAAATATGAAGAGGGGAAGGTAATAGGGAGTATAGTAGAAAGAGAAAGGGTGAAATGGGAAAGGAAGAAAGAGGATGAAAGGATATTGGAACAGATGAGCAACGAAGTAATGGAGGAATTGAAAAGGAAAAGGGAGGAAAATAGTAGGGAAATGGAGGAGAGGAGTGAAGGAGGAATTGAAGAGAGGGGTTGGGAGAGTGAAAGATGGGGAGATGTATATAAGAATAGAGAGGTAGCAACAACATCAGCACTAAGGGGAACAGTTGGTAACAACGGAAAGGGAGAAAGAGACCTAATAGACTTAAAAACAGTAACAATAAAAGGAAAAAAGGCAGAGTGGGGGGTGCCATTTATGAATGATTTTTGCAGTGAGGAGGAAGGAGAAGTGGAGAAGGATGGAAGGAAGAGTGAAAGGGAAAGCTTAGATAAACTATACCTCACTAGAACAAACATAGATTCGCCCTGGATGAGTAGAAGATGGGAGGAGCTGGAGAGAAGTAAGGAGGAAGTGAAAAGAATAAGGGAAACACAAACCAATGAAACCACGCCACCCACATCACCACCGTGCCCTCCCACGTCACGCCCTACATGTTCAACCACCGCGCGCTCTCTGCACAGAATAAAGCTCGCGCCCTTCATGAATGAACTTACACCTTATGCATGTCGGCTTAGGGACCTCCCTAGTCGCAGGCAAGACAGACAAATAAACATACCTATATTGAACACAGGAAATGATGGAAAAAGGGGAAAGGAAGAAGAGGGAGGTAGGAGCAGAGGTAGTAAGGAAGAATTTGAAGTAGTAAAAGAAATGGGGGAAGAGGAGGGGTGTGAAGACTCAACATTATGGAGCGTAAAGGGTGACGCAAGACAGAATTTAATGCCACTGCTAGAGAGAGGAGGGGCTAGACCACAGTATGTACCTTGGAAACATACGGATAAGGAAAATATAAAATGTAGGCTCCCATCACTAAGTGGAGGTGCGGGTAAGTGGATATATGAAATGGAAAAACACACCGCAGGACAGAAACTAGCAGTAGGAGACATGAAGGGCCTGTTAATATCAATATTAGGGGATAGAGCGGATGACATTTGGAAAAGAGCGGGATTCCATGGGGTAACAATAACGAACACATCGCATGATGGGGCACCATTTGCAAACTGCAGACATGCGCTATGGCAGGCACTGAGGGTACAGTACCCAGACACATCAGACATAGGAGCCATTACTTCCCGTAAGATGGGTGAAAATGAGGATCCTGTTGATTATATCCAGGATATTCAAGAGAAGTGGCGCATGGAAACTAGAGAACAATGGGACAAAACACCAGCCATATTTTATCATATACTAGTACAAGGGCTCCCAGAAGGAGTTCAAAAACAACTAAAGAAAGTAGTGGGGATGGAAGCAAAACCATGGCCAGAAATACAACTGACTATAGTACATCACTGCAGAACATGGCAAGGAAAAATGAAACAAAAGGAAGAGGATAGGAAAACAGAAGAGGCCAAATTAGTACAGAAAAAACTTACTAAATACACAATGGAAGGGGCACTAATAACTACGCCCACACCAATGGCCCAAAGCCCAACGCAAGTAGTGGCTGCACAAGATCCCGCTCAAATAGCGCCTCCACAAGGGGTAATAGAGCAAGTGCCGCCTCTGCAATTACACGCACCAAACATGGGAGGAGGGTACCCAATGCAAGGAACTGGGTATTATAGTTATAACAGAGGGAGAGGAGGGTTTATGAGAGGGAGAGGATATGGATATAATACCCAACAACAGGCTGGGGGACTCAGAAATAACTACCCCACAGGGCAACCCGTATACCAAGACAACACAGGGAGCTTCCCATGGCAAAACAGGGAACCACCCGTGTGTTGGAGCTGCGGACTATTAGGGCACATGTCACGTACATGTAGGGTCAGGCCAGGAACACCAGCATGGAATGAACAAGCACAACCTAGGACATCACAAGAACAGCAGGGCATACAACAGCAGCAGATGTCACAACAAGGGAGTGGCCAACCACAACAACCACAACAGCCACAAACCTATTCACGGCCACAACAACAAATAACACAGTATCTGCCACCGCCACAACAACAAGTAGCGTTAATACAACCACCACCACAAAATGAACGAACACAATTGGGTGGGGTGACGGTGTTGGGACACAACCCTTACACAGGGAATGGCCAATCATTGTACCCCCAATAGGCCAGCCCACAGACGGCCTTGGTGTGTCCCATCCTGTCAGTAACACCTAATAGTGCGGAGGAACCACGCATAGAGGTAACGATAGGTGACAAAAAATTATCATTTCTTGTTGACACCGGGGCAACCCGGTCTTGCATAAGGGAAGGTAAATTTAAGATGTCAGGCGAAGCCATGAACACCCAAGGATTTTCTGGGGCAAAAGGGTTGGTTCCATTCACTGATAACGTTCCGTTATCTATTGGAGATTATGATCTGTCAGTTCCACTTTTGTATTATAGTGCCTCACCAGTAAATATACTGGGGAGGGACATAATGAACAGGTTGAACATGACGATCTCCTTTACAGAGGATGGCATAATTTGCTCTACTCCAGGGATTAACATGCTCGCAGCACGACAGATTTTGCAAGCATACTGTGGACAGACAGCGATTAGGGCGGAGCCAGTAGATGGCGAAATATTCCAATATGGCACAGACATGGCATTTGCATGGATGCCAGGGATAGAAGGGAAAATATGGAGGAGACCAGCAGCCTATCTATTCCGACCAGAAACACCAGGTAATGAACTAGAAGGGAAGGTGTTTGTAGTGGACATTGAGAGCATTATTGCAACAGCTGATTATGTTGCTGTGCACGCCCAAGATAAAGAAGGGAGAGCATGGAGGGCGGTGATAGCACTAGCAGAAGGATGTAGGCTGACCCAGGTGTCAGATGAAGAGCTGTTCTCAGAAGAAAAGGAAGAAAATGAAATGGTGTTCATGATGAGTGTAGAAATATGGCTAAGAGTGGCTCACAAACAAGTAGCACAGAAAATTGCAATGGCACTTGAGGCACCCGCAGGCACCCCAGTCCCATTTTTTAAGGAGGATATGTCAAAGGTGCCCAAATCATTATGGACTATTAGCCCTTATGACGTGGGATGCATAAAAAGCATAGGGGGTGTAAGGATAAAATTGAAAAAAGGTGCCATACTGCCAAGAGTGAAACAGTACCCATTGTCAAAAGAGGCAGATGAGGGAATATATGAAACCATAACGGCCCTTATAAACAATGGCATATTGGTCCCCTCAGAATCACCATGTAACACAGCTGTGTACCCGGTGCGCAAAGCTAAAGGGGGGTCTTGGCGCTTCATACAGGACCTCAGACCCTTGAACAACATAGTAGAAGCAGAGTATCCAGTAACAGCGAACCCGGCCACAATATTGTGTGGCATCCCAGCAGAAGCATCACGATTTACAGTGATTGACCTTAAAAATGCTTTTTTCTCAATACCATTACACCCAGACTCACAAGATTTGACAAGCTTCACTTACCGAAATACAAAGTGGAAACATACCAGATTACCACAGGGGTATTGTGAATCACCCTCAATTTTCAATAGAGTAATACAGATGGATTTGGGTAACGTTGAGGTGGAAAGCACAGTGTTACAGTATGTGGATGACATAATAATTTGCAGTACAAACGAAAGCAAATGTAGAGAGGACTCCCTAAAAATGTTGATAATATTGGCTGAAAAGGGGTACAAGGTAGACATGGAAAAGATACAATACTGTCAGGAACAGGTACTTTACATTGGCCAACTGATATCCCAACATGGAAGAAGGATTGCACCACAAAGAGCACAGGCCATCTCAAGCACTCCCGTGCCACAGACTGTGAGAGAACTGCAGCAATTTCTGGGGCTGTGCAACTACTGTAGAGCATGGGTATTTGATTATAGCTCATACATAGGACCCCTGCTTGAGGGTTTGAAGGAAGCAAATAAAGGGGAGAAAAAGTTGGGATGGAATATGGAAATGAGGGAGGCATTTGACGAATTAAAAGACGCGATATCAACTGCTCCAGTACTGGCATCCCCAGACTATGAGCGGCGCTTCTTTATATTTTCACATTGCGACTCAGCAGTGATGAAAGCAGTGTTGGCCCAAAAAACTAGCATGGGCTATAAACCAGTAGCATTTTACAGCGGTCACTTAGACCCTATAATGTTAGGCCACTTCTCTTGTGAACAAGGTCTTGCTGCAGCTGCTTTTGCAGTAGAAAAAGCATCAGCAATAACTATGGGGTGTCCAACTACACTATTTGTGGAACATGCATTATTTGCGATATTGAATAAACCTAAGTCCACACTAACGACACAGAGGGCATCAGGTTATGAGATTATTTTGTCTAAAGCTGAACTAGCAATTGTTAGATGTAGCACGGTTAACCCTGCAAGGTTCCTAGCAGAAGTAATTGAAGAGGGTGATTACGCCCACGACTGCACCCAAGTAACTGAAATGTACTCATGTGCTAGGAAAGTTGAAGAAAACGCACTAGAGGGAGGTGAGCTTTTGTTTATTGATGGGTCATCAACTATTGATCAAGGAGATGGGATACGAAGGACTGGGGCAGCAGTAGTAAAAATGATGGAGGCGCCGGTGTGTGTGGCTATGAAGTGTGTACAATTACCACAGCATTACTCTGCTCAAGCCGCGGAACTCGTTGCACTAATATTGGCATTAAAGGAAAGTTTTAATAAAAGAGTAACTATATATTCTGACAGTGCATATGTTACATCCACTGTCCACTCAGGGCTATCAAAATGGAGAAGAAGAGGGTTTAGGAGAGCTGATGGCACTCCAGTACAACATGCCCTCTTGTTGGCTGAACTAATTGAAGTAATAAACGACCCCCAAGAATTAGCCCTAGTAAAATGCACCGCACACACCAATGGAGAAGACTACGTCTCAAAAGGAAATGCAGCAGCAGACGCACATGCGAAATATGCTGCATATTTTGGTGAGATATGGAACCCCACAGACTCACAGAGAGGGAGAGGGAGGGGAATAGCTAGGGAGATGTTAATAAGAGAAGGGTACACCCATCTCCCAGCCACACAGATTATGGAACTACAAGCGGCTGCACCAATGGCCGAAAAAGAAGTATGGGTGAAAAGAGGATGCACAATGTCACCAACCGACGCACTATGGCGCCAGGGTGGCACTGGGAAAGTTGTAATACCGTTGACACTGTTAAATACCGCCTTGAGCCAATTACACCACCCTGCCCATACAGGCAAGGAAATAATTGCAGCACGAATTCGAGAAGATTGGTTTTGTCCCGAGTTAACCTCCCATGTGTCAAATTTTATCAGCAATTGCCTAACATGTCAACAGTTTACGGCCGGTCATACTCTAAAAGTGATAAGAGGTACCATACCCCGGCCAGAAGGACCTTTTCGGCACCTTCACATTGACTATGTTGATATGATCAACATCTGTCAAGGCAATAGGTATATGATTGTAGTAGTATGCCCATTTTCTAGATGGATTGAAGCAGGGCCCTGTTCACACCCTGATGCGTTTAGAGCAGCCAAATTCATAGTAAGGGAGGTCTTCCCCAGATGGGGAGTGTGCGAGGTGCTAAGATCAGACAATGGCCCCCATTTCGCAAATGAAATGTTCCAGCATATCACATCCCTGCTGAACATTAAACACAAATTTGCATGTGCATACCACCCACAGGCTAATGGTGTATGTGAACGCCTGAATGGCCTATTGAAGGAGGCAATTGCTAAAATACAACAAACAACAAAGAAAAGTTGGTTGTATTGCCTTCCGTTAGCATTGTTTGAACTCAGAAACAGGCCAGGGTCCGACCACCACCTCACCCCTCACGAAGTGGTTACTGGACGTCAAATGCGCCTTCCCCTAACACCAACGTCAAGGGCATTCACCGATAACGAAAGTTCAGCGAATGTGTTAGGTGATGAAATGTATCAATATGTGTCTTCTTTGATTACTAGTGTCGTGTTTGTGTCTCAACAGCTCGAGCGCACACGGGGCGGGTCTACCAGCAATCAAGAAAAAGACGAAAGTACGGAATTGGGAAAGGAGAACTCGTGCAAACTTGCCAAAGGTGACCACGTACTACTTCGCAATTTCAATAGAAGGTGGCACGAGAAGAGGTTCACTGGCCCCCATCTGGTAGAGGACGTATCAACAAGAGCAGTAAAACTAAAGGATAAGCGTGCCTGGAACCACCTACATGACGTAAAGATCTACAAACTGCAGACCCGCCCCAGCGCCAACGACAGATCCATTGGAAGAACAGCAACAACATCGCCGACAGCGGAAGAAAGTTCCACCACAGACGATGACCCAATTGTTCCCTCGGAGACAATAACTGACGAAGAAGGGGGTGACCCCCATACTGCCCACCCCATGGTCACACGCTCAAAGAGTAAAAATACTTCCGCCATCTGAGCGCAAACCCCCCCCCATTGACTGCTAAGTACAGTGGTAACTAAAACTGAAGGACATTGCTTGCACCAATACACATGTAAACACGTGAATGTTCTCTTTTTTTTTTCTCTCGCACATACAGGAACTGCGTAATATTGTATTGTTAAGAAAAGCTAATTAACAAATTCAGTGTGCAGGTGTAGATGGTGCTGCCAGACGATAACTACCCAGAAGAATTGTCACACCAATTTGTATACGAAATAAAGAGGCCAACATACTTAAAAAGGAGAAGGGTACGTGTATACTACACAGCCTTCCTCCTGGCCATAGAATATCACATGCCCCACCTCCACCCATACTTGCCAGTCCTAAGAGACCCATCACTTAGAGTAGCGTGGGAGCAGCTCTTCGCCTGGGCACTGAATGACTACTTGATAGGGAGAGCTTAAAGGTAACAAAACTAACATCTAATAACCAGCACTTTTGAGAATTTTCAGGCGGGCAACTATAACGTCGCAAGAATAAGCTGCCAGGACCGCAGCAAGGTAAGAGCAAAATGCCGGTGAAATTAGCATATGTAATAAAAATAATAGGGATTTTTATGATCACCGGGTTCTTGGCTGCTTCTGTCTGGCAGTACAGCTATGCTATTGATTTTATTGCTGTACCCAAACTTAATATACCCCCGTCCCCTGCTGCAACAGGAGTTACGTCAGGTGGTAATAGTAACATTGCACCCAAGCAAAATAGAGTTAAACGCAGCACATACTCAGACAATAAAGGTATTGATAATTATGTACAAGATTCAGCACACGTCACAAACAACATATGGTACCAGCACATGACCCGCATTGGTAAGCAGACAACTGAGGATAGCTGTTACGTTTGCTCATTAATACCATACGCCATGAGCGCTTCACGAACATTTGTTGCCACAGAAATAGATGAAAAAACAGCACAGTGCATAATATATTTGGCCCTGTTCCAAACGAAAGGAAGATTTCAAGGAACAGTAGTGCACATGACATGGAAAACACGAGACTCATACCCATATGAAAACAACTTCCTCAAGACCTATCTGAGTTATCACAAGACCAGTTTACATGCTGAAGCATTCAGGTACATAACAAGTGGCCCTGCAAAAGGAGAAACAAAGAAGGTAACACTGCAGTATCTACCATGTGATTGGTACGCCACTGAAGTTCCGGGTAAACAAGGATGCTGGGAGAGGCCGCTACTGACGATAACAGGAAAGGTGTTCCTGGGCAACAGCTGGGAGATAGGAGTGATTGGCAGCAACATGGTAACAAAAGAAACTATCTCAACTATCGAGACACACAATCATCGATGTTGGACGACGTGGATCAAATATGTACCAATGCTCACGTGGGTAGAAGAAGATGAAGACCCGATAACTATACTACCATTGACTGCGCCCAAAGTATGCTACCAGCATAAAGGAGAGGTGGACGTAGGATATAACACCAATTGTGCAAGCCTGATGGAGTTACCTGAGGGGGGAGCGGGAACAGCAGTAATAATGGACCATTATTGGGCCTGTGGAGAAAAGGCATATCATACACTGCCTCCCCTGTGGAATGGTGTGTGCACAATGGTACACGTCAACGTACCATCACTAGTGGTACCTAAGAAGCATGTCGATGTGGCGAAATTTCCTAAAATGGATGAAGGAGATAAGAGAAGAAAGAGATCTGCACCACTTCAGAAGGAGCAAGGAAACAGGACCAACAGCAATGATACTGTCCTAAATAGGAGAAAAAGACAAGGAGAGCCGTTGACAGGAAATTACCTGTGGGGAAGGTCGGAAACGGAACTAACATCAATACCGCCAGAACACAGACTTTTCAGCAGAGCAGCAATGTTCTTCTCCTCAATAATACATCCGGGACTGCAGGCATACGCAAACGCAAAATGGCTCCAAATAACCAGGTGGGAACTAATGATGACCATCAATTCAACAGTAAATGGGTTCAACGCAATTAAAGAGGAGCTGCGAGCTGTCAGGATGGTAGCACTCCAGAACAGATATGTATTGGACCTTCTCACAGCAATGGAAGGAGGAGTTTGTGCAAAGATAGGACAATCTTGCTGCACGTTCATACCTGCCAACGATGCTGACAATGGTACACTGACAGAAGCAGTTTCACAACTGGCCCAGATGCACTCCAAAATGATGGACGAAAGTAACGGTGTAAACAAGGATAAGAGCTGGTTTTCACTATTATGGTCATGGATGCCATCTTGGCTGTCAGATGGACTGAAAGTAATAGTGGGGTGTGCTATTTTGGCTGGAGCTGCCCTGATCATAATTAGATTTTGGAAGGCCCGGAAGGCACGCACGACTGACGAATTGCTGGAAATGGTGGGAATGCACCCCTTAATGCCAACAGATGACGGCCAGCATACAGGTGTGATAATACAAGAAAGGGAGAAGTTGCGCACCCAAATCATCACCAATCATCTAGACCCACCATCAGTGAAGATCGAGAATCCAAGGAACCCCAGGAGCTACATAGGAAGATGGGTATACTGTACTCCTGGAGGAACATGTGAATACATGTATTGGTCATTTGAAGATCATGTGAACCATTATGGACATCTCGGAGGGATAACTAAGATATGGAGAGTAAGAGGAGATAACGAGAAGGATATGTTTGTGGTCGACAAGTCGACCAGAGGGGGGACTGAAGTGGGAGAATGGAAGACCAGGCTCCCGTCCTTCACCTCTCGCGCTTGGCCTAGAGGGTCACGGCCCAGACACCCGCCGCGAGAAGAGTTTGTCCAGTTACCAGACGACCAGGTACCCTGGTACAGGAACATACGGATGTGTCCACCTGCCTGCCCAGCAGCCCGCACTGGCCATGCCGACACCTGCGGCTCGGATCAGCTAGACTAAAAACCACACGTCGTTAGAGATGCCATGACGACCTAGACGACGGGAAGCACATCTGTACAAATATACACACTTAACATTTCCACACCAATCTACACGAAGAACATACTCAGTGCTCTGACGTGGGCGACAGGCATATTCACGGACGTGCATCTTTATTATTTTCACATAGGCTTTCAGAGTGCAGAAACGCAAGACGCATCATGAACTCATCTATAACGCTTGCTCACGCTTCCCTTGAAACCCGTTACCACCATGAGAGGTATAATGGAAACACGATATTGGTCATGGAAATATATGCCACTATAATCTAAAGCACCCGTGCACGAAATGGATCACTTATGCACCAGGCCCAAGTAGGCCCCAAGCAAGAGTTCCGTGGACATTAACAAAGCAAAAGTCAGGTTGCTGATCCTGCAGAATGAGCCTGGTGGAGCAACCAGCCAAGGTCGCAATGTTGCAAACCCACATCCAAGAACAAATCATCAAAGGCACGATGTTGCAACCTCGCACTCCGCGTACCAACTTTAAAATCATATCTACAAATTAAACCAGACACACAGTGGAAAAACAATATTAATTGTGCAGAATTCTGCCTCAAACACGGTCCCGCCTCACGTGACCAAGCCGAACCTGACGAGATGCCAAAACCCAGGAGAGAAAGGGCGTCTGGGTCCCTCACTACGAGACACAGGCCGGGACACTTGAAAGGCTCTATGGACACCTGCTACAGTGGGAACGGTCAGCTCCCACCTATGAATAAATCCTCACATTGTCTGCATGTACCCATATTGAAACATTGTTGCAAACGCAGGTACACCGAGAGCTGGGAACAACGGTGGTCCCAGGCTGGGGAGCTCACGGATGCACCAATCAGAACATGGGGCTCTTATCTCAGACGTCAGTAACATTAGCCAATCCTCAGGGGTCTTCATGTAACAATTCTTATGTATCTAATTGAAGGGACAACCCAGATATACCACCTGACTACACCTTGACCACTAATATCATTCTCTATATGTGTACTATACTAACCCTGCCACTCGAGCAACCAATTAAGAGTGGCGATAGGTTTTTTTGTTAACTTTCTGAAGTGACGCAAGTAGCGCGTCATAAGGTAGTAAAAAGGGCCTGCGAGCCCCACGATTATGTGTGTGTCAGGACGAACGCGTACGCTCCTTGACCCATCCCTGCCGTTTGCATAATAAACAGCAGAGTCGCCTTGCTCCTTGTGTGCGTCTCATACTCTATCTCACACCTGGGATATACGGGAGGAGTTGGGGCCTCCCTGCCCGGAGGTCTGCGGACGGCCCGGCCGACCCCGGCAGAATTTCCCCCCGACAACACCAAGGCACTGGGCCACCTAAATTCGAAAATTCACAATGAGGGCTTGATTGGCATTTTTCAGACAGTTGCCATTGTTCGTCAAGATACATGTGTCGCAAAAAGATTAGAATGCAGTATGCAGACAGAGGTGCTGAGCAGCACGAGGGTTCTCTTAGCAGGTATGTTAGTTTAGAAGTGATTCTCAGTAGATAAAAAAATTCTGTTTAGCAGTTTGGTGGCAGAGCATTCACTGTGGCAACGAGTACGTACTAGGTGAATATGCAGAGTGACTCCCGCAGGTAATGGAGGGTAGCCCCAGCGGGTGGCGGGAATACAAATAAGGTAGTGATAGGGGTTGGAATGGCGCAGGAAACGCCGGGTTAGACAGGATAAGCACTGAATGCAGTCAGAGTGCGATAGGGCGTAGGGTAATTCCCAGAGAAAGGGAGTAGTTCTGAGCTTCTTACCGCTTGTCTGGTATGTAGCTGGAGAGATCAGAGTAGTTGTAGGCAAACGAGCAGAGGACCTGGCCCTTGGCACTGTCGGCACTGGACAGGCTCAGGACAAGAAGGAGCCTTTGTGTTTCCAGCCTTCGTGTTGGAGGCCGGCTCGGAGCCTGCCGGCTCGCAATAGGTGCAGAAAAGGCACCAGAGAGCCAATCAGGAGTTGGCTGCAGACAATCAGGAAGGAGGTGCAGCTCGGATTTCTCGGGCGGCCATCTTCGATGTAGCTGGCCTCGTGTAGCCCAATGAAGAATGTAAGCAGGTTGGGCAGATGAGTATGGTCCCAGCTAATAAGGGACTTAGCACGCAATTAGTGGGCCAAGGCAGTTTAGAAGACTGTGATTGCGGCGTGTTCCGCAGCGAATTACAAAATATTTTCTTTTTGGTGGAAATTCGGTATAATAGGCCAGGGGCTTACCTTGCAACGGGCTGTTGCGTTTAGGGATCGTTGGTGACCAGGGACCATGGACACTGCTCCTGCAGTGTTGGGAGCTCCTGCTCCTACAATGGAGGCACAATTCTGCAGATCAGGCTCAGGACAGGAAGGAGCCTTTGTGTTTCCAGCCTTCGTGTTGGAGGCCGGCTCGGAGCCTGCCAGCTCGCAATAGGTGCAGAAAATGCACCGGATAGCCAATCAGGAGTTGGCTGCAGACAATCAGGAAGGAGGTGCATCTCGAATTTCTCGGGCGGCCATCTTCGATGTAGCTGGCCTCGTGTAGCACAATGGAGAATGTAAGCAGGTTGAGCAGATGAGTATGGTCCCAGCTAATATGAGACTTGGCACGCAATTAATGGGCCAAGGCAGTTTAGAATATTGCGATTGTGTCGCGTTCCACAGCGAATTACAAAATATTTTCTTTTTGGTGGAAATTCGGTATAATAAGCCCAGGGGCTTACCTTGCAAAGGGCTGTTGCGTTTAGGGATCGTTGGTGACCAGGGAACATGGACACTGCTCCTGCAGTGTTGGGAGCTCCTGCTCCTACGATGGAGGCACGATTCTGCATATAATTCTTAATATATTCTAGCTCAATACTCGTTCAATGGACAAGCATGGCATAGATATCTGTGATTACATTTTAGATAAACAAATAGACATCATGTGTATAACAGAAACCTCGCTGAAAGTTTCCAGTGGCCCTAACATTGACCTAGCCAACCCAGGGGTTATACGTTTTTTTGGACGAAATAGAGAACACAAGAAGAGTGGTGGGGTTGTAATCTTTGCTCAGCAAGAATTAGGTATTTTCCATTCCCCCATCACCTCTGAGGGATACGAAATTATGTTGCTGAAAGTTATTCCCTCCCCTAATGATTGTGTTAACATGATTTCACTATATCGTCCCCCTAATGATATGCCACCATTTAATCAACATAGCTGGGCAAAAGACAAAAACGAAAAAAATAAGAATAGATGTAAAGTTTTAAAAAAAAGTTTATAGGAATGAGATATATGAGGCAACAAACATTTTTTATACCTAGATCAAAGAATCAGGAAATGACACACAATTATTTGAAATTCTCAAGAAATTAGAAAAATCAGATGTTTTAATTCCTGCACATTATGATTGCACAACAGTTCAGTTAGCATTTGCAGACAAAGTTAGAACAGCCCACCTTAAAATTATTAGTAATACGACGAAAATGTATCATTCTAATATATATAGAAGGTTTTAGAAACACCCCTCCCCCTGGTAAACCTATGTTTTCTTTTGACTGTGTATCAGAGTGCCAAATAGAGAGCACACTGAGAAAGATGCATCCTATAGCATGTCCTGAGGACACCATCCCCTCCAAGGTGATTCTCAATAATGTTGAGGTGTTTACTCCATTTTTTACACGTTTTACTAATGCTGCGTTTTCTTATCATTTGGACCCAGATAATATTAAAAATGTGGCAGTTACGGCCCTGATTAAAAAATCCACTCAAGACCCTAAGATACATAGCAATTAAAGACCTATTACGAATGTCCCTTTTCTGATAATAATATTTGACAAAATTGCAACTGTATAATTCCAAGGACATTTGAAAAAGAGTGCCTTGATGGACCTGTAAACCCGCATGCTAAATATCATTGACAAGATTACATCAGGGCTAACCTTCGACCACATGGACCACGAGAGGCTTCTGTGTATCTTGTCAAGTATAGGGTATTGCTCTGGAGAAGCAGTAGCATGGTTTAGGTCCTTCCTTAGACAAAGGAAGTCATGCATCTGCTGGGGGCATGCTACCTCAGAACCAGCATTGATTACTTGTGGTGTACCCCAAGGTGCCTGCCTTTATCTGTCACTTTTTAATGTGTATATTCGCTCCTTCTGTGATATTCTGGAGAACATGGGAGCGCAATTAACTAATTATGCTGATGATACTCAGTGGGATCTATGATAAGGATGCAGAGAGCATTCTACATTTCTATGAACAAATTCAAGATTGGATTACAACAAATTGGCTTTGCCTTCACAGTGCTAAGACTGAGCCGCTCATTTTTGACCCAATCCAGGCAAGAGCTAAGTTGAGAGCTCAGTATGCAGGGTTCTCAATTGACCACCATCCTATTGAAGAAGTAAAAAAGGTGAAAACATAAGGAGTCTTTTTTTAAGCTTCTTTGGGGGCAGATGTTCCGTAAGTAATGTGGTGAAAACATCTCAACACCACCTGAGATTGCTGCGGTTTGTCAAGCCATACCTTTCCACTAAAAATTGCACAAGACTGTTTAGAGTGACTATAATGCAGAGGTTTGACTATTGTAACGCCCTGTTGAGTGGCGCTAGCAAAGGATGCATTAAAAAAATTGCAGATCCTGTGGTACGATGCGGTTCACATGATCAACTGTGTATCCAGGAAGGAACACATTTCTCCGTAGAGAAGGGATCTCCATTGGTTGCCAGTTACGGCCAGAATCTCTTTTAAGATCAATACACTGATGCATTGATGCCTTTATGACTGGCACCATCCTATTTAAGGGAACATTTTGGACACCAACAGTCAGCACATGTTACTTGGTTTAGCAATGCTATGTACTTAATCTGTCCTCACAGTAAGTTTGCCCGAAGAACTGGCCACTCTTTTCCTGTCCAAGTGGCTCTGACCTGGAATAAGTTGCCAGTGGATTTACATGGGGAAAAGAATCTGTTGACTTTTCGTAAGCATCTGAAAAATGTGCTGTTTATTTGATATGGTCACCTGGCCTTTTGCTTTTTAGGCTGTTCCATGTTTGCCCACTTTTTGTGTGCCCTGATGCCAGCGGGCTCCTGTGCGAAATAAATAAAAATAAATAAAATACATGATATTCTCCCACGGCTTCAATTGTTACTCATACGCTGATGAGACCCAAATCCTGGTGCGAGTAGATCTGTTTGCCAAGGACACTGCTACTTGATTTCAAGGGTGCCTTGAAGCCGTGGGGAAATGGACCTGTGCCAACTAGCTTAAACTCAACAGGGAGAAACTGAGGTGCTGGTGCTGGGTCCTCCTTCTGCGGCAGTGTTCTGGTCATCAGTCTTCTCGCCCTGCAGCCTTGGCCCCTGCCCTATTCCGTTTCTTCTGTAGAAGACATTGGGCCTCATTACGAGGTAGGAGGTAGCCATGGTCCTGTTAGCACCATGGCTACCCCCTTACTTCATACCGGGTCCGGGTTCTCAGAATGGGTACTTACCGGGTCATTCCAACCTTGGCGGACCCGGTAAGTCCCCATTCTGAGAACCATTCCCCATTCCCATTTGAGCCCACATACGGCTCAATGGGAATGGGGAAATAGCTAATAACGGTACCGCAATTTGCGGTACCGTTATTAGCTCTGAAGTCCCTTAGCGCGTCCCGTCCTTAACACCTGGTCAGACGAGGAGTTAAGGAAGGGACCCGCTAAGGGACCTCGGAATATGGAGGTAAGGGGTTACCGGCACCGGCACCCTTACCAGTGCCGGTAATGCCTTACCTCCTACCTCGTAATGAGGCCGATTGGCATCACAATATCGTTATCCTTATCTGCCGACCTTGAGGTCGGCGCCATTTGCCAGAAGGGATATTTTCAGTTTAAAATCCTGCCTTACCTTCCTTCCCAATTCTGCGCTCCAGTAGTATCCTCCATTATTCTATCGACCATGGTCTGTAATGCCCTACTATTGGCTCACCCTGCTTATATTTTGCAATGTCTGCAGGTGCTGCAGAATTCTGCAGCGCGAGTGGCGACCTCCAAACCCAGACGTGCTCACATCTCTGAAGAGCTTTGTCATCTCCACTGGCTGCCGGTGGGAAAAAGGGAGCAATTTAATTAACTCTGGCTGGTCCACCTCGCCTTTTATGGTTGTGGGTCATAATATTTACAAACTGCCAACACTATGCCCCGGGCTGGGCACTTTTTTCCACGGATGCCTGTCTGATCTCTGTACCTCGTTTCAGGGCCGCTCGCATTGGTGGCCTCTCGTTTTCAGTTGCCGCCTCCGGCCTTTGGAACACCATTCCTTTTTCTCTTCGAATGATCAATAGACACCTCATGTTTTGACGATCTCTAAAAATGTACGCTTTTTAGTCCACACCCTGCTCTTCAGTGCTGTCCATAGCGCCAGGATGCCTTTGGTGGCAACCGTGCGCTTTATGAATAAAATGTAACATAACATAACATATTTTTATTGTTTTATATGCTATTATAAAAAACAAATGCCTCACTCACGGTTTACTTGACTGTACACTTGCTTCATACATAGTATTAATAGTGACCATTCATGTATTTCACACCACAAAGTTATTTGTTTCTCAGCTTACTCATAGAAAGTTCTTGTAATGCCACTGCCCGTGGTGCCACTAAGTATCAAAGATTAATTATGCTCCTTGCAATGCCCTTTTCAGTGACGTCAATTTTATTGGTGTGAATACATATGCAAGTCAGGAGGTTTGCATGTCTTTCCCCCCAGGGTCCAAGACAATTCTAATGGCCAGTGTACTGCATGCATATGGGTCCTGCAATGTTATTATTTTTTGTGCTATGTATTTGTTAAAATGCCATCTGCCATGAATGTTGCCAAAATGTTGATGGTGGATTAACCCAAATTTCACTTTATGCAATTGTGCACACTGCATGCCACTTCTGACACGCTACCATGTGTAAAGTGTCCTGCAAAACCATTTTGTACAGTTGGCCACCCTACCTGCCATTGACTTGCCTGTAGCCGTGCTCGGGTCTAGGCATTGGTTTGCTCTCAGCTGCTACTGAAAAACGAGACTCTGGTCCAATGCTGCACCAGACATTTTTTGCCGTTAATAACCTTTCGGATACCCGCGAAATTGGCGACAGGACTCCCGGTAGGAAAGGGTGGATTTATTTTATTTTATTTTATTTTAATATTTATATTGCGTCGGTAGCTCGCGAGCCTCGGGGCGCAGAAACAAGGACACGAGAACGGACGGAACAGATAGTGATTAGACAGAGCAGACGGGACAGTCAAATAGAATTAAGCTAACTGAGGCATATGCCGTGATGGCCGTTTATTTGAAGATATGGGTTTTTACCTGTTTGCGAAAACGCGAGTAGTTGGTTTCCAGTCTAAGGTGGTCTGGTAGGTTGTTCCAAAGGTTGGCTGCAAGGGTTGGAAAGGCTCTACCTAAGCCACTTTCGAGTTTGTGAGGTGACGTAGCAATTTTAACAAGTTGGGATGACCTCAGTGTTCTATTAGGAACGTATGGTTTGATCCAAGTTTTTAAGTAGGTTGGTGCCTTTCCGTAGATGCATCTGTGAACGATGGTTAAGGTTTTGAAATGCACCCTATCTTCGATTTTCAGCCAATGAAGCTCTCTTCTGGAGTTGCTGATATGTTCTGTTTTAGTTTTGAGCTTGACAATTCTTACCGCCTTGTTCTGTACAATTTGGTAGCTTTGTAGGCATTGCTTGGAGGCACCCAGGACTAGAGCGTTGCCATAGTCAAGGCGCGATAAGATGGTGGCTCTTGCTATGGTCGCACAATTTTCCTCGGATATGAAAGGTCTGATGGCTTTTATTAGACGGAAGTGGTAGGCACAGTTTTTTTTGATGAACTGTACTTGGGCGTCCGCACCCAACGATGCTTCTAGCAGCATACCTAGGGTTTTAACCTTGCTTAGGACCGGAATGGGGGTATCTTTAATGTGGAAGGATGTGTAGGATGTGGGTAGCTTAGCACGAGCAGAGGATGAGCCGAAAATCATGAGTTCCGTTTTTTTTCCGTTTAGGCACATCCAATTGGTGTCCATCCATTGCTCCACGTGGTTGTATATCGTGGTAAATTGCTCGCTATCTTTCTGATAATTGCCACTTAGTTCGAATACAAGCTGTGTGTCGTCAGCATAGTTAGTGAAATAGGTGTTTATGTGGTCTAGAACAAGGCATAGGTATTTTAAGTAAAGATTGAACAGTAGGGGTGACATACTGGCCCCTTGGGGAACTCCACAGAGGATTTCTTTTTCAAGGGAGAACTTGTCCCCCCAGTGCACTCTGGATATTCTGTTTTTTAGAAAGGACATTATCCATCTGATGGCTTCATCAGAGCAGTTGGTGGTCTTTTTTAGCGCGTTCTGGAGTAGGTTATGGTCGAGGAGATCAAATGCGGCGCTGAGGTCGAGTAGAACGAGGAGGCCTGTCTTACCCTTGTCAATAATACCGAGCATTTTGGTCTGCAGATCTAACATGGCCGTCTCGGTACTGTGTGCGGGGCGAAAACCAGACTGCTGTGGGTGGAGGGAATTAGATTCCTCTACGTGTGCCTGGAGCTGCATGGTGGCGATCTTATCCATGATTTTGAGGATGAAGTTGCAGTTTGTTATGGGTCTGAGATTATTCGGATCGCGTTGGTCGAGATTGGGTTTTTTTACCAGAGGGGTTACTGTGACGTTTTTGATGGCATTAGGGACTTCCTGATCTCTAAAAGAGGCATTAATGATCTTTGTCAGGATGGGGGCGAAAATGTCTATGTTGTCCAATATTATCTTAGGTGGAATGATATTCTCTGCAGAGGTAGTGGGTTTCATGGTCGCCAGTACTTTGATCATTTCGCTGTTGTTGATCTCTGTGAACTTGAAAGTTCCAATACCTGCTGTTGCAGTCTCAGCTGGCAGAGTAACTGTCGTTTTTTTGTTGGTCAGGGAATTTATGATGGCGTCCCTGGCTTTTGAAATTTTGTTGAAGAAGGCGATCTGGGTGGCATCGCATTCTTCTTGAGAGGGTAGGAAAGGAGGGGTAATGGCTTTGGGTTTTTCTATGGATTTGAGGATATTGAATAGTTTGCTGGTGGAATTGGTGGCTGTAGAAATCTGTTCGTTATAGAAGTTTTTTTTGGCCTCGGTTATCATATGTTTATATATTATTTCGCTTTCCTTCCAGCGGGCTGGATGCATCGTGTGTGCTTGGGGCGCAATATTGGCCCGGTCACTGTTTTGGTTAAGGGTAATGGTCACTTCCTTGTCTGTCAGTGCACTGAAACTCATTGTAAAGAGCAAAATGAAAGCACAGAGTACAGCCCTTCATCCTGCTATTCTCATTTGGTTTGGGTAAAGGGAGCACACATGCAATTGCATAGTCCCTTTAATGTTTACTCGTGTTGGCATGCATGATAAACAACTAGTTAGCCACCTCTTCCAAACAATTGAATATACAGTAAACTTGAATTCTGTTGTGCTTTTGCAGCTAAATAATGATCCCCTTACAACCTGAGTCCCTTGTCGTAGGGCGTAGTATAATGCCAGGCCGGGTCAGTTACCCCTTTACACCTTTCTATTGCTCTTCTTTGAACCAGAATTTATTGTTAAACTGCAGCCATTCTGCCCCTACTGGTGTGCTACTTCCATGAAGCACCGCCGGGATCTTTTCCATGAGGTAAATGTCTTTAGCTGTTGTGTACCGAGGGGAGGAGCCCGCTTTTCCAGTGCCTGGCAAGGCAGGCCCTTGCTGCCAAAACAACAGGAAGTGCACCAGTGGTGGCAGCATGTCCCAATGTTCATCGCTTCGCTCTAAACCAAACCAGATAAGGGTCCATCCCGTAGGATCTACCCCCTGCATCTCTAATCCAGCCCAAGACCGTGGTCCAGTACACCTGTACTCTGGGGCACGCCCACCACATGTGCCAGTAGTCTGCTCTGCCACCGCATCCATGCCAACAGTGGGGGTCCACTGTGGGAAACATTCTGGAGAGTGATTCTGGGTCATATTGCCACCGGTGTAGTTCTATTGCATGCAATTTGTACTAGCAGGAAATTGACGTTTTAAAGGCCCTTCTGTACATCCGGCCCCAAATTTCGTTTCCCAGTCATGAGCATAGTCCCTCTCCCATTTTGCACGGAGACCCGTGGTTGCCCCCCTTCCTGGATTCTAGCAAAGCTTTATAGAGTAGTGAGATGAGCCCTTTCATATCTGCGTGCCCGTCCAGGACCCTCTCAACTGGGGTTAGGTCCCTCTGAACATATGGCTTCCATTTTTCAGACATAAATATCCCCTTTAACCTCAGGTACAGGAGCACTGACAGTGTGCCAATGCCCAACTCCTCTTCCAGCTTCTGAATGCTTATGAACATTCCGTTTTGGATCAAATGGCTCACCCTACAAAGTCCAGCCTCGAACCAGGACTGGTACTGCCCAACCTCTGGTATTGCGTCCCTGACCAGTGGGGCCCAAATGTGACTCATGGGTGAGGGCCACGTGGTCACCCCCTCTCTCTTGCCCCCCATGGCCATAACGTCCCACATGGTCCCCAGTATTGGGTGTTCCCTAATGTGTTTCAGGAGTCTCTTTTTCAGGACCCAAAGGCACTCTCCGATTGTAGCTGGGAGCAGGTGCTGATTTTCGAGGTAAACCCACTTTTTATCTGCATCTTTTCGTAAGTGGGGAGCCAGTGCCCTAAATTGTGCTGCCCTGTAGTACATCTGCAAGTCCGGAAGGCCCACCTCCACCTTTTCCTTTGGGAGGGTCAGTGTCTCATACCCCACCCTGGGTTTCCGTCTCTGCCATATACATTTCGTAATGCGCTGCTTGGCTTCTTTTAGAAGTTCTTCTTCTTAATTGGGAGCATCTGAAACACGTATAGCACCCTTGGGAGGAAGTTCATTTTGATCGCATTAAGCCTCCCCATCCGTGATAGGTGTCCCCTGTCCCAAACCTCCATCTCTGCAAACAAACGGTCAAACAGAAGGGGGGTAATTTGCCTGGCTCAGACCCATGTCGGGTCTAACAATATTGATCCCAAGGTATTTCACCCCCTCTGACTGTATTCAAAGACCCAATGGTTCCAGTTCTTCCACATCCCTATGCTGGTCAAGGGCGAAAGGGAAAACCACAGATTTACCCACGTTTACCCTGAACCCTCAAAACCTCCGAAACTCCTCCATAACCTTCATGGCTGCAGGGATGGACTGGTTGGGGTGTCATAAGTGGAGCATAACATCGTCTGTGTAAAGCCCAAGTTTAAATTCTCTATCCCCAAACTTAATACACTTCATGAGGACTGACCCCATCAAATATTCCGCTAGTATCTCCATCGTTAGGGCGAACAGCAGGAGTGATAAAAGGCACCCCTGTCTCATCCCCTGCTGCAGGCAGAAGGTCCGGGACAGTCGTCCGTTGACCGTGACCCTAGCCGAGGGGTGCTCGTAGAGGGCAACCAATGGCAGTTTTAAGGCCTTGCATGCACTGACTAAATGTACAGCATGGTACTTTCTTAAATTCTGCTGAGTTTTAGCAGATCGCTATTTGGTGACTTTTTGGACACTTTACTTTTCTTATTGTACAGGTAAACTACTGTCACACAGGACTTTAGTCTCTGGCATGCTTGCGCATTGCTTTGAAAATTAAATAAGGGATACATGAAGCAGCTCAAGAATAACCCCTACTCCTCCTGCAAAAGTATGGTGTCACTGTGTATCGGGCATGCATGCACATTTCCTGATGGATAATAGGCATCACACCACTCATCCTGGCACCTCAGATGGTCACAGCAGAGTGGGTCTCAGCTCAGGTTTACTCACAGCATATATTAGGTAAGGAATGGTGTATATACCTGGAAAGTCACCCCAGGTGACTCTTGCGTACTGTGAAGCAATATGATATGTTATTTTATTTATATCGCGCTATTACACAGGTGTTTCAGAGCGCGACCAGGCAAAGGGAAGGGAACGGGGGAGAAACAAAAACAACAATCTTACTAGGCCCAGTGACATTGAGAACGCGCAAGTGCATGGGGAAGGGAAAAAGGGGGAAAGTGCATGGGTAAGGTAAAAAAGGGATAAGTGCAGAGCATAGGAGAGAAACAAAATAAATAGTGAGTACATCAATAATTAAATAGAGTGTTAGCAGTGGTAGTGCAGCCTGTAAGAGGCAAAGGTGCTAGGTTAGTCAGATAGGGAGTATCTGATGAGTGCAGAAGTAGAGTGGGTGGGGAACTGTATGGGTACAGACACAGGCCCCAGTGCAAGGGGTGGCCCGGAGGCAGTGCAGGAGGATGGCAGGGTGAGCAGGTACCTGGGCCCGAAGGGCAGAAGGTGGCCAGGTACAGAGTGATGAGGGAAAAGGCAGATCAGCAGGGGAGAAGCACGGCGAAGGCAGAAGCGAAGAGGAAGGTCTTGAGGAGCTTCCGGAACCGTAGATGGTTTTCCTCAAGTTTCAAGGTGACAGGGAGGCAGTTCCAAAGGGAGGCCCCGGCCAAAGACAGAGATCTACCTCCAGCTCGTTTCTTTGAAAAACGACTGACCCTGAGGGAGTTAGAGGTAGAGGAGCGAAGGGCTCGAGAGGGGAGGTATTTACGGAGGGATAGTTGAAGGTATTTCGGACCCAGGCCCCAGAAAGCCTTGTGGACAATGCAAAGGGTTTTAAATGTAATCCTTGCATCCACTGGGAGCCAATGAAGGGATTTCAGAGCTGGAGAGATAGGATCTCAGGGCTTGAGGCCAAGGACAAGTCTCGCAGTCCTGTTCTGGATTAGTTGTAAAGGGCAGAGAGTAGAGGCAGGCAGATTTAGAAAGAGGCTGTTACAGTAGTCCAACTTAGAGAGAATCAGAGCTTAGGAGACAGTGAGCTTCTGAGGGAAAGTGAGGAAAGGAAGAGTTCCTCTAAGGAGGTGCAATAAGAAGTTCAACAATTCGAAACAAAAAGACAATGGGCCTCATTACAAACATGGCGGTCCGGGAACTACGGTACCAGTAAGCCTGCCGGTGCCGTAGTTCCGGACCACCATACTACGGGTTGTGCTTGTGGGTGCCTGACAGCCCTCCAGGTTTTTTCTAGCGGGCTGACAGGCACCTGCGAGTGCAGCACGTCGGATGCACCGGCAGAACTCTGCATGTGCCGGTGCATCCAACGTCTCCATTCCCATTTATCCCTATGAGGCCGAATGGGGATGGGGAGTCCCATGTTACCGGCACCTGCTAATGGGCAATTACTGGGTCCACCGAGCTCGGCATTACCCAGTTCTTGCCCATTCACAGGTGCTCGAAACAATGCAATTCCGGGGCAGCCATGCTGTTTTTATTGGCACGGCTACCGGCAGAGTTGTAATGAGGCCCAGGTCTGGCGCGCAGTGCGGCACCCGCGAGTACAACTCGTGGATGCACCGGCACCATAATGAACAGTACCTACGCATTCAAGCTCCCCATTCCCATTCAGCCCCATACGGTCGAATGGCGATGGGGAGTCCCTTATTAGCAGCACCCGCGAATGGGCATTTACCGGGTCCGCAAAACTCGGCATTCGAGTGTGCTGGTAAAATCATGGGTTTGGCGGCAGCCCTGTCCTGTGTTACCCGTAATGAGGCCCAATATCATGAACCTGGCATCAACTGAAAAACAAGTGTCGGCTAAGCCAAAAGATCTAACGTTGAAAATGATCGAAACCATGTATTCCATATTAAATTTTGAGAAATGGGTTACATACCCCTTGGATCTTCTTATATTTAATATCTAAAGGCAATTAATAACAATTTGCCAAAAGGCACATTATTTTAATATGCTCCACCACAGACAAAAATACTACTGTCCCATATCAATCTCTTCTTTGTTCTTCTTTTTGATCAAAATCGTATAATCATTTCCTAATGTTCTTAATGTTATCATTTTTCTATCCAGAGGTTCATTAAGAACATCAAATAGGTCCTGTTTCATTGTTCTGTAGCCTTGATCGAACAATGGATGGATGCTCTTTAAGGGCGCCCTCACGGCAGTACCTAATTTTGTTATGTCTGGTTTAACGTTTTTCACCATTGCATTATGAATCTCATTCTAGAAAACAGATAGCCCAAGACCTTCAGAAGTCCTAAAAAAATGGTAAAACGCCCCAATCCAGTAAGGGTAGCATTTTTTCTGGATTAAGTGAAGACCAAAGGACGATTATTATTGGTTTTCGTCAAACGTGTGCTACTTAGTCCAGGCATCCCCTCAAGACCCAATCACATGAAAACTGGTTCATTGACGGAAAGGGGTTATGGACACCTTCTTTTCTTGGGGTCACCTAAACGTCTTCTAGTAGCTTCTCGGTATTTCAATCAATAAGAATATAGATAATAAAACTACTTTTGTAATAAACCCTAAAATTTAGGTGAAGCGGCCTGTCTATTTCCAGAATTCTGCCTGGGGCTCAGTATTCTATAGTATGAAACTCTATTCCTCTTTTTGGGCACCCGGGTTAAAAGTTCAGAGCATTGCCATTCAGCACATCTGACTCAAAGGTATCTTTGGGTTTCTCTCCATTGGCCACTAAAGAGAGTGCGTGGATATTTTGGAACCATTCAAGAGGGCCCAAGTGTGGGTTTGTATCTAGTCCTATTCTTAAATAACTTTCTGTTGGCTACACAGATTCCAGTTATCACTCTTTTAAAGTGCCTGGGCGTGCTGCAGTATGTTTTGTGTTTCTGTGACTCTGGGGTCGAGGGGATCAAGAGGAGGACTAGGTCTGTGCAATCACGGAAGAAGGTGCCTCGATATTAGCGTTGTTGAAGATTCCAAGAGACAAGGGAATTGGGTACTGTTTAAAGGCTGGTTGCTGGCCTGCATTACATGGTGTGTCTCGGTCACTTCGGAGTTGAAGGTACTGTGGTGTGTTGTTCAGTCAGAAACCCCTTAATGTGTGCTGGAAAAAATTGTCGGTAATAGTCTGGAGGGAACTAAATCAATGTATGACTTGAGGAGCGGTATGAAAAATGGGACACCGCTCCAAGAGTCTTCAATGGATGCCTTAGCAGCTTTGAATTAGGTGATGCAACTTCCACTGCCACCCTCTCCTTTGAGGCTTAATGGGTTACCTGAAAATGAAGAAGCCAGGGACCCAGAAGGGGTTGATCGTATACAAGTAGACAATAACATATCTGCTCCAACATAGTCTAATTTGATTACCAATATCCACTTAGAAGTTAAGAATCCACAGGTAATAACAAGAATAATTACAGACTATTTTTCTTCTGTGCATAAGAGCCAGGATGAAGTGTCTAAGACTAAGTGTCTTTGCAACGCGACCATTATGGTTTGGGCATGATGAAAGATTTGGGTGTGGGTCCGAATATGTTGCAGTCCCACATGATTTCAGATCATGATATGTTAGCAGTAGGCTTGACGGAGGAATTGCTGGAACAAGAGGTAATTGATTTACCTCAGGTTCGGGACGATTATTATTTAAATACGCCACCAAAATTTCTGAAGTAGCAGACTCAGACTCCACTTTAACATCATATACATCGATACCATCTCCAGTCCAACAAAATACACTATCGCTTTTAATTAAGAAAAGTGACAAATGGGTAGCGGGCTCCAGAGACCCTCTTAGTAAAGAAATTAATCAGATGTTACGTGCTTTGCTAAATCTGTTTGAAAATCTTCAGCATGGTATTAAAACTCATGGGTCTCTTCTGGATATGATTTTAGTAAAACTAAATCAGCTCATGCCTAATTAAAAAAAAAGTTTTTATAAAGGTTGTTGGGATCAATTTGCAGAAAGATGTACCTGCTCAGGGGGTACGAGATCTGGGTTAAATTTAGATAAAACAAAAAACAGGGTTGGTGGCAGATAGAGCAAATATAATTCAGGGGAAGCGTGACCCTAAATTGCTTCCTATGCACATAAAGGAGGCTGAGGAGGAAAGTGGGAATGATAGGGTAGAACAAGGAGTGCCTAATAAGGAGTTGTATCAAAGAAAAATAAAAAGCTCTAAAATGAGCTGCAACATCTCGCAAATTCAAGTTTCGGAGAAATGTGTTGACAAAGCCAAAAGAGTACACTAAGAAGAAGGCAAAAAATCAAAAGGATTTTGTTAATAATAACGGCTTCACAATGTCATTCTCTAGTGCTATCTGGCTCCCCTCCGAGATGCAACACATAAAATCTAAGCCTATAGCTTTGGCTAAAGGTGAGGGTAGGCAGGTTGATCTGCAGATTGGAAAGGATTTTAGATGAAAGATATCGGTAGGAACCTCTGCTACTGAGTGAAGGGATCTGACTGATTTAATGATATTGAGAAGGGAAGAGCCTTTAAGGACTCAAAACTAAGGGAGAAAAAAACAACAGTTTATAAGTACAGATTTGCCTCTTCTATATTGAGAGGTGTAAGGAGTACCAATGTTATGGGAAGTTAGTCCAGGCGTAAGCTGTTCTGACGTCCAAAATTGTGGAGGTAAAAGGGAGTTGAGAACAAACATCTCTTCTGATATGAATCCTGAGCATCAAGTTAAGTGGATGAGGGAAGATAATTTCAACCGGGAAGACAATACTGGGAGGTGGTCCTGTCTGGGGTCTTCTCTCAATACTTCAAGAAATCAGCGACTTTGAGAAAGCGGCTACTCAGTTGAAAGTTATATAATGGAATAGCTATGGCCATATGAATCTCTTTTTTAATCAAGCTTTGGGCACGATTTTGAAGGAGGTCTCTATTTTATTAACACAAGAATCTTAGCTATTGAATATCCCATTATTGGATGGCTTTTCTACATTTGCCGAGTCTGCTAGTAAAGGAGGATGGTTGAGGCCAGCCGGGGGCCTGTTTAGTGCCATTCAATCATCATATGGGATTGCTCCTTCCAAAATGATCACACCTGAAAGGGGATTTTTAGTAACTAACAGCCTGATTCATGGAGTTATGTGTGTGAAAAACACAGATTTGCGCGCCTTTCTGCCCGAAAATCCATGTTTGAAGTATGGGGATTTTCGGGCAGAAATGTGCGCAAATCTGCATTTTTCACGCAAATAATTCCATGAATCAGGCTGTTAGTCTTCCGTTTTGTGTAAAGGAATGATTCGGAAACTATTAATAGCAAATATTTACTGGCATGTTCACTTGTGTCCAACTGAGGAGTTACTGGACAATCTTTCTATTTGTATTTTATCTTGGCTGGAAATAGCAATCAGGTTTCAGGGCCAAACATGGCACGGAAACAGCACTCCAGGATCTCAGGTCTAACATTGCCAACATCGTGGATAAAGGCAAACCAGCACTTCTGATGCTGGTTGACCTCTCTGCAGCGTTCAACCTGATTGATCATACTCTACTCATTAAAAGACTGGTAGACCAGACACGCTGCTCCTCATTGGCTGCCCGATGGATCAAATCTTTTCTTGCCCCCAGACACACTCGTGTCGCAGTGAGTAACACTAGCTCCATCCCCAATCTCATCACCTGCGGAGTTCCCCAGGGTTCATATATCTCCCCCACCGTGTTTAATTTATTTGCCATGCCCCTTTTGACTTTACTTGAATACATGTCCAGTTTACCAACTATGCAGATGACACCCAGGTCAGAATTGAACTTTCAGGGTGCGATACTAGCAACTCCATGGCTATCAGTTCCATCTATCACACCATCGAAGCTTGGATGGTGACAAATTCACTCTCATTAAATGCAGAGAAAACTGAATTGCTCATCAATGCCATAAGGCACAAGCTTAAGAATCTTAACTCTGACTATGATACATTTGTCATAGCCAATAATCAAATCAATGTGGAGAAAACAGTAAGGACCCTGGGCATAACTCTTGATGCAGAATTATCCATGACACCTCAGGTTTCGTGGGTAAACTCTTCATGTAATTACATCTCAAAATTACTCAACCACATCTGTCCCTACATTTCACTGCAAAATAGGTCTCATCTTGCAACTGCATTGGTGAACTCACGCCTGGACTATGGTAACTGTTTCCTTGCGGGAAGATCTAAGGCTAACCTTCACACACTACAGATTGCACAGAACAATGCAGTCAGAGCCATTTTCTGACTTGCTCGTAGAGACCATGGGTCGCATTACGAGGCAGGAGCTCCCGTAATGAAGGGATGCCTGATTAAGAGGTCCCCTAGGGGGCTAAAACCAGACATCCTTTCCGGGTCCCGCGAGGGGACCAAGGAGTTAACAACGGGCCCGTTATTAATGGGACCGTTATTAGCCCCATCCCCATTCCCATTGAGCCCTATGGGGGCTCAAATGGGAATGGGGAATGGTTTTATGCATGAGGAATAACTGGGTCCTCCAAGGTCGGAATGACCCGGTAATTCCTCATTCACAGAACCCAGTACTGGAACCTGGTATGGAGGGAGCCATGCCCTTATTAAGGGCATGGCTGCCTCCATACTCGTGATAAGGCCCCATGTATCTGAGGCTCAACGGAAATTACATTGGCTTCCTGGTAAAGCAGAGTGTCACATATGAGCTTCTCACCCTTACCTTCAGGTCCTGCAACTCTGAGGCACCCATTTATCTTCCAATCGACTGATCTCTCGCAGTGTAGAGTGAAATTTGTGCTCTCTTGATTCCACTACACTCTTTCAACCCAGATTTAAGCTCTTGGGTTTTGGAGGCACAACATTTGATATACAAGCACCCTTGGTTTGGAACTAAACCCCCATCCATCTACGACAGGCCGGGTATATCATAGAGTTTAAAAAAGGAATCAAGACTCATCTCTTCAAATTAGGCCCAGATTGAAAACCTCCCAGCACCGCTATAACTTGAGATCCCTTCCTCTGTATGTCTTTAATTGTTTTTTTTGTTGTGAGCTTTGAGGCCCATGGGCGATTTAGCACTATATAAAAAATAAATCAACCATTCATAGTGGATGGTGGTCTTGTACTTTTGGGTGGGGACCTAAACTCGGCTTGAATGTCATCCCTCCACAGAAGGATAAGTTGTTTTTTCAGGGGGTAACTAAGCAAAAGAATGGTAGGAGATGGGAGACTTCCTTGAGGGATTTAGGTCTTCACTGTCTTAACCGGTCCATCTTAGGGGATATCCCCAGTCAATGTCCATGGTTTTGGGGTAAGAATATGTCTTTTTGGATTATCTGTTCACTAATGATGCCTTGTTCCATTCTTGTTCAATTATGCAGGTTAAGAAATGTGATTGGTGTGATCATGCAATGTTATGGGCTTCCTTTGCTTTGGAGATTGGGAAAGAAACAGATAGGATGGAATATGATATGGTGACATAAAAGGGGGGGGCAATCAAATTTCCCAGACTAAACACAACCTGTTGTGTTTTAACAGTACTGTGCTTAATACATGGCATACTACTACTTTGGAGTTGAAAATCGACAAGTTTAATTCCTCAAACTATGATGATACATATGTAGACATGCCTATGAAAAGAATAACTGGTAAATATCGTTAGGTGAACCATTTACACCACTTTGACTTGTAAATGGTCTTATAAAACAGATTTAAAAGAGCAAAGATTAGAACTCGGATTGCTAGTAACCGGAGTAAAAGTCTGTTATGTGGAGAAGAAATTAGGAAAATATAGCAAACATATAGGAATAGGATCTGTCAGCATAAAGTGCAGCTACTACAAGTAGGCGCTGAGACAATTTTAGAATTGTTATGCAAAAGTGATACATCTTCCTTTTGGAAAGTGCTAAATAAGATGGGTAGAGGACAAGTTGATTTATTGCTAAAACCCATTTCAGAACCCAATTGGGCAGCTCACTATGCTAAAATTTGTGGTCAAATAGTTGATAAGATGGCGAGTGATTTAGATCTAGAAGGAATTTGGGCGCCTACACCTTATTTCCTTTCAAATGCAGTATTTAAGAACAATTCATTTGTGTGGTCATGTATTTTAACATTATGCTTTAAGAATATTGTTTAGACCCAGAAAATACCAATGTCCTGCCATACTGCATTCATAATTCCCATTATAGTCCTGTAGCTATCCTAGATGTGGATAGCAAGATTTATGCCACCATACATTTGTAGCCTCTGGTGGCATGGTCACAGTCGATTGGAAGACTGAAGAAATGACAGACGTGATTCCAGAAGAATCATTCCCTTATTCTAAATGTTTTTTTGTTCAAATTGGCTCCCTATTTGGTCAAGACAGAAAAAAATAGAGTCCTCGTTATTGTATCATTTGATTTAAGTCAAGCATTTGATACGGTTAATCCGAAGCTTTTGTGGAAAAAGCTTGATAGTTGGGGACTCACATGGGGGCTGCTAAGCCTTATAATAACATTTTACTCAAATATCAGGGTAAGACTCAACAATCAGGGACATTTATAAAGAAAGATTCAAACTGTGACAGGGGTAAATCAGGGTTGTATATTGGCTCCCTGTCTTTTTACCTTATATGTATTGGCTATAGGGGAAGGTTTAGATTAAGCTGCCTTGGCATCCCCCAAAATGAATAGGCAAACATTAATTTGGTTGTCATATGCGAATGATTTTTTTATTGTTTGACTTGACCCCAATAGGGCTCCAGAGACTTATTAAGAGTTTCTCCAGCTATGCAGAGGAACATTGTTTGCAAATTAACACACAGAAAACTAAGGTAATGCACTGCACTTTAAAGAAATACACTAATAAATGTAAGTTTAGTTGTGGCGGAGATAAACTATTGATGGTTACAGATTTTACATATTTAGGTTTTTCAATTTTTAGAAATGTATTGTTGAAGGCTACTGAGGTAGTATTATTTGAAAAGTGTAAGGGGTTATGCAATCAATTAATAAAGGTGGATGGTAAATACGGGACGATTTTCTATTTGACCATCTTTATGGTTTTGTAAAGGGAAATAGTCCCAAAGCTTAATATGGAATAGATTTTAAGTATTTAAAACTGATTTTAGCTGTAGAAGCTATGATATGGAAGAAAGTATTGAGATTAGCCGAACATTTACCCATAGAGGTAATAAGATACGACTTGGGTTTGATTTCCCTTAAGTATAGCAGGTTGTGGCGCATTTTAAGTTTCTTTGGAAACATTTCAGATGCTTCACCGGGATCCTTATATGAAAATGTTAAAGCAATAGTGGATGTCCATTCTGCTATTAAATTGGGGTTATCCATGCTCCAATCAGGTCATTTTAATGATTCCTTGTTGAAGGATATTGGATCATGTCGAGAAGAATTAGTGAATACACAAAAGCTGACTAAAGATCTGTTGGTAGGTTGGGATGGGACAACCACTGTTGTTAAAATAGTTCTCTTTCCCATTTAGCAAATGATCATAACAAATTAGGAGTGCTTGCAGCGTTGCTTTATGTTTATCCAATAAAGGATCTCAACATATTTTTATGCAGTTTAGATGGAATTGTATTTTGACTAAGGACATTATATTTAAGTGCAATGTAATACCTCAAGAGGAATCATATTGTAGATTCTCTAAGAATGAATTGGTGAAAACTTTGTTTTATTTGATTTTAGAATGTCAGATTTTAAATTTGAATCATATTTGGTATTTTGGAATATGTTTTAATTCCTTTGCATTTATGAGTAAGGAAGCAGTATGGTCTTGCTGTTTAAATGGGTTGCTTACATCTGATATGGTTGCAGTGGATGTGTTTTTGGCCTCTGTCTTTGGAATTAATTTTTCCTTTTGAAGCTTAACATTACAATGTATAACATTTATTTGGCTTATGAAGGTGCTCTTTTTGTTATATAGCTATAATTAATGCAATAAGCCTTTTTTTCTTCTGTGTTTTTTTACTTACATTTTATTAAATGTTCTGTTGAACCAAGAACAATAAAAAAGTGCCTCAGTCAGTGCACTGCCAATCACCTCGCCATTCCAATTCTCTCCCCCTTTCTCTCAGCTTCTCGGTGCAGCATGGTACCTGCTGCCTCTTCTTCCACACTGCACGCACACTCACCTTCCTAAACACAAGGTAGCAATCACTTCATTATCCACACTCATTTGAGTAGTAAGTGACCCTCTAGTCCACCAATCAAGAAATACTGAAAGGGCCCTCATTCTGTGTCCAGACACATATTCAATCAATAGACCTGTGAGTTCAACTCTGTTGTTCGTTACACGCAAATACAGAAACTAAGTGTATATGAAAAGAAAACACACATTTCAATGACAAACATACAGAAAAAACAACCGAATGTGAGGTAAACAATGCACTGTGCTTTAGAAATGGATACACAATGTCTTTGAAAACAGGCCGATTCATGGAATGAATGTGCGCTGAAAAAATCGGTGCACGCGTGCGAAAACGTGCGATTCGCAGTGCTACTGGAAAAATCGCAGTGCAAGTGCGAATATCGCAGGGAAACCAGCGCACATCTATTCATGGAAGTCCATGTGCGAGTAAAATGTGGGATGTGCGCTGAAAAAGTGTGCGGCACACGCCGGCGCACAGGTCATCTAACGGCGTGCGCTAAGGCCACAGCGAAAGCGCACATAGCGCGGCACACATAACAAAAGTAGGCAGAACACGGGGCGTGACACGCGGAATGGGGAACAAAACGTGAAAATGTGGGCGTCACGGGGAAGTACAGGAGGCAAGTGCGCGGAACGCCCACACACTCGCCTACAACACGTATTCATCGAATCGAATAGGGCAAACCAGCGCACGGGCAAAGATGCGCACAGGCCGATACACGCCCGCCACACGAAAGCAGGCGGTAGCGCCACTGCGCATGAAAAAAATGTGCACCAAAATGTGCGCTAACAAAAAGCACGTATACACAGCTCTGATGAATGTCCCATACTGTGGCCCTCTAGGACAAATGATGTGCAAAGGACTACGCGACAAACACGGACACCCGCTGTGTGAATAATAGCGTGTGCGTGTATTCCGTGGGTGCGCAGGAAGTTTTACACGCAATCGGGCCTGGGGGAGCGGGGTACGTGAATTCCAGGGGCTCGCGGGAAGTTTAACACGCGATCGGGCCTGGGGGAGCGGGGTACGTGTATTTCAGGGGTGCGCGAGAAGTTTCACACACGATTGTCCTGGGTACGTGTATCTCAGGGGTGCGCGAGAAGTTTCACACGCGATTGGCCTGGGTACGTGTATTTCAGGGGTGCACGAGAAGTTTTACATGCGATTGGTCTGGGTATGTGTATTTCAGGGGTGCACGAGAAGTTTTACACGCGATTGGCCTGGGTACGTGTATTTCAGGGGTGCGCAAGAAGTTTTACACGTGATTGTCCTTGGTACGTGTATCTCAGGGGTGCGCGAGAAGTTTCACACGCGATTGGCCTGGGTACGTGTATTTCAGGGGTGCACGAGAAGTTTTACACGCGATTGGCCTGGGTACGTGTATTTCAAGGATGCCGAGAAGTTTTACACGCGATTGGCTTGGGTACGTGTATTTAAGGGGTGCGCGAGAAGTTTCACACGCAATTGGCCTGGGTACGTGTATTTCAGGGGTGCGCGAGAGGTTTCACATGCGATTGTCCTGGGTACGTGTATTTCAGGGGTGCGCGAGAAGTTTCACACGCGATTGGCCTGGGTACGTGTATTTCAGGGGTGCGCGAGAAGTTTCACACGCGATTGGCCTGGGTACGTCTATTTCAGGGGTGCGCGAGAAGTTCTACACGCGATTGGCCTGGGTACGTGTATTTCAGGGGTGCGCGAGAAGTTTCACACGTGATTGGCCTGGGTACGTGTATTTCAGGGGTGCGTGTTAAGTTTTACATGCGATCGGGCCTGGGGGAGCGGGTACGTGTATTCCAGGGGCTCACGGGTGGTTTCACATGCGATTGGACTAGGTACGTGTATTTCAGGGGCTCGCGGGTGTTTTCACACGCGATTGGCCTGGGTACGTGTATTTCAGGGGTGCGTGTGTGGTTTCACACGCGATTGGCCTGGGTACGTGTATTTCAGGGGCTTGCGGGTGGTTTCACACGCGATTGGCCTGGGGGAGTGGGGTACGTGTATTTCAGGGGCTCGCGGGTGGTTTCACACACGATTGGCCTGGGTATGTGTATTTCAGGGGCTCGCGGGTGGTTTCACACGCGATCGGGCCTGGGGGAGCGGGTACGTGTATTTCAGGGTACCACTCATCGTCTGCCTTGCGTGTAGAAGAATGCATAGCGTAGCCAACACCCACCTGCTGTGAAGTAATAAGCTGTGAACCCCAACGCCTGGAAAACACACGCACCGCACCCCACGAAAAGCACGTACAGAGCAATGAAATCCACATGGGATCTTCAAGCCCTGCCAGGGCAACGCCCATGCGCGATACGTCACAGACTCGTTTACGCGCTAAGGGCCTTTGGTCCAATGAAATCGCGTAGGCGTGCTGACGCGCTTACGCGCTAAGGGCCTTTCCTCGAATCACACACTGACGTGCAGAATTTTCATGTGCCAAATCACTCCGTATCAAGCTGGCCACGCGTAAGCACACGGAAGACCACGCCCCTGCCCAAAAGGCCGAATTACTGCCCCCCAGAGCCCCGAGCAGCCTCCCACGAGCCATCTGCTGCTGCCTGCCTGCCTGCTGCCACCGTGCCCTGCCATTTGGTGCCTGCACATCAGCCATCTGCAGGGGTCCAGTTGCTGTGACCACCCCTGCTGTAACAGAAGACTCCCGACTGGGATACCATCGTTCCACAGCCCAGCCCCAGGACCCAGTTGCCCACCCACGCCTGCTTCGGGGGTCGCCATGTCGGGGCAAACACCATCCGAGACCACTGGCGACCCCCAGCCAGAGGGGCAGAGGGCCACCAGCTTCACTGCCACCGAAGTTGATGTCCTGGTGGAGCAAGTCCTGGGGCATTATGATGCCCTATTCAGATCATCACGCGCCAACAAGGATGGAGGGACAGGATCTGGGACGACTTTGTGGTTGCCATCAATGAAGAGGGGGTGGCAACCTGCACCATCAAGCAAGTGAAGAAGCGGTGGGAGGACCTGAGGTCCAGGACCCTCATGAAGGCCCGGCACCTCGTGGAGGGGGGCCGGGGCACCATGAGTACCATCCAGCTTAGGGTACTGGAACGCATACGCCCAGCGCTCCACGCCCAGATCCTTGAGGGGCAGACCCGTCCGGAGTTGAGCGGTAAGTGGCCAAGCATTGCTGTGTGAGACAGGGCATGTTGCAGTGTGCTGGTTGTCTGATACTTGCCTGTATGTGTGACATAGGCCATGTACGTATGTGTGTGTGCAGGGACATCATGGTCATGCATGTGAGGCCAGTAATGTGTGAACCACATGGTTGGTGCATGTGTTCAAATGCAACATGGGGAGATCTATGCGCACTGGAAACATGAAAGCATGCCAGTCTCTGTTCATGGACATGGGTGGGGGTGAGGGATGGGTGCTGATGCCATGTACATGTATGGTGTCAATGTCTGTGTGTCTGACCTGCGTGTCTGTGACTTGTAAATGGCATGCATGCATGACACATGTCTGTGACAATGTTCCGATTCACTGATGCAGCCTAGTCATCCTTGTATCCACTGTGCCTGGGGTGTATGAGTCCAGATGGATGAAACTACGGTGAAGTGTGTGCATGTGATAGGCATGACCCATGATGCATGTGAGTTTCAAACCAACATTGTATGTTTCAAGAGTCCCTTGGACATGTATGCTAATGTCCATAGCATGTGCTATGCCTGTTACTGCATGTGTTTTGCCTGCACTGACCCATGTGCTGTGGAGGGACATGATGGAAGTGATGTTTGACAGTGCCACTCATCTGCTATTGCTTCCTGTCTAGGGGACCATTGTACAGTACCCTGATGATTGTGTTCTATGTCTCCCTCTACACAGTGGCAAGTGAAGAAGAGGGCGGAGACGGCGCTGTGGAGCCAAGTGGCGGGGATGCCCACACTGCTGCAGCGGAAGGGGTGGGTGAGCCCCCACAGGGGCTTGCAATGACGGAAGACGGTGTGGAGCCATCCAGGTTCGTGGTTTCCACAGAGGAGGAGGAGGCCGCTACTGAGCCACGCATGGGGCCTGGTGGGGGCATCCCTGCTTGTGCAAGTGGTGCAGTCCAGGGCCAGGGGCAGGAGGCAGCACAGGTCGCCACGGAGGGGCCTGTGCATGTCACTGTCCCTGACACTTTGACTGCACCACCATGCACCAGCAGGGATGCCCCATCCCGGGCCCATCCGCAGGTAGGGGGGATGTCCATGTCATCTGACACTCCTCTACCTGCAGACGAGGGGACCCCCAGCCGTATGGAGAAGGTCCTGATTGGTGTCTCGTTGCGCACTGGTGTCATTCGTGATGAGGTGCGTGCTTCCCGGGGGGAGCACGCACATCATCACGAAGAGCACCGTGCCAACGTGGCCTAGTTGGGAGCGACCATGGTCGGGGGTTTCGTACATGTGTCGGCCACTCTGGCGACCCTCTTCTCCTCTGTGGAGGCTGTGCGCCAGTCGTTCTCCATGCCATCTTCTGGCCCAGATGCCACCAGGGCCCCCTGTGGACCTGCCCCGACCAACGCAGCCAGCTCGGTGGGGATCCCATCCCTGTCACAGTCGGGAGTCAGAGGTCCAGCAGGGGTGGACACACCAGCAACTGGACCCCAGCAGATGGAGGATGTGATGGCATCATCTGGCAGGGCACGTGCACGACGGCATCGGTGGATTCCATCAGCCTGGATGCCGTCGTGCTGGCAGAAGCAGTGACGTCGGAGGCAGCGGCAGGCCCGACGTGGGAGGCATCATGGCTCAGGGCTATCAACATCAAAGCGGCAGGCATCGGCCGGAGGGCAGGAGAACCCTGGAATGGGAGTGTCTTCCGTGTGGGAGCGGTTGGGCCAGCAGATACGTGCGGAGCAGCGGGGGGCGGAGGAGGAACGGCTCACAATGGTCAGGGTGGAGAACTCCATGCGGAGGGCGCTGAGGCGGGCTGAGTGCCTCGAGGGTATTTGCAGGGAGTTGGAGCTGGACACTGCATTATCCCTGCGAGACCTCGGGGCCAGTGAACATGGCCGCCTCCAAGCCATTGAACAGGAGTTTGATGATGCCCTGGCCCATGACATCAACCAGTGAGCCGTTGGACATGCCCGCCGCCATTGTATATAGTTAGTTAATTAGTTAGTTAGTTAGTGTTAGGTTTCATTTTGGTTTTCATTTATTTTGGGGTGCTTGGACAATGCCCCAAATTGTGTATATAGTTCTTCATTAGTTAGTGTATTTTGGTAGGTTTCATTTCAACTGTTGGGCTCATGGACCCAGGATTTCATCCTTGTAAATAGTTGGACTGTGTATTTTTCGGCATTTGGAATTTTATTTGACCATGGAGCAATGGATTTTACTTTTTTCTTACAGTTTGGATTTGCTTTGTTGCAGTGAGAGTTTGGAGTCATTTTGTTTTGTGTTTTCTTTGGATTCAGATTTCATTTTTTGATAATTTTCTGTCATTCAGCATTTCATTCCTCATGTCCATTGTTTGGTGTTTTTATTTGTTTCACTGCATTTTTTGATCAATACATATTTTTCCTTAGTTCAATGTGTGGTATTCTCTCATTGGTTTCATGCATGTCACGATGTGGCTTTTCACATTCACTGGCCCCCATTGTGTGTGTGTGACAGACATGTGTTGATGTACATACATGCCATTTGGGTCGTTTCATATAATGGCCATTTCAATGTGGGGTGTATGTTAGACTTGGTTGGTTATTTGGCCAGGGGTGGCGTGCGGTTGGATTTGGGTGGACATGAGGGCCATGATTGTGGGTCATGTTGTTGTGTTGGGGGGTTACATGAGTGCGGGCCTGCTGGCAGGTGCCCCGCACTGCTGGGGGGTGGGGGTGCTGGGGGACATGTGTGGGACATGAGTGGGAGCCTGCTGGCAGGTGCCCTGCACTGCTGGGGGTGGGGGTGCTGGGGGACATGTGTGGGACATGAGTGGGGGCCTGCTGGCAGGTGTCCCGCACTGCTGGGGGGTGGGGGTGCTGAGGGACATGTGTGGGACATGAGTGGGGGCCTGCTGGAAGGTGCCCCGCACTGCTGGGGGGTGGGCGTGCTGGGGGACATGTGTGGGACATGAGTGGGGGCCTGCTGGCAGGTGCCCCGCACTGCTGGGGGGTGGGGGTACTTGGAGACATGAGTTGGTGTTCATATTGCAAGGTGACATGTGGCTTGGCTGGGGGGCATGCCCATGGTGGATGGGCTGCCTGCGGGACATGACAAGGGGTGCAGGGTAGTCCCGTTTGGTGTGGGCTGCCTGCAGGGGCCGTGGAGGGGGTAGAGGGGACACCTGGGAGAACCCACACTGCCAATTCAGGTGTAGGAGTCCCCGCGCACCCCTGAAATACACGTACTCATCCCAATCGCATGTGAAAACAGCCGCGCACCCCTGAGATACACGTACCCAGGCCAATCGTGTGTGAAAACACCCACGCACCCCTGAAATACACGTACCCAGCCCTATCGCATGTGAGAACACCCCGCGCACCCCTGGAATACACGTACCCAGCCCAATCGCGTGTAAACTTCCCGCGCACCCCTGGAATACACGTACACCGCTCCCCCAGGCCCGATCGCGTGTAATACTTCCCGCGCACCCCTGGAATACACGTACATCACTCCCCCAGGCTCGATCACGTGTAAAACTTCCCACGCACCCCTGAAATACACATAGCCAGGCCAATCGCGTGTAAAACTTCCCACGCACCCCTGAAATACACGTACCCAGGCCAATCGCGTGTTACGTGAAACCCGTAATACACGTTCCCCGCTTGGCGTTTACTGTTTGGCAGTCCGGTAAACTGGTCCAGGGTTGGCGCAGCCCTTTGCGCTGGTTTGGGGATTTTGATGGCTTTTCCTTGCGCAAGGGCGTTCTTGGGAGCGTAACTGGCGCTGCTGCAGGGTCGCTGCGCCACTCTGCGCCACAGCTGGTTTTGGATGCGAAAATCCATGAATACGCTGTGCGCAGAAATCGATTTTAGCGCACGCGGCTGGCGCAGACATTCGCACGGGCACACTCTGCGCCAGCCGCGTGCGACACTTTTGTGCGAAATTCCATGAATTACCCTGTTAGTATACAGACCACATATGTTCTGAGGGAGAGTGTGGTGCGTGTATGTCATTTTAAGCAGTGGCAACACTCTAGCCTTGCCCAGCTGTATGGAAACAGACAGTGAGCGAGTAGGAAACGGTGTGGGGACAGAGGTCGTGTTGTTGAAGCTGCTGCCACTGCTGGAGCCTGTCGGGTCAGATCCCTTCTGTCAGTTACCTTTAGTGCTGCATGCAGTCCCTCCTGCAACCTGCCGCGTCATAGTCCTGCTGTCAGTCAGCTTTAGTGATGCATGCATCCTCCCCCCCTGCAGCCTGGCGTGTCAGAGTCCTGCTGCCATTTACCTTTCAGATCTTGCCTTCCTGCTGCCTATCGATCCGGCTGCCGAGAACACTGTCTCCATGGCGTGTGAGGTAAAGCTCCTCTCAGCAGGCAGTGTGGCCGAGTGCGGCCGAGTGCACGTGACCCCTGTACCTGGCCCCGCTCATCCACTGTCCAGTGATGTCTTTTTCTGTTACACAAGTAACAACGCGGAACAGGCAGGACACAATACTCTATAAAGACATATCGTTGCCTTTATATTTTCTCTTAGATTCTTCCATCCTGCGACATTGAAAGGGCCCGTGTGCATATGATCTAAACGTTGAAAAACTAGGTTTGCTTTTTAGTTTCGCTATAAGGTGGCGGCAGAGACGTCATTTCACCAAAATGCCTGGGGTAACGGAAGTGGCATCACATGACCCTTGACATCTGATGACATCACAGGAAGTGATGTCATTTGACCCCATCCTGAAGTGACATTACTGGAAGCGATGGAACACAACCTTGACAAAACAGGATGTGGCATCACATTGCATTGTTTCTAAGTACGCTACAAAAAATATGGTTACGATATCACTGTAAAGTGATATACATTTCAGAGAATTAAGTATGTGGGATGGTGAGTCACGTTCAATCACTGTTGGTTGGTAGCAGCAAAAATCAAACAAGAGTACAATTGTCATTAAGTGATTTAAAGTCCATTTGTGTGTAGCAAAGACTAATGAAATTAAAGTTATGAACAGTCAATCACTTAATGTTAAAGTGATGAACAGTCAATCACTAAATGACAATTGTACTCTTGTTGGATTTTTGCTGCTACCAATCAACAGTGATTGAGCGCGACTCACCATCCCACACACTTAATTCTCAGTTCATAATTCTCCAACCCTGGTGAATGGGCTGGAGGGATTGTGGGGTCGCTGACATCTCTTCAGGTTATCAATTGAGTCTCCTTTTTAAATAGATGAGTAAACAATAGCGCACAGGTTTTTTCAATCAAATCCACCAACGCATGTTTTTGATATACATTTCATATAAGAATGGATCACCATATGTAAAGTCAATATCAGCGCGTGTAGGCCCATTTGCCAAATTACTGTGAATGCACGCAAACGTCCAATGCCAAACGATAATGATGTGTTATTATACAGCACTTACGCTAAAGCATTTCATATAGAACAAATATACATACAATATCACCCAACCTGTATTGGTACTCATTTATCAACCTCAGCAGGATGAAAGGCTGAGTTGACCTTGCCTGCAGATGAACCTGTAACCTGCAGATCACATGCACATTGCAGCAGCAAGCACTCTATCCACTGAGCTATCTTGGAGGTTATAGCTATCAGAAAACTAGCCACTCCAGAAACAAAGAGCCACATGCTGCTGGCCACAGCCCAGGGCACTCATTTGAAAATATATATATATATATATATATTGTAATTTTTTAGGGGTAGCAAGGGAGACCACAGGAGTAGCAAGGGAGACCTCAGAGGTCGCAGTTGCAACCCCTGGTGACCCCTAAATGACGTCCCTGGGCGGCGGTATAGTCGGAACTATTGTATTGGAGTACAGCTGCCAGGGGAGATGTCATATGCGGAGGGACACAATCTGTGTGGGTGTTGTTTGGTTATTTACCCACCGATTGACTGCCTATGGCCTACTAATCCCTATGGCCACCCCTCATATCCTGCCCCTCCCTGCCCAAAACACACCCTCCTGGGATCTCTTTGAGCTAGCTTTATGAAGCCCTGGCATCAAACTTTGCACTGTAGGTGCCTTTTAATGTTTTTTAAAGCAGTCTTCTGAGAGTTTATGGTTTAATTGGTTGTAAACCTGCCATTGCTGTAATAAGCTTGTTAACCAGGTCTGCCCACAGCCACTTAATATATGAACACTATGCAAGTCCTTCACTGAAGTCCTGTTAAAAACTAACTTTGGAAAAACCCACCGTTTCAGCTTGTGTATAGGTATTCGATAGGCATTTGCCAGACACTGCTATTTAGGGGCCGATTCATGGACCAACGTGCGCCGAAAATCTTCGCGCAAGCAGGCGCAAGCAGGCGCAAGCAGGCGCAAGCGGAAAAAACAGGGGCACGCGCACGCCTGCGATTCATGGAAGTCCCTGCGCGTGTTCACCTCGGGATGTGCGCCAAACCCGTGCATGGCGCACACGTCACTGCAACATCCCGAAAGGCGTGTGCGACGCGCACAGTGAAAGCGCACAACCTCGGCGCATAGACCAGAAAGTGGGCGGGACACGGGGCGTAACGCGCGGAATGGGGAACAACGCGCGAAAATAAGGGCGTAACTGGGGATGTACTGCAGGGAAGCAGACGGAACACCCACACGCACTCGAACCACACGTATTCATGGAATCGAATAGGGCAAAGCCACGCACAGCCAAAGACACGCACAAGCTGAAACACATCCGCCACACGAAGGCAGGCGGTAGAGTCCCAGCGCATCACAAAAGTGGCAACATACAGCAATTTGGCCTGTGCGAGCGGGGCACGTGTATTGCGGGGGTGCGCGGGAAGCAACACACGCGATCGAGCGGGGTACGTGTATTTCGGGGGCGCGTGGGAAGTTACACACGCGATTGAGCGGGGTACATGTATTTCGGGGGTGCGCGGGAAGTTACACACGCGATTGAGCGGGGTACGTGCATTTCGGGGGTGCACTGGAAGTCAAATACGCGATTGAGCGGGGTACGTGTATTTCGGAGGTGCGCGGGAAGTTACACACGCGATTGAGCGAGGTACGTGTATTTCGGGGGTGCGCGGGAAGTTACACACGCGATTGAGCGGGGTACGTGTATTTCTGGGGTGCGCGGGAAGTCACACACGCGATCTCATCAGGGTATGTGTATCTCGGGGTGCGGGGGAAGTATCCCACGCAACATCAGCAGGGTACGTGTATTCCAGGGGTGCACGGGAAGTTCCACACGCAATTCCATCAGGGTACGTGTATTACAGGGGTGTGCGGGAAGTTCCACACGCAATATCATCAGGGTACGTGTATTACAGGGGTGCGCGGGGAGCAGCACACGTGAATTGCACATGTGGGTCCTCCCAGGTGTTCCCTCTACACCCTCCATGGCCCCTGCAGGTGGCTCACACCACAGGGGCCTACCCAGCACATGTCATGCAGGCACCCCATCCACCATGGCCATGCCCACCAGCCAACCCACATGTCAACTTGCACTACTGCCCACCAACGCATGTCCCCCTGCACCCCCAGCCACCAGGGGCACCCTCCACCAGGCCCCCACCCATGTCTCCCACCACCCTCACCCCCCAGCAGTGCAGGGGCAGCCTCCACCAGGTCCCCACCCATGTCTCCCACCACCCCCACCACCCCCACCCACCAGCCACCAGGGGCACCCACCACCAGGACCCCACCCATGTCTTCCAGCACCCCCACCCCCCAGCCACCAGGGGCAGCCTCCACCAGGCCCCCATCCATGTCTCCCAGCACCCCCACCCCCCAGCAGTGCAGGGGCTGCCTCCACCAGGCCCCCACCCATGTCTCCCAGCACCCCCACCCCCCAACCACCAGGGCCAGCCTCCAACAGGCCCCCACCCATGTCTCCCACCACCCCCACCCCCCCCCAGCACTGTGGGGCACCTGCCAGCAGGGCCCCACCCATGCCCAACTCATGTTCCCCACTACCCCCAAGCAGTGTAGGGGCAGCCTCCACCAGGCCCCCACCCATGTCTCACACCACCCCCACCCCCCAGCACTGTGGGGCACCTGCCAGCAGGGCCCCACCCATGCCCAACTCATGTTCCCCACCACCCCCACCCCCCAGCAGTGTAGGGGCAGCCTCCACCAGGCCCCCACCCATGTCTCAAACCACCCCACCCCCCACACTGTGGGGCACCTGCCAGCAGGCCCCCACCCATGTCCAACTCATGTTCACCACCACCCCCACCCCCCAGCACTGTGGGGCACCTGCCAGCAGGCCCCCACCCATGTCCAACTCATGTTCCCCACCACCCCCACCCCCCAGCACTGTGGGGCACCTGCCAGCAGGCCCCACCCATGTCCAACGCATGTTCCCCACTGCCCCCACCCCCCAGCAGTGCAGGGGCACCCACCACCAGGCCCCCACCCATGTCTCCCAGCACCCCTACCCCCCAGCACTGTGGGGCACCTGCCAGCAGGCCCCCACCCATGTCCAACGCATGTTCCCCACCACCCCCACCCACCAGCAGTGCAGGGGCAGCCTCCACCAGGCCCCCACCCATGTCTCACACCACCCCCACCCCCAGCACTGTGGGGCACCTGCCAGCAGGCCCCACCCAGGTCCAACGCATGTTCCCCACCACCCCCACCCACCAGCAGTGGAGGGGCATCCACCACCAGGCCCCCACCCATGTCTCCCAGCACCCCCACCCCCCAGCCACCAGGGGCAGCCTCCACCAGGCCCCCACCCATGTCTCCCACCACCCCCGCCCCCCCAGTCACCAGGGGCAGCCTCCACCAGGCCCCCACCCATGTCTCCCACCACCCCCACCCCCCAGCAGTGCAGGGGCACCCACCACCAGGCCCCCACCCATGTCTCCCATCCCCCCCACCCCCCAGCAGTGCAGGGGAAGCCTCCACCAGGCCCCCACCCATGTCTCCCAGCACCCCCACCCCCCAGCACTGTGGGGCACCTGCCAGCAGTCCCCCACCCATGTCCAACGCATGTTCCCCACCACCCCCACCCCCCAGCAGTGCAGGGGCAGCCTCCACCAGGCCCCCACCCATGTCTCACACCACCCCCACCCCCCAGCACTGTGGGGCACCTGCCAGCAGGCCCCACCCATATCCAACGCATGTTCCCCACCACCCCCACCCCCCAGCAGTGCAGGGGCAGCCTCCACCAGGCCCCCACCCATGTCTCCCACCACCCCCACCCCCCAGCACTGTGGGGTACCTGCCAGCAGGCCCCACCCATGTCCAACTCATGTTCCCCACCACCCCCACCCCCCAGCACCGTGGGGCACCTGCCATCAGGCCCCCACCCATGTCCAACTCATGTTCCCCACCACCCCCCAGCACTGTGGGGCACCTGCCAGCAGGCCCCCACCCATGTGCAACTCATGTTCCCCAGCCAACATGTCATCACAATCTAGATCCCTGGTCCCTATGGTCAGCCTCCAAATGCAAAACACCCACCCGAGTATTGCATCCACCCACTCATAATTTGCAATTACATCACAGAACACCAATTGCAAGTTCCGAAACAAACACATTTCCCTCACATACACCCAATGGGTGTCAGTGAATCTCAAAACACATATCATGAAATGCATGAAACCAATGAGATACCACACATTGAAGTTCACAAAAGAAATATGTATTAAAGGAAACATAAATAGAATAAAAAATGAAGAAACAGAAACGTGAATGTACAAAAATGAAAAGAAGCATGTCCGTCAAAAAAAGCAAAACCAAAAATAAAATTCCAAAGTAATGTTGTCCAAAGTCAATGTCCACAAAACAAAATCCAATGGGAAATAAAAAAGAAAGCCATTGCTCCATGGTTAAAAAGTGAAAAAAAAATACAATCCAACTGTGAACTATGTACATGGGAACAAGCCAGGGTCCATTATCCCAACAAAATAAAGGAAACCTATCTAACTACACTAACTAATAAAATAAACTATATACAAAAATGTGGCCAATGTCCGAAAGGTCCAAATAAAATAAAAACAAAAATGAAACCTAACACTACCTACATAACTATGTACAAGGGCAGCGGGCTGGTTTCACGGCTCACTTGTGGATGTCCCGGGCCAGGGCATCATCGAACTCCTCCTCAATGTCCCAGAGGCGGTCCTCCTCCATGGCCCCGAGGGTCCGCAGGGCCGTCGACGTCTCCACCTCCAAACCCCTGCGGATAAATGAAAACCAAAATGAAACCTAACACTAACTAACTAACTAATTAACTAACTATATACAACCGCGGTGGGCATGTCCAACGGCTCACTGGTTGATGTCATGGGCCAGGGCATCATCGAACTCCTGTTCAATGGCTTGGAGGCGGCCATGTTCACTGGCCCCGAGGTCTCGCAGGGATAATGCAGTGTCCAGCTCCAACTCCCTGCGAATACCTTCGAGGCACTCAGCCCGCCTCAGGGCCCTCCGCATGGAGTTCTCCGCCCTGACCATTGTGAGCCGTGCCTCTTCCGCCCGCTGCCGCTCCGCATCTATGGCGTGGCCCAACTGCTGCCACACGGAAGACACTCTCTGTCCTGGGTCCTCCTGCCCTCCGGCCGATGCCTGCCCCTCCGATGTTGAAGGCCCCGAGCCTTCATGGCTCCCACCACGTTGCTGCTGCTGCTGTGCCTCTGCCCGTGCACTGCCTCCTGCTGCCTGCACATCCTCCGCCGGCTGGGGTGCAGTCGTAGATGTGGCCACCCCTGCTGGACGTCCGACTCCCGACTGTGGCAGGGATGCCTCCTCCACCAGCCTGGCCGCACCGTCAGAGGCAGCTCCACAGGGCACTGAGGTGACTGATGGGTGGGAAGATGGCACAGAGGACGACTGGCGTGTAGGGGGTCCAGTTGAGGAGGAGGTCGGAGCAAGCCCCATCAGACGGAGGAATCCGGCCAGGGTGACCTGTCCCAGCAGGCTGACGTGGTCAACGAGCCATTCGAGATGACGTGCAGTCTCTTCATGAAAAGACTGCAGGTCACCTCGCATGGCCCGTTGACGCAACGCCACACCAGCCAGGACAGGCTCAACCCGGACCTGGATAGCCACGTCCGCAGGCAGAGGAAGGCCAGTTGACGTGAGCTCATCCCCTGCCTGAAAACGGGTCTGGACGTAGGCATCCCTGCTGCTGCAAGATGATGCAGGGACAGGATCAGGGACAGGATTGCACACAGGCACCTCCGCGGCGGCCTGTGCTGCCTCCTGTCCCTGGTCCTGCACTGCACCACTAGCACCAGTGGGATCCCCATCTCCAGACCCCGTCTCTGGTGCTTGCACGGCCTCCTCCTCCACCAAAACCCCACCAACCTGGATGACTCCGTGCCATCTTCCTCTGTTGGGCCCTGTGGGGTCCCAGCTGCCCCTTCTGCTGCCGAGGAGTCCAACTCCAACCTCCGCCTCTTGGACCTCTCCCCGGCGAGATGACAACATGGGAGGGGAGCCGGGCCTTGCGTCTCCGGCTGGCGGTGGGATCCCCGCCGCTGTGCTCCACAGCACCTTCTCCACCCTCTTCATCAGTTGACGCTGCAGACAGGGAGAAACAAAACAGGCATCAGGGCACTGTACAATGGACACATACACACATGACAGTTGTACATGAGTGGCATTGGCAAACCTCAGACATGTCATCACAATCCCCAACACACATGTCATTACAACTCGCACACATGAGCCATACCACAGCCATATCGCAACTGCCACCACCATCCATACACATACAACAGCATGAGCAGCCAAAGGTGAGCCAGACATCACATGCAACACAGGAAGTGCACCACACATGTACACACACCACCACACTTGCATGCATGTGTACACCTCTGCCAAGTGTCGCACTGTTCAGACGGGCATCCGTGTCACATCTGCCAATCAGGCTTCCACATACCGCTGTCACATGCATCCATGTTGCATCACTGTTGCACTCTTGTCAAATACACACACATGCACATGTACACAGTGCTGATACATGCAGCCGAAAACAACATACATGCGTGACATCACGGACATGTCTACTTACATACACATTCATCCAAACATGTGTGCCCACACAACTGCATTTGGCATGCAAGCCTACACACACAAGCACCATCCATGTCTCACACATTACAGCCCTCGCATGTGTCAGCCCCACGGCCCTGTACACCACCACCCATACTCGACCCCATACAAACAGATGTGCAACCTGCACACTACTGAATAATCACCACACGCACTGCTCACAATCAGGATGCATGTACACTCACCGCTCGACTCCAGACGGGTCTGCTTCTCAAGGACCTGGACGTGGAGCGCTGGGGATATGCGTTCCAGGACCCTCATCTGTTCTTCCGACAAGTGGCCCCGGCGCCCCTTGGCATCCGCTGCCTTCAAGAGGCGCCGGGCCTTGTTCAGGGTCCTGGACCTGAAGTCCTCCCAGCGCTTCTTGACATGTTGGAAGTCGCGGACTGCCACCCCCTCCGCGTTGATGGCAGTCACAATGTCAGTCCAGATCTGAGTCCATCCTTCCTTGTCGGCGCGGGAACTTCCGAAGAGGGCATCATACTGCCCCAGGACTTGCTCCACCAGGACACCAACTTCTGTGGCACTGAAGCTGGTGCCCCTCTGCCTCTCTGGCCGGGGGTTGTCAGTGGTCCCAAATGGTGTTTGCCCCGAAATGACAACCCCAGAGGCAGGAGTGGGTGGGCAACTGGGTCCTGTGTCTGGGCTGTGGAGTGATGGAATCCCAGTCGGGAGTCTTCGGTTCCAGCAGGGGTGGTCACAGCAACAGCACCCCAGGCTGATGTGCAGGCAGCAAATGGCAGGGCACGTGGGCAGCAGGCAGTCAGGCAGCAGCAGATGGCAGGTGGGAGCATGCTCGGGGCTCTGTGGGGCAGTAGTTCGGCCTTCTGGGCAGGAGCGTGGTCTTCCGTGTGCTTACGCGTGGCCAGCTTGATACGGAGTGATTTGGCACGTGAAAAATCTGCACGTCAGGAGTAATTCGAGGAAAGGCCCTTAGCGCGTAAGCACGTCTGCACGCATATGCATTTTCATTGGACAGAAGGCCCCTCAAGCGCAAGCGCCCCTGTGACGTGACGAGTACAGACGTGCATGGGCATTTCAGCGCGCGTGAAAAACTGCACGTCCGCGTGTAATACGAGGAAAGGGCCCATGCGCGTATGCACGGCAGCATGCATATGCGATTTCATTGGACCAAAGGCCCTTAGCGCGTGAGCGCGTCTGTGACGTGACGCCCGCAGGTTTTTCCCTCATTGCACGTGATGACAGAACACACATGGATTTCCACCAATCGCGTGTGGAAGTTCCCGGCACCCCGGAACACAAGTACCCAGGCGAATCGTGTGTGGAACTTCCCGCGCACCCCGAAACACACGTACCCATGCCAGTTGCGTGTACGCTCACTCCCCTCTGATCACACGCGATGACACTCGGACCGTATCCGAATACGGGAAACCCGCGCACGGCAAAAGACGTGCACAGGCATCAACGCGTCCGCCCACACGAAGGCAGGCGGAGCCGTCCCCGCGCAGAGCATAAAAGTGCGCGCAAACAACAAACGCGTATATACAGCTACGATGAATGCCCCATTTGTCGCTGCACTGATCGTGGGACTCCGCAGGAGGAGGAGAATAGCCAGGGCACGCATTTTCGCACCACGGACAAGCCTTTTTGGGATGCCTGACGACCAGGTCTATGGCAGGTATAGGTTTCCACCCCATATCATCCTAGACCTGGTCAGGGAGTGGGAAGATGACCTCACATCCCCCACCCTTTGCTCCCAAGCATTGAGCCCCTTGGAGAAGCTGCTCAATGTCCTGCATTTTTTGGCCACTGGGTCATTTCAGCGGACCAATGCCATAGTGGGGGGGGTCTCACAGGCCACGCAGTCACGCTGCCTACACCAGGTACTTGCAATCATGACAGCGCGCCCCTCAGTCCGCAGGCACATATACATGCCCAGAACACCCGCAGAAAGGCAGGCCGTTTTCCTGGATTTTTTCAGGGTGGCACACTTCTCCAAAGTACTCGGTGCCATAGATTGCGCCCATGTGGCCCTATGTCCACCTAGGGTCATTGAGCACATCTACCGAAACCGCAAGCACTGGCATTCCATCAATGTACAGGTGGTATGTGATGCTAAGGGAATCATCACCTCTGTCTATGCAAACTACCCTGGCTCCACCCATGACAGTTTCATATACAGAATGTCCGCCCTGAGGCGGGCCCTGGAAGCTGGGCAGCATGGCGACACATGGCTCCTAGGTCAGTACAAATGCCCTTGCACATGCATGCAAGTCACACACAGACAAATATCCAAACCCTAATAATCTCAACTATTATCACCTCCCCAGGGGACAGTGCCTACCCTCTGAGCAACCACATGATGACGCCAATCCGGAACCCCACCACACCACCCCAGGTAAGATACAACGCCGCCCATATTGCAACCAGGGGCATAGTGGAGCGCACATTCGGAGTGCTCAAGTCACGTTTCCGCTCCCTTGACCGCTCTGGTGGGCAACTACTCTATGCACCACCAGTAGTGTGCAGGATCATTGTGGCAGCATGTTTCCTGCACAATGTTGCAACACGGCAGGGCGTCCCGGTGGACATGGTGGTGCCCCCACATCCCCAACCACAGGCACAGGCGCTGCCCATGGGAGGGGACAGGGCACGTGGCGAGGAAGCCCGGACCCAGCTTGTGGCCACATTTTTCACCTAAACTACCACCCCTGCGGAGTGCACACAGGCCTGGCACATACCAGGTGACAATCGATGATGACAAAGAGACAGTTAACTGTCACAACCCTACCACCCTGAGATAGTTGCCATGGAAGTGCCACATCGTCTGCATCCCTAGCTACTTAAACACAAGCTATCCTGTGTGACCAAAAGGCACACATATGACATATGACATGATATGGGCCATACACAAGTATTCCAAGGCGCAATGACGCAGGGAGGGGGGAACAAGGGAACACAGAGAACGATACTACTAGGCCAGGTGTCATTGAGATCGTGCAAGTGCAGGGGTAGGGGGAATGGGAAAAGTGCAAGGGGAAGGGTGGGGGGGAGTCCAGTACAGGGAAAGTAGCCCAAAAAAATAATACATAGGTCGCCTGGTGGCAACTACAAAGGTAAGTGCAGACAAGTGCTGGGAAGGGAGGGCTGTAGGGATAGAGAGACAGTACTGCAGTGCAGGGGTTGCCAGGGAGGCAGTGCAAGTGGAGAGTGGCTGGGCCAGGGACCGAGGTCGGTGAGAGTGGCCCAGTTGCAGCTCCTGTGCAGTTCCAGTGGAGAATTCTGCAAAGGAGAGGCAGACAGTAAACAGAAGCAAAGAGGAAGGTCTTGAGGTGCTTCCAGAACTGGAGATGATTCCCCTCAAGTTCAAGTCAGGCCAGAAGTCTGTTCCAGGGTGGGGGCCCTGCTGCGGAGAGAAATCTACCCCCAGCTAGTTGCTCTGAGAAGCGGATGACCCGGACATGAAAGGTGTGCATCACACACACCTGCAAAACAGGCCATGGCCATCACTGTCATGTCACTCAAACCCTCCCAAACATCAACATGACATGGCACGCAATACCCATACACCAATGCAGTAACGATAAGGTACACATTGCCATGTCCTAAATGTACAGTGGCATCGGACACTGCTGCCTGACCCGGAATCAGATGAAATGACAGACCAACAAAATCTCCCACCCAAAATAAGTCATTTCCAAATGCATTACAACAGTCGTAGACGTAACATCACAATGAATGCCTGTCTACATGCACATTATGCATTGCAAAATCAACACTGCAGCTCATGTGTGCAGTGTCCTACTCCTGCATCACACTGCTCAGCGCACAGCACAGTGAACAGCCATTGTGTGTGATGCACACCCTGAGCATCACGTCTAAGTGACAGACCACGTCAAACATCAAATTAGGCATGTATTGGATCCATGATCGGTCACAGAACATGTGCTGCCGGGACACAGTGGGCACCAGAAGGCAAACAGTGTACATGTGGATATGCAAGGGTGGGAGTACATGTAGTGCATCAGAGTGCAAGTCTGTGGTTCTGCAAGGACATGCACTGCACATATGCATGTGCACTCAAGTGACCATCAGTGTTCCCTACACATGTGAACATCCACCATGTGTACACCCCAGCATGTCAAACCACATCCCCTCGCACCTGAAAGGAAAACACAACACATGAACAGGCATTGATCAGCAGAACACAACATGTACATAGGATACCACCATTACTATGTCAGAGTTCCCATCACACTGCAGGGCAAGGCAACTATCAACAACAACCCCCGCCCCCTCACAAATGACCATGACCCACTGAACAACTGCACCTGGGTCATGGAGCCTCCAAACCTTAATTCCACCTGGCCACAGGATCACCTTTACCCTTCGTCACCATCTCCCACCTTGTGTGTAAAAAGATGCCTGAACCCTCAGAATCCACACTCATTTCCAAAATCACAAAATCCAAGGCATAAAAACGAATCCAAACACCCTCCAGTAGATGACTTGACGTAGCCGTACCTCACAAAGGCCAAGTACTACCACAATGATGCAACAACCAAGGTAGCACAGCAAAACAATGTCACGACAGGATGTGAGACATGTGTGGTACATGACATAGGATGATGCACCATGAATGGATGTGTACTGTCACAGGTCCCCTGTACAGGCGCGGGAGTGTCACGAAACAACCACCCCCACCATGTCCCGGGTGCCTGCAAGGTCAAACTCACACAGGCCCCTGAGACCCTGGTGGGGAATGAGGTTCAGGGATATGCAGTCGGGACAGGTGTTGACACACTGGATGACTGGAATGAGTGGCAGGAGAGGGGAGGAGGAATGACACATGAAACTAGGGAATACACGAAAATGTACAACCTGCATGAACACATACACAATCCAAACAAACTTGGACATCATTGCCATGGCCTTCTGTAGTCCAGGCTCAGGAGTGGTACGAACCAACCACCCCCTCTAGGGTTTTGGCGCCTGCAAGTTCGGGGCGTACACAGGCATCCGCAACCCCAGTGGGGAAAGAGGGTCAGGGAACGTTGCTTGGATAGGCACGGGAAGCAGGAACACCGGGTAGAGGGTACAGGTTTCAAAATTGCATAGGATCACGGGTGATTAGGGAGAAAAAAAGATACCAAATTGAACAACACACACATCCATGCATCAGTACACTCCCCAGCAAGCCTATGCAGAGCAGTTCGTAAGAAAAACAACAAGACACTTAGCTCTGGTTTTGAGTGCTGGCCTCCTGCCTGCACACTCTCAGGTCCGGTTACAGGAGCATTGCAATGCTGCAAAGAGAGCCACAGTCAACAACCTGTATGTGCCAATTACACAAAAACACAACACCAAACATGCCCCATAGCAACAAACTACTCTACAAACAGACAATCTGTGGTTGATGCTTCGTACCCATATATAACATCACCCCTGTGATGGGTCATACACAGTCAATGCAGTAAGGCAGCCGCTGGTGGGTGGTGGCAAATGGAACACCAAAGTGTCACAATTCACACAACATGCAATGTTCCCAGGGAAGCAGACAGACCCATATAGCAAGCCATGACTACAGAGCAAGTTGCGTACCACCATGACCGAAACAAACTTGGCAGTGCATTTATCATGAAGTACGTGGAAAAGACATGCACTGCACCCGAGTATGTCCCTTGCAGTATGTCCCTGTGAGCTGCCCCTTTCCATGTCTCGGAAGGCTACATGGTTGATTCAAGTGCCTCAATGGACCTTGGTGTACCAGAGGGTATGTGCCACTGCCCCTGCATGTGTCCCAGACAACCCTACTGTCAACAGCCATCAGTCCACAAACACATCTGAGCTGCATTGTGTGCTTCAACACCAATATTCGTCTAAGCTTACCCTCAGTGCTGTGACTAAGCCTGCATGTGCAACTCGCCTGGTGCAAGCTTTGCTGTGTCGGGGCCCCCCTGTGATGCTCACCTTGCCTGGAGTTCCTTGGAACATGTCAGCAGTTCTAGGATGTGGGTCTGCAATCACTGTGCCTCTGCTTGTGCACACATGTGCATGTGGGCACCAACAAACGGGTCCAGAATTGTGTCGTCCATTGGGCCATGTATGCTGGCAAAGGTGCTCTGGAGGCTCATCCCCCTGCAGAAAGGGCATGAAACACATGATTAATGCTTCAAAGTCATCTGTGTGTGTCTCATCGGGCATCTCATTACTTGACCATGTCAGAGAGTCACATCACAAATCACACCATCAGTCCGTCTTTCACCTCCAAAGTGTGGAACACTATCTACAGCATGATTTGCAACAAGCACATGTACAGGAAAGATATGAAACATACTACACAATGCATAGCAATCAATGTCCACATTAATCATGACACACCCGATCTAGCAAAAGCTGAACAGTGGACAATGACACCTAAATCATCCCCACTAGGGGTGTCAACACAAGTCACACAGCACCAGACATGGCACATATATGACAGTCCAAAGCCCTTGTGTAAAATGCTGTAACACCGAACCATCCTTGCGAGCCCATGGATAAGGGAGGCAGGAGTGGCATATGTGAGTCAAGGACCCGAAGCAGCAAACACATACACAAGGCAACCATAAAGGGCCCAGCTGGAACAGACAGTGGATGCCTTCAAAAGCCACAAAGCACCGCACCGTCACATGAAAGCACAATAGACTAGCAATTTTAAACTAAATCAACTATTAACTAATTACACTAACTATGGAAAACCTACATTACCTATTTAAACTAACTATCAAACAGAAACGTAACTAACTAAACTAAAAGAAAAATCAAAAATGGCCACATACGACCCAGGGGGGAGGGGAGGCACCCAGGAGGGTACAGGGTGCTGCTCAACATCCACATGCGATGATGCTGAGCCAAAAAAAATCCTCCATGGGCTCAACGCCTGCACAGCACGACCTATGTGGGAGATAGATGGTCGTCCGAGTCTGGCTCATCCTGGAAAGGCGGACGTGGCACAGTAGCCTGGCCACGCCTAGCCGCAGCTTGCCCCTCGTCGGCAGCATGTCTGCCGGATGGGTGAGCCTGGTTCTGTGTGGCGATGTGATGTAGGTCTGCATGCAGAACCTCCCGTGATACACGTGCTTCCTCTTGCAAGGTAGCAAGTGTAACACCGAGTTCCTCCTGCAAGGCCTGGCTGGACAACCGCTGCACCTCCTGGCAAGCCTGTAGCTCAGCCGAGATGGTACGCTCAAGCTGTGCAAACCTCTCCTCTGCCTGCTGCCTCTGGGACATCATAAGGACACCCAGAATGGATCTGAGGGAAGCATACTCCTCCCTCAGGGCATCCATGTGCGCCTCTGCGTGAGCAGCAATTGCTTGACGCAGAGACGACATTTCAGCCTGGCCTGCCCTGTCTGAGGCCGCCATGCCCAGCCTGAGCGAGCGGGCCGTGGACTGTGCCGCCTGCTGCTGGAGAAGCACCTGCCTAGCAGTGGGGAGCACAGATTGGGCCACACGCTCCATGCTCTCAGCGATGTTCTCCATTGCTGCCCCCTGCCGTTCGGAATTGGCAGTCATGTCTTGCTCCCACCCAGTATAGAGCGGTTGCGCGCGGTGACCGCGTTGCCGGGCTTGACCCCTGCGGGACCCAAGGACCGGGGGTCCTCGCTGTGTTGGCACCGCCTGCGGCTGCACGACTACATGCCCCCGTCTACGTGATGTCCCAGGCACATCAGTGACTGGTGTGGAGGGTGACCCTGCGTCCCGATCCACCACAGGCGGAGGAACCAAGACTGTCTGATCCCTCAGTGCAGGTGTCGCAGACAGAGGAGTGTCCACATCAGAATCACTCACCCCTGACACATGGACTTGATGCTCATCCAACTCAACATCAACGTCAGAGTCGTCATCAAGGCTGGACTCATAGGCAGCCAGAGACAAGATGGACTGCAGCACTTGGGGGTTTTCGTGGCCTACCACCCCAGGACCCCCACTAGTGCCGGGTTGATGTGGTGTTACCAACCCTGTGTCTAGCATGACAACACCATCCTCCGCCTCCATTGCGTCATCACCTGAAAAATAGAGAGAAAAAGGTCAATACACATGTCAGAAGCACACGACACACACACACACCGACAGCAAAGGCATCCGGCAGACATGTGACACACAACATATGACCTGGCATGCATGCTGGGTCTACTTTGAATAGCTTCTGTGATCAGACCTGTTGAAAGGTGCCAGTTTCCATGGAAGTGGGTCTATGCAGTGCAGAAAATGTGTACGCCACTCACTACCTACATGTACAAGCACTACATGGTGTGTGCCATGGAAATGTGAAGGCAGTGCAATGTCAAATTCGGACATCACGTGCATTGTGCATTCAATGTGTACCATGTCTAGAAGCCAAGCACCCCTCCACCCCAGTACCAAAGCAGGGATGCCTTGCATGGTATCAAAAGGCTGACCATACACCTGTGTATTGACAGGCAGTGTTGACTGGCATCAACAGCTTAATGTGATTCAAATTACAACACTGCAAATGATGCTGGGACAGTGGGCAGGACACATGATGGAAATTCTGGAGGCCGCCCACGTGTGAAGAAGACACAATAAGAGTTGGACAGAGTCATTGGCCATTGAACAGGCTGAGGCCTGTGAGCCACACAGATTGTCAGAGCCTAAACATGTGTGCAACGCAGGACTGAGCCACAGTTGACATGGGAAGGCTGATGAGATGGCAGGCAATGTATGTAACCAAGGACTTATATTACAGTGATCATCCAGTCAAGGACACATAGGGGCATGCGTGCAATGCACATGGAGCATGAATGGGCACTCATGTCCCTGCGGGACATCTGACCCATGCACAGTACAAGTGAGATACCCTGCATCGAGTACTAAGACTGTACCACATGGCATATGTCTGGCAGATTCTACGCTGGAAGTTAGCATCTACACAGGACACATGAACAAGAAAGTACACATTGGCAAGATTGAAGCAGACCAGTGCAAAGGTGGAACTGGGGTGCAGAGTGGTGGAGGAGGGGCAAGGGAGCATGCCTACATGGAGTCCCGCATGCAGGCAGAGGAGACATGCATGACGGTAGCATTGCATTACTTACACATCAGAACCATGTACACGTCACATGTAGCAGCAATCATGCACAACACATCCCACAAGTGAAACACACACGTCCTCAACAAACACGCATCAACACTCACTGGACTGGGCATCAAAGTCCAGCTTCTCTCCCACTCCTTCGACCAATTCAGATGGTATGAACTCCGCAACGAGAGCCTCATGCGGAGTGAGTTCTTCCTCCTCTGGTGCAGGCCCACCGCCAGTCACCAGAGTCAAGTTGTAATTTGAGGCACGCTTGGCCTTAGTGCTGCGCTTGATGTCATTCCAACGCTTTTTGCACTCCTGCGTTGTGCGCACCTCATGGCCGAATGAACTGTCATGTTCCGCAACATGCTTCCAGTGGGTGTCACGTTGGGCAGCTGTAGTCTGACTATTGGCACCCACTAGCATGTCACGGCTGTGGCCCCGCACGTAGTCCACGAGGAAGTCCAGTTCCTGCTTACAGAAAGGCTTCTTCCTCGATGTGCAGGAGGTCGTGGCTGTGTGTGGGGTCCCAGCCTGTGCTGTAGGTGCAACCTTCCTCCTCTTGGACTGTGGCGCAGACCCTGGCTGGCTAATGCCGCCCTGACCAGTATGGCCAGTGGGTTCGGTGGATTGAGCCAAGGGAGTGGCAGGTGGAGGGATGACCAAAGGCCTGACTTGTGTCAGTGGCAGCTGGGTGCCCACTAATGGACCCTGCGCAGCAACATCAGCTGTGGCAGGGTCATTGACCGCAACGGTCCTGGTTGGCAGACTCACAACCGGGGTGCTGTTGGGTGCATCTGCCCCTGCACTTGCCAACACCCGGCTGTTCAGGGCAGCAGATGACATGACTGCCCCAGGGACACGTGTCTTGGTCTGAGCAGCCCGGCCTGCCCCTATGGTTTCCCCCCTGGCCTGTTGGAGATCTACCAAGGGCTCTTCAAGTGCCAACGCAGCCTGCGCTGGCAGACCCTGAGCCTGGGTGGCGGTGTCCACAGCTGCACCTGCAGCTACCACTACCCTTGGGCCCATGGCAGTCGATGGACGGACTGCCGGGTCATATGGGTGCCAGTGCCAGATGCAGGAGCTGCATCCCCCGGAACCACAGGGGGTGGTGGCATGGCTGCACCGACACATGGCACAACATTGTGCTCAAGTGGCGCACCCCTGCCTCTTCCCCCTCTGTGGCTGCCCTGGACACCCTGGAGTCCCCCTACTCCCTGGTCACCACGGCCACGTCCCCGACCATGTCCGCCACGAGGAGTACGCCCAGCTGAGGCGCCCCTCACCTTTGGTGGCCTCCCAACCATGGCACAGATGTAGTAGTGCTGGCACAGATGGAGTGGTGCCAATGGGAGGTGTACACCACAATTGACCTGGGCAATTGGGGTGAAGGGGGTGGGAAGCAAGATGTTAACAGCCCCCCTGCACCTGCAAGGCTGTATGTGAGCCCGGTGATGTGGTGACGGGTCACGCAACGCTCAGGCACCCCAAAACTGCAGTAAAACCGTGCACGCAACCCTGCAGCCTACGTGCGTGGATTCAACCTCCCGCAGTACGCGGTGGCACCCAGTAACACGAATAACGCGTACGCGTGGGACACGCAGGCTACTATGACATCGAAAATGGGTGCGATACACAGGGGCACCCGCAGTGGGAAAAAGAGCGTGTGCGACTCACCGTCTGACTAGCGCGATGCAGAAAAACACGCGTAGCCAATACCCCCGCCAAAAGAAGAGATACGTCCTTGATAGCTGTGAAGTTCTGATGGCGCGCGAAACAACAGGAAGCAGCAACACACGTCGGTCTCCACGAAAGGCACGTACAGCGAACTGCTGGGCCCGCTCACTTTTAACCCGTGCTGAGGGAAACGCACGCGCGCGTCACGTCACTTACGTGCATGGGCCCTTTCCTCGTATTACATGCGGACGTGCAGTTTTTCACGTGCGCTTACCCGCATGGGCCCTTTCCTCATATTACACACGGACGTGCAGTTTCCACGCGCGCTTACGCGCATGGGCCCTTTCCTGGTATTACACGCGGACGTGCAGTTTTTCACGCGCGCTGAAATGCCCATGCACGTCTGTACGCGTCACGTCACAGGGGCGCTTGCGCTTGAGGGGCCTTCTGTCCAATGAAAATGCGTATGCGTGCAGACGCGATTACGCGCTAAGGGCCTTTCCTCGAATTACACGCTGACGTGCAGATTTTTCACGTGCCAATTCACTCCGTATCAAGCTGGCCACGCGTAAGCACACGGAAGACCACGCTCCTGCCCAGAAGGCTGAACTACTGCCCCCCAGAGCCCCGAGCATGCTCCCACCTGCCATCTGCTGCTGCCTGACTGCCTGCTGCCCACGTGCCCTGCCATTTGCTGCCTGCACATCAGCCAGGGGTGCTGTTGCTGTGACCACCCCTGCTGGAACCGAAGACTCCCGACTGGGATTCCATCGCTCCACAGCCCAGCCCCAGACCCAGTTGCCCACCCACTCCTGCCTCTGGGATTGTCATGCAGGGGCAAACACCATCTGGGACCACTGACAACCCCCGGCCAGAGAGGCAGAGGGGCACCAGCTTCAGTGCCACCGAAGTTGGTGTCCTGGTGGAGCAAGTCCTGGGGCAGTATGATGCCCTCTTCGGAAGTTCCCGCACCAACAAGGAAGGACAGACTCTGATCTGGACTGACATCGTGACTGCCATCAACGCAGAGGGGGTGGCAGTCCGCGACTTACAACATGTCAAGAAGCGCTGGGAGGACTTCAGGTCCAGGACCCTGAACAAGGCCCGGCGCCTCTTGAAGGCAGCGGATGCCAAGGGGCGCCGGGGCCACTTGTCGGAAGAACAGATGAGGGTCCTGGAACGCATATCCCCAGCGCTCCACGTCCAGGTCCTTGAGAAGCAGACCCGTCTGGAGTCGAGCGGTGAGTGTACATGCATCCTGATTGTGAGCAGTGCGTGTGGTGATTATTCAGTAGTGTGCAGGTTGCACATCTGTTTGTATGGGGTCGAGTATGGGTGGGGGTGTACAGGGCCGTGGGGCTGACACATGCGAGGGCTGTAATGTGTGAGACATGGATGGTGCTTGTGTGTGTAGGCTTGCATGCCAAATGCAGTTGTGTGGGCACACATGTTTGGATGAATGTGTATGTAAGTAGACATGTCCGTGATGTCACGCATGTATGTTGTTTTAGGCTGCATGTATCAGCACTGTGTACATGTGCATGTGTGTGTATTTGACAAGGGTGCAACAGTGATGCAACATGGATGCATGTGACAGCGGTATGTGGAAGCCTGATTGGCAGATGTGACCTGGATGCCCGTCTGAACAGTGCGACACTTGGCAGAGGTGTACACATGCATGCAAGTGTGGTGGTGTGTGTACATGTGTGGTGCACTTCCTGTGTTGCATGTGATGTCTGGCTCACCTTTGGCTGCTCATGCTGTTGTATGTGTATGGATGGTGGTGGCAGTTGCGATATGGCTGTGGTATGGCTCATGTGTGCGAGTTGTAATGACATGTGTGTTGGGGATTGTGATGACATGTCTGAGGTTTGCCAATGCCACTCATGTACAACTGTCATGTGTGTATGTGTCCATTGTACAGTGCCCTGATGCCTGTGTTTTGTTTCTCCCTGTCTGCAGCGTCAACTGATGAAGAGGGCGGAGAAGGTGCTGTGGAGCACAGCGGCGGGGATCCCACCGCCAGCCAGAGACGCAAGGCCCGGCTCCCCTCTCAGGTTGTCATCTCGTCGGGGAGTGAGGAGTCCGGTGCCGCGTCCCAGGCCGCAGCTGCCGGGGGGAGGTCCAAGAGGCGGAGGTTGGAGTTGGACTCCTCGGCAGCAGAAGGGGCAGCTGGGACCCCACAGGGCCCAACAGGGGAAGATGGCACGGAGTCATCCAGATTTGTGGGGGGTTTGGTGGAGGAGAAGGCCGTGCAAGCACCAGAGACGGGGTCTGGAGGTGGGGATCCCACTGGTGCTAGTGGTGCAGTGCAGGACCAGGGACAGGAGGCAGCACAGGCCGCCGCGGAGGTGCCTGTGTGCAATCCTGTCCCTGATCCTGTCCCTGCATCATCTTGCACCAGCAGGGATGCCTACGTCCAGACCCGTTTTCAGGCAGGGGATGAGCTCACGTCAACTGGCCTTCCTCTGCCTGCGGACGTGGCTATCCAGGTCCGGGTTGAGCCTGTCCTGGCTGGTGTGGCGTTGCGTCAACGGGCCATGCGAGGTGACCTGCAGTCTTTTCATGAAGAGACTGCAAGTCATCTCGAATGGCTCGTTGACCACATCAGCCTGCTGGGACAGGTCACCCAGGCCGGATTCCTCCGTCTGATGGGGCTTGCTCTCACCCCCTCCTCAACTGGACCCCCTACGTGCCAGTCGTCCTCTGTGCCATCTTCCCACCCATCAGTCACCTGGGTGCCCTGTGGAGCTGCCTCTGACGGTGCGGCCAGGCTGGTGGAGGAGGCATCCCTGCCACAGTCGGGAGTCGGACGTCCAGCAGGGGTGGCCACATCAACGACTGCACCCCAGCCGGCAGAGGATGTGCAGGCAGCAGGAGGCAGTGCACGGGCAGAGGCACAGCAGCAGCAGCAACGTGGTGGGAGCCATGAAGGCTCGGGGCCTTCAACATCGGAGGGGCAGGCATTGGCCGGAGGGCAGGAGGACCCAGGACAGAGAGTGTCTTCCGTGTGGCAGCGGTTGGGCCACGCCATAGATGCGGAGCGGCAGCGGGCAGAAGAGGCACGGCTCACAATGGTCAGGGCGGAGAACTCCATGCGGCGGGCCCTGAGGCGGGCCGAGTGCCTCGAGGCAATCCACAGGGGTTTGGAGGTGGAGACGTCGACGGCCCTGCGGACCCTCGGGGCCATGGAGGAGGACCGCCTCCGGGACATTGAGGAGGAGTTCGATGATGCCCTGGCCCGGGACATCCACAAGTGAGCCGTGAAACTAGCCCGCTGCCCTTGTACATAGTTATGTAGGTAGTGTTAGGTTTCATTTTTGTTTTTATTTTATTTGGACCTTTCGGACATTGGCCACATTTTTGTATATAGATTATTTTATTAGTTAGTGTAGTTAGATAGGTTTCCTTTATTTTGTTGGGATAATGGACCCTGGCTTGTTCCCATGTGTACATAGTTCACAGTTGGATTGTATTTTTTTTCACTTTTTAACCATGGAGCAATGGCTTTCTTTTTTATTTCCCATTGGATTTTGTTTTGTGGACATTGACTTTGGACAACATTACTTTGGAATTTTATTTTTGGTTTTGCTTTTTTTAACGGACATGCTTCTTTTCATTTTTGTACATTCACGTTTCTGTTTCTTCATTTTTTATTATATTTATGTTTCCTTTAATACATATTTTTTTTGGTGAACTTCAATGTGTGGTATCTCATTGGTTTCATGCATTTAATGATATGTGTTTTGAGATTCACTGACACCCATTGGGTGTATGTGAGGGAAATGTGTTTGTTTCTGAACTTGCAATTGGTGTTCTGTGATGTAATTGCAAATTATGAGTGGGTGGATGCAATACTCGGGTGGGTGTTTTGCATTTGGAGGCTGACTATAGGGACCAGGGATCTAGATTGTGATGACATGTTGGCTGGGGAACATGAGTTGCACATGGGTGGGGGCCTGCTGGCAGGTGCCCCACAGTGCTGGGGGGTGGGGGTGGTGGGAGACATGGGTGGGGGCCTGGTGGAGGCTGCCCCTGGTGGCTGGGGGGTGGGGGTGCTGGGAGACATGGGTGGGGGCCTGGTGGTGGGTGCCCCTGCACTGCTGGGGGGTGGGGGTGGTGGGGAACATGAGTTGGACATGGGTGGGGGCCTGCTGGCAGGTGCCCCACAGTGCTGGGGGTGGGGGTGGTGGGAGACATGGGTGGGGGCCTGGTGGAGGCTGCCCCTGGTGGCCGGGGGGTGTGGGTGGTGGGAGACATGGTTGGGGCCCTGGTGGAGGCTGCCCCTGGGGGGTGGGGGTGGGGGTGATGGGATACATGTGTGGGGGCCTGGTGGAGGCTGCCCCTGGTGACTGGGGGGTGGGGGTGGTGGGAGACATGGGTGGGGGCCTGGTGCAGGCTGCCCCTGGTGACTGGGGGGTGGGGGTGGTGGGAGACATGGGTGGGGGCCTGGTGGAGGCTGCCCCTGGGGGGTGGGGGGTGGGGGTGGTGGGAGACATGGGTGGGGGCCTGGTGGAGGCTGCCCCTGGTGACTGGGGGGGTGGGGATGGTGGGAGACATGGGTGGGGGCCTGGAGGAGGCTGCCCCTGGTGACTGGGGGGTGGGGGTGCTGGGAGACATGGGTGGGGGCCTGGTGGAGGCTGCCCCTGCACTGCTGGGGGGTGGGGGTGGTGGGAAACATGGGTGGGGGCCTGCTGGCAGGTGCCCCACAGTGCTGGGGGGTGGGGGTGGTGGGAGACATGGGTTGGGGCCTGGTGGAGGCTGCCCCTGGTGGCTGGGGGGTGGGGGTGGTGTGAGACATGGGTGGGGGCCTGGTGGAGGCTGCCCCTGCACTGCTGGGGGGTGGGGGTGGTGGGGAACATGCGTTGGACATGGGTGGGGGCCTGCTGGCAGGTGCCCCACAGTGCTGGGGGGTGGGGGTGGTGGGGAACATGAGTTGGACATGGGTGGGGGCCTGGTGGAGGCTGCCCCTGCACTGCTGGGGGGTGGGGGTGGTGGGAGACATGGGTGGGGGCCTGGTGGTGGGTGCCCCTGGTGGCTTGGTGGCTGGGGGGGTGGGGGTGGTGGGAGATATGGGTGGGGGCCTGGTGGTGGGTGCCCCTGCACTGCTGGGGGGTGGGGGTGCTGGGAGACATGGGTGGGGCCTGGTGGAGGGTGCCCCTGGTGACTGGGGGTGCAGGGGGACATGCGTTGGTGGGCAGTAGTGCAAGTTGACATGTGGGTTGGCTGGGGGCTATGGCCATGGAGGATGGTGTGCCTGCAGGACATGTGCAGGGTAGGCCCCTGTGGTGTGAGCCACCTGCAGGGGCCGGGGAGGGTGTAGAGGGAACACCTGGGAGGACCCACACGTGCAATTCACGTGTGGTGCTCCCCGCGCACCCCTGTAATACACGTACCCTGATGGAATCGCGTGTGGAACTTCCTGCGCACCCCTAGAATACACGTACCCTGCTGAAATCGCGTGTGGCACTTCCTGCGCACCCCTGAGATACGCGTTCCCTGCTCGCACGGGCCCATTCGTGTGTGGAAATTCCCGCGCACCCCTGAGATACGCGTACCCTGCGGAAATCGCGTGTGGCACTTCCCGCGCACCCCTGAGATACGCGTACCCCCAATCACATGTGGAAATTCCCGCGCACCCCTGAAATACACGTACCGTGCTGAAATCGCGTGTGGCACTTCCTGCGCACCCCTGAGATACGCGTACCCCCAATCGCATGTGGAAATTCCGGCGCACCCCTGAAATACATGTACCCTGCTGAAATCGCGTGTGGCACTTCCTGCGCACCCCTGAGATACGCGTACCTCCAATCGCGTGTGGCAATTCCCGCGCACCCCTGAAATACACGTACCCTGCTGAAATCGCGTGTGGCACTTCCTGCGCACCCCTGAGATACGCGTACCCTGCTCGCACGGGCCCAATCGCGTGTTTAAATTCCTGCGCACCCCTGAGATACGCGTACCCCTGAAATACGCGTACCCTGCTCGCACGGGGCCAATCGCGTGAGGTACTTCCCGCGCACCCCAGTGATACATGTAGCCCGCTTGCCGTGCTGGTACAGGGTTAGCGCAGCCCTTTGCGCTGGATTGGGTATATTGATGGCTTTTCCCTGCGCGAGAGGCATTCTTGGGGGCGTAACTGGCGCTGCTGCAGGGTCGCTGCGCCACTGTGCGCCGCGGCTGGTTTTGGTGGCTGGAATCCAAGAATACGCTGTACGCGGAAATGGATTTTAGCGCGCAGGGATTCGCACGCGCACACTGTGTGCCAGCCGCTTGCGCCACTTGTGCGCTGAATTCTATGAATTACCCCCTAAATGTCCAGGTACTTGCACAAGTTTGGAGCTGCCACCATTAACGCCCAGTCAGTACTATAACGCTAGTGCCTAGCAAATGCCTTTAATGTGTCTTCAAAAGAGCCACAAATGTTGGCATTGCCATTGCTTGTATACTTTTACGTTTCATCTATCAGGATCTCCGACCTCCTTTCATGAAAATGGCCTTTCAAAACTCCAATCTTAGCAGCAGTTCAATGAATCTGTCATTTGTTGAACCCCTGTCCTTTTCTTTTGACCCTTTTACTGAGATATATCAGTGACATCAATTCACCAAGAAGCCTGGGGCAGATGAAGTGACAATCACCTCTCCCTTGACCTGAGTTTTGCCCCACCCATATTGACCTTTGACCCCAATAATATCAGATACAGAGCAATTACATGTTTTACCCAGAATCACACACTTTGGTTACAGTGTGAGGACAGTATTTGAATGCACTCTGAGATGTAGGTACTTGATCACATACGTCTCGAGCTCCAATTGGTAATGTTTGTATTTCAAGAGCTTTTGAACACTGTTTTACCGAGATGACTTGAAAAGTGCACAAATCACAAAATAACAAACCTGACAATGTATAAGAAATCCTGACAGAAAAAACTTCATTCAAAAAGGTTACGATTGTGTCTTGACGTTCCCCTTACCAGATAGAAAATCACTACAAATATCACATGACAAAAAAATCTTAACTGGATTTTCAAGGAGAAGGAGTGTCAGTAAGGTGTCCTGCCTATAGGTATATTTTGCCAAAGAAATGTAGCATGTTACTACGCACCAAGTGAAGAAAATCTGAATTGGCAGAAAAAACGAACCCTTTTATGTGTCAAACACACAAGATTTGTGTAGATAAAACTCATATTCAACCTTATCTTGCGTGGTGCCACTTGGGAACTACAATGGAGTATTCGATTTGAGGCTGGCATCATATAGATGCCCCTGGCCTGGAATATGGTGGAACACAATAGTTGATTAAATGACAAGTGGGGCATTTCTTCATTTAATAGCGTTCATGTGAATTCAGTCACTTTTAGGGTAGCAGCTTTTAAATGATTTGACTACGATCAGACAATTCTGTTAAAGGGTGACGACGGACTTTGAAAGCAGTGCTAACTGTAGGAACATACCACTTGTCTTCCCAGCTGTAATTGGTTCAAATGTGTGTTCATGTTTGGCTTTCGAGAGCTAGGATACTCTACTTGGTCTGGGTAGCCCTGGCAGGGTCGCATGCCCCTATTTATCAGACAATGTATTGCTGCCATAAGACCGCTACCATGCTGATTAGGGTGGTATCGAATGCCTTTAGCATAACGTAACATCACATCATTTTATGTCGAGGTCTTGAAAAGTCAGAAATCACATAAAACCACCTGAATGCTGGCGAGCATGATCCAAGTGCAGCTGAAACATGTTTGTATAAATGAAGCGAGTTACCACATTGCTGATGCATAAATTGTCACTGTACCGTCGCAACCTTAGTGCCATTACACATAAAGAGAAGAAAACATTGTTATTATTTACATAAATATGCCCCGTTTTAGAATTAAATCTGTGGCAAAAATTTGAGTCCGGTAAACACTGAAAGCAATAGTACCAAAATAACCAGACTCATACAAATGTTTTGGGGTAGAACTCAAAATTCCTACTGTTCCTCTCATGTATACCAATCCCCTCATTGTGAACAAGACTTAATACAAGATCAAACAGGTTTCAAAACCAATAGAGGTCTCTCCACCTTCCAAATGTAATGCTTGTAGAACGAGACACTCGATGGACAGGTGACCCCCAGAGAGCCATCCTTGAAATCACCTGCTGTGTCTACTTCACTCTCCACACCAGGTTTCCCTGGAAAACTACCCATCACTCGTTTAGCGTGTTGAAACCAAGATGCTGCATTAGAACTTAGCCTGGGCAAACTTTCTCTAAAGAGATCTGCACGGTGCTGCACATCTCCGCCTGAAATTAAGGAAGATTGGCGGGTTCCACAGATGTACTTTCCAGCCGGGAATATGCTAGCACCTTCTTTGAGAGCCATACATTTTCAGGGAAGTTCAGGAAAAGTTCGGGCAGATTACGGCTGATGTGTGGGAAAAAAACATGCATAGAATAACTTAAAAGGATTCGGGAAGGGAGAGAAAGGTTTTGGAACAAAGGGGTCATGTGAGAATGTGTAGTGGGATGAGTAAGCAGAAATGAAGTCCTATGCATCTGTGAATACTATCCATGTAGGACAGAACATTACATTCTGCAATAAGATAGCTCAGTAAATCAATGCATCTACTGAAGAGATCTATGTGTAATGTGCAGGTCCATGCCATTTTCATGCTGGTGTAAATGATGTGTATTCCCATGGAACCCATTGCAAATGCTCCCTGCTGTGCATAAATAACATGCAAAATGTACTCAGTTTCCATTGCTGAGGGCAAAAGCGGGCGAACAGGCAATTATCCTCCACTTCACATCCTCTGTTTGCTCTTTGATGTGCAAATGATGCAAATTAGGTGGAAGGGGCTGTTTGCACCTAAATGCAATCCATTGTGCATAATTGAAGTGCCGAATATTTAAATAAAATTGAATTCATAACAGACATGCACTCCTGAAAAGCATATGGGGCTAGGAAGAGTCAGTCATGCATTAGGGGTGCATGAAGTTGCATCATGCTGAGTTTGCTCTCTTAAGGACTACTGAGGTTATTATTATTTATTTTTTTATTTGCATTTATAAAGCGCACAGGGCTGCCCTGAGGCATCGTGGCGCTGTTACAGAAGGCTTGATCTTAACATATCATAACATTAAACATATTATACGTAGGTTGTCGCATTCCATAGCAGTACGTGCAGTGACAAGTGTTGAGGGGCGGTAATGCTTTGCTTTGGTTACATTGCAGGCATAACGTGTGCATGTTGGTTTGAGAAAAAAACATTTAGCAGAATAGAAATGTTTTTAGGTTTTTGCGAAAAGTGGTGGTGTTATCGATTTAATAATACAGAGAATCCATGGGAGCAGCTCAATGATCTCAGAAAGACAAGTAGGCTGAGGCATAGCCACCCTCAGGTCACACATTCATGCTGAAGACTCTGGCCTACCCTATCAGAATATGGTCAGGTCATTTTACAATGTTATGAACGTTGTTCATGGGGAAACGCACATAGTATTAATCTACTGTAAAGTCTTATATGTGCAGGGACCGCCATATATAATCCCTACTAATGTATGGCATATATAATCCCGACTATTGCATCGTTTGTTATGCAGCACAGCCCTCTGACAAATGCACAGGCCACTTTTGTGAATAAGGTACCTGCACATTTCTCAAAGTAATGCAAACATAAAATGCATTCCGAACCTGAATCACCCCAATGCAGTAATAATTCAGGTGATTTGGGGTTTGGATGAATTGTTTTGCCAGGTCTTGATTAGCACTTAATAATGTACTCAATATAATACATTTAAACTAAATAAGCATGTTACATCCTAATATTTAAGGTAAAAAATATGATTTTAGTTTCCCAATCCTGGTCTTTCTTTGTCATTTTATTTTTGCATATATGCATGAAATTGTAGCAATTTCTTATGGGAATGGACATAATTGAAATGATCTGTATCTGTTCCCGCCAAATGCTTCTTTCTCCGTGCTTGATGGACCACCTCATGCCACAGCACCTGCCCTGCAGCAACGAATACAATCCGGAGCTTTGCCCATCCAAACTGCCTCTGCAAATATGTGCACAAAGATAACAGAACAGTCATAAATCTATCAACAGCATCACTCTGCAGTTAACACTGATTCCTCCACCGAAAGTAGGAATGTGTTTGTGATTGCGGGTGCAGGAAACGAGCCACACCAACAGCTGTCCTAGTGAATGACCTCACAGCCCCCGGCACATATCTGACTAACCCACCCGGCACTATTATCGCATGTTCCCTTTCCTGCGTCACTTCATTAGCATTTGGTGAGTGAGACAACCCGCTGGTGACCAAGACGGAATTTGTACGCATGATTCATTGCAACCTACTCATGTTTTCAGATCAAATACGAGATAAAATGGAGGGCACAAGAAGAGAAGGACCAAGCAATTTCCAATTAAATAGGGATTGTTTTTTCTCAAAACCTTGCTCACACTACAGGAAAGATGTCACGACTCTGCAACGCCATAACCCATGCAAGAAAGATCTCTGGAGCCTTTTCTAACCAAAGACCGTAATGTACTGGTTGACGAGGGCAGGCGAGCGTAAGGCCTGGGATGACGTGATGCCCACCTCGACCACCCGATGACAATCTGGCCGCTTTGCTGTGTCTTCGTCCGTTTAACTTCTAAGTGTATCATGTCTCCTGCTTTCTCTATCTTGTATTTGCCACACGGAAGGCAACTCACCCTCCAGATCATCTGTGGGGTTGACACTGTAACACGCTGCCATTGATGTCTGCAGCAGGTAGACTCTGGTTAAGCGCCGCGCGCTGCGGCTGCTCAGACGAGCCACACCAGCTTGGCCCTTTGTGCTAGGGTATGTGCAGGGTCCCTCCCGCGGAATGCCTTCAGTGCTATGAGAGTTGGAGCAGTAGCCATGCTTGGAGAAATCAAGGCTGTCTCTCTAGGGTAAGCTGGTAGTCGGCAGTGGTCGAAGTGCTTGGGCTGAGGTGGCCCAAACGTCTTATACAAATAAGACATAGCGTCAATACAATAATGTGAGCAGCAAGCAGGCATGTTACTTTGCTTCCTAGTCGGAATGAAGGATTGCCTGTCGGACCTGTGCAGCTACGGGCTGCTTCTGTCAACAGGTTTGGCTAGAACTTCCACTGTGCACAGGCTCTAAAATGCCACCATAACCTGGGGGAGCTGAACTTCTCCCTCTGATTGACACCCAGAAGTGGCAAGCGTTGGCCAGCAGTACCAAGTCAATGCCAAGGAGTAGCAGCTGGCACCTCTTTTAAAACGTAAATGACGTCCCTGAGAAAGATCTTGCTTTCCATTTTGATGGTGGTAATGCCACTCCTGCTCCTTATGACTCTGTCCTGTCAACACTCATTCCCTCTGTTTTCCCTTACTTCTCCCCTAGCTTGTTATTGTTTTTATTTTTTTTTACTTAGGTGTATTTTCTTCTTTGCTTAAGCATGCTTCTGTTCTTCCTGTTCTGAAAAAAACTTCTCTTGACCCATCTCTTTCATTTAACTACCGACTTATTTTGCCTCTTCCTTCCTTGTCTTTCTACACTTCACTTCATGAGGTCAGCTCATTTTCCCACTTCGCTTCTCTCAACACACTCTATCTCTTCTAATACCTTTGGATCTGGCTCGAGCTTTCGGCACAGTAGATCAATCAATGGTTTGCGCATTTCTCCTCTCTCCAGGAAGTGATGGCTATGCCCTTTATTTGCTGTCTTGCTATATTGCTTTTCATTCTTGGTTTGCACCCTTCATGGAAGATTCCTCCTCGCTGCTTCTGTTGCGTCATGATGTTACATAGACACCTCCTATTGACCCTTTCCTCTTTCCCCTTTGCACTCTTTTTCTCTTCTCGTTCATTGCTCTCCATGGTGTAGGTTGTCACTTGTATCCGGGGCACTGATCCTCTTGATGCTGTGATTTCTGACTGTCTTTCCACCATTCAACACATTGAAATTCATCCAAAATGTAAATGTTGCTCTTTCCAGCTTTCTTCTAATTCCTGTCTTGCTCCGCTTTGCTTCCTCATTCTTCCTTGACTCGCAAGCTTGATGTTATTTTTGATCCTTCGTTGCGATTTTTTACTCACATCTCTTCACTAGGTCAGACTTCGCTATTCTAAATCTATACTATTCATAAAGCTATCCCCTTTTTAATTTCCAAGCTACCAAGACTCATAATTAACCTTGATAGTCTATTGCCTTGACTATTTCTCTTTCTTCTTGCTTGGTCCTTGCCATTGACCTCTCAATTTTTAATCCTTTAATTCTCTTCCTTTGTCCACCACTGCACTCTGTCCTTCTTTTTCTTCTCACTGATTTCATTTTCATCTTCATGGCCTCTAATCATTGTGCTTAAGTGTGTACACTGCCTTGCAACTTCCTACTTACCTGCTGTTGTTACTCTTTTTATTCCTCCCAATTCTCGTGGTTGTTTTTCTCATCATCTCTTAACTGTTCCTTGTCCTCCATGTGCTCAATCTAGTCATAGCTCTTTTTCTCTGCTAGCTCCTAAGCTATGCTATACCCGTCCTACTGCTCTATACGCACCTTGCACTCTTGCCACACCCTTCCTAAGTATCATTTACTTTCTTCTTCCTCCTCTTGTTGACTCTTGTTCTGGCACTCTTAGTTGCGTGTATTGGTAAAGAAGAGTGTGGCTCATCTCTCTCCCAATTACCCCCTGTTCATTTTGAAAAACTAGTAGTGTCTATGAAATAGCCCACACTGCCCTCACGTCTAGACAGAAAGAAAGACCCCCAGATCTATAAAGATAGGTGTAATAACGGAAGCCAGAAAGGTGGGACTGAGGCTGCAGCTGTTACTGTAATTGTAATTGGTTATTTATAACACGCTTAATACCCAGAGGTCCCCGGGATCGAACCTGTGTTGCTCAGCGTCGTCTTGCTTTCAAGAGGAGCGTCTTGCCCCTGAGCTATCCTCCCAAGCCATTGATAAGCTTGCAATCAATGATTCGGCAATGAAGACAGTTTCATATGCAGAAGCTTGGGTGACTATTTTTTAACATTAATCATAGAAAAAATTCACTTTTTAAACTAAACTGTCGTTTCTGCAGATGTTTGGTTTCCTGTGCAGATGTGACCTTTATAATGCCAGAAATTAGAGAAATATGTCTGCAGTTTTTTTCTGAATAGTTGAAGTGCATCTAATTTTGGATTCCCAGCATGACACATTAGGGCTAGAGGAATGATTACCCATACATGTCTACTTTGCAAGCACTCGCCCTAATGTATTGCAGACACCTTACCTCATTGTTGGTAAATTCATAGCAATGATATTGGAAGTCAAGAAGTTGGCTGCACTAATGGGCAGTGGGAATTGTCTAGCCACTAGCCTTTGTAAAAGTTAAAACATTATTTGGAAGGTAAGGCTGCTAAAGAGCACAATCCAATTTATTTCTAAAAAACGAGAAAATAGGGAAGACGTGCGACATGCGAGGCTTGATCGCTTAATGTGATCCACAGTATGCTAGGATCACAGAAGATCATCTACATATCCTAGAGGATGCCATTCATTTGGCTGCAGGATTATGCAAATGCATTCGAGGTTCGGTCGCCCACAGATCAGCACACTTGTGCCTGAAGGAGCCCATCCATTTCCAACCCGCCTGCCTGGCATTTAAATGCTTTGATCAATCTGGGCACTCTTCACTGAGGATGACAGGCACACGTTACTGCCAAAGTGGAATGCCTTGATTAGCTGATCAGTTCACGCACAATGTGTCATCATTGGGGGTTCTATCACAGAAGGTGTGCACCAGTAAAAATGCCATGGGTAGTACAGTCATTTTGTGACATAATGCTAAATGTGTTTGCACCGGTGCAAACTGTCTGTAATGCTATTCTTGATGTGTAAAGGAACATTTCATATTTCTGTAAGGCTCTCCTAGTCTTCAAATATTTGGGCCTGATTCTCAAAGACCTGAATTGGAGCAAGTGAGGAAATTCCCACGATCCTCTCAGATGTGCACTTACTTCCTTCTACCTGATTCACAACGCCTGAAACTGGGACAAACCTGGAGATGCTTGGAGCATCTTTGTGATGCTCCCGTTTAAATGTAATTCACCATGATTTGCTCAGGACATTTCAGATATGCTCCAGATATCTCCAGGTCTGCTCCAGATAACTCCAGGTCTGCTCCTGATAACTCCAGGTCTGTTCCAGATATCTCCAGGTCTGCTCCTGATATCTCCAGGTCTGCTCCAGATAGCTCCAGGTCTGCTCCAGATATCTCCAGGTCTGCTCCTGACAACTCCAGGTCTGCTCCAGATATCTCCAGGTCTGCTCCAGATATCGCCAGGTCTGCTCAAGAAATCTCCAGGTGTGCTCTAGTTTTAGACTTTGTAAATCAGGTATTTGGGGGCAGATGCTAATCTCAGATGCTCAAGGGCATCTCCTGAATTTCTTCATTGTAAATCTATGAGAATCAAGCCCTTTGCTGCGCCCCCTAAGTAGACAATGGCATACACATTGTTCTTTTTAGAAAAACATACGAAAAACATGATTTTCTTAAGCCTTAGTGTCCCCTTCAGTCAAATGAAGAGAACCTACAGATAGTTGAGTCAATTAAGAACATTTTCAAAATGCCTTTATACCTCATTCTTTCACCCAGTGATCTGACTCTCCTCAAAGTGATAATTCAATAATTAACAACAAGCTAAACTGTTCAGTTGAGAGCAAAAAAGACACAGAGACAAATCTGCTTTTCTCCCAAATTCCTTTTTATTGGCTCCTCTAGGACACATAGAGTCAGAATGTATGGAATTCTGCATTCATGTCTATGGACCAATTGCCTAGACTTGCTGGACTATACACTTTTAATTCTAAACCAAATTAGCATATTCTGCTAGCCTCTCTCCAGTTTTCACTGTCATCTGTCTTTCCGCATCTTTCCTCAATTTCCATTTGCATTCTAGTTGTAATGCGTCTAATAGTTATGCTCTCTTCTTGTATGTGTTTTGTGCTATGTACAATTTTTGTATAACTGTATGACCGTCACCCATCCAGAATACACAGATCTCCAGTTCCAGGAGAAATCGATCTCCGACAGAAATAACTGCGAGCGGTTATCGCGTGCCTGTTCCTTCTTTTTCGTACAGCTTGAAGCTCCGGCGTGCCGCTTCAGCTTCAGAGGACAGCGCCTTTTGCTGGCATCTGTGTATCCGCCTTGTTTGGGAGCCTTTAAAGCGTGTCAAGGGGTACCGACAGCCACATCATTAAGAAGCCCCAATAGATTTGAAGGCAGCCAGTGCCTTGCTGTCCCCCGGTGTCAAACCAGCTTAGACTAATGTCTGTACTTTTTCAGCATATGAGGTTTGGCAGAAAGGAACCTTCTGAGCACAAAGTTTTTTTGTGTTCTGATTATCTTCAGATACTCATTCTCAATAGAGAACTCATGACCGCATCCTGAGGAAGGCGGAACCCTTTACCTTTTGTATTCTGTTTTTCCCACCGAAACGAAAGATTTGTGAGGGGCCTATAGGTTTTTGGCATATATCCATCGCATAAAACCTTGCCTTCATTCCAATTCTTCCCCCACTGCTTTGGCAGATTGAACCTCGGGAAACAGAGTTGTCCCTTAGATGTACGGTTGATAAGTGACAATCATGAAGATGAGCCACAAACTCAGAGGCCGATTCATGGAATAAATAGCCCGGCGCAAGTGGGCAAAAACGTGCGAATCGCAGTGGAATTGCGAAAATCGCAGTGCAATTGCGAAAATCGCATGAAAAGTAGCGCACATCGATTCATGGAAGGGCGTGCGCGAAAAAAACATCTGATGTGCGCTAAAAAAGTGTGTGGCGCACGTTGGTGCACAGGCCATCTAACGGCGTGCGCCAGGTCACAGCGAAAATCGCACAGGCCACAGCGAAAATCGCACATAGCGCGGCGCACGCTACAAAAGTAGGCGGAACACGGAGCGTAACACTCGGAATGGGGAACAACTTGCCAAAATGTGGGCGTCACGGGGGAAGTACAGGGTGCAAGTGCGCGGAACGCCCACACGCTCGCCTACAACACGTATTCATGGAATCGAATAGGGCAAAACAGCGCACGGTCAAACCTGCGCACAGGCACAAACACGACCGCCACAAGAAAGCAGGCGGTAGCGTCCCTGCGCCTGTAAAAAATGTGCGCCAAAAGGTGCGCCAACAAATAGCACCTATATACAGCTATGATGAATGTCCAATACTGTGGCCCTCCAGGACAAATGACGTGCAAAGGGGTACCCACAAACACGGACACCCGCTGATTGAAAAATAACGCAAATTGGCTGGGTACGTGGATTACAGGGGTGCGCGGGAAGTTCCACACGCGATTTGGCCGGGTACGTGGATTTCAGGGGTGCGCGTGAAGTCCAACACGCGATTTGGCTGTGTACGTGGATTTCAGGGGTGCGCGGGAAGTTCCACACGCGATTTGGCCGGGTACGTGTATAACAGGGGTGCGTGGGAAGTTAAACACGTGATTTGGCTGGGTACGTGGATTTCAGGGGTGCGTGCGAAGTTCATACGCGATTTGGCTGGGTACGTGGATTACAGGGGTGCGCGGGAAGTTCCACACGCGATTTGGCCGAGTACGTGGATTTCAGAGGTGCGCGTGAAGTCCAACACACGATTTGGCTGTGTACGTGGATTTCAGGGGTGCGTGGGAAGTTCCACACGCAATTTGGCCGGGTACGTGTATTTCAGGGGTGCGCGGGAACTTAAACATGCAATTTGGCTGGGTACGTGGATTTCAGGGGTGCGCGCGAAGTTCACACTTGATTTGGCCGGGTACGTGGATTTCAGGGGTGCGCGGGAAGTTCCACACGCGATTTGGCCGGGTACGTGGATTTCAGGGGTGCGCGTGAAGTCCAACACGCGATTTGGCTGTGTACGTGGATTTCAGGAGTGCGCAGGAAGTTCCACACGTGATTTGGCCGGGTACGTGGATTTCAGGGGTGCGCGCGAAGTTCACACTCGATTTGGCCAGGTACGTGGATTTCAGGGGTGCGCGGGAAGTTCAAAACGCGATTTTGCTGGGTACGTGGATTCCAGGGGTGCGCGGGAAGTTTCACACGCGATTTGGCTGGGTACGTGTATTTCAGTGTTGCAGGGGAATGCTACACGGGATATGGCCATGTGGGTCCCCCCAGGTGTTCCCTCTACACCCTCAATGGCCCCTGCAGGCAGCCCACACCACAGGGTACTACCCTGCACCCCTGCTCATGTCCCACAGGCAACCCATCCACCATGGTCATGCCCACCAGCCAACCCACATGTCACCTTGCACCACTGATCACCAACACATGTCTCCCACCACCCTCACCTCCCCGCCACCAGGGGCAGCCTCCACCAGGCCCCCACCCATGTCTACCACCACCCCCACCCCCCAGCAGTGCAGGGACAGCCTCCACCAGACCCCCACTCATGTCTACCACCACCCCCACCCCCACCCCCCAGCCACCAGGGGCAGCCTCCACCAGGCACCCACTCATGTCTCCCACCACCCCCACCCCCCAGCAGTGCAGGGGCAGCCTCCACCAAGCCCCCACTCATGTCCCCTATTACCCCCACCCCCCGCAGTGCAGGGGCACCCTCCACCAGGCACCCACTCATGTCTCCCACCACCCACACCCCCCAGCAGTGCAGGGGCAGCCTCCACCAGGCCCCCACTCATGTCTCCCTGCACCCCCACCCCCAGCCACCAGGGGCAGCCTCCACCAGGCCCCCACTCATGTCCCCCTGCACACCCACCCCCCAGCCACCAGGCGCAGTCTCCACCCGGCCCCCACCCATGTCTACCACCACCCCAACCCCCAGCAGTGCAGCGGCAGCCTCCACCAGGCCCCACCCATGTCTACCCCCACCCCCACCCCCCAGCCACCAGGGGCAGCCTCCACCAGGCCCCCACCCATGTCTACCACCACCCCCACCCCCAGCCACCAGGGGCAGCCTCCACCAGGCACCCACTCATGTCTCCCACCACCCCCACCCCCCAGCAGTGCAGGGGCAGCCTCCACCAGGCCCCCACTCATGTCCCCCTGTACCCCCACCCCCCAGCCACCAGGGGCAGCCTCCACCAGGCCTCCACTCATGTCCCCCTGCACCCCCACCCCCCAGCCACCAGGGGCAGTCTTCACCAGGCCCCCACCCATGTCTACCACCACCTACACCCCCCAGCAGTGCAGGGGCAGCCTCCACCAGGCCCCCACCCATGTCTACCACCACCCCCACCCCCAGCCACCAGGGGCAGCCTCCACCAGGCCCCCACCCATGTCTACCACCACCCCCACCCCCCAGCCACCAGGGGCAGCCTCCACCAGGCACCCACTCATGTCTCCCACCACCCCCACCCCCCAGCAGTGCAGGGGCAGCCTCCACCAGGCCCCCACTCATGTCCCCCTGCACCCCCACCCCCCAGCCACCAGGTGCAGCCTCCACCAGGCCTCCACTCATGTCCCCCTGCACCCCCACCCCCAGCCACCAGGGGCAGTCTTCACCAGGCCCCCACCCATGTCTACCACCACCCACACCCCCCAGCAGTGCAGGGGCAGCCTCCACCAGGCCCCCACCCATGTCTCCCACCACCCCCACCCCCCAGCCACCAGGGGCAGCCTCCACCAGGCCCCCACCCATGTCTACCACCACCCCCACCCCCCAGCAATGCAGGGGCAGCCTCCACCAGGCCCCCACTCATGTCTACCACCACCCCCACCCCCCAGCCACCAGGGGCAGCCTCCACCAGGCCACCACTCATGTCTCCCACCACCCCCACCCCCAGCAGTGCAGGGGCAACCTCCACCAGGCCCCCACTTATGTCCCCTGCACCCCCACCCCCCAGCCACCAGGGGCAGCCTCTACCAGGCCCCCACTCATGTCCCCCTGCACCCCCACCCCCCAGCTACCAGGGGCAGCCTCCACCAGGCCCCCACTCATGTCCCCCTGCACCCCCACCCCCCAGCAGTGCAGGGGCAGCCTCCACCAGGTCCCCACTCATGTCTCCCACCACCCCCACCCCCCAGCAGTGCAGGGGCAGCCTCCAACAGGCCCCCACTCATGTCCCCCTGCACCCCCACCCCCCAGCCACCAGGGGCAGCCTCCACCAGGTGCCCACTCATGTCCCCCTGCACCCCCACCCCCCAGCCACCAGGGGCAGCCTCCACCAGGCCCCCACCCATGTCTCCCACCACCCCCACCCCCCAGCCACCAGGGGCAGCCTCCACCAGGCCCCCACTCATGTCCCCTATTACCACCACCCCCCCGCAGTGCAGGGGCACCCTCCACCAGGCACCCACACATGTCTCCCACCACCCCCACCCCCAGCAGTGCAGGGGCAGCCTCCACCAGGCCCCCACTCATGTCCCCCTGCACCCCCACCCCCCAGCCACCAGCGGCAGCCTCCACCAGGCCCCCACTCATGTCCCCCTGCACACCCACCCCCCAGCCACCAGGGGCAGCCTCCACCAGGCCCCACCCATGTCTACCACCACCCCCACCACCCAGCAGTGCAGGGGCAGCCTCCACCAGGCCCCCACCCATGTCTACCACCACCCCCACCCCCCAGCCACCAGGGGTAGCCTCCACCAGGCCCCCACCCATGTCTACCACCACCCCCACCCCCCAGCCACCAAGGGCAGCCTCCACCAGGCACCCACTCATGTCTCCCACCACCCCCACCCCCCAGCAGTGCAGGGGCAGCCTCCACCAAGCCCCCACTCATGTCCCCTATTACCCCCACCCCCCGCAGTGCAGGGGCACCCTCCACCAGGCACCCACTCATGTCTCCCACCACCCCCACCCCCCAGCAGTGCAGATGCAGCCTCCACCAGGCCCCCACTCATGTCCCCCTGCACCCCCACCCCCAGCCACCAGGGGCAGCCTCCATCAGGCCCCCACTCATGTCCCCCAGCACCCCCACCCCCCAGCCACCAGGGGCAGTCTCCACCCGGCCCCCACCCATGTCTACCACCACCCCCACCCCCCAGCAGTGCAGGGGCAGCCTCCACCAGGCCCCCACCCATGTCTACCACCACCCCCACACCCCAGCCACCAGGGGCAGCCTCCACCAGCCCCCCCCCCCCTGTCTACCACCACCCCCACCCCCCAGCCACCAGGGGCAGCCTCCACCAGGCACCCACTCATGTCTCCCACCACCCCCACCCCCCAGCAGTGCAGGGGCAGCCTCCACCAAGCCCCCACTCATGTCCCCTATTACCCCCACCCCCCCGCAGTGCAGGGGCACCCTCCACCAGGCACCCACTCATGTCTCCCACCACCCCCACCCCCCCAGCAGTGCAGGGGCAGCCTCCACCAGGCCCCCACTCATGTCCCCCTGCACCCCCACCCCCAGCCACCAGGGGCAGCCTCCACCAGGCCCCCACTCATGTCCCCCTGCACACCCACCCCCCAGCCACCAGGCGCAGTCTCCACCCGGCCCCCACCCATGTCTACCACCACCCCCACCCCCCAGCAGTGCAGGGGCAGCCTCCACCAGGCCCCCACCCATGTCTACCACCACCCCCAGCCACCAGGGGCAGCCTCCACCAGGCCCCCACCCATGTCTACCACCACCCCCACCCCCCAGCCACCAGGGGCAGCCTCCACCAGGCACCCACTCATGTCTCCCACCACCCCCACCCCCCAGCAGTGCAGGGGCAGCCTCCACCAGGCCCCCACTCATGTCCCCCTGCACCCCCACCCCCCAGCCACCAGGGGCAGCCTCCACCAGGCCTCCACTCATGTCCCCCTGCACCCATCACCCCCCAGCCACCAGGGGCAGCCTCCACCAGGCCCCCACCCATGTCTACCACCACCCCCACCCCCCAGAAGTGCAGGGGCAGCCTCCACCAGGCCCCCACCCATGTCTACCACCACCCCCACCCCCAGCCACCAGGGGCAGCCTCCACCAGGCCCCCACCCATGTCTACCACCACCCCCACCCCCCAGCCACCAGGGGCAGCCTCCACCAGGCCCCCACTCATGTCTCCCACCACCCCCACCCCCCAGCAGTGCAGGTGCAGCCTCCACCAGGCCCCCACTCATGTCCCTCTGCACCCCCACCCCCCCAGCTACCAGGGGCAGCCTCCACCAGGCCCCCACCCATGTCTCCCACCACCCACACCCCCCAGCCACCAGGGGCAGCCTCCACCAGGCCCCCACTCATGTCCCCTATTACCCCCACCCTCCCCGCAGTGCAGGGGCACCCTCCACCAGGCACCCACTCATGTCTCCCACCACCCCCACCCCCCAGCAGTGCAGGGGCAGCCTCCACCAGGCCCCCACTCATGTCCCCTATTACCCCCACCCACCAGCAGTGCAGGGGCAACCTCCACCAGGCCCCCACCCATGTCTACCACCACTCCCACCCCCCAGCCACCAGGGGCAGCCTCCACCAGGCCCCCACCCATGTCTCCCACCACCCCCACCCCCCAGCCGTGCAATTTGCCTGGGTATGTGTACTTCGTGGTGCGCGTGAAGTTCCACATGCGATTGTACGTTTACTTCGGGGTGCGCGTGAACTTCCACACGCGATTTGCCTGGGTACGTGTATTACTGTGGGTGCGCGTGAACTTCCACACGCGATTGGGCCTGTGGGAGTGGGTCACATGTATTCCAGGGGTGGGCGGGAATATTTACCCACGACTGTGCCTGTGAGAGCGTGCTACGTGTATTCCTGGTGTGGGTGGGAAGCTTCACACGTTCGCCTACGACGTGCCGAAAAAGTGTCCAATCCTGACACACGTATGCCAGCATGAAGCAGGCGTACGTCGACCCGCGCAGCATAAAAGTGTGCGAAAACCACAAACAAGCTCATACTCCAGGATGAATATACCATTCCTAGCAGCAGTGGCGGTGGGTTACCAAAGGAGGAGGAGGAGGACAGTGAGGGCCCAAATTTTCACTCCCAGAACCAGCCTTTTTGGGATGCCTGATGACCAGGTGTATGGGAGGTACAGGTTTCCCCCACACATGATACTTGACCTGGTCAGTGAGTGGGAGGATGACCTCACATCACCCACCCTGTGCTCCCAAGCACTCAGCCCCCTGGAGAAGGTCCTCAATGTACTGCACTTCTTGGCCACAGGATCATTTCAGCGGACAAGTGCCATAGTTGGTGGGGTGTCACAGGCCACGCAGTCACGCTGCCTACACCAGGTCTTGAACATCATCACTGCACGCCCATCAGTCCGTAGGCACATATACCTGCCAGGGCACCTGCAGAAAGGCAGGCTGCCACCCTCGATTTCTACGGTGTGGCACAATTTCCAAAAGTGCTGGGTGCCATTGACTGCACCCATATGGCACTACGTCCCCCCAGGGCATCTGAGCACATCTATAGGAACCGCAAGCACTGGCATTCCATCAACTTGCAGGTAGTATGTAATGCTAAGGGAATCATCACCTCAGTATATGCAAACTACCCAGGGTCCACCCACGACAGCTTCATTTACCGAATGTCTACCCTAAGCCGGGACCTCGAAGCTGGGCGGCATGGTGATACATGGCTGCTTGGTGAGTATGAATACCACTGCACATGCATGCATGTCAGATGCAGAGTAATGTCACTACCCCACTAATGATATCCATCACCTCCTCACCAGGGGACAGTGCCTACCCTCTGAGCACCCACATGATGACGCCAATTCGGAACCCCATCACGCCTCCAGAGGTAAGATACAACACAGCCCATATAGCAACCCGGGGCATAGTGGAGCGCACATTCGGAGTGCTCAAGTCACGCTTTCGCTCCCTTGACCGTTCTGGCGGGCAGCTGTTATATGCGCCCCCAGTAGTGTGCAGGATCATAGTGGCAGCATGTGTCCTGCACAATGTTGCAACACGCCGGGGCCTGGCCGTGGACAAGGTGGTGCCCCCACATCCCCAACCACATGCACACCCGCTGCGCATGGGAGGGGAGAGGGCACGGGGTGAGGCAGCCCGTACGCAGCTGGTGGCTAATTACTTCACATAGAAATCTCACCCCAGTGGAGTGCACACAGGCCTGGCACATACCATCTGATTAGCAATGATGACTCGGCCTGACAATTAAGACGAACAAAGGGACTGTCAACTGTCAGAACCATAGCAGCCTGAGATTGTTCATGTGGAAGTGTCACAATGTGTGCATCCCTACCTACACAAACATCACCAATGCAGTGTCATGAAAATACACTTCCATGCTGCATAAATGAATACCCACTAGCAAAATACTACATGAAAACAGTGCCATGTCACCCACCCCCTCCACGGCACGGCCACACAACACACCATGCCATGTCATGCAATGTGAGAGGAAAGAAATTAATCCCCACAACATGCCCCAAGTGTCAGCAGCTACAGTGTCCCTAATGGAAACCTGTCCACACATGAAATGCTCACAGTAATGCAGGACCTACAGCCCACATTACCAAATACTTACCAATAATACCAATCACCTACACAACCTCCAACCCACCTTAAACATGACATTACAGACTTAAAAATTAGCTAGCCTCACCACCTGATGATGACAGCCCTCCGAACACTTGCAAGTGTACAGTTTTGGCGCCACGCAAGAGTGTAGGTGCACTGCTTACAACATGGACTCCAGTTCCAAGGTGGACCGCATTGTGAAGACATGAGGAACGGACCTGCAAATATGGAGGATGAGATGGAGGCAGAGGCACATATGAATACACCACGCAGTGTACAATACAACAACAATATGCACTATGAATGTATACACAGTATTGACTACAGACTGCCCACAAAGCTCATGAGAGTCCAATGTCACCATGTACGTCAATGTCACTTGGGCACACCCTTTGCAAGCCCATGGAAACGGGAAGCAGGAGGGGTGTGTGTGACAAAAACCCAAGCATCTGAACCAAATCCATGACAAGCCTGCATGTGCCCAGCCACAATGCAGCGTATGCCCACGGGAGCCACACAAGGCAACACACTGTCCCGGGGGGGGGGGGGGGTTGGGCGCTTGGGGAGGCCTCCCAGGAGGTCCGAGGACAGGGTGCCCACCAAAACCCACCTGTGTGGATCTTGCGAAAAAAAAACACCTCCATGGGCTCATGGCCCACACGGCTACCCTATTGTGGGAGTATCACTGCTGTCGCTATTCTAACCCTGTGCAGCTGCATCCAGAGGTGGTGGCACTATGGGAGGCAGCCCATGCAAGGCCCTAGTCTGTTCCTCCATGGCTGCAAGCATGCGGGTGTGGTAGGTCTCGATCTGGAGGACGAGTGTGCGTAGGTCCCCATGCAACAACTCACGGGATGCCCGGACCTCCGCCCTAGTTGCCTGCAACTCAGCTGAGAGCGTACGGGTGAGACGCTCCAGCTGCTGTTCTGTCCTTCGGTCTGTTGAAGCCTCAAGCTCAACAAGAGTCGTCCTGAGGTGAAGGAGTTCCAGCCTCAGGGCTTCCCTGTGGCCGTGGGACTCTATAGAGATGGCTTCCTGCAGAGTCGCCAGTGCCGCCCGCCTGTCCCTGTTGGACGCCAACATGTCCTCCCTGTGTGACTGGCAGATGGAGTTGTTTGCCTGCTGTAGTCGCTCCATCAGCCTCTCGGGGGGGATAATGGAAGTGGCCACCCTATCCATGGCCTGAGCCATCATCTCTGATGATGCTGCCTGTTGGGTTGCCATACCGTAAATGGATTGCTCCCATGCGGTATTGCCAGGTGGCGTACGGCCACCACGTCGGCGGGCACCACACCTGTCTGGGGCAAGGCGAACTGCGCCTTGCTGTGCCGGCACTGCCTGAGGCTGCAGGACTGCATTCCCCCCTGATCTGCTGGCCCAGGAACAGGATCAGATGTCGCGGAGTGTGACCCTGCATCCGTAACCACCAAAGGCGTACCTGCCAACACTGACATCCCCATTGAGGGTTCTAACCCTGGTGCAGGTGGGTCGGACAGAACAGAATCCCTCCCAGGAACACTCACCTGTGACGGCACGTAGGTCTCATCATCCGAATCAACACCTGAGTACAGCTCGGGGGAGGTGCAGCCAGAGACACCCCTTGAGAGCACGACCTGCAGCAGTTGTGGGTTCTCACCACCACACCACGTCCCTCACTAGTGGTCGGTCGGCCCTCAGACCCCCCCTGGGTCTGCACCATCTCCACAACTCCAGCAGTATCAGGTGCGTCTTCCCCTGCAAAGACATAAAAGAAAACAAATGGAAACAGGCATTAGCACCATGGCGCACAATGAGGGCTGAGAGACTACAGAAACAGTACTTGATTGACACATGTCCCACATGACTAAAACACTCCCATGCATGCACCATCACTGCGTGTGATGGGGAGGCAGATGCCACACATTGATGACACCAAGATGGAAGATGAACACATTTGCTGCATGCTGCCTAGCAGTGCCATCACACATTGGCCAGTGATTGGCAGGTCAAATACACATGCATCACACAGATGGCATGTACCCTAGCCATGAAGTGAAGAGTGAGAGGAGGTCACCAATTGTTCATTCAGTCCAGTTTGTTCATATGATTGATCATTTTCATTGTAATGGTTCTAATGTTTAACATGCAGCTGCCAGTCAAAAATGGTCCTATAGCACAGGGACATGTCCAAACTAATCATGTCCACGAAACAGAGCCAGTCCACTGTACCATAGCCATGTCAGACATGTGACAATAGGACTGAGAAATCCCGAGTAAAAGTGGTGGTATGCAAACAATCTGCCTGAATAAGCAGAGGTAAATAAGCAACAGTGTATTGGCAAGATGACACTCCAAGGGCAACTGGCGTGGTGTTGGGCTGGATGTCTAATGTTGGCCGAAGGGATGCTGCTATGCCTAAATGCTGGTGCAAAGAATGTTTTGGAAGAGGCACATGGGTGAGCCGAACCACTCAGGCACACACACCCTCCCCTGGCACCCAAACAGAAGCCCTCCCACACACAACATGAACATGGATGACACACACATGCATGTGCACTCACCGGACAATGCCTCGTAATCTGCCACTACTCCCACACCTTGGATCTGTTCCTCCGTGACGTAGGCCCCAGCAACCTGCTCATGTGGAGTGAGTTCTATGTCGTCTGCTGGAGACCCACCTCCAGTCACTAGAGTTGCGGCATGACTTGAGGCCAGCTTATTCTTTGCCCTGCGCTTCAGGTCATTCCAGCGCTTGTAGCAATCATTAGCTGTGCGCCTCACAATTCCAAGGGCACTTATGATGTCCGCAATGGTCTGCCAGTGTGCCTGACGTTGTGCAGGTGTGGTCTTGGATCCTGCAACAATCACCATTTCGCGGTCATTTGCGGACACATACTCTACAAGTGCATTCAGTTCGGCCTCATTGAAGCTGGGCTTCCTTGACGGGCCGGACTGTGTAGCCGTGTCTGGGGCATCAGCCTCTACTGGATGAGCACTCTTCCTCTTCCGCTTGGAAGGTGGTGGGGATCCGGAGTGTCCTGCGCCGCTCTGGACACTAGGGGCAGGAGCGTGGGATTGCACACTCAGCATGGGAGTTGGTGCAGGCATTATCTCAAGTGTGTTGGTGTCAGGGGGAATGTCAGCATGATGGACTTGGACCGACACTGTCCTGGATGGGTGCGTAAGAGGTGGGGTGGATGGAGCCGCAGCTGCCCCTGCAGCCTCCCCATCCTGCCTACGCGGGGCAGCAGATGACCTAGCTGCCCCTGATCCACGTGGCCTGATGACACCAACGTTCACCGGTGCACGTGGCCTAGACCTGCTGACCTGGAAGTCAGCCATGGAGTCACCCTGTGCCAGGTCTGGTTCCACAGTGGGCTGGTCCAACAAGGGCTGAGCATGGATGGTGTCAGCCACGGTAACCTCAACCAGGGGTGGGGGCATGGGTGTCCCTGACTGCTCCTCCACACATGGGGGGCTAGGGGCACCCTGCAAGTCATGGCCACGTCCCCTACCCGATCCACCACGGCCACCACTTGGGGCTCGGCCACCTTTGCCACCCTTACGGCTTGTTCGCCTCCCAGCCATGGCACTGATGTTATTGTGCGTATGGGAGTTGATGTGAACTATTGTCCTGGGCAATTGGGGGTCAAAGGGCTTGGGTACCAGATGGTAATCGTACCCTAGTGCTCTAGCAAGGCTGTATGTCACCCCTGGGGAAAGATGACGGGTCACGCAACGCAAAGGCAGCCCAAAAAAGGGAAGTAAGGTGCACGCAACCCCTCCTAGACCACGTGCGTGGAAAAAAAAACCTGCACTACGCTGTGGCACCCAGAAACACAAGAATGAACGTATGCGTGTCACACGCAGCCTAGAATGACCTCTGAAGGGCTACGCGACACACGGGGCAAGCACAGATGTTAGATACGTGCGCGACTCACCGTCTGCCAGGAACAAAAGCGTGAAAAATATGCGCGTGTGCGCGTTGGCAAAACCCCCGCCAAAAGAAGAATTGTACGCTGTCTGAGGAGACAGGACAACAGTAGTAGGGGAGCTGTTTGAGGAAAGAGGCCCAGGGAAAAGAGGAAAAGAGAAAAAAACTGTCAGAGGTAAAAGGGAGTACGAACTGGAAACGCCGTGAAGTAAATCGCGTGTGAACCGACAAGAAGTACAGATTTCACCCACTCGCTCTCCACGAAAAGCACGTACAAGGAAATGGCGTCCTACACGTACCTTTTATACACATGTCATAGACGCGCATACGCGATGAGGCCATTTCCACCAATTACGCACTTTGACACTCGGACGTGTATCTCTTCATTTTTACACGCGCCATTCTCTACGGCCATGCGCGTGACGTCACAGCTGCGCATGGTGGCCTTTGGGCCAATGAAATGAAACTGCACGTCCGAGTGTCATCGCATGTAATCAGAGGGAAGTGAGCGTACACGCGATTGGCCTGGGTACGTGTATTTCTGGGGTGCGCAGGAAGTTCCACACGCGATTGGTGGAAATCCATGTGTGCTCTGTCATCACGTGTAATGAGGGAAACACCCACGCACCTCACGTCACAGACGCGCTCACGCGCTAAGGGCCTTTGGTCCAATGAAATCGCATATGCGTGCTGACGTGCATACACGCTAAGGGCCTTTCCTCGATTTACACGCAGACGTGCAGGATTTTCACGTGCCAAATCACTCCGTATCAAGGTGGCCACGCATAAGCACACGGAAGACCACGCTCCTGCCCAAAAGGCCGAATTACTGCCCCCCAGAGCCCCGAGCAGCCTCCCACGAGCCATCTGCTGCTGCCTGCCTACCTGCCTGTCTGCTGCCACCGTGCCCTGCCATTTGGTGCCTGCACATCAGCCATCTGCAGGGGTCCATTTGCTGTGTCCACCCCTGCTGGAACAGAGTACTCCCGACTGGGATACCATCGCTCCACAGCCCAGCCCCAGGACCCAGTTACCCACCCACTCCTGCCTCTGGGGTTGCACTGCTACATCTGGCACCACTGGCAACCCCCGGCCAGAGAGGCAGAGGGGCACCAGCTTCAGTGCCAACGAAGTTGGTGTCCTGGTGGAGCAAGTCCTGGGGCAGTATGATGCCCTCTTCGGAAGTAAGTGCGCCAACAAGGAAGGACGGACTCGGATCTGGATGGACATCGTGACTGCCATCAACGCGGAGGGGGTGGCAGTCCGCGACTACCAACATGTCAAGAAGCGCTGGGATGACTGCAGGTCCAGGACCCTCTTGAAGGCCCGGCGCCTCGTGGAGGGGGACCGGGGCCGCATGAGTACCATCCAGATGAGGGTCCTGGAACGCCTAGGCCCAGCGCTCCACGGCCAGATCCTTGAGAGGCAGACCCGTCTGGAGTTGAGCGGTAAGTGGCCAAGCATTTCTGTGTGAGACAGGGCATGTCGCAGTGTGCTGGTTGTCTGATACCTGCCTGTATGTGTGACATAGCCCATGTATGCATGTGTGTGTGCAGGGACGTCATGCATGTGAGACCAGTAATGTGTGAACCACACGGTTGGTGCATGTGTTCAATTGCAACATGGGTTGCCCTATGCGGAATGGCCACATGAAAGCATGCCAGTCTCTGTTCCTGGACATGGGTGAGGGATGGGTGCTGATGCCATGTACATATATGCTGTCCATGTCTGTGTGTCTGACCAGCGTGTCTGTGACTTGTGAATGCCTGGGATGCATGACACATGTCTGTGGCAATGTTCCGGTTCACTGATGCAGCCTAGTCATCCTTGTATCCACTGTGTCTGTGGTGTACAAGGCCAGATGGATGAAACTAGGGTGAAGTGTGTGCATGTGATAGGCATGGCACATGATGCATGTGAGTTCCAAAACAACAGTGTATGTTTGAAGAATAACTTGGACATGTATGCTAATGTCCATAGCATGTGCCATGTCTGTTACTGCATGTGTTTTACCTGCACTGAGCCATGTGTTGTGGAGGGACATGATGGAAGTGATATTTGACAGTGCCACTCATCTGCTATTGCTTCCTGTCTAGGGGACCATTGTACAGTACCCTGATGCTTGTGTTCTATGTCTCCCTCTACACAGCGCCACGTGAAGAAGAGGGCGGAGACGGCTCTGTGGAGCAAAGCTGCGGGGATGCCCCCACGGCTGCAGCGGAAGGGGTGGGTGAGCCCCCACAGGGGCTTGCAATGGCGGAAGACGGGGTGGAGCCATCCAGGTTGGTAGTTTCCACAGAGGAGGAGGAGGCCGCTACTGAGGCGCACATGGGGCCTGGTGGGGGTATCCCTGCTGGTGCAAGTGTTGCAGTCCAGGGGCAGGAGGCAGCACAGGTCGCCGTGGAGGGGCCTGTGCATGTCACTGTCCCTGACACTGTGACTGCACCACCATGCACCAGCAGGGATGCCCCATCCCAGGCCCGTCCGCAGGTAGGGGGGATGTGAAAGTCATCTGACTCCCCTCCACCTGCGTACGAGGGGACCCCTGGCTGTATGGAGAAGGTCCTGATTGGTGTCGCGTTGCGCACATGTGCAATTCGTGATGAGGTGCGTGCTTCCCGGGAGGAGCATGCACGTCATCACGGAGATCACCATGCCGACGTGGCCCAGTTGGGAACGGCCATGGTCGGGGGTTTCCTACATGTGTCGGCCAATCTGGCGACCCTCTCCTCCTCTGTGGAGACTATGCACCAGTCGTTCTCCATGCCGTCTTCCGGCCCAGATGCCACCGGGGCCTCCTGTGGACCTGCCCCGACCAATGCAGCCGGCTCGGTGGGGATCCCATCCCTGCCACAGTCGGGAGTCGGAGGTCCAGCAGGGGTGGACACACCAGCAACTGGACCCCAGCAGATGGAGAATGTGACGGCATCATCGGGCAGGGCACGTGCACGACGGCGTCGGTGGATACCATCAGCCTGGATGCCGTCGTGCTGGCACAGGCAGTTGCGTCGGAGGCAGCGGCAGCGGCAGGCTCGACGTGGGAGGCATCATGGCTCGGGGCCATCAACATCAGGGGTGCAGGCATCGGCCGGAGGGCAGGAGAACCCTGGAATGGGAGTGGCTTCCGTGTGGGAGCGGTTGGCCAGCGGATAGGTGCGGAGCGGCAGCGGGCAGAGGAGGAATGGCTCACAATGGTCAGGGCGGAGAACTCCATGCGGAGGGCGCTGAGGCGGGCTGAGTGCCTCGAGGTTCTTCGCAGGGAGTTGGAGCTGGACACTGCTTTATCCCTGCGAGACCTCGGGGCCAGGGAACATGCCCGCCTCCAAGCCGTTGAACAGGAGTTCGATGATGCCCTGGCCCATGACAACATCCAGTGAGCCGTTGGACTAGCCCGCTGCCCATGTAAATAGTTATGTCGTTAGTGTTAGGTTTCCTTTGTTTTTGCTTTTTCTTTGGACCTTTTGGACAATGGGCCACATTTTTGTATATAGGTATTTTTTATTAGGTAGTGTTGTTAGATAGGTTTCATTTCTTTTGTTGGGATCATGGACCCTGGCTTGTTCACCTGTACATAGTTATCTGTTGGATTTTCGTTTGTTTTTACCATTTACCCATGGAGCAATGGCTTTCTATTATAATTTCACATTGGATTTTCTTTTCAGGACTGTGACTTTGGACACCATTCCTTTGGATTCTGATTTTTGGTTTATCATTTTTTCATGGACATGCTTCTTTTTACTTTTTTTAAATTCACATTTCTGTTAGTTTATTTTTGATTCAATTCTTGTTTTCTTTAATACATATTTTTAGATCATACTTCAATGTGTAGTATCATCTCATTGGTTTCATGCATATCATGATACAGGTTTGGAGATTCACTGACACCCATTGGGTGTATGTGAGGGACATGTGTTCGTTTCCAAACTTGCAATTGCAGTTCTATCATGTTATTTCCATTTCTGAGTGGGTGGATGCAATACTCGAGTGGGTGTTTTGCATTTGGAGGCTGACCATGGGGTCCGGGGATCTAGATTGTGATGACATGTGGGCTGGGGTACATGAGTTGGACATGAGTGGGGGCCTGCTGGCAGGTGCCCCAAGGTGCTGGGGGGTGGGGGTGCAGGGGAACATGAGTTGGACATGAGTGGGGGCCTGCTGGCAGGTGCCCCACGGTGCTGGGGGTGGGGGTGCAGGTGAACATGAGTTGGACATGAGAGGGGGCCTGCTGGCAGGTGTCCCACGGTGCTGGGGGGTTGGGGTGCAGGGGAACATGAGTTAGACATGAGTGGGGGCCTGCTGGCAGGTGCCCCATGGTGCTGGTGGGTGGGGGTAATAGGGGACATGAGTGGGGGCCTGTTGGAGGCTGCCCCTGGTGGCTGGGGGGGTGGGGGTGGTGGTAGACATGGGCCCAGCCACCAGGGGCAGCCTATACCAGGCCCCCACTCATGTCTCCCACCACCCCCAATCCCCAGCAGTGCAGGGGCAGCCTCCACCAGGCCCCCACTCATGTCCCCTATTACCCCCACCCCCCAGCAGTGCAGGGGCAGCCTCCACCAGGCCCCCACTCATGTCCCCTATTACCCCCACCACCCAGCAGTTCAGGGGCAGCCTCCACCAGGCCCCCACTCATGTCTCCCACCACCCTCACCCCCCAGCCACCAGGGGCAGATACCATCAGGCCCTCACTCACGTCTCCCACCACCCCCACCCCCCAGCAGTGCAGGGGCAGCCTCCACCAGGCCCTCACCCATGTCTACCACCACCTCCACTCCCCAGCCACCAGGGGCAGATTCCACCAGGCCCCCACTCATGTCTACCACCACCCCCACCCCCCAGCCACCAGGGGCAGCCTCCACCAGGTCCCCACTCATGTCTCCCACCACCCCCAGCCACCAGGGGCAGATACCATCATGCCCCCACTCATGTCTCCCACCACCCCCACCCCCCCCAGCAGTGCAGGGGCAGCCTCCACCAGGCCCCAACCCATGTCTACCACCACCCCCACCCCCCAGCCACCAGGGGCAGCCTCCACCAGGCCCCCACTCATGTCTCCCACCACCCCCAGCCACCAGGGGCAGATACCATCAGGCCCCCACTCATGTCTCCCACCACCCCCTAGCAGTGCAGGGGCAGCCTCCACCAGGCCCCCACCCATGTCTACCACCACCCCCACCCCCCAGCCACCAGGGGCAGATTCCACCAGGCCCCCACTCATGTCTACCACCACCCCCACCCCCAACCACCGGGGGCAGCCTCCACCAGGCCCCCACTCATGTCTCCCACCACCCCCACCCCCCAGCCACCAGGGGCAGATACCATCAGGCCCCCACTCATGTCTACCACCACCCCCACCCCCCAGCCACCAGGGGCAGCCTCCACCAGGACCCACTCATGTCTCCCACCAACCCCACCCCCAGCCACCAGGGGCAGATACCATCAGGCCCCCACTCATGTCTCCCACCACCCCCACCCCCCAGCAGTGCAGGGGCAGCCTCCACCAGGCCCCCATTCATGTCTCCCACCACCCCCACCCCCCAGCCACCAGGGGCAGATACCATCAGGCCCCCACTCATGTCTCCCACCACCCAAACCCCCCAGCAGTGCAGGGGCAGCCTCCACCAGGCCCCCACCCATGTCTACCACCACCCCCACCCCCCAGCCACCAGGGGCAGATTCCACCAGGCCCCCACTCATGTCTACCACCACCCCCACCCCCCAGCCACCAGGAGCAGCCTCCACCAGGTCCCCACTCATGTCTCCCACCACCCCCACCCCCCAGCCACCAGGGGCAGATACCATCAGGCCCCCACTCATGTCTCCCACCACCCCACCCCCCAGCAGTGCAGGGGCAGCCTCCACCAGGCCCCCACTCATGTCTCTCACCACCCCCACCCCCCAGCAGTGCAGGGGCAGCCTCCACCAGGCCCCCACCCATGTCTACCACCACCCCCACCCCCCAGCCACCAGGGGCAGATTCCACCAGGCACCCACTCATGTCTACCACCACCCCACCCCCCAGCCACCAGGGGCAGCCTCCACCAGGCCCCCACTCATGTCTCCCACCACCCCCACCCCCCAGCCACCAGGGGCAGATACCATCAGGCCCCCACTCATGTCTCCCACCACCCCCACCCCCCAGCCACCCGGGGCAGATACCATCAGGCCCCCACTCATGTCTCCCACCACCCCCACCAGTCCAACAGCCCCGGGGTTAAGTGCAGAGAGGTTGCTTCACTCGAAAGAGAAGGAGAAAGATAAGAGGAAGGTCTTAAGGAGCGTCCAGAACTTAATGTGCTCTGGCTCAAGACAGAAAGAGGCAGGGAGGCTGATCTAGAGGCAGGCACCTGCAGAGGATAAAGATCTGCCCCCAAATCTCTGTTTGTGAAAGCAGCTCACCCGCAGAGAGTTGGAGGAGAACAAGTGAAAGACTCCAGATAGAGAGCATTTAGGAAGAGAGCATTGTAGATAGTGCTGGCCCCGGCCCCAGAAAGCTTTGTGGATTATGCAGAGGGTCTTCAACTTGATCCTTGCAGCCACAGGGAGCCAGTGCAGATATGTCAGCACCAGAGAGATGCAGTTCATGGGCTTGAGGCCAAGGATAAGTCTTGCAGTACTGTTCTGTGTAAGTTATATAGGACGGAGAGTAGAAGTAGGAAGACTGAGAAAACAGTCTGTTGCAATAGTACAGCCTAGAGAGAACCAGGGCTCTCAAGGGGGTGAACCTCTGAGGAAGAGTGAGAAAAGGTAGAATACCTCTGAGGAGGAGGTGCAGTTGTTAAGGGAACGTTTTGGACATGTCTGAGATGTGAGAAGATAAGAAGAGAGTGAAGTTGAAGTTGACCCCAAGATTTTTTGCCTGATTGGTAGGTGAGGTGCAGGGCGAAGGGAGGCCAGCCAGTGTGAAAGTGGGAAAACAGGAGCAGGGGTCCCAATAGGACGATCTCTGTCTTGCTGACAATCAGGCAAAGATCGTTAGCAGCACACCAGGACTGAACTGTGGATAGACAGTTGGGGATGAGTGAGGAGGAGTAGGAGGCTGATGGTAGCCTGAAAGAGAGCTGCATGTCATCTGCATAACACTGAAGGTTAGAGGCGGTCCAAGAGGTGTATGTATTGAAGAACCAGGGGGACAGGTTAGATCCCTGGGGGACACCACAAGTAGAGTGATACAGGAGAGAAATGACCCAAGTTCCACCTGGGAGGGCCAGTCAGAAAGAAAGGAGATGAGCCACGCCAAGATTGGATCTGTGATGCCCAGGGTATCACTGCTATGGGTGATCAGGATGTTGTGGTTAACTGTATCGAAAGCAGAAGAGAGGTCAAGGAGAATGAGGACAGAGGGAGGGTTAGAGTCCAGATTTGAGAGAAGGCTTCACAGGTGTTCAGAAGAGCTGTTTCCATGCCTCTGGATGCGTTAAAGCCAGACTGATGATCATGGAGTCAACCAACAGATTCAGTGTGGAGGGTAAATTGGGTGATAGCAAGCTTCTCCAGGTGTTTTCCCAAGAAAGGGGTGATAAAGATTGGGTGATAGTTTGCCGGAATAGACGGGTCGGCTGATTTTTTATTTTTTTTTGTTAGCAGAGGGTGCACAAGAGAGTGCTTGAGAGGAGAGGGGAAAACTCCAGTAGCGAAAGAGAGGTTGCAGAGGTCAGTCAAGGCTGGTGCGACAGTGTCAATGTTGTCCTTTATGGTTTTGGAGGGGCAGGGGTCCACCTGTTTGGAGGAGGCTTTCATAGACTGGACTCGTATAGAGACCTCATCAGGTGTGACAGGGGAGGGGGAGCAGAGAAGAGTGGGAGGGGTTCTGGTGGCCGAAAGGGGCCCAAGAGTTGTTGGTGCAGGAGGGAGAGCAGAAGAGAGAGAGGACCGGATGTCCTGCCCTTGATGGTTTTGGAGGGGCAGGGGCCACACGACTAGTGCTACATGACTGATCAGTGACAGGGGAAACTTCCCCAGATCCCCATAGACCTCGATACACCTTCCAACGCCCTTACAGTATTGCAGTCATGTGAATCTTTAATATCATGAACAATGTTGATCCCTAAGTATTTAAGGAATTGGGAGCCCGTTGAATTCCTAATCCAGAAGCTCCTCACATCTCTGTGCACTTGGCATCACCAGCGGGAAAAGACATGACGTTTCACGATTTTTGGTTATACCTGATAAGTTAACCAAATTATCAGACACCTCCATCCAGTACGGCAGGTTGTTTTCAGGTCTCTATAAGTACAATAACGGTGTTCAGACATTTGGTCGACCTAAAACTGGTCGAATGACATTTGGTCGACGCAATTTGGTTGAAAACCAAATGGTCGAATTTTTGTTTTTAAATTATATATTTATTTTTCGGGTTTTTGTTTTTTACAAAAATGGGTTTTTAGAAAAAAAAAAGGGGTTGGGTGGGGACCCCCCAAAAAAAAAAAAAGGGGTGAAAATAAAAAATAAATAAAATTCGACCATTTGGTTTTCGACCAAATTGGTTCGACCATTTGTCTGGTCGACCAATTTTTTTCGACCAAATGTCTGGTAACCTACAATAACATATCATCAGTGTACATTGAGATCAGATGTCTGGTCCCATCCACCAATTTTGCTGCTTCCAAAAACTCGGACCATAAATATACGCTAGCGGTTGGAGAGCCAGAATGAGCAACATTGGGGCCTGGTCCCTCTCTTGAACTCCTACTAATCTGATTTGAGTCTGCCCGTTTTAATCCTGGCCATAGGCACAATATGAACCAAATGCACCCAATGCAGAAATCTTTCCCCAACTCAAAATCTACGCAGTGCAGCAAACATCTAGCCCCAGTTATCCTAATAAAAGGCTTTAACTGCATCCAATGAAACTACGGCATATTGTGCATCATGTGTTTGAGTCCTGTCCATGACATAATGAATCCTTCACAGGTTATGGGATGTATTTCTACCTGGCACAAATCCAGTTGATCCTGATGTGTAAGGGAGCATGTTACCTGTCTCAACCTCCCTGCAAGCAAAGTAGTAAGTATCTTAACATCTTGATTTAACATACATTGGGCCTCATTACAACTCAGGCGGTAAGGGTTTTACGGCGGCGTAAACAGCGCCGACCCTTACCGCCTGAGTACGAGGTCCCTTAGCGCCATGGCGCTAAGGGACCATGGAGTTAATTACGCCACCGTAATTTACGGTGGCGTAATTAACGCCTTCCCCACTCCCATTATGCCCTATGGGGCAAAATGGGAATGGGGAAGGGAAAATGGGAAAATGGGGATTTACCGCCCCGCCAAGGTTGGAATGGGGCGGTAAGTCCGCCTACCACCATGGCGTAAACGTAGTTTACGCCATGGTGGTAAAGTCACGGCCCAGGCGGTAACTTACCGCCTGGGTCGTAATGAGGCCCATAGTGCGCTATATGATTCACACAGGTGTTATAGCTTCCCAGGTTTGTGTACCAGGATTATCACCTTTTCCCTTATACTCAGAGGCAGAATTTCCATCAACTTCAATAATTTCGGTACTAGGGTCTCACTATATGTTTTATAAAATTCTGGTGGCAGGCCATCCCCTACCAGCATTTTCCCAGACTGTAAGGAAGCCACCACTGCCCTCAACTGCACTTTGATCAATGGGGCCCCCTACCAATTCCAGTGACAGTCTAGGCAGCGGAATATGGGACAGAATGTAATCAAGCTCATCAGCACTGTACCTCACAACACCCCCGTAAAGAGACTTGTAGTATCTCGGAAAAATCCCATTGATCTCAGACTGAGACTTGGTCCACACACACATCTGCTGCTGAGAAAATCATATCTCGAGGGTTCTTCCTTTGACAGTGTCAGGCTAATCGCCTGCCTGTCTTATCACCATTGTCATGGTGCTTCTCCATGTTCACATGAAAATAAAATGTCCCAAGCCTCTCCCATGCTCCAATATGTATAGTGGCGGTAAGGCCTACTTCTGTCGAGTCATCCAAATCTGATGCGCTTTCCAGATCTCTAATATGCTTTTCAATACCAGTTATTTTATCTGTCAAGGATCTCCTAATCCAATCTGTCCAGCTTGAGCAAATTCTTCCCCCTGACAACCACTTTAAACGATTCACACAGCGTATTGCACCTGTCACACTTCCTTTGTTTATTTCGAAAGATTCCACAGCTATGTCCTCTAGGTGAGCTCAGAGCAATGCATCCGACAGAGATTCTGCTCTCATCTCCATGTAGGTATGAGAGGTACTCCACTATATAAAATCCATGTGGCAATCAGCTGGGATTGGTCTACAATCTACCTACCAATGTAGTCTATTGACCTAAAAACATTTGACCGAATTTTCTTGACCTTTCTTTGATCAAATTAAATTAAATATATATATGGGGGTGGGTAAGGGTATAGATTAGGTTGTGGAGAAGTGGGGGTGTTGCGGGGTGTCTACCCCTGCATTTTAGCCCAAAAGAAAGGTCAAATTTGATCAAATATGATTAGGTCAAATGTTTTAGGTCAAATAGACCCAAGCCCTCTTTACTAAGGAACTCCTGAACGTGCAAGCTGCAGTAGTCAAATAATTGATACGTGTGTTTGTTTACCTTATGGGGAGATGAATAATAAGAATACTTTTTACACCAATCATTGTTCAAACTCCAAACATCTACAAGAGCCAAGTCCTCCAGTATAATGCTAAGTATCCTGTTGGTGCAGACTGACCCACGTATTTATTGTCCGACGTTCCAATCATGGGGTCCTTGGTGCAATTAAAATCATCTCCGCATATCCGTAGTGCATTCTGTAGCAGGGAGACTTGGCAATATAGAGAAAGGTAAAAGCTAGATGTACCAAGATTGGTGGTATGTGTATTGATAATAAACACCTCCCTATGTTCAACATACCCATGCACCAACACCATTCTACCCACCCCATCCATGTGCACATCCAACAGTTTACAAGACACCAAACCTGCCACCAATATTAGTGCCCCCCTAGTGTACGTACAGTAATTATCACCATATACATCTACGCCCTATATAGCAATAAGGGCAGTCTGGCTAACATCCTTTAAATGTGCCTCTTGAAGAAATGCTATAATCACAAGTTTCTTACAGAGGTAAGAACCTACTCTATTCCTTTTTATAAAACTTTTTAGCACTCTGGCATTTCATGTCACCATATTTATTATTATTATTATTATTATTATTATTATTATTATTATTATTATTATTATTATTATTATTATTATATTCACCACTTGCAATTGAACTGTGCATTTTGAATATCCTGTCCCACCTTTTCTCCACATATCATAGGCCCCCACCACATTTAACAACCATCTGAAGTTTCCCTGAGAATTGTAATTCTGTCAACACTCTAGTGCTCGCAGGGCAATCATTAGACATCCTTTCCAACAACCGTAGGGGTGCACTGGCTGCTACAGACAAGCATAAACAACATAATAACCACAATATAGACCAAACCAAACGCTCAATAGTGCAGCACTATTCAAGCAAACCTGCCAGTCCCATCTAGCCCAAAACATGGAGGGACAGCAGCAGGCGTCTGAGTACCCAAATCCTGTGTACCCTGATAAAATGCAGAACATCCAGGGACATCCAAACAAATGCATAGTATTGTACAATGTTCAGCAGGAGGGCAGTTAGAGCCACAAAAGAACACCCAATTGCTCCAACATTTGATCAAGTACTGTGCCAGTTACAATCTTCTAGTGAGGTTTAGAGTCCCAGATAAGGATCTTCACCTCAACACCTGTTGCCAAGGTTCCAGGTTATCAACCACCTCACCCTTCATTAATCTTTGTTCCTATCCCTCAATGCATCCATTTTGTTACTTATTCATCCAGTGGTTCATAGCGTCTAGAGTGTCAAAGAAAAGATTCTTACCTTTATACAGTATCTTCAATTTGGCTGGGTAGATCAGCATGTACTTAAGACGTTGTTGTCGTAGCCTTTCCTTGGTGGGAAGAGATGTGTTGCGTTTCTTCTAGACCGGTATCATATAATCCGGGTAAAGAGGCAGCATAGAGTAACCTCTCCCGATATGGCCTCCTTCCCTAGATAATTTAAAGATCTGTTCTGTGTCTCTGGTAATTCAGAACTCGTGCCATTAAGGGCCTCAGAGGTGCTCCAGGCGGGGATCGCTTCATAAAGTACCAATGCACCCTCTCAATCGTGAACTCATGCAAGAGCCTACCTGGTGCAACTTCCTGCAGTAATAGATGTTCCACATAGTTTGTCGGGTCCTGGCCCCCCTCTCCTTCTGGCAGGGCCAACCTTCTAACATTATTCCTCCTTGACCTCCCTCCAGCACTATTCACCTTACACTGAAGTACCTTCGTTTTCATAGTAAGGTCATCCACTAGGTTTTGCAGTGTCTTAGTGGCGTTCATATTCTCAGAGAAGTTATTATCAGTAGAGTCAACTCTCTCTGCAAGTGACCTGACATCCTTTCTCAGCAAATTGACATATATCTTCACTTCATCTATTTTGGATTGTACTGATGACCTCAAGACCACAATAGCCTTCAGGGCATGGCTATCCCCTTTCTGTTCCAGCAGAGGTAGCACTGCCTGGTTCAGCCCCATGTGATGGTGAGAGCTCACCCTTTTGCTTTTGTCTGTTTGTGAAGGACTCCATTTTGGTCTGTTTTCTCCTCTCATAGATATAGGGTCCGGCATGAGTCATAATCACGGGACGTCAAGAGCCACCAGCAGCGATCAAATGGCCCGCTCTCAGGCAGAATGGCAAACCTGGCTACCCTAGTAAACACCTCAGACCTTTCTCTATATTCGGGTCCTATAGTTGTGTGCTGCAGTCAGATATTGAGGTCAGCGGTCTCAGGCAACAGTCAAATCTTAAAAGCCTGTGGGAGTCGAGTCCACACTTTCCCGACCAATCAGCATGCCGTTCATCTTAATGCTAAAGTTGGATCGTATGTGTCGTCCCGATCCAACCTGGACACCTCTGTGTCTCCCAACAGGCTGCTTGTCCGACTCCCGGACTCAGCGCTTCTTATCCGGCTCTAACCGAATCCAGCTCTAGACTGCGCATGTAGATGCCCGTTACGAACCAGCCAGCCACTCTCCTTTGTCCCGTTGAGCCTCTAAGTTCCTCCAGCAGCAATATGCACCACCTGCAGCCTCCAAGCCAGCATAGGCCATCTGCTTCTGTGTAACGCCACTCCTGCAGCAGCAATCTGCACCACCTGCAGCCTCGAAGCCAGCATAGGCCATCTGCTTCTGTGTAACGCCACTCCTGCAGTCTCCGGTTCTAGGGCATCATCTTGGAAGGGGCTGCAGAGGCCAGCAGTGTCCTAACAGCACTGCAATCTGCCGGTCTTCTGTCCCAATAATCGTGCATCAGGTCACCCATTGACCAATGCATCAGTGTTGCGCTTCCCCTGGGGTTCGCCAGCACGGTAAAAAAGTATTGCCTTCTTAGGATCGTTTGGGAGCTCTTTCAGACTGCATCCTCATGCCATGGCCACGCCTCCTCGCCTGAATAGCTACATAGCAGCAACACCCAATGGACAGACCTAGTAAAGAACCATATCTTTACTTATGCAAAGTTTCTTTCGTGAATCTTTTGGGTTTGCCATTGATATAAACGTAGACCGTGTAACCAGGCAATAGTGCCAGCAGTAGTGAACCATATATCATTATACATAGTATATATAATATGCACTGTGTTGCTGAAGTGTATCAACATGTGTTTATATTATGGGTCTTAATTGTTGCTTTACAGGTTTTATCCTAGAAAGAAAGTGTGTGAGTGCTATGTGTTCCTATTTAGAGGCTTTAGTTGTGTTCCAATGTTCTTATTACAGATAAATGTACAAAGTCAGCAAGCAGGGAATGGGTGCTGTTTGCTATCGGCAGAACGTCGAGGGGGTGGGGGGCGTTCATGCCTATGCTTGACTTTGCATCGGTTCTCCTGTGACCTCTCAGATAGATTTTATTCTGATCCTTAAAGAACAGTGGGTAGTAAATGACAGCTCGGAATTGACTGCCCTCCTTATCTGAAGGCGCCTGCTTCAGTCCGATACTCCTTCATAGGGGACTCATGAAGTAGCAGTGGAGGCTACTGGGAGGAAATTAGTTCACTCGGATGCATGGATTGATTAAAAGGAAGGTTCCTGGAATTGAATGCTCTGTCCGGTGCTGATGTTATCTGTATGCGGCTTATCATTGAAGGTCGCTCCTAACATCATTGCACACATTCTATAAGAAGGACATTGATAGACTGCAGGATGATACAGAGGGTACAGGGAAAACTTGTCGTCTGCACACAGCTCAATAGGGATTGTGAAAATACCAATTTTAAATTTAAGGACGAATAGAGCAACATTGACATTGAAAGAGATTGTTACACAGAGAGCAGCAGGGGGATGTCTTGATGACCTGCAGAAATCTCACTACTAGTTCTGCTAACCATGTCTCTAGCATATTAAAGGGAATTGCTCAAAACATGACGGCTTTACTCTCATTGATGGGAAAAAGAATAACATGGAATATCACGCCCAGTAGATCGTTGCCTAACAGTAGCCAATCAGCTTTCTTGGAATGCGTGCAATAAATACCTTTATTTGTCTGCAATTTCCTTCAAAGATGACGATGCTAACTTTCTAAAGAAAAACCTTCAGCTCACTCCCTGCACCCCTCCACTCACTTTTCTAGCTTGCTTCCATCCTTCCGCCGTGTTAGCTCCCTTCCTTGGCTGACAGTCCTTTCCCAGTCTTGGTCGACAACCTTCTTTTCTTGGTCATGGTCCCTGATCCGCCACCCTTCTGAATCTTCTCTCTTTTGCAGCCAAATGCTCCCTGTGCTTGGTTTACCCCCACCTACCAACTGCTGCTCTTTGTCCTCGCTTGTTCTGCTCACATATGCACCCCAGCTGCTTTTTCTCTCCCTATTACTCCATTTGCACGTTGTCTGTTTTTTGTTAAAGAAATGCAGATTTTGCATGTTGCACCATTATGCTGTGCCATATATACCTCAACGCTACCTGGCAGCTCTTCAGCCAGTTCATTACATAGAAAAGAGACCTGGCAGCTCTTCAACTGATTCCCGTGCCTGTATGCCGGGCGAGGCCCTTTCAGCTGTATGAACATTTGTGTCTTTCTCTGCCATCTGGTCGCTCATTCCATGACACTGGCCCTTCAAGGGAGTGACTCAGTTGAACATGTTGATGCACTCTGTAATATTGTGAAGCTCTTTCATAGCCACCATCTGTTGCCCGGCTATACTTCTGTTGTGCCCCAACCAGGCCTGCGGCATCCTTCCTGATTCTTCTTATGATAGTATCCCATGCAAGATTCTTCTTGAAACATTCAATATGTCTTCCTCCCACCATAACTACACTCAGACGAATTTTACCTGATTGTAATTGAAATTGGTTATTTATAATGCATGTAATACCCTGAGGTTTCTAAGTGCAGACCTGGGGTACGAACCTTTGTGGCTCCACGTCACTTGTTTTCAAGGCAAGCACATTGATCCTGAGCTATCCTCCCAATACAAATGATGACCTTGTGAGGAGTCTCAATGTCTTCACTACTTGGTTTCCCATGTTTTGTTGGCTGTGGAGATCCTTTCAACAAGGAGAAGTAGACCTATCCTTTTCTTAATCTTTGATGGTGGGCATGGACCACAGAAATAGACGTCCAAATGGCACAACTTCCACCCTTGATCCATCGTGTTTCCCTCATTCTCTTAAATACCCTGGAACTATGCCAGAATCACATCTATACCAATAAACACATTGCCATGATAAAGCATGTAAATCAGCATCTTTTTAGAAATAATTATAATTACAACAGTCTCAGCTTATTACGCCTGCCCCCTTTCTCCGTGGAACTACCTTGGCAACCTATGTCAAAGCTGAGCACATTTTTATGCAATGCCATAGTTTCCACTTTCCGTGTGATTCTGACAACCCCTTCCTCAGATGCCTTCTCCCAGAGGTTGAAGTGAGTGGAAACTAACGGGGATTAAATTCCAGTACATTTATTATTTCACTGTTTATAGTTCGTTTTACTGTTGTACAACCATGTTCAAAGTATTAGAATTGTTCTTTTGCAGGTAAAACAAACATATTCATTTTGTTTAATAGACTCTTTGTCGCTAATGAACTAAATACGGCTCCTATTCAGCTGGTAGGCAGTAAAACAATGTGTAAGACCTTGTCAAGCGCTCCTATTTAAGTTTCGGTTAAGTAGACATGGAGGGGTCTGAAGACAAAGGGCCTCACGCCAAGTTGGGCGGTATTCTGGTGGTATTCCTGCCGGGATACCCCCGTGCTAATAGCGTTACCGCCAAACACCCGGCGCTATCATGGGTTTGGCAGAAAAGGAATTCCTCATTCCCCATTGGGCCCATTTGTGAATTCCCATTCCCCATTGGGCCCAATGGTGATTTTTCGGTGTGATTACTGCCTGTGTTATTACCGCACGGTAATCATGCCGAAAATCAGCCAATTCACAAAGCTGTGAATTGGCAGACCCTTAAATGTGGCGGTAATAGCGTATGCCTGGTACTGTGCTCACATTACCAGGATTCAAGCTAACGAGCAGCTTTCTGATCCAATGTATTCAGCTAGAGGAACAGGTCAAGGTTTCCCCAAGTCAACCTTGGTCTTTGTGATGGCATACAATTAGAGGGAATATATCAAAACAAGTATTTGAACCGGTTGTTCACACAAATAAAACTACACTCCTTGCTGATGGGATTCTGTTAGCATTATGGATCCTATGGTCTTCCACCCTGCCCTGGTGCTGGAATTATAATTTCAACCTGTTTTAGGGTGTTAGTCCTGTGGCATTACTATGGGATTACAAGCGGTTGTAAGGGAATTGGAAATCCCCATTTTGTGAGACCTTTTAGGACTTCAGATTTCCGGTGGGTTTACCATTAGCGGTAATTGCATCTGGAAAATCTGCTGATTTATTGCCTGAAAGTGAAGGATTTACCACAAGCACAAGTGAACTCACAAGTACCACACTTTCTTGTCATTCGTATCCCCTGTCTGTAAATTATGAATGGCAGACCTCCCTCTGAGACAGGCATCTAGTTGCTGGTTAAAAGTTTATTTGTTTGTAACTCCCCTACCCCTTTAATTCACCTAGGGACAGATATAAAAGGTAGCACCCTGTAGACATTACTTTGGGACAATGAGTGGAAAAGTGCAAATAACTAATCCTTCTGTAAGGAACCCAAGGTAAGGATCAGTGCAAATAGAGCTTCCAAATCCCCCACTTAATGGTGTTATTTCTGTCAATAAAGAACTTGGCTGACAACGTCTTTAAAGGGACTTCAGAGGAGGCTTCAAAGGGAAAATCCTCGTAGGCTTTCAGGAACCAGAGCAAAGTTCCATTAAGGAAAGGGGGAACCTGGACCTGGTATTTGAAAGGTCAAAACCATGGAGAACACATTCAGCAACATTTCCAAGAAATCTAATGGACCCCAAAGTTTCCAAAATGTCTTCAATTTTCCAAATGTAACCGAAGGGGAAAGACTAAGAGCCCTTATGAGAAACACTCAATGGCTTCAAGAGCCCTCAGAGGGTTGCAGGAATGTGGCAGAAGCACACCAGTCAGAAAGGGATTTTCAGTGGCGTCCATATGATTTAAGGGTGGAACGACAACACATGACAGTTCAACGGCTATTTCACTGAATAATCCTTTTCCCTGAAGGTCTAGCCATTCAGTTTCAAAGCCATCAACTGGAGCCAATGGATGAGAGAGGGAAAACCACTCCAGAGCCAATAAAATGATCACAAGAGGAAAATCCCTCAAAATTCAAATCGTTTCAAAGACCCTAGGATTCAGGGGAAAGGAGGGACCGACGGAATTGGCTGTGCTTGTGGCATTGAACAGTTCCATACAGCCCAGGAGTCTCTAGGTAAGGGCACTGGCAGTAAATGCCAGGGATAATGGAGGAGAGAGGGAGGTACTTTCTCTAGGCTGAGTTGGGGCCTATTTTGTGCTGCCAAATATTGATTTTAAGTGCAGTGAATTTTCTTGATGGAAATCTGGCAAATGTATATACCGGATTAACTCTTTAATAGTGCAGCTTCTGCATTGGTGGTTATTAGTGGGGCTTTGGGGTAGACCCCTCCTTAAGATGGCTTCTCTCCAGACATTTCATTTCTTACCCCTGCAGCACACAGGCAGTGGCTGGTTTTCCCTGGTGACCCTTCCCTATAGGTCCTTCTGTATAAAGATTTTAGTGATGCCGCAGGGAAACCACTGCCGCAGACACGCATCACATGTTGAATCTGAAGACAGGTGAAGATCCTATAAATCCTATTTATATATTTCTGTAAGGATGTCTGAGCATGCACAATCACTGGTCCTGCACCGCCTACGGAGTGACAGAAGCCGGTAGGGTCACAGATGTCGCAATCATTTTATCCTCACATCCAAATCTCGAGCGTGCCATAAAAACTATATGTGTTTCATGGTAACACATATTTTAATGTTAGAGTGATTTTTAGGAAAAGTTAAATGGGAACTGTCGAAAATATTTATTTATATATGTATACATTTGAGGGTTCCCTAAGTGAGCATGTATTTTCGACCCCCTTCCTAAACCAAGTCAGAGTCTGTCTGAGTTGGTTAATGCCCTCTGTAAAATCAACTGATGATCTGTCTCAGAGATGATGTTCTATCTCGCCCCCTGTGCTGTGCCCACGTGGCAAAGCTGAGCTAGGGAAAACAATCCATGCAGGGTGTGGACTGATGAATGCTTGGACTGGCCTTGACTAACTGCACATCTTCCATTGCTTCAAAGAACGTTCTTGGCAGCCATGCCTGGCAACAACCAAGGCTCTGTTCCTTTAGATAAACACAAACGTATTCTTTCAGATTCAAGCACGAGAGAAGTCACTAGAATAGAGCAGCTTTGTCAAAATGGAATTTTGCTGCTAATATGGGATCCTAAATAGAAATGGACCCTATATGTTCTGTCTTAAACTTGTTTTTCGAAATATTTTACCCCTTTCCATGACTGTCTTTCCTCAATCATTGCAAAAAGCCTGCAAAACACTATAAGCGCCAAATCAGAAATGTTACCAGTTGAAGGACAGACATGTATATAAAACTCATTTTCATATTCACAACATGCATCGGTTGGTATATGGGGAGGAAAGAAATCCCACCAGTTTGCAGTGGCTTCAGTATTTAGCTTGATGTATATAACCTTTTGCATTGATCACGCAATTCCCTGGATTTGATAAGTGTACGTGCCAACACTGTCTTGTATATTCTGTCAAAGGCATTGGTTTTAAATCAATCCATCAGTGGGGTGATCACTTCCTGGGTGACAAAGGTATCTGCGTCCCTGGATGCTGCCCAAATTAAGTGATTCCCAATATGGCAAAACTGGGTTTTGGTCCATCTATAAATGTTCACTTGTCACAGACAGGGTATTGTTTTTTTTCACTCAACCTTTCCATGTGCATAGCTGTGACAAAATAGTGTATTACCTACACAAAACTATTGGGGATGTTAGGGAACACCTTAACACAGTTATCCAGTGACAGCTCTTCCTCTAATATGAGTGCCTGCACAAGTATGTGATGCCACACAGCTGACAACATTCATCCTTGTGATGTTACCTACATTTACTGATGGGGTGACGATGCCAGAATGTTGATGTAGTCACCTGCCTAACAGACTCCATGGGAATGGGAACTTACTGTTACTCTGCCACCCATAATATCCCGGTAATACCGGGAGATGGGGTGCATGGAAACGGTAAGCCGAGATTTCTGGTAGGCCGTTGGTGCTGCTGGCGGCTTATTGGCAATCTCAAAATGACCCCCATTATTAACGTTGCGTAAGGCTAGTCCTTGCATGCTCTGTCACATTACAAGTTCCGAACGATGGGTACTTGCACCAAAGATACATCAGAATCCATCAGCCAGTGTTCATAGATTGCCAGCATATTGTTGGCTGGCCATGTGGCTATGGCATGTGTTCTGGTTGACACAATAATCCTCTTCATCTTGTTCTTGTAATACACCATTATCATTATTTACACGTGCAGACTTAAATTGCCGTGTGCTGTATCATCTCTATTTGTTTGGGGATGTATTTTAAGTGGGACCTTCTCAATTACATTTTGCTGGGGGAATGATGATCGAAATGTAATATGCATTAGTATTAGCTTGGTAGAAGGTACCATAGCGGCACCATTGTAGCCATGCATTTGAAGTTTCCCTTCTGCCGCAAATATCCTTTCTGAGTCTGTTTATCACAGTTGCAATGCTAAAGGTGTCATAACATACCCAAATATCATGTTACAGGATCTACACTAGTAATTAATTGTATACTAATGCTTATGCATACATGATTTGGGATATATCATTGTGACAAAACAATTTCTTTGTTATCAGATTGTCCTGGTGATTCATAGTGTCCCTCTACCCCTGCAAATGAGCATCATGTATGCCTCTATCCATGCATGTAACATCTATCTGTGACACTTTTTTGCCCTTATAGGTTGCCCTGTTATCATTCGGATGCTTCTGCATTGAGGACCTTCATTGTTTCTTCAGACAGGCAGCTGGTCTTCGTTATGCAGTGCTCTGTCATCTGGAAGACGAACTGTCAGATAATTGTTATCCCCTCCCTCCTATTCATGTTCTGCTTCCTGTCTTTCTTCTGCCCTGCCCTCCTGTCTATGGAGGTCATTACGAGTTTGGAGGTAGCTATGGTCTGACAGAATGGGGACCTACCGGGTCATTCCGACCGCAGAGGACACGGTAAGTCCCCATTCTGTAGACCATTCCCTATTCCCATTTGAGCCCCCATATGGCCCAATGGGAATGGAGAAGGCACTAATTATGGGCCCGCAACTAGCGGGCCCATTATTAGCACTCTGGTCCCTTAGCATGACCCGCAAAGGACGTGTGGTCAGAGGTAAATGCCGCTAAGGGAACTCGGAATTGAGCGGTAAGGGTTTACCAGCACCGGCATCCTTACCGGTGCCCATAAACCCTTATCGCCCAACTCGGAATGAGGCCGCCACACCCAGCGTTTCTGCTTATATTCAAGACACTACACCTGATGCATCACAGGGGAGAGTTAATCTGTTATGGTGTATAGAATGGAGATGTTTGTTCAGACTCAATTTTAACCCTCATCACCTTATCACCTCATTAACCATTCATCACTTACTTAACTCTCTCTGTGCACATGGTATGCCATCTCCACTTTCTCCTTCACCTCCCCTCATGTGCACATTTTGAATTCTATGCAATATCCGTCTCACAAACACACGATATTTAATGTCCAAATCCCCAGGGTATCTCATGCTGGGGGCATGAGGAAATTGGCACAGCCAAGCATCAGTCTTCTGTGCAGTTCTTCATGCGGGTTTAAGCTTGTGGTGCTCTATATGTGCATTCTCAAGTTATCTGTACACAAAGGACAAGTGGCAATTCCACTGTGAACCTGCTGCGTTATGCATTCTTTCATTACCTATTGCAGTTCTCGTATATGTCCTCGACTATCCCAGACCTCTGTGGACTGTTGCAATGTGCAACGGTTATGTGAGCCCGAATATTTTACACACATGATTATTCACTGTAGCAGTGAAGTGTGCCAGCCTATGTGTAGAGGATATTAGGTATCCATAATCTCAGCAACACCTCTCCTGTTGTTGTGGTCTTCATGGGAAATGATATTAACCACCTATTGAAGACATCAGCAATGACCAATGCATATGAGAAGACCTGGGTTTTCCTGGGCATTTGGCCAATAACGTGTAGATTCACAGCTGTCCCTTCATGGTCATCAATTTATCTCTCCGCTTCTGAGAATTGTGATCATTTTTTACACATGCAATTTGTAATGTATTCTTGCAAATATTTCAATATTGCAGATCACCCCCCCGGCCCCCACCCCTCAAATTGTTTAATTCCTTTTTTGGCTCCTGGCATCTAGAGTGTGTGAAGAACTCTTGTGCCCATTGCAAAAAACCGGGTACTTCATAAGTTGTAATATCACCAAGATTGTGGGGTCAGTTGCTGTTCCCTTTTGTTAGTTATATGGTGTGAAATGTCTTTGTTTGGTAGAACATGACTGTGTTAAGTTTCATTGAAAGTCTTGAGATATTTCTGAAACTCTTCACTGAGTTCATCCCTTGGGTACGTTTGGCATACACCTTATTCAGTTCCTTATCTTGATTCGGCTTCTTCTGGATATTCGTAATGCTGCTCCATGTTTTCTCATCTGTTGTCAATACCACTTTGAGTCCATCATCGGTACTGGATGGGCACTCAACGGATTCTTCCAGAAGCTTTTTCTGCAGTGATGCGCTTACTGGGATCACTTTTGCTGCAGCCTTGTCGGGTTCTCTGCGACTATCCACCCACTTCCATTTCCTCCCTTAAACCTGTACCTTGACCATGTGTAAGTTCACCAACTGTCACATCGTGTCATCAATACATTGCCACAAAGGATCCATTTTAATTGATGGCCCATTGAATCAGTTCACATATGAAACACAGCTTTTGAAGAGGTGATCTCATTCAGCAATGATGGCAACATTGAAATGAGTGGCTGTATTAGCCGGGGCGTCTTAATGCCATAAACAGTGCCCCTACCTCAGCGTACTGAGCCAAATGATGCCCTGTTTTTGTCATTTCCACATGCTAATCGTCTTGACTTTACCATCTCTCAGCATAAGTCACCATTGCTGCCGCACTGGGGTATTTAGTTGTGTTTACTGCACTGTAATCCATATAAAATAATGCAGTGCTGTACCTTATGACTGCGACAGTTGAGAAAGTGGGGTGTACTGTCTGCTTTGATTGTATTTCTTTTTTTTATTGAATTAGTTGAATTTAATCAACCTTACAATGATAAAAATTAGTACATCATAGAACATTTCACAATAAAATTTCAGTTTAAACGAAAGGGAAAAAGAGTGAAATGATATCAACAGATTTCCAATTCCTGATCCTTACAAACATATATGCTCATAGTTCATTCCTGTTACACATTCATGGTTCATGACTTGTTGGTGATTATTTCTAAGCATGCAATTGCAGTCTATAATGATATACTTATTTGCAATTCATGATCCTTATAGATATATATACATAATTCTTTCCTGTTGCACATTCATGGTTCATGGCTTTGATTGTATTTTACATATATGAGCTACACGATTAATATTAACACCCGTCCCCAAATGTGCTTGGGTTAACCTTGTGTACTGTGTTGTTTGTTGTGTCCCACAATGAAATCCACTTGTCTCCTATACTCATGACAATTTTCCTATTTATATCCACTTTGTGGGGATCCATTTTATGAGAACAAGGCATGGTTTCACTATCACTTTCTTGGTACCAATCAGATATTCCAATGTGTACATTGCCCAATAGATACACAAGGTAAACCCCATCTTTACCACCCCAGGGATTTGTGATACCGATGCCAGTGTGACATGGTCGGCATCCGGTAGCTGGTATAGAATAACTGCTATGCTCCTCTCTGGAAGCAGCATCCACATGAAGGAATGCGGTCTCTGATGGGCCCAGTCATTACTGGAGCACTGCTCAGGGTATCATTAAGCTTGTTACAGTCTGGTTGTGTTCTGGTGTGCATAACCATAGCTTTGATAATAACACATGGTTATCAAGTGCATAACCCGACCACTGTAATGTTGTGGGATTTGGAGTGAATGACCACCATTAGTCTGTTGTTTGTGTCATTTGTTGGAAGCATGCATAGTTCATGAAGAAGAGCTTACAGGGGCTGGAGATGCGGATTAGAGGGAAGATGGCAGAGGTTGGATGGAGGTGGGCAAAGTAAGTAGCCAGCAGGGAGCGTGAGTGGGGGTATGCAATGTGGAAAGGTCAAGAAAGGGGCAACAGTTCATTTTTCATTTTGTGATGTGCTAGTCAAGTCAGAATAAGGAGCTGCTCAGCGGGGGGTTTGGTATGACTCCTATTGTGAAGAAATCATCCCCGATGAGGACGATGAGGTTGAAGAAACACTGAATACAAAAAACATAAATAAGGGAAATGTGTGCTTTGAAAATATGGTCAGGGAAACCAAACAGGACCTAAAAAATCATAGAAAGAAGTAGCAATTCTGCATCTAGCAGAGTTAATGAGCATGAAACCCATAGCACCCCCAATAACCCCTGCACATCGTTGTGCTCCTCGGTGAAAGTTACTTTCCCTATCTCTTTTAAGCTTTCTGTACCTGCACTCCTTCTTTATGGGTTTATTGTAAATCCCCCAATCATGTCTGTATTCTGGCAAATCTATGATGTATCCATTTTCACTAACATCCCACCATTGGAAATGACACACAATAATTCTTCCATTCACTGGGAATGTGAGTGTATATCCTCAGTAATAATCAAGTTGTTTCCAATATATTGGGTCACCTGATCTTCCATGCCTGCCAGTGCACCCTTCAGGGCTCTATGAGAAATTGTGAACTTGTCTCCCAAACCCTGAGGAAGTCCAGTGACCTGCAGGTGTCGCTCTTGAAGCGAAATGCAGGGTTCTTTTCATCCACCCTTATGGGTGCTGAAAAGCATCAATTACTGATGCCTGTTCCAATCAATGACATTTCAACGAAGACGCCACTGCTGTGTGGGTTCTACACCTTTAAGGCTCTGCACTGGCATATTGCATGTTCATCGTCAGTATTGTGTTTGACCCTAGCCTATGTTTAATTTGTTTTTTCTCTTCATCTGCGGTGCTGATTTTCTCACTATCTAAGTGATCTTCAGTCACTGTAATGTGCTGAGCTCGACTTTCTTTCTTCTTTTTCCTCCTTTGTGCAAAAAGGTTGAAGTACTTTTTTTTTATTTTTTATTTGGGCTCACAATTTCCCTGCAGCCGCCTTACGATGTCCCCCTGCTTCAAGCTCTTCCATTATGTTATCATACCAAGCACTCTTTTCTTTCATGTTTTGATCTTTTCACATCATCTTGCTTTTATTTCCCAAACTTGCAAGGGTGTCTTGCAGCCCTTTCTTCAGGATTCATTTTGAACTGAAGCGTAAACCGGTAGTACAAACCTTTGTGTTACTGCCTCGTGATTCCCTTCACCATTCTTTTGATTCTCTGAAGTAGCCTTCACATTATTCACTAGAACAAAATAACTCTTTTGATTCCAGTAGTTTTCTGCCCTTTTGACCAGAAGTGGGCAGGCATCTGGATTGTCTGCACGTCTCATTATGTCCTTCAATGATTGGAGGTGGTTATTTACCTGCTTATTTAATTTACCGTTGCAGAGTAGTCTTACTTCTGGCTCGTTCTTCTTCTCAATGACACTTAATGCATTTGCTGTTCAGGCCATAACATATGAGCACTTTTCAGACTTGTTCTGTGTTGTCTCGCCTTCATTTCATCTCAGGACACAGTCTTAAACCTATATTCAACTACCGTTGCCAAGGTGTTTTTGCTGCGGTGCCATTAAATGCTAGCTGGGGAGTTACATGTATGCAACAGTGTCTCCTTATTAAATCCTGGAATGGTGGCATCCACCCCACTCACTCAAATGTCTTCAGCATCCTCTTTGGGCACTGCTCATATGTCTTTGGTTCTATAGACTTCAACAGGCAAAGCACAATGGTCTGGAGTGTTGCCCAGAATGATGCCATAGGTTAAGATTAATTCTAAACCTTCCCGCCATAAACATTTTTGTTTTCCTCTAGTTTCCCTGAGTGGGATGGGTATGCCCAGATGTGAGTCCCATGCCGGCTGAGCCTAGAGACCTAAACTAAACCTCACTGAAGACGCTGAATGATGTTGAAACACATCTAGGGTTGCTTGTGGTCTTGTGCAGAAGGGATGTGAACTAGCAGTTCGGACTGGACTACCCTGTTTTGAGGGGCACGCTTGATTTGCATGCAGTCTTCCCCCTTTCTGTAATGGCTTGACTGGCGAAGAACGATGGCCTGGACTGTTTCCCAGAGCAATGCCTGGGAATTAAGATTCATTATAAACCTTCTAGCTATCACCTCTTTTGTTTTTCACTAGATTTCAACCAATGACAAAAGAGTAGCCCAAAAAGTGTCTTTGGAAAGTGAGTTGAATGATAACCTCAATTAACCATGGGAAATCAAATCCTGGAATCCCCAATGCTCACAGCATGTGCAGTTGGTGGAGTGACTAGACCATGAGAAGCATGTCTAACCGTGCTTCTTGCACATTTAAGTGTTAACATGTTGATTCAGATGGTCCACATGTGTGTCACCCACCACTTCCCCTTTCTGTTGCTCCCTCCCATCAAAATCAGGTGGGTGTCTCCTCCTGCTCCTCTTCCAAGGTGTCAACTGATGGCACGTGTCACTTACACTTTATTCAAAATATGTGCACTGACCACTGTGTCACATACAGTCACCCACATGCCCGAATCTCTGAAGCTCCCTCCCAGCAAAACCATGTGCAAGTGCCACTCCCACAGTGGGCCCTCAGGATTTCAAGGCTTATCCTGATCCTATGGCCGTGCATTGGCAGATGTCTCTTCCACTCTCACCAAGAGATAGACACTGACTGGTGTGCCACCCACTGCTATGAGTGTCTGTGCTGCGTCCCAGCCTCTCCCACAAGCTGCCCTCAGGGATTGCAAGCTCCTACTGCTCCTCTTCCGAGGTGTCGTTTGATGGCATGTGTGTTATCAACTTGCTTTAAGAGGCAAACACTGACTGATTTGTGTGACCCTCCACCTTTCAAAATCTGCACCCTCGCAGAAAAAAAACAGGTGTGGACACCTCTCGTACAAGCTGCTTCCAGGGACTTCTGGCCCTCTAAATCGCCATAATGTCACCCAATGCCACACGTCTTTTATAGGAGACAGACTAGTGTGCCACTCACCTACCTGAATCTATGCTGCTCACTCCCGGCAACATCACGTGCGTATGACCCCCCCAAAAACTTCCCTTAGAGATTGTCAGCACTCTGTACTGTGCATCCAGGTGTCAACAGATGGAAGGTGTCTAACTCATTTGCTTCAGGAGATGGACACTGACTGGTGTGTTGCCAGCCTGACGCAATCTCTGATAATGGCACCCACTCCAAATCACTGAAAATGTCAACCACTCATTCAATGCCATTCAATATTCATCCAGGCTGACTGACATCCAGTGGAATGCGAACATAGTTGGCAAATTATGATTTAGCATAAAACAATGAGGGAAATCACATTTCCAGGTGCAAACAAGAGAAGATGTGTGCTTCCCTAAAGTATTACAGCGAACTGTGCTAACACATGATTCAGTTTGGCGAACATGATATAAGAGGCCTTCTCGTTCAACTGCTCTTGAACCTCGACTCCAACACTCCGTGTGTTCTCATTCTGCTCGATCTCTCCTCCTCCTTTGACACTGTCAACCATGCCATCCTGCTCAACCGTCTCCGGGAAAACCTGGGTATCACTGGTCAGGCTCTGGCGTGGCTGACCTCTTTCCTTTCAAATCGACCCTCCCAGGTCCAACTGGGGTCCTTCCTCTCCGACATCTTTTTCTCCACCTGTGGTGTCCCCCAGGGATCTAATCTCTCTCTCCCTGGCTGTTCAACCAGTATCTGGCACTCCTTGCCCACCGCATCGCCGCTCTCTGCCCTAATTTCCAGTGCTATGCAGACGATACCCAGCTCATTTTCAGGCTACCCTCAGCCTCCCCCTCTCCTTCCCTCATATCTGACTGTCTGTCTGCTATCCAAGAATAGTGTGCCGCCAATGACCTCTGCCTTAATGCCAGTAAGACTGAGATTCTACTCATCGGTACTCCCACTCCCTCCTTCCCTGCAGCTCTCTGGCCTGCCTCCCTTGGCCCCCTCCCTGCTCCTACCTGCAAGGCAAAAAACCTTGGGGTCATCTTCGACTCCACACTCTCCTTCTCTCCTCATATTTCTGACGTCGCCAAGAGGTCACACTACCAGCTGCACCTCCTTAGAGGTATTCTTCCCTTCCTCTCCTTCCCCCAGAAGCTCACTGTCTCCCGAGCCCTGGTTCTCTCGAAGCTGGATTACTGTAACAGCCTCTATCTTAATCTGCCTGCCTCCACTCTCCGCCCTCTGCAACTCATCCAGAACAGAACTGCGAGACTTGTCCTTGGCCTCAAGCCCAGGGATTGTATCTCTCCAGGACTGAAATCTCTACACTGGCTCCCAGTGGCTGCGAGGATAAAGTTCAAAACCCTCGGCATTGTCCACAAGGCCTTCTGGGGCCTGGGTCCTAAATACCTTCAACTCTCTCTTCCCAAATATCTTCCTTCCCGAGCCCTTCGCTCATCCGCCTCCAACTCCCTCAGGGTCAGCCGCTTCTCGAAGCAACGAGCTGGGGGTAGATCTCTCTCCGCGGCAGGGGCCTCCCTCTGGAACAGCCTTCCTGCCTCCCTGAAACTCGAGGAGAACCATCTCCGGTTCCGGAAGCACCTCAAAACCTTCCTCTTTGCTTCTGCTTTCTCTCTCCCTCTCCCCTGCTAAACAGCTAATATTCTTCACTGAAACTGCACTGATCCTGCAACTGGACCTCTCTAAACGGCCTCGGCCCTGGGCCCAGACACTCTCCACTTGCACTGATGCCCTGGAACCCCTCTGTACTGCGGGACTGTCTCTGTATCCCTACAGCCCCCCCCTTCCCCAGCACTTGTTCTGCACTTACCTTGCACTTGCCACCAGCTGGCCCTATTTACTTATTACTTTACGCCACTTACCTTGTACTGCACTTCCCCCCCTCCCCTTGCACTTTTCCCCCTCCCCCACCCCTGCACTTGCGCGATCTGAAGGACACCTGGCCTAGTAGGATCGTTGTCTGTCTCCCCTTGTTCCTCCCCTCCCTGCCTCGTCGCGCCTTGAAACACCTGTGTATAGGCGCGTTACAAATACCATATCATATCATATCATATCATATCATATCATAACTGGAGCTTGCAACCTGGTGCACATGTGAAACAACCGTGAAACAATACCCTCAGGGAACACACTGTCTGCCTGTGAAAAGATTACACGTTGGAAAGACTTTTAGTGCATTACTCAGAATCAGCCAGCACAATTTGGTTAGATTATAAGGGAGAAATGTCATGTCATTAAAATGGCCCCGTTTACGAAGGTATGTGCTGGACCGAGTGTTTTCTGTTGTTACGCAGATGGTAGGGTTGTCATGAGTTTTAAAGTGCCCATGCATGTGAATTACTGAACTTGTAGGTGTCAGCGGGTAGAACGTCAGTGGGGCCGTGTACAATTCAACCGTGAGCAAAACGGGTTTCTTCCCAGAAGCTTTCACCCATGAACCGGTAGCTTATTCTTTAGCAAGGCAATTAGCGACGTTCCACCAGTCGGTACCTTTGCACTCATTACATTAATGTATGACCTATTGGCCAAATCAGACACTTAGGGCAACTTATCAACTTGAGGTCTGAAGGTTTACAATGCCACCATGCACAAAAGTCTTACAGTGTCTTTGACTGCCGCTATAGGGAGACATGTGGAGTTCTGCAAAACACTGACACACAAATATATTTAAATGGAATATAATCCCCTGAAAGCGCTTAGTGCACACAGGTGCACCCGCAAATGAGACTGAATAGGCATCTTTCCCCCTGCAGCTTACAAGTAAACACATGTGGTAAACGCTGACGCAAGCGTGCTCAGTTGTGTGAGGACTAAGGGTTTATGCATGCCCAGTTCTGGTTCTGCACTCCCTGCGTCAAATAGTGGTCCCCCTCAACCGTGAAACCCTCATTATTAGGAGCGTGCATAAAGACATAGGGCCTGATTCATGGAATTTTTTGCACGGTTCAAAGTGACTTTGCACTGCTGAAAAGTGACTTTGCACTGTGGACACATACCCTGATTAATGGAACCGTGCAAAACTGTATTTTTCCATTGCAAAGTCCATGCAAAGTCAGTGCATAGTCATTTTTGCAGTACACAATTATTTTGCTTGTACTTTGCACTGTAAAATGATAGGGTACAAACACAAACTCGTTTTTTCTCAATCATATGTTCAATTACATGCTCCATTTGAATTCCTCCATCGCTCACACACACTCAGCCATTCATACACAAAGCCTATTTCTCCATATTAACATATGGTTTCATAATACGTATAATCATCTAACATCAATAATTTACACAGTGTTTCTAACACCCCTTTCCAGTGTAAGTGTGTCTATCATCGACACGTGTTTCGGTCATTTATGCGGGGCTATGATCTGCAGCCTTATATTTGCCCAACCTTCATCAGGACGGTAGCTAAATGCAAATTATGCCTTGCTTCAGGGTAGATAGAGTGAGAGACATCATCTCCAATGTAAATCTTGGAGGTAGTACAAAAACTGTGTGCATTGTCCCAAAGACTCAGACAGTTAAATCCCTTCTGGAGGGAGCTGCTCTACACAGCATACAGCTGCTTGTGCCTAGATTGTCTTATTCAATGACTCGCCAGACTATTGATATTTGCCACTGCCAATCATGGGAACAAAGGAGCAAACTTCCTTGTTCTCAAGATCCTAATATCGTTTTGCGTAATATTGAGTAGTGTCGGTCACTCTGTGGCCGTCTGACAAAATTGACATTCCAGCGCTGCAGCTACAAAACTGGAAGTAAAAGTGACAGATGAAACCACAACAGTGTTAGACTCAATAAGAACCTCTAACTATAAGACATGCAAAGTTGCGCAAACCAATATTAGGATCAGAAGCACAAGGAAGCATGCTTCTTTGTTTCCATTATTGACAGTGGCAAATATCAACAGTCCGGGGTGAGAGAGAATTTCAAGATGTGAAGAAGGTAATTGTGAGCACGCTGGCTTTGGTGAATTATGACACCATGTGCAAAACATGCATCATGATGGATGGCAGTGACTTGGGATTGAGGGTGGCGGTGCTTCTGGAGAAGCAAAGTAGGGTGAATAGGGTACTTGCTTTTGCAACCGAGTTCTGAGGGGTGCAGAGACATGGTATTCTGTCATGGAAATGAAAACCTTCAGTGGGGAATGGGTGATTAAGAAGTTTAAACCATTTCTCTGGGTTTCTCCTGTTAAAGATTTACACTTCAAATCTCTGTAGGTATTTATTTTATAATGCTGTTTCTCAGTCCTGTTAAGAAGAAAGCAGAAATAATGTAGGTCTCAATTCGATTTTTAGTTTTCTATAACATGCTTGTCTTTTTCCATCCCAGATTTCACTGCTATTCTTTAACAAAGGTTACTGGATACTTTCATATAGCTATAAGGATTTATTTTTGGCCTTGTTATTTACTCAGCCTCATGATGAGTTGGGCGGTATCCCGACTGTATTTGCATTACCGCCCAGCCCTCCGACTGTATTACCACTGGATCATGGGTTGGGCGGTAACTGTAATTCCCTATTGGGTCCAATGGGGAATTTGGAATGGAATTGGCATGCGCAATTAGTGTGCACTAATTGCGCCCTAAAATGGGCATTTTTCCAGTGCATTTACCACCTGCTTAGAGCTGGAGGTAAATGCTGCGAGCTCGAGATTGGGCAGACCCTTAAATGCAGTGGTAATAGCATTACACGCCGCTTATGAGGTGTTAAGTGGCTTCACCTCAACACTACAGCTAAGTCAATGCCTAGTCTGGGATGCTGAGGGAAACCCTTATTGATGTATGTTTATGTCCAGTTCAGTTCTCTGGATGACAACCCTTGTATAACACCCCCCTCTTAGAATCCCCCTGACCCCACTGAGACAAGAAGTAGGTTTGTTTTGCAAATTAAAAGGTTTATTTGAAAATTTAAACAATATATATATATATATATCACATTTCTATAAATAAATTGATAATGGATATTGCACTTATATGAGCAGTAATCAGCAAGAGGTAACTTATGAATAGGAACAGAAGAATAAGGTGGGAAAGAATGCTTTATATGGTTCAAGGAAATGCAATGATGAATGAAATGCAGTACAGAAAATAACTTGATATGGCTTCAACAAAAGACAATGTAATCACTTTTCCCCTGGTGGCAATTCACCCCCCCCCCCCTATATGCAATGCAAGAGATGGAAGTAACACACACAGTCTTCGGGAATACAATCAAATACAATACGGAATTCAGTTCCCCCCCAGCAAGCTTACAGGAAACAGGCAGAAGTTTCAAACACAGGCCCAAAATGCTTTTAAATGTGATGGCAATGGATGGGAAAATGTGCTAACTGATTTTAATTCCCTCTAGAGATTCAGGGTGAGTGAGAGATGCTTGTTGGTATTAGTTCATGCTCACTTTAGCGATGCTCTATGAGTTATTACCAGGTTGCAAACGGATTTTTAACAAAGGAAAGAATGGAGCTGCTATTTTGACAAGTGGAGAAATTGAGCCAAAATCGCAAAGTGCGTAAATCGCTATTGCGGAAAAAGTATAGGGAGTAGGAAGTCGGTTCTAGGTTTGATGGAAAGCCTAGAATCACAGCTTTAAAATTTCATTCCTAGCCCTAACGGTTCCAGAGATAAGGCGATTTAATAAAGGTAGATTTTCGGATTTAAAGTAAAACTCAAAATGACAGGTGACAGCTTGCAGCTGCAGAATTGACAGGTGACAGTTGTGCAACTTTAAAAATGACAGATGACACCATTTCTAGGAGGCAGTTCTACTTAGGTTAAAATAGCTTGAATTAGATTATTTTAACTAAGAGATTGGTTCTGCAAAGTTATACTAGGTACTCACAATATAAATTTGAACTAGGCCTCGTCACGGATCTGGTCAACACGTCCGGTGGCGGTTCTGTCTGCTCGGCGGGTCAATCAGGCACCGGTTCTGCTCACAGCGATCCAGATCTCTGGTTCTGCTCACAGTGGTCCGGGTCAGCTCTGCTTTGCTGGTCTAGCCTCACTGGATACAGCGGCCTCTGGTTCTGGATACTGCTCTGCTTTCCGGTCCGGATCAAGTGTATTCTGGATGTAACACTGCTTTCTGGGTACTGTAAATTTCTGGTCTCTGAAGATTGATGGATGTGAAGTCTGGAGTCTTCCGGCAGAGCGTCCCACAGAAAATGGAATTGAATGTCACTACCTGTCCCAGCAGTCTCTTTTTATGTGTTTTGGAAGTGGGTGTGTGCGTGGCATAACTGAGCCTGCCCCCCTCTACTTGTCATTGGCCTAATTCTCCCCTCTCCCATGATTGGGGGAAGGAAATGGACTGTCATCATGATGAGGTCTGTTTATGGGTCAGAGGATCCTCCCCTGGTCAATTTGCCCACAAATCTATATTTGATTCAAATACATATTTCCCAGGTACACAATTTGTTGAAATTACATGTACACATTATATATTCCTTATGGTCCATGCTTGTCCACCTCTGATCTTCCCGGTGGCTTGCATTCAAAAATGACAACATTTTGCGCTTTTTGACTGGTTTTGCAATATCGGACATTTACCCAAAATTACACCCATATGCGCAAGGAGTAGGGACATTAATTGATGAAGTGTCAGATTTTTAACATGCAGACATTTGGACTAAGACCCTATTTTCCACTAGCAACCCCACAGCATACACCACAGGGTCCTAACACCTCTTAAAACGTGCACAGAAAAATCACAAGATTAATGATATTACTTATATAATTCTGACAAGTCCGTACTATGAGTTATCCATCTTTTTTAAAATTATGCTCTGGCCCAGATGGGTGTGGTTTAGGTTCCAAAGCACATGGGGGAAGCTTCTGTCTGCCCCCGCCTCCACCTCGGGTGGCTCCCAGAGGCACTTCTCCTCCCACTTCTCCCAAGAGGAAGCCACTTTACGGCCCCCCCAATATAAAATTTGCCTGAGTCCAGGACAAGGCTTTGTGCAACCTCCTGCCAGTGCCCCTCCCCTAATCTAATCAGAGAGGTGTCAACCCCTTTTGGTGGGGAAGCAGGATGCAGCTAGGCCTGGGAAGAGTGGCTGAGCAGGTTTCTCCTGTCGGGGGTAGTTGTCAGGCAGAATTCAGCTAAATGTCATTTTAGTTCCCAGTTTAAATCAAACTTACATTTTTTACCTATACATTAAATAATTACTTCCTTCAAGTCATTTCAGAATATAGTTTTACATTGTATCCACCTCTTAACCAGTCTTTCCTTGGTCTGGTTTGGGTTCCTCTGTTCAGTTTTACACAAATTTCTGGTGGTTAGAAAACGCCGGCTTTCTGATAGTGGTGAGTTCCGGTATTGCAACCATTTTTGGGATTAAGAAAATGAATTCCCCACAGTTCTGAGTTGCTTTTGGGAATCAGCATTGCCATTCCCAATGGTTTCAGGCTACTGTGTGTGTAGCCCAATGGTGGTTTTAGGCAGTGCCCTCCTGTGCTCACAACATAGGCAAAAATGGGTGGCAGCCTATTCTTCATGTTTTCCATGTGCACTCTCTGGGGAGTTCTGGCCATCATGATGTTTTCCATGCCAGTACCGCACAGTTTTATGGTAGGGCTTGGATGCATGGGTAAAAACATCCCACAAAGGGCTACCGCCCAACTCGTGATAAGGCCCAATATGGAGAAACACATTATTGTTGTAGATGAGCTACTGACATCACACTATTTGCTTTCATGTGTTTCTTTCAAATGGTTTGTGCAAGATGCAGTCCATATATTAATTTTTAAATGTACAGTATGCCTTTGCATTCTTTCCTTTTGTATAGATTTCCCTACACACATCATACCTCCCGCCCCTCTTGCTCTTGCTCCCTGCAGCGCAAAAGGAGGAGGACTTTGCTTCTGAGATCTTTCTGGGCAGGTATGGATAAGTATTTCTTCCATCATCTCTTCTTTCTTTTAGGGAACAATGGAGTTTTCTTTTATGGGACTTCTCAACTCTCTTTATTTTATGAGGGGGGAATCCTTCCCCATACCTCGGGTCCTGGAAAGAATTCACCAGTTACTTAACCATAGAGAGGGGTAGAAAGGCTGGTTTAGTAACGCAAAGAGACACGCATTAAAATAAAAACAGACATCCTATTGTGAGAGTTTTATTCATCACATGTATTCACCATTTTTTATAATACTGACATTTCCATCAAGTCATTCTGCTGCACTCCAGTTGTGTTACTTACCAGTTAACTGTTCTTTTTATTCTTTTTTTTCTGTTCTCCTGGTTTCATTCTTCAAACCTTTCTTGGGGCCTGACTTTGGATGGCTCCTCAATCATTCTCAAAGCTAGTTGAGGGTGATAGCATTTCATTTGATTGATATGGACCCATTATTCCTCGATAAGATCTCCTTTTAGCATGCTGATCTTAAAGACGAGAGCAGAGATTTTTTCAACAGTCACAAAGTCGCCTTGCCACAAGGGTAAAACACATGTCTCCTTGGATTGGTTCCTCTGAAGGTTATAGAAATAAACTCTGTCACCTACCTCAAAATCCCTTTTTGCTGTTTTCAGGTCATAATATGTCCTCATGCCTTCAGAGGACTTCTCCATATTATGTTGGGTATATGAAAAAGCCTGTTGGTGTCTTCTGAGATTCTCTATGTATTAATGAGTAGTTGAGGGATTTATCAATGTCTGTTCTTCAGGTCAGTAAAACAGGTGTTGAGTTAATACCGTTCTTTGTCCTGTAGTTCATTCAAATGAAGACATCTTGGTTGAAGAAGAAGGTGTAGATCTGAGGGCCATTGGGATGAGCAGCAATCTGAAGTCCCAACTTGGGCCATAATCAACCTTTCAAGATACTCACAATTGTATTGTTGTATTTCTCCACACACCTACGTGAGGCTGGGCGGTAGGCGATGGGGAGCTTTCTTTTCACTCCTAAAATTTTCAACATATTCGTCATCACCTCACTGGTAAAATTACTACCTCTGTTAGACCCAGTCCTTTGAGGAAGACAGAAATGAGAAGCGATGTGTATGATCACTGTCAACATGTATTTATTATCTCTGGAAGAATGAGTTACTGGTCCAATGAAGTCCACTTGTATCTCAGACCCATGGTAACATCATTCCTCTTTTCTGTAGAGGAGCTCTGTGCATGAGAGAAGTGATTTTGAATCAAGAACACATAAGACAAACCTTTAAACATGTATTGAGATTTTGGCACATGTGAGGACAGTAAGTGACTTTTTGTAGTATCTAGAGCCTTTCAAAATTCGGTGTGACCGGCAGTAGCTGCGACATAGGCATGGTTTAACATCAAACTAGGGTATGAGCTAGACACCATCCACTGGTCATACCCAGATTGGAGGTTCCTCACCAACAGTCTGCCTCTTAAACATTTTCTGACCTTTCTACAGAGCATGGATTTCTTTTTTTACATGATAATCTGTTTCCATCAGAGAAAAACTGATTGAGTCTTATAAATAATGATAGCATCTCCCAATGATGGGATCCTCATTTTAAGCAGTGATCAAGTCTGAATCAGCGACTCCTCTGATAAGCTTTAAGTTCACTGCCAGTGCAAGTTTGTAATCTGGTCACTATTGTGACATGGACTTCTCCTAGAAGGTATACCATATCTATGAAGCCCCCCGTGGAACTCCTGTTTTGGGCAAGTGATCAGCCAAATCATGTCAATTTTTATTAGGACCTTCTATTTTAGAAATACCTTTTATCTTTTTCAAATGGATGATCATTTAGTTATACAACACCAGATCAACAATAGTGTCGATCTATCTACCATGTTTTAATGGTTTATTATTTGCTCAACGCATTCCTCTGGTTGGATTCCACAAACCCATTTCGCACATGATCAGAATCATTGATAATCACAAGTTCCTTGAGTTGGTGGTTTATGACAGTGAGGACAGCTTGATAAATTGACATCAGCTCTGCCATCTAACTACTTCTGGGACCGATTCTGTAACCAGCAGTGAGCTTGGGAAGACCATTTACCAACATGTTTCCAATGCCAGAAACTCATTTGTTCTCCCTGTTTTTAATAATATGTTTTTGCTTCATATACCTGGGAGGGGGCACAGGTTATGCCACAATTGTATCAGTGGTTATTAATCCATCTTCAGCACAATCATGTAAGTCTGACAATCCTTGATTTTGGCAAGACTTGACCTCCATAGGAAAGCCCTGCTTTGACAGAATCCAAGATGTAATTCTTGAGATAGAGACATTCCCAGCCTGTACTCTATCACTTTGTAAATATTGTAATGGTTGGTGTGGGGTCTCTATATGATGTGTTCCCCCTTTGCCAGGTGTGCTTTTTAATGTATCATTGGATGTTTCCTCTTCAGAGGATAATGTTTTGCTCATGTAGGAGATTACCTTGTTGGCATCATGTTTTTGGTATAACACCATCGTTAAGCATTTGTCTGAGAAAACATTCTTTAAGAAAAACTCCTTATTTTTCATGGGGTAATCAAAACAAGGAGCTTGTGCCACTATTCTCTTAAATTCTTCTCTTCAATTTCTCTACTGCCTACCTTAGATTGTGCTTTACCCAACTCCACATTTCCCCGTCCTTCAATAAGTGGACCAAAGTTTGAGTTATCTCTGCATAATACTCAATTAATTTTCAACTCTAATTAGTCAGTCCAAGAAGTTCTGGGGTTCTCCAAATTAAATAATACCTTGGCATTAATTTTCCTGGGATTGAGACCGTCAGAAGTGATTTCATATACCAGAAATGGCACATATCTGATTTCTGCATGTGTTCTTCCCCAGTTGCGCCTTTGATTAACAGGTCACCCACGCAGGCCAGGTTTCCCTTTCACCCAAATCAGACTTGGCCTTGTGAAAGAAAATGTTGAAAGAATTTCCTGAATTGATGTAACTGAAGGGATTAAGAGCCCAAGTATATTTTTGCCCCCACCCTCCAAGGTAAAGGCAAGCTTATATTGATCTTCTCTATTCATGGATACTGTCCAATAACTGCATGTCAGATCAATGGCGGAATACACCTTTGAGCCTTGAAACTGGCCCAGACATTGGACAATATAGGAAAGAGGCCACCTTGACATATTGACCTATTTATCCATCTCCCTCAAGTCGGCACACAGGGCCTCATTGTGAGTACAGCGGCGTGGCCAAAAACAGTGGTAATGCAGTGGTAACATAGTTGCCACTCCATTACTGACACATTACCGCACCGCCAAACTATGGGTTTGGCGGTAAGGTGCAGGAAAAACGTCCAGCAAAAGGCTGCAGATAATTTTGCTACCTTACTGCCAAAAAACTGGCATTTCGGCAGAATTACCGTCAGCAATTCCACCAGAATCCCCTATGGACATAAATGGGAACTTACACAATCATACCCACACTTGTAATCCAGTGATAATTCTGCCAGACCAAGGGGTGGTGCGAAATTAATCCATTTGGTGCTATCTCGGCAGATGTACTGCAGAGATACCACCAAACTCCTAAGGCTCAAAGTCTCCATTGTCCATTTGGTTTTAGGATCCCATCATTGGATTGTGAAAGGTATTTTGTGGATATGACACATTATCCCATATTTCTGATAAAATTCTTGAGTGATTCCATGAATGCGAGAGGCAACTGGTATTGTCTCAGAAACACAGGAGCATATGAGGGTATGTAGGTATTGTTGTTAAATGAATAGCTGAATACTTGCAATCATATGAGTCAACTGAAAAGACACTCAGGAAATCCAGGAATACATGTCTCATTTTTTATTGTTTTTCATCAGTCTCACAGGCATCGGCCAGACTGATCTGCTCATTTATCATCTGCCGGTGTACTCCAGTTGGTTGGAGAGATATCTTTTGATGGTGTTTACCTGAATGGGGTTCCATGGACACAGATAGTTATTATTACATCTAAATACTACTGCATCTTCTAAAATGTCATAGGTAACATGTTTTAATCTGTAAGGACATAAAGAATACATTAAGAAATGTCCCTGCTCTCCTGAGAGACTTTACCCATCACATGCCACAGATCCTACCTCACAACTAGAACATTCCGTTGGACTACATAGACAAAAATGTACTTTCTCTAAGTACACTTGCCTCTATGCATTGTCAAGGGCCTTGAAAGTACATTTTCATCTATGCAGTCCATAGGAATGTTCCTTGTGTGAGGTAAGATATGCGCCATGTGTCGGGTGGTGTCTCTCAGGGGAGCAGGTAACTATCCATATCCCACAGGTGCACCCTATTCGTGGTAGCTAAAAAAGCAACATTCAAAATCAACAACATTCAGAATCAAATGGGCATTCTGTTCAAGGATATATGTCATAAAGTATACACTTGTTAATTCAAATAAAAGCCTACTGTAAATACAGTGCATGTTATAGCATATGTGAGACTTTACAATAAGGAATACATTACTGTTTAAGTCTGCATGGCCAAATTGGTTTTCTAATGGGGCTTTACCAATGCTGATTTTCCAGGGAACCTGATAAAAGGGATTTTCTGTTTAGCCCTGCATACATTGTTCAATGGGGATAGGGATAGGGTGGACATGGATTAGTGTGGTCATCTAAAGAAAAAAAACGCTTATTTATCTTCCAGCAGGGAAACTGATTAAGCGCCCAGTAACAAAGGCCATCTGTTCAGAGCCTCTGAGTAAAACATTTAATGAGATGCCTCCCACTCACATGGACCTAGCTCAAGGGAAATGCTGTTCATCAAACATAACTTTCTTTGGCTATAGAAGCCATGAAAGCAATTTGTCATCAAATACATACCTACATACACAATAATAATAAATACAGCTGGGCATAATTTCTACCTTAGGGTGGGGTTGGGGTTAAGAAGAAGCATAAAACAACATTCCAAGACACGTATGACCTAGGCCAAATTAGTTCCCAGGAGATCTTTTCCCCAGGGGTATAAGATTTTCTCCAGATATTACATTTTTATTTGGGGCAGTTCCAGGGGGGACTTCAAAGCCCAGGTAGGGGTGTGTGCTGATTGTTATCCCACTATTGGGGACCCGAACATTGCTCCCAGAGCTTCCCAATACATCTCTTGTCAGTTGCTCGTCCCTGAAGACCAGTCTGACAGAGTCAGCAAGATTTTCGCATTCACTAGGCAATCTAAAGCAGCCCACCATGGCTTTCCTGGCCACAAAGGCACAATTTGCAACTGAGCCAGTGGGGGCATTTATTTGAAAGGGCATCCCTCTATTCACGCCTGCCGGGGGGAAGGTTAGGTACCCCGTGAAGGAAGACTGTTGTGTTTCTTGGTTCCCCGTGTGCATGGTAATTGTGCAAGCCCACCCTTAGTCGGTAACTGTGAGCACTGTGAGCACTATGGGTACTAATGTTTTTAAGGAACAATAAATTTAACAGTCTAGCAGAGTGAAATCTGCAGTCCCCTCAAGTGATCATATCGAAACTGAAGTCACATGCTAAGAGCTCTGTTTTCCAAACTCCATGGCTTCAAAGATCCAGGATACACTTATGGTTTCATATTGAGAACTAAGCATTACAATAAGCTTCTCCAGCTTGAGCCTATGAGAGGATTTGCAAACAAAAAAAGCCCCTGTAAGATGATCCCGGTCAGTCATTAACTGAAAGGCACATTAGGCAAACCTTTCAAGTGATTAAATTTGAACCTAACAAAATTCTGATTCCTTATACAGTCTTTTTCCCGTCTCAGAATTGTGGGGTGGGATCATATATATCAGGGAGTGTTGAATTAGGGGAGGCCCTTTCAGCAATATCTATAATTGGATCTACAAAGGATCCAGGAGGAGGAGAAGTGGATAAACACCAGAGGAAATAAGGAAGAGGTACAGAGGTGAAATTTGGAGGAGGAGAGGAGAATAATTAAGGAAGAGGTGGGAAATGCTGGAGAGAAGAGAGGTGAAACAGTTGTGAGGTTTAGACGATACTGAGTAGAGAGGTCAGGGAGGAGGTTGCTGGGGCTAGTGAGGGGAGGTGCAGGAACATCGGGAAACAAGGAAAGGAGGCCTCTGAGAGGGTTAGGCTCAGCACTGGAGAGTCAGTTGAGTGATTTAAGGTGAACTCTGAGTTCAGAAAGAATTACCCAGTTATGGGTGAAAGTATGGAAGCATGGCAAATTATCACGTTCGTGTAGGTGGAGAATAGGAGGGAAAAGTCAATAACAAATGGCGAGAGCATGTCCCCTTAGGAGTAAGCACTTGCTGGGCAAGGAGAGAGATGATGGGCTAGTGGACAACCATGACAGGCTTTGAAGGAATGGAGATGGTCAGTGCCCTAGACAAAAACTCTGCAGGAGTACTAAGCTGTTCGTCAAATATTGGAAGTGCTGGGTCCCTCATGCTAAAGACTGACAATGAAAGTGGTGGACTGCTGTTAGTTGGAGCCCACAGGAGGGAAAGGAACAGTTCTCTCCTTTTGTACTCAACCTATGAGAATTCCACAGAAAAAGATGCAGAGAACTATCGAAGGTTGGGTGGTCTGGTGGTCTGGTAAATGCTGTAAGCCTCTTAAGAAACTGAACATAGACATATTTTTGTATTTATCTTACAGGAGACATTGTATGATATTTTGGGTTTTATAATCCCTTCATATCTTTGTCCAAATGTCTTTAAAATCCTCCAATAAATGGACAGATCCATGTTTTGACTCTTTGTGCATACCACTCAGCTTTGTGACAGGCCTCATTACAAGGCTGCCGCTGGTATTCATTTTTTTCCGGGCCCAGAAAAGGGCAATTACTGGGTCATTACGACCTTGCCGGACGTGGTAATTGCCCTTTTACTGGGTGCCAGAACAAATTCTCCCCCATTCCCATTTGAGCCCCATTGGGTAGTAGTAGAAGGTAGTACTACAGTCCTGTTCTGCTCGTGGGTGCAGAACTCGTAGTATGGTGGTATGGCAGCAACAGTACCAGTAGCGCTACCGGCAGCCTTGTTGCCTTTCGCCATACTTGTAATGAGGCCCAGTAGCTTAAAGTGAGTGGATAAGAGACCACTGTAGTTGACTTACCAAGTGTAGAAACTAGATGTTTCTATATATGTAGCCACATATTAATCAGTTGCCTTCAAATTCTGGCCTACACAAAACATACAAAACACAAGCCACCTTGTAAACATGGTAATACTGTGTGTTCTTATCTGGTGCTTTATGGCATTGTTGTCTTGCTTCTAGGCAGTATAAAAACAAGTGCTAGTATTAGCCCATTAAATGATTGAATTCGAAAGGATGAAAGGCTATGTCAGCCCTGCAGGTTTATACAAACTTGCAAAAGGGCTACCTGACCCCATGGGAGACCCTAGCTATCTACCCGGGCTAATGACTATTGAAATAATGAGACACTACTTTTCCATTGTAGGTAGAGCAAATACAAAATAATGAACCAAGAGAACATTGACATTCCAACCCCAACAAAGATTGTGCTTCCCCAAAGAAACAAGCGAGGGTTCTGCGTCACCCTACTAGGTATTTTCAGTCTTCCCAAAACCTTTAATACAGATATTCTGGAACATCTAATATTAAGCAGTGTGGTGGACACATCTGTCAAAAATGGAGTGAGGGCACACCCGTGGAGGAAGATATTGCAAGTGTGACATTTTCAGTAAGTATGCAGTCACTCCCGATGTTCATTAAGATGATGCACACTTGGTCATGAAGAGCCATCCCGGCCTTGAACTGCAATGTGTCCCATATTTCCAAATGTCACATATGCTGCCATCACTGATACATTGTGGCAAGGGAGAGTCAAATGTGTTTTTATAACCAATATTTTACTACAAAGTTTTTTACAATTTTTTGCTGCAAAAGGTCAGCGGAAACCCCACACACCTCCTACTACTTGTCCTCTCCCCCAATCTACCCATCCTATAATGCCTCACTCGAGCCTAGCCTCTGCCCTTTGCAGCAAACAACTGTAAAAATTGTGCAGTTGTATAACGGTTGGTAAACATTGGTCAGTAAAAAGACTGAGTACCAAGAGAGGACTGCCAACATACAACTGGATAAGGAATGCAGGTAGGTCATGACACTGAACATTCTATTGTATGTGCGGAAGATGCCTGATATCCATATCACCAAGCTAGGGCAAAACATTATGTACAAAGTCTGGCACAATATGACTTCCAGCATATAGCAAAACACACACACACATACCACTGCACATGCCAAAAACAAACTCAGTACATCCAGCATGACCATTTAGCACCAGATGGCATCATTTAATCACTGCAATAACTGCATCAGTCACACTTCGAGGTTCTGTCAAACATCATGTGAAGATGCAAATACCCACCTCGAGGAGACAACATCCTCACTTCCTGAAACTCTCTTTCCACCCACTTGGGACTCAAAACCTCTCTAAAAATGTTTGTGAAAAATGAAGCCCACCTTTTCACTCAACACTTCACATCCCCACCTATGCACTTGCCTCCCACCCACCCCAATAAACTATTGGGTACTTTGTAAATCCATATACTGAGGTATTATAACGCTCAAGCGACTATGCACATCAAAGGACACAATTACATCTTGTCCTAGGCAAAGTGTTCTGCTGACCTACCAAGGCAAGCTCTATCCTGTAAAAAACCTCTTTGGTATGTTGAATTTGCATGTGTGGCAGCTGCTGTACTGAGGGTTAGCCAGTCTTAGGCTGCTGGTTCTAACATGTATGTTGTGGATTGCCTCTGATTTACAAGTCCACCACATGTAGATACTACCTGCTATTGGTTGCCACTACCTTTCACTATTTTGTGCAAGTGTTGTAGATGTGTCCTGTCTACCCACCCTACGTCACATCAATCCAATCCCTCTCGACCTCTCAGACTATTGGGCAATCCTCTTTGACATTAACACCTCCAGACCGGTTAAGCAAACCCATCGGAAACCCTGAAAACAAGCCTTCAGATCATTTAAGAACTTCTCAGTGGAGGCTCTCACAGAAGACCTTATCCAACATCCACTTCACATATGCTGATTTACCGTTGATGAACCAGGACTGCGACTCACTCCTTCAATAACTCAACACCACCCTCACAGCCAACATAAACCGCCATGCCCTAGTTAAACAATGGCCCCTCAAGCTTAAACCTTCCGCACCCTGGTACAATCAAGAACTCAACCTCTACAAACAAACCATCAGAAACAAGAGAAGACTAGGTGGGAAATCCTGCAGCGCATCTGACCTCACCCTGCTCAAGGAAGTCCATGCTACACACAGATGACTGATCTCTACTGCCAAGGTCAAATATTACAAATACACTGTACCCAAGGCCAACAATGAAAGCGGAGCCCCCTTCAAATCCATCAAGCACTGCATCAACCCTCTGCCCAACCCAACCGTACTGCTTGTGCTTACATATAGACAATTGACCATGTTAAAAGTATCTCCCATTCAATTTCTTTTCAGCCTCCAAACACAAGGAGTGAAATGAAAAACAAGTGCTTGTACTCACCAGTCTTGGAAGCTGTCACCAAAAATGTGGACTGTGAAACAAAAAGGAGTTGAGTCTTCTGAACCAAAGTAACCATGGCATCAACACTCCTAATAAATCAATAAAGACTGTGGGGTGCATTTACAGGCCCTAAAAGAAATCCTTCACCTAAAAACTGAATTTAAACATTGCCACAAAAAATGGCTGTGTTTTGCTCTCTGTTTGCACATGTGTGGCAAGCATGTGAACACTGCATCCCGTAAAATGGTTCTACATTTGCTCTTCTGTCACCTGAATACCAAAGTTGTGTACTGCATTCAAAATGGCCCTACAATTGTTGTTCCTTTCATCTGAACCATAACGTTGTGCACTGCATTTAAGACGGCTCTACATTTCCTGTTCTGTCATCTGAAGACCAAAGTGGTGCACTGCATTCAAGACGGCACTGCGTTTGTTTTTCTTCTCTCATCTAAAATACCACAAAGTTATGTGCAGCATTAAAAAACAGTCCTGCATGCTTTATTCCATCTGAATGCCAAAAGGTTAGACAATACATCCGAAAACAGCCTTGTCTTACTGTTCATTTCACATGAGTGAGGGACAACGATTTCACATTGCAACCCGACACAGCTTTTGTTTTCTCTTTCATGTGAACAGCAGCACTCTGAGATACTGAAAATTAATGAAAAACGGCTTGGCTTTTCTTTGGCGTCAAATCAAAAGAACCTTGTGCAGATGGTCTATATTTCCGTGTCCATGAACAGCAGTAATTGCAAACCCATTCAAAAGGTCAAACTAAAAGAAAATGCTATGACCTACAGAACTGCATTTCAAACATTAAATGAGAAATACGGCTGCACACCTGTGAAAGAATGTAAAGAAAACATGACGTTTAAAAGCCAAGGTGAAATTGTGGCTTTTGCTTGCACAGCAATATCAGTGAGGGTGGGGGGGTGGCTACACATGTACATTATGTTCTACCCCACAAGGCTTCAATCACTTTGAGACTTTGAATATCCAGTAAAAGCAGTTCTGGGCTCAATTGTAAGCCCTGCCTCCCTCTGGAAGTCACACTAGTAAGTGAACTATTCTGCAAAGACATATGAGGGGGCTGAGGGCATGATAATTACAGGTTCTGCCAGACTAAAAGGCAGTCCCAGCAGAAAGACAAAGAAAGCAAGTGTGGCCAGTGCTTGACCAAGATGTGCAAGTTCCTTTTGCACCCACTTCCCAAACATCAAAGGGCACAACAAAAGTCCTTTGTTGCAAGCTGAGCCAGGGGGAGACATTTGGCTGTGGGGGTTGAAGCACCACCTTCCCATATGTTTCAGATCCTCCAGATTTTTGCACCCACTTCCCAAACATCAGAGGGCACAACAAAAGTCCTTTGTTGCAAGCTGAGCCAGGGGGAGACATTTGGCTGTTGGGGTTGAAGCACCCCTTCCCATATGTTTCAGATCCTCCAAATTGACATTAATGAATGTATGCATTTAGGCATTTTTCCCCAGCACTCAGAATAAGAAATAATGGTGCTTTATGATATTTTTCCATGTGATTTCCAGGCAGATTTTCAGAGACTAAGTGCATGTTTCTAGGAGTTTGTGAATGGAAATGGCCAGTCAAGGCTTGTTTCTGGCTGATTCTAAAATGGGACAAATGTGCCATTTGGTGGGAAGATGGAGATGTAGATTATGTATATACTTAATTATTTGCAGAGTGATAACTATTATACATTTAATGAAAATTATCAAAAGGTGCCAATGGGCAGCACTACCACGCACAGACTCGGTGATCGGCTTGTCTAATTCCCCATGACTCCCTGAAACCACCTATTTCTTGTGGCAGTGGCTAGTATACATTTTAAGTTATTTATTTATTTATTTATTTATTTATAGGACGCTTTACACCAAGGCGCTAACTCAGTTTTGCTAAAAAGTGGACCTGAGGAACAAAGAACGGTCATAAATGTCAAATAGAGAGATGGTGATCCCTCTCCTTGAACCAATGATGCCAGGGGTGGGGAAAGGGATGGTAGGCTGTCCTATCCCAGGGTAGGATTAATAATAGGGTACTTCCCCCAGATTGTAAAATAAATGATGTCATTTTGGGCTATATAAGGGGGGCTGTACTTGACACAGGATCAGCGACCCACACAAGAATCCAGGGAGACAGAAGAAAGAAGACTGAGGCAGCTAATCCCATCCAAGAGAGTGCAGAGACCAGACTCTTGCCTAGCTGTCCAGAGTGTCCTCCGGTCCAGTCGGGATGTCCAGAATCCCATCCAGGAGAGTGTAGCGACCAGACCCCTTGCCTAGCGGTCCAGAGGGTCCTGAGATCCCAGTGACTTTCTGGAATCCTACACCAAGGCTTACTTGTAAGTAGCAAATAACTGCAGTCCCAAAATGCATAGCCCTCTCTTTTGTAACCTCAATCCCATTAAAAATCCCATAGAAAATCCTATTGAAAATCCCATTGAAAGTCCAAATTGCCAGTATAATTCATTCACTTTTCCATATAAGAATTTGTATTAGCCTGTGTATGTTAGTGTATTCTTTTGCGAAATCTTCCAGTTGTCTGTATAAGGCCTTAGTATCATTTTGAAATAAATCAATTAATTTCCCATTGAAAATTCACGTTCAATATTGTTGCCATTCGAAACCAACAATTTCGACGAGTGTTTTTACTAATTATAGTCATTAAAGTATAGCCTCAACAGAGCAAGTCTCCTTGTCAATGAAAACCAAATTTGTCTGTGTATTTTGTGCATTCCTACGAATTCCTAATTTGAATCTGTCCCATTTAAAAACATAAAACATAGTCCCATTAAGGACCTTTCTGTTAGAATCCTATCTGTTATGTGCCTCTGTTCTTGTCCTTAAAACCGATTTCCGATTTTGACAACTCGTCACTTTTCTTAGCTACCTGTCATCACAAATCCAGTGTAAAATGAATTTCCATTTGGCCGTGTGTGTTTTTCTTGTGCATTTACTTTCTTCCCCAAATTCAATTTTCCTACCTTGTTTTCACGTTGCCCTGGTGTGCTGAGTAGTACTCTTTAGGCTTCCTTATCTCCTCAAGCGTAGCATCACAAATTCCCTTTGTAGCTGCCCCACCGCGGTTGTGAGCGGCTGTGCGAGTAATCAAGCAAATCAGATTCTGCCATTTTGCTAAAAAATCGGGGTTTCATTATATTTTCTGAATTGCCATCTTGGGGTAGTGGGTTGTATTCTAAATCCGATTATTCTCTCTCTATCCTTACTCTTTGCCACTGCATTCCATCCAAAGGGAATTAAGTTTGCTGATATTTGGGGTTGAGTGTTGCAGGGGGAGTGCTTAAGTTTGGGTGCCATCATATGTTTTAAAACAGTTTTTCCTATTTTGTCATTAAAGATCCATGTGATTTGTGTTGGGATTTTGAACCAATTGTTCTGTAGGCAGCATTGCATTTGTGATGCCATCACTTGGTGGCTGTTGTAAAATTGAATATTGAAAATGTTTCCTTTTCCATTAAATAATACATTAATAAATATCTAATTGATACACACCAGCCTGGTTCCTAGTCCATTGTGACATGTGGTGTTTGTTAAAGGTGGGTGTGAGATGGGTTGGGGGCCCACTCAAATAAAGAACCTGTGGTTTATTAAAGATTAAAAGCATTTTTATTGTGCGCCACATTCATTGTCAGGGGAAGGAGTCCCTGGTGGGAGTGTGCTGAGTTATACAACCGTGACGAGACAGAGCCCATTACTCCATCTCACAGCACATTACACTTCCCATCTCGCAAAACCACAACTAACTGGACAACTTTCAAGAAACTCACTATGGAAGACCACTGCCATTCTATAATCCCTCAAGTGCACATTGTATGTGAATGGCATCCTCCCTACCTCTGTACTCAAAACACTTCTGACTGAAGCACTCCCCCCATAGCTGACAATCAACAGTTCCGTACCTCAAGGCACCTTCCTCTCATCCCTCAAAACCGGACAAATCCTCCTGTTGCTCAAGAAACCAATACCAAACCATGACAACCTCAGCAACTACTGAGCAACTGCTGCTCCATCAGCCATCTTCCTAGGTAAAAACCTTGATAAAGCAGTAGCCACACAGCTCATCCAACACATCAAAGCCAACAACCTCCTTCAGTCCTACCAATCTGGCTTCAGACCCAGATGCAACACTGAAATGTCTATCATCAAGATGATCAACAATCCCCTTAAAATCGTTGATGATGGCTATCCTTGCCACCTGGTTCTCCTTGACCTCTTAGCAGCATTTGACGCAGTAGACTGCCAGCCACTCACCAAATATTCTATATCACTGCATGGGGATCATTGAGATCGTCCTCAGCTGGTTCAAATTGTACATTTCTTATTGACACCAATTTGTACAAATGGATTCCTCTAGATCACCAACTCTACAAATATCCTATGGAGTCCCGCAAGGGTCCATCCTCTCCCCTGTGATATTCAATCTTTACACTGAACCTCTTGGAAACCTCCTCACTCCACACAGCATCCACATCCACCAATACTCTGATGACACACAGCTCTACATCAAAATATTGTCCATTGAAGACATCCACAGGCTGAAGGCTTGCCACTCATTGACCAGGTTGTGGATGTCCAGTGCTTATCTGAAGCTCAACCCCTCTAAGACTGAATTCCTACTGCTGACCAACAACAATGAACACCCAGACATCTAGACCTGCCTATCTGCTTTGCACCTCGAGAGCTTCACACCACAGCTGTACACCTGGGCCATGTAGCTTGGGCCTGACATCAACAGGCACCTTCCTTCAAGCAGCACATAGCAATGAAGACACAAACGGCTTGGTACCAACTTTCTTTCATGCGGAAAATCAAGCCCTTCATACAAGAAAAGGACTTCAGATCTGCTGTTCAAGCCTTGGTCCTCATCCACCTGGCTGGTGGCACTGCCCATTTGGAAGGCCTTCCGGCAACTACCTTTGCTCCCCTGAGATATGTCCTGCATTATGCTGCAACGGCTCAGCAAAGGATTCTGCAAATTCAACCACATTACCCGAACCCTCATTGTACTGCACTGGCTCCCACTTCAAGCCTGTGTCATCTTCAAAACCTGCTGCATTATCTACAAAGCTGTCCCCCTGAAGTCCTCAAGCTACCTCACTGAAAAGCTGAGCAGTTATGGAGGCCTATTATTCACCAGAACTAAGGATATGTGCAGACTTTTGCACCGCTGTTCCAGGAAGAAAAACCCCAAAAGACAGGCCGTCTCTTTCTACGCCCAGCAAGGAGTTCAAGACCCTTTTCTTCAAGGAATGACTCCTCCCGGACACCTATGTCCATACATTATCCACTCCCATGTACATGAGGCACAGTGATCTTTTCCCACCTTTTTCCTCCCCTGGTTACTGTGAATCCACTGCTGACAATTTCCCTCCCTCCGCTTTTGTTAGATCCCCACTCCCTTGTTTCTCTGCTCCCTAAACTTGTTCTTGCTCCAATGATTGTAAAGTGCTCAGTTGCTTCCCGAAGCTAGGCCCATGCTCAAAATAATAATAATAATAAAAATAATAAAAAATACTATTAGGCGTGAATATTATGGATCTATGTGATCACTGCGGTGAACGTAACTGCATCAACGAAAATGTCGACTCTAATTACGATCAGATAGATCACTTTCGCCCACATGCCCCGGGCGGCACCCCCTACTTACCTTTATGGCGGCGCACTTCTGTGTGCATCGCCGAGTGCCATGTATCCCTGCGGCATCAGTTCCTCCCACTCACGTGGGTCGATACTGATGATGCAGGGTCCTTTTTTTTCAAAAAAACAATGTTTATCTCCTTATCCCCGCTTACCATGATGGTAAGTGAGCGACACCCCCGCAACCCCCCCGACTCCTGTTACTGCGTTCAAGAGGAGCAGGGGACACCCTGCTACCCCTGCTCTGCTTGGGCTCAGTATTGGGGGGCAGAATTTTGTTTAATATGAAAATATTCAGTAACATGATAGTCGCAGTAATGGAGGCGACATTTTTGGACAATTCCAATAGTACTGCTTTTGCTTGTGTATAGAACATTTACCATGTTAAACGTATTTCCCATTCAATGTCTATATTTCTGTTTGGCCCTCAAATACAAATGTTCAAATGAAAACAAGTGCTAGTACTCACATATCTGTGCATGCTCCTTCTAGGGGATCAGCAGCAAAATGGAACAGAGGTATCACACACGCAAAGGGGTTGTCTCTGCATGTTTTACCACCACTTGGCCATGTAACAGCCCTGATGAAAGTACTTAATAGGTTTGTCAAGCTCCTTTCTGCCCTTCAGTGTTCTTGCGTGCAGCTGCCTTTGTCTCACATAATTCTTGCAGATTCACTCTTTCTCTCCTAACCTATCAGCATCACCTTCTCTCCGACAATCTAACTTTCTCCTTCCAACTAACAACATAACTTGATGTCAGTGATAGGTTTGTTTAGTCACCTTAAAATAAAGACTGCAGGCCTCATTACGAGAATGGAGGTAATGAAAATAGGAAGGAAGAATGGTGTTATCGGCATCGTTAACGGGTCCGGGCCATTACGACCCGACAACCCGCCAATACCGCCACCGCCCATACCGTGCCCCTTAATACTGGCTTGCGCGCGTACATGCGCCCCTACATGCGCCCCTACGCGGAGTAAATACTGGGATGCCGGTAATAGCAGGACATCACAACTCATGCGGGCATGCAATTACCGGCATCACAAAGGCGGTAATTAGGGCCTGTATGATGGCGGCCATACAGGCATCGCGGACCACCCGTAAACAGCAACCTGCAGGCAAGGCAATTGCCACAGGTGCACACAATCACCACAGGTTGAGTCAATGAAGCCTGTCCCAGTATAAAAGGAGTACACCCACACACCACACCCCTTCCTACACCAATAATGATACCACTAGCTGTTGCAATCATGGGGCTGGAGGACATGCCTATACTGCTACAACTACAGCAACAACACCAACTACAACATCAACTACAGCTACAGCAACAGGCAGCACAGAGGAGATGCAGGAGGAGAAGGAGGGTGAGACAGGCCCAGCAATTACCACCAGTGCAGCCAGTAGTACCTCGTAGGCAGCTACCAATTCCTCGCATCAGATCCAGTCCATTCAATCTAACCCCTGAGCAGATCCACACCCTGTAACGGTTGGACCAGGACACCGTCACCACCATTGTGGGCATGATACATGACGACATCGTCAGCCTCATTGAAATACGCACTACCATCCCCCGCTACTAAAGGTGGTGTCTGTGCTCCACTTCCTGGCCACAGGTACCTACCAGAACACAGTGGGTCAGCTGCATGGCATATCACAACCACTCTTTTCACGCATGCTGACCCAAGTGCTGGATGCCCTCCTGAAGCAATCTAGCACCCACATATCCCTACCACGGACTGACCAGGAGATTGCAGACACCAAAGTAGGCTTCCATCCACTGGCAGACATGCCCAATTGCGTTGGTGCCCTCGACTGCACCCATGTCGAATTGGTAGTCCCCCATGCCCTAGAGGCGGTGTACCGCAATCGCAAGCAATACCATGACATCAATGTGCAGATGGTATGTGACTCCAGCAAGATCATCACACATTGTTCCGCCCGATATCCCGGATCGACACCTGATGCCCTGGTGCTACATAACTCCAAGCTACCCTGTCACATGGAGCGACTTGCTGGACGACGTGCCTGGCTACTTGGTGAGCTGTCTGACGGGCCCATGGCAGTGCATTGGGGTTGTGAGGTGGGGGGATGCATACTCCACCAGGGTGGGAATGGGCGGTGAGTGGAGAATGTACACAGAGCTAAACACTCCTGACCTTAACCTCCCAACCTGAACATGACAAATCACTGCCACACATTGGACCAATGCCGTATATCATTGACAATATGTAAGACGCACCACCTGGCCACCATGGGTATGTCAAGCAATGCATGACCAAACATGATTGCAACTGTGCCAATGTGGCTAGTGTGATCCTGCACAGAGTAGTATACACAGTAATCATGGGAGGCAAGACATTGTCCTGCATCCACAGTACATCCGCATCAGCATGCAAGTAATTACCCTGCATCATCCGTTCAACGGCATCCAGACTAGCACACCATATTGCAGTATACAATGTATCTAAATAATATTTGTGCATACGTACAGGGACATGTACATGTCAACACCAAATTGCTGCGGCCATGGCTGTGAATCCTGAAGTTCGCAGCTCAGAGTGACTCACACAGACCTCTTTGTATTCGCATGCAGGTGATGGAGGATATCCCTTGAAGCCGTGGCTACTTACCCCTGTGCGGAACCCGCGGAACAGCCATGAAGAGGAGTACAATCAGGTTCATACCCGTACCCGTGTCGTGATTGAGCAGACCTCTGGCCTGTTGAAGGCACGGTTCCGCTGCCTAAGCAGGTCTGGTGGAGCACTCCTTTATAGGACTGGGAAGGTGGCAAAGATCACCATGGCCTGTGTCATGCTGCACAACATGTGCGTCCGGAGAAATGTACCACTGCCACTTGACATTGACATGCATGCACCAGGTGTAGATGATGAGGAAGAAGACGAAGGAGAAGCAGCACCCCTGCCAGTACGTGATGCACAAGATGGCCGTGCTGTATACCAATCACTGATTGATGAATACTTCTGAACCACAGGGACGTTGATGGATATGTGTCAGTACTACACTGAGCACTGGATCCATGTGGACATGCACACAGGGTATGTGGGGAGTTGGGCACTGTGCACTGTCATGAATAAAATGGATACACATGAAATTAACAATGTCCAATCATGAAATGATTTTTTTACACATAGGGCTCAATGGGAATGGGGATGGAGCTAATAACGGTACCGCAATTTGCGGTACCGTTATCATCTCTGTAGTCCCTTAACGGGTCCCATACATAACGCCTGGTAAACCCAGGCGTTAAAGAAGGGACCCTCTAAGGGACCTCGGAATAGGGTGGTATGGGATTACCGGCACCGGTGACCTTACCGGTGCCGGTAATCCCTTAACACCTACCTCATAATGAGGCCCTATATGTGGGAACATAGTGCCTCATTACACGGTAGGCGGTAAGGGTTTACCGGTACCGGTAAGGGCACCAGTACCGGTAAACCCTTACTGCCTTACTACGAGGTCCCTTTGCGGGACCCGACCTTAAAGGCTGGTGTAGACCAGCCGTTAAAGTTGGGACCTGCAAAGGGATCTTGGTGCTAATTACGGTACCGCAATTTGCAGTACCGTAATTAGCTCCTTCCCCATTCCCATTGAGCCCTATGGGGCAAAAATGGGAATGGGGAAGGGCCATGGAGAAAGGGGGAATTACCGCCCCGCCAACCTTGGAATGGGGTGGTAATTCCCCTTTTCTCCATGGTGGTACCGGTATGGTACCAGCGGCAACCATGGTGCTAATAGCACCATGGTTTACTGCATAACGTGTAATGAGGCCCATAGATGGCCAAGGCATAGGGCACATTATGAGGTTGGTGGTAACCCGCCAGTGCTACCAGCAGAATGCTGCCAACCCCATAACACCCTTAGCGCCACCTTATATCCCGGGCCAACAGCAAATCACAAGCGGCAGTGGTAAGTGTTAATCCCCATTTCCATGGAGTCCAATAGGACTCCATGGAAATGGGGATACAGAAGCACCGGCACCGTTGCCAACAGTGCAGCTACTTCTGTGAGAGACATGCAAGTAAGGGCCTGAAAAGCCAGCAGGCCCATGCCCCTACTGGCATTCTTGTAGTATGGCGGTCTATAAAGTGTGCCTATACGTTGCTACCGGCAGCCTTATTTTCGGACCACCATACCTGGAATGAGGCTGATAGCCTTGGAAATCTTCTATTCCTGTCTCCTATTTAATTATTGGTTCTTCCGGATTGGGCAAAATTGGGGAGAGAGGCTGCTCATTTCTCATTGCTTTAAGAATGCAGTGCTACCTCACCTTCCTTTGGTTGTCCTGCCAAGTCTTGCAAAATTCCCTTATTCTGTGGTAGCGTGTTTTTCTAGTTAATTTTGCTATGCCAACAAAATTACCCTATGTGCTTACTCTTTTCATGACCACAGTACCTTGTTTCAATGAGTTCCTCACATCCCAGAGGTCACCCGTGTCACTGGAGCTCTCGTGGGAACTTGACTTTTTTTTCCTTGTGTCCCATTAGGACATGATTTGCACCTAGAGGTCCTTTCCTCTATCGCAGTGTATTCACTGAAGAGCGCTGCATGTAGCTTCGATCTGTGACGGGTACTAGGATCATTTTTTGGGGCTCTGTGCTGCAAAATCTCAACGCCTGGTGCTCAGTGCACAGCCACGGTTCACCAACAAGCAGGCACCAGGAGTACAGCCTAAACAATCCCTCAGCTGCACAGCACTGCCATAAAGTGCAGACCAACCACCATCCGGTAGCTTTCCGTCTACCAAGAGCCATGAAGAAATCCAACTCGGAGATGCATCTACCAGTGTGGGACCATCAACCAGCTCATTGCCATTGATACAAAGGGTCTGATCACGACTTTGGCGGTAACGCCGGCGGTATTAGCCCTACCGCCGAACTCCCCTAATAGCGCCGGATCACGAGTTTGGCTGTAATGTAATTCCCCATTCCCCATTGAGCCCATTCGGGAATGCCCCATTCCCCATTGGGCTCAATGAAGAAAATTCATTCTCTTACCACCGGCGGATTTCCCGCCGGCGGTAATAGCGCGAATTTTCGGCAGATTTCCCCCCAGCCAAGAGCCAACTCCCGATTTGGCGGACCCTTAAATCCGGCGGTAATAGCGTGACCGCCGGATTTAAGGGTTACCGCCAAAGTCGTGATGAGGCCCAAAGTCCGGTGTCAGATAAGCTTTATCTGAGCTTGATTGTTTGGTGTAAAGTGAGTCCAACATTACGAGGTCCCCACCAGAGACATAGGCGCACTCCAGCCTGCAACTGCAACCCTTAACATTCCATCAGCCTATTCCTACATTGCTCCCTCTCATTTCGTTCTGGGATGAAAGTAATCTCTCAGCTATCTAAAAGCATAGAAATAAGGGCACAAACCAGTCACTAACAATAGGTAAACACACTACTCATAAGTAAATACATATAACACAATGTCATACCTAGGTGAATAGACTGACATTCATTTAGTTTATCTACCTTCCTTATGGTAGAGTTTATGTGCTGGCCTCCCAGGGACACCCATTGTGATAAAATTAAAATGGCTGCCTGTGATGAATTACCATCTGGCAAGGGTGTGAAAATCCAGTTTATTTTATTTATATTAAATAATACAATGTTGCAGGTAATTCCATCTCTGAAAGGTTAATCTGGTGATCAGATTTCCCTTTCATAACATTACATTCCAAAAACATAGCGTACACGTTTGCAATGCTGCCTCAGTAACCCGATGACATCACCTGCCCTACAGTGGCACAGAACAGGTAGACATCATAGGTGCCTTCTTGACAGCTGCAATGACAGCCAAATCTATGCAGTGCAGGGGCTGCATTTACGATACGCACCGCTGATCCGAAAATGCATTGCTCTGAACGTGCTGTCCTTGTGGCATGGTAAAATGTAAATAGAACTCATACCTAAATTACAGTATGGTGGACAGCATCTCTCATAATTATCCCAGCCACATTAAATGAATATCACACATGTGTCAGCGGTGGGCATAGTTCAGCTGTGCAAGGGTTATGTATTCACTCCAGACAAGACTCCCCCCTACCGACTGGCAGGCAGGGGGTGTTGTTAGGTCTGCAAAAGATCAGGGGCTATGCTAATTCTGGGAATGTGAGGACTTTGGGCTATCTAGCCTTTTGGTTGTAGCCCCTGATCTTCTCTCCGAGGATACAACCAAAAGACCTGAGGCTATAGCACCCCCCATTAATGCCTCTGCTGGCAGGTCTGTAGCCTTGCAGGGATTGACTCTCTTTGATTCTTTGCAAGGGCAGTGTGACTAATCTGAACAATTTGTCCCTTCTTCCCAGAGGGGAGCCACCCCCTTTGAGGGTGGGGAGGTGAGCCCACTAAGCAAGACCCTCCCTCTGGATCTGGACAAGTGGGACCTCACTGGGAGTTACTCCCCTCTTGGGGACAAGGACTCTGATTCCACAATGGAGCTCCCTGCCCAAACCACGTTATCCACATATATGGATATTTGAAAGACTTTGCCTTCTCTCACAGAGACTATATTAAACAAAGGTCCTTCTTTGTTTCTGTTGGCTTCTGGTAATGCTGAACACTGGCTCAATACCATGGTTAAGGAAGATGGACACAATTTATGTTGAGACAATTAAGTGAATAAAGAGAGAGTGAATTGTGAATGGGGGAGAGGAAACTCCCACACAGGGAGGAGAGCAACCGCTACAAAGAGGGGAGCATTTGTTAGCAACACAGTCCTGGAGGGGCAGAGCCATGTCAAGCCACCAAGCCAGTGGTAGCATGTGTGGAGAGAGGCCCAATAGCTGGAGGCTGGAAGGTGGCTCCCTTCACAGAACAAGAGGCTCCGATCAGGGAACGAGACTCGAGAGGGAGACAATCTTCTCTGGGGAGTAGGGTGGGTGGCTGGAAGAGTCACCAACAGTATATGAATTTAAACACATTTACCCAGACTGCAGCCCAACAAAAGCAGAGTGAAAATGTTATGAACCACACATATCATGGCTGGAAGAACTGTCAACAGTATTAGAATTTAAACACATTTACTGGCCACACAGCCCCACGAAAGCAGAGGGGAAAAGTTACGAACTTTGCATGTCATAGCTGGAAGAGCCGTCAAGAGTATGAGCATTTAAGAGAGTTTACGGGGTTCACGGCCCCTCAACACCAAAGTTGACAAGTTACGAACCTTGCATGTCACAGCTGGAAGATCCCCAAAAGAGTGTGGAACTTTATCGGGCACACAGACACTGGAAAACATATTGAAAGAGATTGAACATTGTATGCCAAGGCTGAAATAGCCGACCAGGCTATTGAATATTGCAATTGTAAAATAAAGATACCCACGAAAGAACCACATTAGTGGGGGGAATCCCAATACCCGAAAGTGGGAAATTGAGCTTGTCTTGCCAAGTCAATTGGAAGGGAGGTGTAAAATTAAAAATAAAGCTTGAGAAGAATATCAGTAATCCTGACGGGATATCTACATTCAAATATAAAGCCTGATAAAAATATCAGAAGAACAGTTTTTCTTTATCAAGGCGGAATATGAACCCCATTAAAAAGATTATTATAATTTCTACCAAGAGACTCTGGGCTCGATCACGAGTTGGGCGGTAATCCGGCGGATTTCCCATAGAGCGATATTAGCGGTATTAGCGCTAATGCCAAGCACCCCAACAGAAAGGCCGCCAGATCACAAGTAGGCGTGCACGCGCACAGGGACATGGCGTTAACGCAAATAGCGCTCGATGTAGAAATTGGCCAAGAACCCGTAAATCCAGAGCACCGTGCGCTACCGCTGTGCCAATAGCGTGTGCTGAAAGCGCACGCTAATATTGCGCAGGAAGCGCGTCACTGCCGGGATGGGAAATAAAGCGGCGGCCATCTTGGAAATCACAATCTGTCGAATATCACACCCCCTGCAAGCCATCAACCCCCGAGAAGAGTGAAAAATGTCACAGGAGTGCACTAGGGGCAAGTCAGCCCAGGACAGGTTCAGGAAACCCACATTCAGTGACCAGGAGCTGGCTGTACTTGTGGAGGAGGCAGTGACCCACCATGAAGAGCTACATGGTGCACAGCAGCGCAAGACAAGCGGGCAGCGCCGGGCGCAGATCTGGCAGGAAATCAGCCAGAGAGTGTCTGCAGTGGGGCGTGTGCCCCGGGATGGGGAGGACTGTCGCAAGCGCCTCAATGACTTGCATGTCAGAGTACGTGGCATACTATCCCAGCACAGGAGTGCAAGCATGGGCACTGGAGGAGGGCCACCACCTCCACCACCTGAACTCATGTCCTGGGAGGAGAAGATGACAGCACTCATCGACATGGGCACCATAGAGGGAGTCGGTGGTGCGGAGGCTGGCACCCGCTGCAGGTGAGCCCCCCCCAAAAAATGCATGATCCTGTGAGGACCACACATGCAGACCCTGAGTGAATGAATGTGCATGCAATGTGTGTGAGGCACTGCAGACACCCATAACTGCCCCTTGTACCACCGTACTGTAACACCCCCTAGACTCCCCTGTACGTGCAATGCATCAATACAAGGGCCAGAGGACAGACATCCATGGCCATGGCACAGCTACGTGGAGTGTGAGTTTGCATGAATAAACCCCCAGCACCATGTGCACGGTGCATCCCCATCACGCATGTGATTATGACACACAAACATGTCCGTGCAGTATCCCTCCACACCGACACATTCCACCAATTACAACATGAGGAGTGACACAATGAATATGCAATGCATGATTGCCACTGTCTCCAATCCAACTTGATGGCATGAAATGCATGATACTTATATAGGCCGCCCTGAACTCAATCCACACCCTATGTACCCCACAGGCACACTGCGATCACCACAGTACGACGATGACAGTGAGGAGGCCACTACATCACAGCACCCGAGGCAGCGCTCCTCAACCAGCACCACCACCCTGCAAAGGGGCAGCCAGGAAGCAAACCAACGTGGACCCATCCCACATTACCACACCACAGCCCCACCAGATGGCTGCAGCACCCAAATGGTCACAGGGGGTCAGTGCCTACCTCACCCCAACCCATCATGCAGACACTTGAGGGAGTCACCTGTGGGTCAGAGCCCGATGAGGGATAGACACCTACAGCTGCACCTCAGCCAGGACTGTTGTGCTCACCCAGACGCAGTGACACCGAAGGAATGGCCACACCTCAGGAGAGCCCAGTGCCAGTCACACAGGTAGCACACACCCCACATGTGCATGTGCATCGTGTCCGCACACCAGAGCCTGACATTGACAAACCATCATATGCCACCCCAGATGATAGGCACTCGACCACAGCAGCCCCATCCAAGCTGCCAACATGTTCCAATGCAGCCCCCCCCCCAGGCAGTGCACAGCTGCCAGCCTGGTCCCCGTCGCACCTGGGGTACCTTTCGTCACGGGAGCTGCTGTGATGGCATGTCTGGACATAATTGAGGCCAAACAGGCAAAAGTAGAATCCATGGCCAAAGTGCACCGCCGGCACATCAAGGTCATCAGCTGAGCCATACGGCATGCCAGCAAGTACATGGCCCGAGACAATGCGCTCGCGGGAAAGTGGTGGAGGGATGCACTACAGCCCTGACAGGTTTCTGCCAAAGGGTACAGGAGTTGTGCAAGGCAGTATCTGCACATGCAGAGCAGACAAGGGAATCCAACAATCTTCTCCGCCAGCAGCTGCAGTACACCGGGTCAGTCCCATCGACCTCCACTCCACCAACGGAGGGATCGCTGGAGCCTTCACCTAGGCACCGTTCATTGCGCCACCTGAGATCCCGCACACCAGAGGGGCCAGGACTTGGAAAATACCCGCGACCATCATAGATGGACATGGCACTGTTGTGGGTGCCCTGAGAACATGCACCTACCTGCACTGTTTTGGGGAGTGCACTGGGGGAAGGGGGGATTGTGTGCTGGGTGTTAGCTTGGGGGAGGGGGGTTGCATGCTGGGTGTTAACTGGAGGGAGGGGGGATTGTGTGCTGGGTGTTTACAGGGGAGGGGGGATTGTGTGCTGGGTTTTAACTGGGGGAGTGGGATTGTGAGCTGGGTGTTCACTGGGGGAGGGGAGATTGTTAAACATATAATAAATCACGTTCATAATTCATACAAAGCATGGACAGTCATGATTGTGATATGTGTCAAATGTAGCCATTACCCGTATAAAAAATAATTCTCAATCAAGCCCTGTCTGGCCAACCTCCCCTCCCTCAACCCATTCCTGTGTACACGTGCAACAGCTTCTGGCACATCATCATCTTCACTCCCATCCCCAGGTGGCTGCATATCAGCATCGGGGGGCAGTGGCACATTCCTGCGACAGCAAGTACGATTTTGTCAACCTTTTCAGGTAATACATCAATGCCCCTCCCGTACGGTCTAGGCACCGGAAGCGTGCCTTCAGCAGTCCAAATGCCCTCTCCACGCAGATGCGTGTACGTACATGGGCAATGTTGTATGCCCACTCAGCTAGAGTGTATGGATGACGCATAGGCGTCATGAGCCATGTGTACTGGGGATATCCAGAATCACCTGCAGGGGAGAGAATGCAGTTATGAGGACAAGGTTGGTTCAGTGGGTGCACAAGGCTCAGTCATCAGTGACATTGGCAGCAGAATCAAGTTTGTGTTGAAGAGGTAATGCTATCTCATTGCAATGTTGGCATTCACCCTTCGCCTTCTGGGACATGCATGGTCTAAGGTTGCCATGCAGCTGTGTATCTATGTATATGTGAGTGCTTATGTGCATCACACTCATGTATTATCAAATGGTCACTTACATTGTGGTGTGTGCTGTGCTAGGGGCAGCATTGATTCAATGGACTGCTTACTACTAGCACCACCCCTGTTTCTAAATGTAACAGTACTCTGTCCATTGTCACTGGAGGAGGGGGCCCTTCAATCTGCTTGTGCATGCAACATATTGTTAGCCCATGTGTCATTGGCATTCCCTTTGGCTGCTGTTGTGTTTGCTGATTGGCACAATTATGTACAGTTCTCCAGGCATGTGATTGGCCAATCAGGGGTCAGTGTTTCAGGGATGTACATTGTTGTGAATCAAACTACTTGTGTGTAGTGCTTTTGTGGATGTGCCTACTTTCGCGCACCATTGGCATGACTGTCGGGTGGCCAGGGTGGGATGTCTCTGCTGTGTCAGGGTGAGAAGCAATACTGCGACACACACAGGAGGCTTTGTGGTAGTTGGGCTTCCATATGTGACTGTGCTGCCACATGTCTTTGCCATTCATACTGGGTGTGTTCTGCTGTGTTGAACTTGTCCAAGGGTTCTTGTGCGAGGTACATGCATTGGAATGTTGCAGTGCTGGTGCTGCCTATATCTCCGGCTGGCATGCAGGGATTTCACTGTGTATGTCCAGCCCATCAGATGTCATTTAACATGCATTTCGCATTACATTTGTACTCACCCAGCCTGCATGTGTTTTGGCCTTGGTGCCTTTCCATGTACGCTGGCAGGGTACTGTTGTGCAGGACCATGGAGTCGTCGGTGGATCCTGGATAGCGGGCGCAGCAGTGGCTGAAGGTGAGGTCAGGGCTACATGTCATCTGCACATTCATGGAATGGTAATTTTTACGGTTTCTGTAGGCTGCCTCATGTGCCTGGGGTGGTACTAGTGCTACATGTGTGCTGTCCAGGGCTGCTATGACATTCGAGTCTTGGGCAATGGCATGAAATTGACCCTTCAGCCGGTTCAACTGTGCCTGTGTAGCTGGCAATGCAATGTGCTCATTCACATGGAGCAGCAGTGCATCCAGCACCTGTCCCAGCATGGCACTGAAGGTGGACTGGGCCATGCCATGCATCATGGCAACGGTGTGTTGTTAGCTGCCAGTCCCAAGGTATTGTAGCACGGACACAAGCTTCGCGAGCGGCGGCACTGCACTGCTGATAGCTATACGGCTGCCAATGTCAGTCTGGATTGTGTCCAGCAACTGGGTGATGGTTGCCCTGTCCAGCCTATACTCAGTCACCAACTGCCCATCAGTCAGGGCCCAGGGTGTTAGCCTGACCCTGGGGATGGCTGGCCACCTTGCTGGTGCTGCTCTCCTCCTCCTTCTCCTCATCGCCACCACCCCCTGCGCTCCCAGGGCCCTGGCCTGGTTGACAGGCCTCTGTAGCTCCAGGCGCAGCAGATAGATGTCCACATCAAGGCTCCCGGCTTCAAATGGCAGCATGGTGTTTGTAAGTGCGTGTTGGGTATGGGTGGGTCTTTTGTAGGCCTCTGATTTGCATTGGTTTCACCTGGCCCTTATTGCTGTCTTCTCCCTGCTCCTGCTGGTGTAATGGTGTTGGGGAGGGTGTTTTGTGCATGGGCGGACCTTTGTAGGCCTCTGATTTGCATTGGTTTCACCTGGGCCCTTATTGCTGTCTCCTCCCTGCTCCTGCTGGTGTAATGGTGTTGGGGAGGGTGTGTTGTGCATGGGTGGGTCCTTTGTAGGCCTCTGATTTGCATTGGTTTCACCTGTGCCCTGATTGCTGTCTCCTCCCTGCTCTTGCTGGTTTAATGGTGTTGGGGCGGGTGTGTTGTGCATGGGTGGGTCCTTTGTAGGCCTCTGATTTGCAATGGTTTCACCTGGGCACTTTTTGCTGTGTCCTGTGTTCTTTTACCTCCAGCATTTGGCTAGGGGTATTTTTAGCATGTTTTCCGATGCTTTTCTGGCGCTAATAGCACCTACGCTGGACTCGTGATTGCTCTGTAATAGCGCAAATGGATACTGGCGCTATTACAGCCGGCGCTATTACAGCCGGCTGTACTTATGCCGGCTGTAATAGCGCCGGCAGTATCTGTATTTGTTATCCAGCGGAGCAGTATTGGTGGCGCTAATAGCGTTAACGCCGTATTTAAGGGTTACCGCCCACCTCATGATGAGGCCCCCTATCTGAACATTGCGAGGACTCTGAAGATTGTGAGAAAGATGCTGTTGCACGCTAAAGAACATTGAGACTGTGAGCAAAAGTACTATAAGTGGGTCAGTTAAAAGCCCACCTGAGGCTGTTGTGCTAGCCTCCCCTTTTCCTTTAGTTGGGTATTTTATAAGGTGGTAGGGCCAGTTAGTTATTAGGATTTGGACAGAAGATTTTTACTTCGGACTTGACGTACACCCTTGTTTTTTGTTTTTCTAGGCAGGGAACTTCCCTCATAGCAATAAGGCTAGTTAGGGATTTTTCTTTTGATTTGAATAAAACCTATTGAAGATGTCAATAACCTGTCTGATTCCATCTTCTGGGTCGCCACAGCCAGTAGCACCCTTCCCCGAAGGACAGCCACTGCATAGGAAGCTGGCCTGGGAAGCACAGGGCACAACCATTCACAAAGGGCTAAGCTTCACACAAGGGTGCTGCATTTGTAAAGGCCCGTGATTCTATTGAGAAGGGAAGGGATGGGTTTAATGTAGCCAGAGAGAGATCTGAACAGTGTGGGGAAGATTCTGCCATCTTGTTTCTGTCTGCCTCTCTCGTTTTCCTGTTTCCTCCACTTACTATAACACAAAGCACTTTGGATGTGATGTCACAAAAGTCCACTCATTACTAGAGCAGGAATTGGACCCATAAAGCAGGCTAACTTTAGTCTAATCACATGTGGGCTTTCACCTTTAACAGAAGGAGTCTCACACCACTTCTTGGAATCATCTCTGGATTCCAACCCTGGACCCTGCTGATAGAACAGTCCTTTCTAAATTCCTCAAGTTGTGAGGTGGAGGCTGATGTTCCAAGGTATAGGGGAGCTCTGTCCCCGAAACATCCACAGGGACCATTGAGGATGAACTTTGCTTCTGGAACAAGACTGCATCTCTGCCAGACACCATGTTGCCTGGGACCTCACTGTGTTGCAGGGCCCTGAAGATGTCTGACAGCCTCCCCTGTGCTTGGCAGCCCGAGGAAAATATTAACCATGTCCCTTGAGACCCTGCAGTGGGACTCACTGCTCCCGAAAGCCTGAACAGCCAAGATCCCACTGTTTTTGATGGCAACCCACTTAAACCATGATTTGAGCATGTTCGACATCGACCAAACCTCCAGGACCCTTTGAAGTAGCTTTTGGGGTTCATTGTTCTCTTAACCGCTGTTTGCTGTTCGACTCTGTTTGCCACTGCACTATGCCAGCTGAAGTGAGTAATTGCCTGAGCTTGAACCAATGATGCACAGCTGCCTTGCATTGCTCGATTCACTGTTGAAAGCACCAGCTTCTTCATTAACACTCCTGTAAATCGGTCAACCCTACCTTGGTGTCCCACAAAGAGCAATCGCTGAGCCTCTGAATCAAATTGACTTGCCTGAGCATCCTGGTACCAGCTTAACTTCCTTCGACCCTCGACCACCAACCAAACCTGGTGACTGCCCAATATACAGAGTTTGAATAGATGCTTTGAGAGTGTGGCTACCTTCCATTCGACCTTGACAGCTGGCCACTGGATCATCGTGACTGCCTCACCGTTGATCCAAAACAAACCCGTGATCAATGCCTAGAAGCCTGGTTTAACACTGTCGAACAAGCCAGACCTTTGCAAAGGTATTATTGACTAATATCCGACCCCATGGTCCATATTTGGGCTGTAGTGACTGGATAGGCCATTGTAATCCCTCAAGTACATATCCTTTGAACATATGTCCTTTTCTCCCCTTAACTCGTTACCCTGAGGGCTGTATCTCTCCTATCTTTGCATATGCGGTGTTCCTTCTACAGGGGTGGGTTTTTCCAGTGTTTTCTAGTTAATTATTATTTTACATGGTGTGTTTGATTAAAATATATATTTTTGGTAGAACCTTGATTGGATGTTCCTTTACCTTGGACTGTTATACTTTGTTTTTTGTGTTGTCACTGAACCCCATTCACACGCCTTTTGAGAGTATATACTTCCTTAGGATCCCCTTACCACAAAAGGTGAAGGAGGTATATATCTTGCCTGTGCCTGTTTTACCTTTATGATTCTCTTGGCTTGTAGAATTGAGAGAGCTGAGTGGGTGCTTTAGTCCCTACTCATCCTTTTACTTCTGCAGAGCAGAAGTCAGTTTGTCACAATGCCTCAACACCAATACCTACCTACTATTGAGAATATACTTAATTCATGGGGAATGTGTGACTTAAGATTCACTTTTTTAGTTGTGTAACATAGATCACTGTGCTTTGGACACATATTAGACATTGCATGTATTTAGACAGATCTCTTGGCTTACATACATTGCTTGCACTAAGAACTTAGGTATTATTACTGCTTTTGATTTGTATTTGTAACACTCAAACCAGGCAGAATAGCTGCAAGTAGACTGAATGGAAAGGAAAAAGCAGAAGTCACTGACATACAGTTAACAAAAAAGATAGGTCTTTAAAGCTTTCTGATTAGAAAATGTGTTTGATAATTTGAATTGCTAATTGAATGCTATACAGTACATGGCGATCAGAGGGCAATCTGACATCAAGAATTGAGTATGTTTATACAACACTTGTGTTTTAAATACTTGGTTGCCAGGCCATTAAGGCACTTGAATCCTGCAACTCACTGTAAGGTAATGTAAAGGTTGTCTAAGCGAGTAAATATGGTCCTGCCTGTACATGCCAAAAGTGAGGTGCACAACAGCATTTTGGATTCTTTGAAGAGGTTGCAGTGGTGGGTGGAAATACCAGATGAAAGAGCATTAGCATAATCAGGTTTTTGATTGGTCATTGACCTAATCACGGAAGCATAATCATTCGTATGAAGAAAAGGAAGAATCCAAGAATGCAGTCGGAGCATAAAACATGATGGGCCTCATTCCGACCCAGGCGGTAAGGGGTTTACGGCAGCGTAAACAGCGCCGACCCTTACCGCCTGATTCCGAGGTCCCTTAGCGCCATGGAGGATTTAACACCTGCTTTTAGCAGGTGTTAAAATACATGGCGCTAAGGGACCTTGTTGTTAATTACGCCACCGTAATTTACGGTGGCGTAATTAACGCCTTCCCCACTCCCATTATGCCCTATGGGGCAAAAATGGGAATGGGGAAGGGTAAATGGGGATTGGGGACTTACCGCCCCGCCAACCTCGGAATGGGGCAGTAAGTCCGCCAACCACCATGGCGTAAACGTAGTTTACGCCATGGTGGTAAAGGTACGACCCAGGCGGTAACTTACCGCCTGGGTCGGAATGAGGCCCGATGTCTTAATCACGACCCTTATTTTGGAAGACATGCCTCAATCTGCTTGCAAATCAATTCAAAGGATCCCAATTGTTTTGGAGAATATCATCGGAATGCCAAAACGTTTCAGAGTTTAGGGTCTGCAAAGAGGATGAAATAAATTATGGTTAGGGACCAAAATATTGAGTTTCATCTCATTAGCGGTACCTGGTGTCTGTTATGGCACATCCAGAGGCCGAGTTCATCCATGCAACTTAAGAAATGTGGTTAAAGTCAACCCAGCATGAGCCTGGTCTAACAAATTGCATTTAGCAAAAATGGAGGACAAAATCTGAGTCCCTTTGCACAATGTTTCAGGAAAGACTGGAACAATTTGAGTGTTCCTTCTGAAACATTGGCTGTGGATATCAGTCGAGATTGAAGGACTTCATGTCCACTGTATTGAAGGCCGCTGAGAGATCAAGCATCACTAACCAGGTACGGCATCTCTCATTATCAGCCAACAAATGTCATAGTGCTGTTTCTGTCCCATGCTGGGACAGAAAACCAGATTGATAAGAATCAAAGATGATGTTGGTCTCAGCAAACTGTTGGAGTGAAAATGTAATAATCTGCTCCTTAATCTCAGCTGACCATGGCAACCTAGATATGGAGCAGAAATTGTTTAGAGCATCTCAGTCTAGTGAAGACAGCTTGAGGAGTGGAGTGAAAACTGACTGGTTACAAGAGTCAAGACTACTCCTTTAGATAAGCATTTATGTATAAAGTTGGTATTAAGAATAACTATATTCTCAGAGTGATGGGTGGCAAGGTATGCCGGGAGGGCATTCTCAATTTAACTAGAAGAACGTAATGCTTTAAACATTGGCAAAATGTCAGTCGGAGAACCTGGTTGAAACTTGAAGCGTTAAAAATCCAAAGAAGACTTTTCCCACACTGATGATTCAATAGCACTCTTTTAATATTGTGTTTTATGGATATTGATGTTTTAGTACACACATGCTCTTCACAGTGTTCCTGCGAGGTTGTTAAAATAGATGGCCTGCAAGTGGGATTTAAAACATTGGGATCACTTAAAATAGATTTCCTGGGATTGGTATACACTTGATTGATCTTATTTTGAAGGAACACCCATTATGCATCAGAGATGGATGTATAGATTCTAAAGGCTTCCTTATCTGTTTAAAGGGCCTCAGTTACGTTTTTCCATTGTAGTTCTTTTTTGCTGAACTCAGCTTTAACAGATGTAAACCGAGAAGGAAACCAAAAGACAAAGACTATTTCTTGGTTACTTAACCTGAAGGGGTGCCCAAAATCACAGGGTATGTAGAAGGATAACCGAACATAATCAAAAGAACAAGGAGCATGAAGGACCAGGCTCGGATGGAGGGAATGCGGGCAATGGCTCCTTAAATTGAGGAGTGAGAAGTTTATTCCTATTCAAGCACTCAAATATCCTTTCAAATGTGAGGGATCATTGTTCATCAAAATTATCATGGAAAGTAAACAGAACAATTATTTTACTGGTGTCATAATCATCTAAGAAGGTTATCCAAAAAGCCAGATCAACCAAGAGTACAACATGTTTAAAGTGAAGAGCTTTATAGGGCAAATACTCTTTCAGGCCATCCAAGAAGGATTTTGATAAACTGGGAGATGGACAGCAAAGTACAGGGTTCATGTGTGTAAATGTGCTTTTTGTCCAATTAGCCAAAAGCCTATCATAAGCCACCTCCCTCCCACACTGGAGAGGACAAAATAAGATGGTAGAAGTCCTCACAATCTTAGCATAACAACAAAGATAAGCAGTAAACAAGCAATGGATAGAGCTGACTGCCCGACCAATGCCCAAACAGGCCAAACTAGCCGCTAACTTAACTTAGCACCACACACTGTGGCTAATAATAAGCAGCACTCAGATTCCTGAGGGTTCATAGCACTCTATGAATGCAAACAATTATTATTATTATTATTATTATTATTATTATTATTATTATTATTATTACTTGTCCTTCAAAAGAGCATCAGCAAAATTGAAAGATTTTGAAGGTTTATGTGCTCTTCAGCCATTGTGGACCAAATTCATTATATAACTGTATCACAGTTACACACAAAGACGAAGGACCTGCCCTTGCTGGGATGCCGAGTTGGGTGGTCCAAGGGGCGACTGGGGGCCGGTGCTACCCAGGCGATGCCAGAGAGAACTGATTCCTCATTAGTGTGCCATGCTGGCATCGTGGGCAGGGCCCCGGTAGTGGAGGCGGGGGTACACTGGCCTGAAAGGCCCCCATAAAGGGGAGGCAATGGTGCAAAGGGACACATTTCTCAGCCTCACCCCGGGATTTTCGTGCCTCTGTGCTCCCGCTGCCCAGACCCATGCCGACCTAAACGCTGGCATCGTTGTGCCTTTAGGTGGAGTGGCAGGCTCTGCATGGCCTGTAACTTTTCATGGAGCTGGGCTATTTCATAGTGTGAAGAGAGCAGGAAGTTGTGTAGTTTTCCATGGGCGGGGCAGCGCAGAAAACGAGGGTAAACAACCATGTGATTGGCGCTGATAAGTGGTTTCCTCTTTGGTCATGGAATATTGTGGGGGCGAGGAGTAGCATTTCCTAGTTTACGAAGGGTGCAGAGATGTTCGCAGCATTCGCAAACGTTTGAATACACGACTGGAACGGGTTGTAATTTGTATGGGGTGATTGGAATTTGACGGGGTGATTACTGTGGGCGAAATTTATTGAGGATGAAACTTGTAACTGGAACTGGGTAATTTTACTGTGGAGATTACTGTGGTGAAGATTATTGAGGACGAAATTTAGATATTAAAAAAGGGCTCCATGGACCATGGGAAGCTAGCAGCTATTATTGCTGTGGTCCAAGGGAAGAGGGAAGGACCCATATGCAATACTTGCCTCCATGGCACAAATCTTGCAAATAGGGTGCGGGCAGCAGGACACCTGAAAGTGTGAAGGTTATGGGGGAAGTCTCCCCGTAGGTACAACTACGACAGACGAATGTAGCCCCCAGGACGCCATTTACCCTGGTGAAAAGGGGGGAGGGAGCCGGAAAGGGGGGACACCCCCTCCTCACAAACCTGTGGAAGTGGTGGTGGTGGCAACCCCCACAGTCCCAGTGATAAATGGGCCAGGCGGGGAAGGGCACAGGGAAGAACAGTGCGCCAGAGGTGCTGGTGGTACTAACCACCATGGGAGGGGTTCACCCTGAAGCGGTGTGGGTGCCCCCTACCTCTGGTGCCCTTTTACCCCCCCAATTGGAGGGCAATGGGTGCTGGATGACCTCACTCAGAACGACCCTTGGGCAATAATGAACTTTCAAGGGTTATGCGGTAATATGCGGTAATATTGCCCCCATATATATGGGTTGCAACATAATGTTGCTGGGAACAGTGACAGTGTATATGGTTACCATATGTAGGGGGTTGCGCAGATGTTGAAAAAAAGGGTTGCAGGGGTGTCCCCTGCAAGTTCACTGTGATAATTATCACATGGAACCCTTGCAGGGTCTGCAGTAAGGCTGGGGGGCTCCAAAATCGGGTATCCCGGGGGCGAATGGGATGGCCATTTGAGGGCAATTTTGGGGTATGGCAAGGGGGACCACTGCAGCAGACGTGGTTTCCCCCAGTGGGGCCGAGTCTGACACAAGTAGTTGGGTCACAGGTGCCTGGGCATATGGGCATTCACCCAACCTTGGGAGAGGAAGTTAGACATACTAGGGGATATCCCCAGACAGTTGTGAGGTAAAGGGATGTACAGGGGAGTCAGGTGACACCGCAAGGGGCCCCTGGAAGAGCTGGGGCCACAGAAAGTTTACCAGGATCGGTCCCCAGGGGCACACTTGGACTAAGTGCAAACGCACTTGGGGCCACCAGAGGCATGGGGTACGACTGGCTGGCGGGGAGCACAAATGGGGTCTGCATCAGTTTCAGTGGACATTCCACCGGGGCGGGGAGGCAGTGACGGCCACTGCCTGACTGCAGGGAGCAGCATCAGGTAAGCTCACATGGCATATGTCACGGGAGACAAAGGAAACAATTTGGAAGGACAAGTACATTGGTAAATTTTCCCTGCTAGACTACTGGTGGATAGAGGAGTGTAAGGACTCAATGGATAGAAAGTTCTTTGTGGAAAAATCTTTGGCAAACTGGGTGGTGGGTTTTGTGATATTCTCTGTCATGTTGTTTGAGAAATGTACAGAGCTTCACCAAAAGCTATTATCCTATATTCACTTACACCATGTACCGCGACTGCACGTTTGGGGCTCGGTTGGTACATGATGACCCGTTCAAGAGTGCTAAGGCTGGAAATGCTCAGAGGGATTAGGGTACCACAGCCATGAACTTGTGGGCTGGCTGCACAGTGGCACGGCCAACGTCAATTAAGGAGTTTGGAGCAGGGAGACCAGCACAGTCCTCTTGGAACAGCACAGGCCCAGGGGACAAGAAGGGGGCTTTATGGCCCTTTAATAAAACGACTTGTGCAAGACCCATCTGCAAGTCTAAGCACGTCTGTTCCTTTTGCGCGATGTTGGGACACAGGGAAGCCAAGTGCGCAAAGTGCAACAAAAGAATAAGTAGGTATAAGACTCACAGAGAACCCCCGACGGGCCTGCCCTTGCCGTGTTTGTGAATAGGCTGCGAGCTTGGGTGAATGGGGACCATTGTGAATGGGATGCAAAGTTGTGAGTGGAGGGATTTTCACACGGTTTCCGGATTCCGGTCTGGGTGTTAACAACCCCGCCAGTCCCAGAGGATATAGTGTCGTCCAGAAGCCAACCAGGATTGTTGCTGAGCAGGGTTGATAAAGAGTTCAAATTGGGCAGGATGGCAGGACCATTCCTGTCGCCTCCGCTACAGGATTTTGTTTGTGTGCTCATCAGTAGGCATTGTTCCCAAAAAAGATCCAGGAAGTTCAGATTATTCCACAGTTTTTCATTCCCAAGTGGGCTTCAGTGAACTATGTGACTGACAAGCAATTGTGTGCTGTGAGTTGAGCTTCTTTCAATGGGGCACAAGCATTACTGCGGCGGATGGGGAGAGGCACATTGTTGGCAAAATCCGATATTAAATTTGCTTTTCATTAACTCACGGTGCACCCAGAGGATTACCACTTGTTGAGTTTTTAGGTGTGGGGGAGGGTTTACTTTTGCAAATGTATACCTACGGGATGTTATATATCCTGCTCTTTTTTTGAGGTCTTCAGCACTTTTCTGGAGTGGGCAACAAAGAGGGAGTTTAAGGGAGCACTCATGCTCCATTGCTGGATAATTTCTTGTTTATGTGCAGCCAGTGCATGGACCAATGCAGGGAGGCATTGCAGGCATTTCAGAAGGTAGCAGAGGTACTGGAGTAACCCCTTGTTGCAGAAAACAAGAGAAGGGCCCACTACATCTCTGTTTTTTGCATATCAAGTTTGATTCGGAGAATGATGTTTGCTGCCTCCAGGACGAAAAGGTTTGGGAGTTTAGGGAGGTGGTAGCCACCTGTCTATGGGCCAAAGAGGTAACATTAGGACAACTTCAGAGTCTGGTAGGACAGTTTAATTTCACCCTACAGATAATCCTGATGGGTAGACCTTTCTCCAGAGCAATTGCAGGTGCCATGTCAAGGTTGACCAAAGCACACCACCATACACTGTTATCAAGGGAGTTAGAGCAAGATCTGGTGATCTGGGACACCTTGCTGCCTGATTTTAATGGGATGCAGATCTGGCCCACTGTAGTGACTGACAGTGTATAAATGGGGCTCTACACCAACGCAGCAGGGGGAGTGGGCTTTGGGGCCATCCAGGGCAATAAGTGGTTCTGGCAGTGGTGGCCCACCTGCTGGGCGGACAATAGACTGACCAAAATCATAACCTTCTTGGAGCTGTTCCCAATAATAGTGGCATTGACCATCTGGGGAGAGGAATGAAAGGGCAGAGATGTGCTGTTTTGGTCGGATAGCATGTCCGTGGTGTGTTCCAATAATAGCCAGAAAGCATGTGTCTTATGGTATTAAGGTTATTGAAGAGATTGTTATTGTCATGTCTAATTGAAAATGTACGTTTCCAGTCAAAAAATGTTCTGGACATTCATAACAATGCGGCTGATGCTTTGTCATGTTTCAAATTACAGAAGATCCAGCTTTGCCTTCCGATGGCAGAACCGGGGTAACACACTTTGCAATTTAGGGGGCTTGGTGCCCGGACATAACCTCATCGATTGACAAGAAAAGACAAGAACGGCATATGAAAAATCTTTCATGGAGTTCAGAGATTTTTGTGATGCACAAGGCATGGTGGATTTATTTCACATGGATGCTGTAATTAAGTTTCTGGGATACCTAAGAGGGCAGGGGTTATCCAAGGGAGTGGCCATAGCAAAGATGGGCACATTGGGTTTGTGGCAGGTTTGGAGCGAAGCGCAAACCCCTCAGATGATTTTGCAGTACAAAAGGTGCTAATTGGCTAGAGGAGGATGGCAGACACTGGATCCAGGCAAATTGGCCTCTTTCATGAAGGGTTTAGGGTAATGTATAGGTATGAATGAGAGGTGTCCTTGTTCAGTGCAGCTTTTGCCGTGGCAATCTTAGTAGCCTTTAGGAGAGAGGGAATTGGTGGGAGCCTCCACGGCCGATTTTCAGGAGGATTATCCAGGGAGGATCAGTATGGTGCACCTTTGTTTCAGAAAGTCAAAAACAGATCAAGAGGGCAGGGTCACCAGGGTCACAGTAACGGTCCATTGCAGGGCAGAGATTTACCTGGTAAGACTGCTAGGTTCATTCATGGTTTACATTGGTGAGCAGAGTGTCCTCCTTTTTCAGCATAGGGACCACTCTTGCCTTTCAGGGTTTCAAATCAGGCAGATCTTCAAAAGGTTTCTGGAGGGGGTAGGGATTGGGAGGTTGGGCACACCCCACATTCCTTCTGAATTGGGGTAGCAGCCACTGCCCAGGATATGGTTGTGAGAAAAGACGTATCAAGGCAATTGGGCAATGGAAGTCTCAGGCTTAGAAAGGTTAGATTAGGCTGCACTTAGTATGTTGAAGAAACTCAATGTCGGGGTGGGAGTGACAGGGGGGCATGACATTGCTAACATACTTTCCTTTCTGTGTCTGCCTAGTACTGATGGCGAGGCCAGTGGTGTGGGTTGTGGGTCACTTGTTAATTCGGCGAATGGAGCACAGAGTGTGAGAATGCCCAGGACTGTTGATATATGCAGCAGCTTTTGACATACACTGGATTGGTTCTGGGGGCTTGCGGGTGTGCCAGGTGCACCTGGGGTTGGAAGTCCAAAGACAACAGAGGGAGTTGCTCAACCCGGACCTGGTGATCTTGCACGTGGGGTGATGACTTGGCATAGTTGGGAAGAGGGCTCTGATCGAGTGCTTGTTGTCACTTTTTTGTTGGGTGGGACATGTCTGCTTGGGGGCATTGCTCGCTTGGCTGCAAATCTTGCTGAGGTTTATCTGTGGGCGACCTGGTCCCATACTCCCATTGAACATTTCAGTGCGGAAGCTGAATTTAGAAACTGGCTTGCTGCTTGCAATGGGTACCTGCGGACTATAGGGAATCACATGTTGAGGTGCCTGAGAACCTGTCACCAGGACAGAGTTCACTTATCCCAGTGGGGCATGTAACTGTTGGTACATATTTATTTGGCAGTCATGAGAACATTTGCATGGGTGGGGGGTGGCACGGACCGGTGGGTCTGGGCCCCTGTGGCAGTTGGGGAGGAGCATGTGGACACTGAGATTCCCTTTTGTGGGACTTCAGAGGTGGAACAGCGTGAAGTGGAACAGTCAACGAGAAACTCCCAGCAGGGGAGGGGCTGAGGAGGGGGTGGGATCAGGGGGTGTTTGGGTCAGTGAAGAAGGGTCTTTCTCCTGGTATCGTCCCGCCAGAGAAGGGCATGGGTGGGAGGGGCTAGGGCCTCAACACCATGCGCCGCCCTGCGGTTGGGGTCGTGGTCCGCCTGGACCTCCTGTCAGTGTTAAAATGGTTATTGCAGAGTGTGTTTTTAAGTCACATTTTCGTGGTTATTATATGTGATGTGTTTAATGAAAATATGGCCAGAGTGGCATCCAAAAGCGATTGTGTCAAGTGTGTTTACTCTGGCCCCATTGTTGCCCCCCCACCTCCCTGCAGAGCCCTCATGACGTTGTTCGGGCTTGTTTCACAGTCTTTAGAACTTTCCATGCTGTAAGGCTAGATGCAGGTTTAGGTACCACCAGCTTTGGATGTTTGGTAGACTTGAGGGTAGGAAAAGAAGTAAAACATTTCAGAGGAACTAATATCCTGCATGGTTCATTTGTTCGGCAAGAATCAGATGACATTGATTTTTTTTTTGTTAGAGTGAGTTATTGATTAGGTAGTTGGTATGTTAGACAATCTTAAACCTGTCTGTGGTAAAATGGTTATTGTGGGGGTATTTTTAAATCACATTTTTGGGGTTATTATATGTGATGTGTTTAATAAAAATGTGGCCAGAGTGGCATCCAAATGAGATTGTGTTTACTGTATTTACTCCAGCTTCGGTGTTGCCCCATGCAGAGCCCATATGGCATTCTTTTGGCTTTTTGCACAGACTTTAGAACTTTGCATCCTGTAAGGCTAGATGCAGGTTTAGGTACCACCAGCTTTGGATGTTTGGTAGACTTGAGGGTAGGAAAAGAAGTAAAACATTTCAGAGGAACTAATATCCTGCATGGTTCATTTGTTCGGCAAGAATCAGATGACATTGATTTTTTTTTGTTAGAGTGAGTTATTGATTAGGTAGTTGGTATGTTAGACAATCTTACATAGATTTCTAGGCAGTTGTCTCTTTAGGTAAAGTGTGATTTGAGCTAAACTGCATTTGTGTGATATTGTTTTTTGTGGGGATTGGATTTGTGCTTCAGGTTGTCCATATATGTAAGGGTCTCAATAAGTTGAGTTTACTTTGGGATACTTACATTTTGTAACCTGGGGTAGCTCCTGTTTAGGTATGTTATAGACAGTAACAGGCCATTAATGATGGAGATTGTTGATTAGTAGTATTATATGTGGACTTGTGAATGAATTCATAAATAAGTTATAAAGTCTTATCATTTTTCAAAAGGACCTCAGTCTCATATTTGAAGATATCAATGGGGTTGCGTTTGGAGAGGCACTGAGGTATTTGACATGGACGTCTCAGGAAGTACAATAGATGCAGAGGGAGAAATGGATGAGGAAGATGTCTCTGGTTGATATTTTATGTTTCTATGATGAAGGTGACTAGAAATATAAACCCAAACACATGTTCTGCTATGTGCAGAGGTTCAGCAGTGTCCAGAGTTATATTAGAGAGTTAGGCAAGCTTTCCTTGATGGGGGCTAATGCGGAGAAGATGTTTTTCCAGTCTAAGCAGAAATCGTCTATCAAGATGTTGTTTGGGTGATGCCATGAGTTGATAGATAACCTCACCTAAGAGGAATTCCTCTTGTCCGGGGGAATGGCAGCTACGCTGTGGTTCGACAGATTTAGAGATTTATGAAGGGTAGGTTTTGCATGGCACTTACACTGAGGAGTACACTTGGGAGCATCGGAACATGTTTCATCTGTATGATGGCAGATCCACTGGTATTGACAAAATGCCTAATATGCCCTGTGAATGGTATTGCACTAAGTTCTGGTTAGAACACATAGGTCAGGGCTATTATGAATGAATATCTCGGATATGTGTATGGTGTTGTCACTTTTTTGATCAACCTCCTCATTTTTAATTGTATCCGTAGTCTAATACCTAATCTCATGTTAGGCCAAATCTAACACTCGTCTGCTCGCTTCCTTCGCTCCAGCACCTGATACAGGGGGTCATTATGAGTTGGGCGGTAAGGGTTAACGGTCACCGGCAATGATGCCGGTGCCGGTAAACCCTTACCGCCCTATTCTGAGGTCCCTTAGCGGGTCCCAGCAGGAACGGCTGGTCTAACCAGCTGTTCTCTGTGAGTCCCGTTAAGGGACCTTGGAGTTAATAACGGGCCTGCAAATTTGCAGGCCCGTTATTAGCGCTTTCCCCATTCCCATTGAGCCATATGGGGGCTCCAATGGGAATGGGGAATGGTCAACTGAATGGGGACTTAACGAGTCCGCATAGGTCGGAATGTCCCGGTAAGTCCCCATTCAGCCAGACCAGACCCGCACCCGGGTTTGGAGGCAGCCATGGCGCTAGTAGCGCCATGGCTACCTCCAAACTCGTAATGACCCCCACAATCTTTGTTCCCCTGCACCCTCAGTACTGCCACTAGCATTTGCTCTTTTACCCTCCTCACCTCCCTGATTCTATGAAACGGCCAGCAGGTCCCACTTCTCACACCACCCAATGTACTCATCCTAATGCATGCACATGTCCTGAGATAACATGTGCCCAAAAATCTTGCAATTCACCCAACTCAATGTCCATTGCTTCGAACCTCCTCACCCACTGCCTTTTTTAATAAGGCACTTACAAACCTATTCTTCCTTTGTTCATTAATTCACACACATTGGGCCTCATTACGAGTCTGCAGGTCTGGTAACAACGGTGCCGGTAAGCCTACCGGCACCGTTGTTACTGGACTGGCACACTACGAGTCTGCCTGCCGGAGTCGCTGTGCCCAGCAGGTCTTCCCTGCTGGGCACAGCGACCATGGTAATCAGACCATAACGCAGGTACCAACACTGTTATTTACGGTGCCGGTGCCTCCGTGTTCCCTATTCCCATGGAATCCTATGGGACTCAAATGGGAATGGGAATTACATTTACAGGCGCCTGACTTTGCGGAATGCCGGGGTCGTAATCCCCTGGTTGTTCCGGCAAGCCAGGCACCGGTAAATATTGCAAGTCCAGCGGCAACCTGCTGGTTTTACCGGCACGGTTCCCGCCGGACCTGTAATGAGGCCCAATGTCTGTTTGACTCAAACTACAACCAAAGAAGTCCTAATGTATTTTCCTGTCTGACCAATTTTCATGACCAGTCCGTCCATGGAAAATTAGAACTACCCAGGGTACCTCCACCAAGCTGGACTATCCTATTGTTTCCGGCATCACTTGTCATGGAATGCAAGCGTGAACCCACAGCATCCAGCATCGCTTCAGCTCCTTCACCCCAACATCCAGAATTGAATCCTACCATGCTACACACTCCTAGCACTTCCGCTACACTTTCACTGTGTAGTGGAAGTGCTGGGAGTGGACCAACCATTCCCACATAATTACCCATTCTCTTCTGTGCGCTGTATTTGCAAATACAATAACCAGTGTGTCTGCAATCCTCCAGTTTACACAAACTCCCCAGAGATGTATTGCCACTGTACTCAACCCCAGTAAGTTGGTTATCCCCAATTCTACAGTGTCCTGCTCCAGACACAGCTATAACCCATCCCAAAATGCCCAATGTTGGCTAACTTCCATAATTCCACCAGGTAGACGCCATTATATGTATTGGTCGATGCATTTTTAACTCTGCTAATGGTGCCTTTCTTACAAAAAAGAGGTAATTCACTCACAATTTACATGGATTTGTGGGTGAGACCTGTTCAGATATGTTGGGCTGGTGGCATCTTACACCGGTTCACTTAAAGACAAAGGAAGAGCAGATCTGTACAGAGCCATGGATATTCCACTGCCTCTATCCCCTAACATACCGGTGTAAAATGAATCCGGGGTTCCAAGTTCCATTTCCAAGTTGTGTATTTTTGTTTACATGACAACTGGAGGAACCAAAGCTGTTTGAGCAGCAGGAGTCGTGATCGATAATACTTTTTGGTTTGGGGATAAGGAAATTCCTATTCACCTCACCCTCTGTGTCCTCACTTTACTTGCAGGGAATTCAGCTAATCAATTTAGAACGTCCTCTCCCATTCACAGCTTGGATGGAGAGCCTTGATACTGAACTATCAGCATCTGCATTCTAATTTCTTTTAAATATGATGCCATCTTCTTGAAAAAAAGAAAAGTCGACAATTTAATTCGACAATCGGCATGCCTGCAGTCAGCTCTGCGGTAGTGATTGATGCCACCTCGGGTAAGGTGCGATTATGCCACCTCACCATGCAATGGGCCATACTTTATGTTTGTAGGGAGAATGTGGTGTGCCCTGCTGTCTCCCTGACAGCCAATCAGAATTACCTGATGTGAAGTTCAGCAGGGCCAAGAGAAGTATCCCAGAGCCAGCGGAACACCAAATCCCGGCATGACCATTTCATCCTCGAGGATGCCCTGCACAGCATCAAAGCAACCTGTGCACTGCCTATGGACGTTCCAAAACGCCAGATCGTGTCTGAGCTACGGGGCCCTAAGCTACAAAAAGACCCAGAGGTAAGGAAGATGGTCTACCCTGCTCAGCAATGTGGGACCAGGAGGTTTGACGTTTTATGAAGGCTACCTGTACTGCTATACCCACCACCTTTACAGAAAACCAGAGGGTTCCAGAATGCACAAGCATACAAACAACCGAGTACATTGCAGACGTATCCCTCTAGCACTGTATTTTCTGTTATAAGCTGTGTCTGCATGCTTCAGACGATGGCACACTAAAGTGAGCAACGTCCAGAGTGGTACTATGCGAAGAACAATGAGGAGGCTTCCTATTTGGAAAGATTAATAATCCAACATCCAGAGTGCTCCTGGGGGGCTTTTGTCATCAGAGCATGACATCTTGTGGCTTTCTATCCCCATGCTACCATGAGAATCTGCCATCTTGGTGAAGACCTATTACTGCTGATTACCCAGTAGGAAAGCCATCGGAATGGGCACCTTTGCACGAAAGACACTTAAGTTCACTTTTTTTAGTAAGACATTTATCTGCATCCCAAGGTGGTATCGTACAGCCAAGTAGAGCTGGTTTTGGTGGTATTCTTTAATGTGTAATGTACACATGCAGAACAAAACCTATCCTGTTTGCTTATCTTCGATTTGCTGCATCCTGGACGTGTCCTTTCTTTCTCACATCCTAGCCTGTCTGCATCAAGCAAGCTTTATTGTATCCGTTTACTGTTGCACCTTAATATATAATTTTTTGTTGACTTGCACTCTATAGCCTTTCATCAGTTTATTTTAATTGCGTTGAATTGTTCTACGCCTCTCCCTGTTCTTCCACTCTTACAAAGTGCAACATTGTGCTAATAGAAAAGCGTGGAGCCGTGGTGGCTTTAGGAAGCTGCTGTTTACAGTCTGGCTCAGGAATACCTTACAGTTGCATCTAGGATTTATGTCAATAAAGGGGAGGATTGATCTTAAACAAACCCTCAAGTCAGCAATGTCAGTGCCCAGCTACATCTAAGGGTTCATTCTGAACACCAAACTGTAGTCACTGGAAAGAACATCACCAATGTACCACAACTGGCATATGCCCAGGCTCTTTCCAGCCATTCGCATTCAGTGAATTTGGGTTATATCTCTTTATGTGCATGTTAAAGAACAGCAATGGGGTTGTTGATAGGTGCAATAGCATTAGCAGTTGCCGTTGCAACAATTGCCACCACCATTTGTTTTTATGGATTGCATCGAGGGTCGGACTGGGACATGAAATAGCCACGGACACCCAAAAAAAAGTGGCCCACACCTCGCCTCAAAAAGGTGGCCCACCCCTCGCCTCATGACCCTTGATTAACGGAAGTGATGTCATTTGACCCCCACCCCAAAGTGACATCCTGGGAAGTGATGAAACACGACCTTTCACCCCTTGACAAAACAGGAAGTGTCATCAAATAGTACACTCCGAAAAATATGTAAAAATATGTTTTTCTTTTTCTTTTTTCAAAACCGGCCCAATCATGGCCAGAAACACGCCCCCACTCTCAAGGGACGATTTTGGCCTGGCCACGGGCCGAACGGCCGCGGGGCCAATCCGACCCTGATTGCATCTTACTTTTGCAGGTACGTTCAGATTCAGACTGGGAGGCCACCAAGGGACTGGGATTAAAGGACTCCAGCCCAGTTCTAAAAATGTTCAACAGTTCCTTGCCATGCGCACAATTGGGAGTGCTTCTGCACTCATAAGCACTGTCACAAAAAATACTTCTAGACCTATTAAAAATAATAATAATAATAATAATAATAATAATAATAATAATAATAATAATAATAATAATAATAATATTGCTAAAATGTCTGCATCAGCAGTGCCTGCTACTAATACACATAGCTGATGATGGTTTGTTTTATATGGTGCTGCTTTCCCTGCTTCATAGCACTGGTTATGTTATGTTGATTTATGCCACGCACCAGTACCACCCAGGGGCAGTCTCCAGGCGCTCATGTGGCTCGATAAGAGGGTTGGGTCTGTGGGTGTTAGTGAGGATAAGATGAAAGGATAGGTTCAAACCAGGTGGAACTGGCATCTGTGAGCGTTGTTTTGCATTTGGGAGCTGGTTTGGGAGGTTTTGTGTGTTGCAACCGTATGGGCAGGACTCAGTGCCCGGATGTGTGCTAGTGTTTGTGTTGGTGTGTTTGTCGTGTAATGTTGGGGTGGATAATGGTTGTACACACTGGTTAGTTGTATCCATAAGGGGTCCAGAGTCGTGGAATGCTGTTGGTGTATGACTATCTATTGTGTTAGTGTGTAACTGTGTAGTTGATGTATTTATGGATTATGTGCCAGGGGTGTCCCTCTAGGTGTGCTTCCAGAATCTCAGGGAGATGGTAGAGTGTGAACATGTGAATGAATCTTGGCATGCTTATTTGTAGTGTGGCTAGCCATAGTCTAGTGTAGTTGCATTGGATATGTCAGCATCACTCCTCAAGTACAGCAGAAGGGATCCGAACAGATTGTTAACACAAGCAAATTATAAACCTCCTGGTCCAAATCTGGTAACGTAGATGGAACGGCAGGATTGTGTCTGAAAGGTTGTGGATCGTTGGTTAGTTGCAACACAGAAACAATACAATATGACCCAATGATAAAAGGGAATGTCCAGTCAAGGTTCTATAAAAATATCTACTTTATTATTATTCAACAGACAGTTCTAGCACACTACAAAATACAACCCACCCTGTAAAGGAATGCAGAGGACAGACAGTTTCAAGAAGGAAAAGGCATGCATTCTGGATACTGACAAGAGGGTAGTCGGTAAAGTAATTAATCACAATAGTTCAAGGATACTTGGATTCAACACAAGGTGAGCAATGTGTCGTAACATGTAACTAGGGGCCTTTGGACGAAGGAACAAGGGGACAGAAAAACAATGTACCTTGTGCTTGTAGAAGTTGTTGGTGCTCGACAGCGTCAAGTCTGTTTCAGGGCACTCTGCAGCTTCTGCCACAGAGTTCAAGATGGGAGGCAGCTGTGGGTATCGGACAGCAGGTAGTTCGGCAAGCGAGGCTGCACAGATGGCTGCAGTCTGGCCTACAAAGAGGCTTGGGTTAGGAATTGTTGTCTCAGTGCTGGTTGGTGGGCCTGAAACACTGGTCAATGCTTCTCGGATGATTTTAGTGATTGTGGCATGACAACTGTTAGCGGTGCAGTCGGTTGCAGCTCAAGGGGCTCGACTGGCTCGAAAATGTCCTTTAAGGCAGATGCTGGTTGATGCTTGTCGATGCACTCCTCATAGCTTCTTCGCTGGGCTATTGTTTTCCTTTAAGATGGAAAGCCCAAAGCTGAGGAGAGTGTTGCAGGCACCAGCCTTGTCCTGGGTTTGATTCAGACACTCTCTGGTACTTCCCATCTAGGAAGCTTGCTGCAGAGCATATCACGGAATGCTGTGTGCTGGCTGTGTACTGGTTCAGGAACTACTGTAGGGTCCTCCTGATTCGGTATCTCTCTCTGTTCCCTGGGAGATGTTTAGAGGAGGGATGTTGCTTCCCTCTTGGAAATCCTGGCCTTTCTTCACTGGCAGAAGCTGTAAGGCAGACTGTACCTTCAGCCAGGGTCCAATGCTGAGTTTTTCTTGTTACTCCTTGCAAAGTCTTCAGATTATCTGCCCAAAAGAAGGGCTCAGCCAAATGGGCCACAGTGATTGGTGTAGGCTAAGCCTTCCTTAATGAACCAATCCTGGGTCCCCACCAACAATCTCCTGTAGGTATGAGGTCATAACCAGAGTGTTTTGCAACAGAAAAGGTAAAGGGGTGAAAACATGTAATGCTAAGTCACATCAGTCTTTCGGTGTGTTGTGGCTCAAAGGGTCTCTCTAGATAATGGAGCTCTCTGTGGTTTCTGATAAAAGCAGCAGCTCTCCCTTGAAGCTGTGGACAGAACAGACACTCTGTCTCCATCAAATCAAATACTCCTACCCTTTGAAAGGGGTACCCCTGTGAGGGATGCCTACTGTAAACACATGTGACAGACATGACATCTCACTGGCATTGATACTTTAGGGCGGGAGCTGGCTTCAGGTTTACACAGTGCATATGAACAGGGCATTGGGGTTTCCTGTCTCCTTTGTTCTAGCCTCTGCAGCAGGCCCTGTGTGGGCCTGTTTGAAGTATAATCTATTAATATGTTAATTATGTTCATTGCTGCCTCCATCTACAGAGGGTAAACAAACAGACACAGTGGATACGTGGAGCCTTTGCTAGATAATAAGGCTGGCCATGACAGGAGGAAGGTGTTGGCCCTCCCCCTTCTGAGATGCATTGGGTACTCCACCTACCAGATCTTAACTAAATATGACAGGGAGGGCTGCGCCTGTAGGCTGTGTCCACCCAGAGTACATGGGTCTATGTGCATGTTGTGTGGTGAGCATAGGAACATGTGTGTGGATTAGCCCTACACATTTTCCAAAGTTTGCTCTACCATCATTCAATTTCATATACGATTTCAAAAAAGCCCAGGTGAGCGCACACTCACCGTGCAGATGGTTGAATTCCTCACATGCCCCCCCAGCGCCAAGATGTGAACCACCACCCTACTGAGGGTCTGGTTGGTCATCAAGGCTAAAGTACTGGCTGAGGCCATCTGAGTTTCCATGCTGGGAGCCTAGCTTGTGCTCAATGTCCATATCTAATCCCTGTAGGGATATGGCCCAACACAGAAGCTTAGGGATCTCCCATTGCATGGCCATTAACCATCAAAGAGGGTGGTGGTCTGTCTGGATCATAAAGTTCAACCCAAAGATGTAGGGTTTCTGCTTCCTTACAGCCCACATGACCGTGTAATCCTCTTTTTCGCCTGCTAATGTAGGTGACAGATTACTCTACCCCTTGACAGTTCAGCTGTGCTAACACGGCCCCAATCCCAAAATCACAGCGTCTGTCTGGATAATGAACTCCTGACCATAGTCTGGCACTTTCAGAACAGGTGCCCTGCACAATCCATCCTTAAAATCCTGAAAAGAGGTTTCGCAGGCAGAGGTCCAAGCTACCTTCTTCGATATTAACTTGGAAGTTGCATCATTCAGGGGCATGGCAATGGTCCCATACCCCTTGATGAACAACCTAAAAAGGCTCTCAACTTTGTGGTGAGGATGTCCCAATCCTTCACAGACTATACCTTTGATTCAAGAGGTTGTTTCTTACCTCCACCGACCAGGTGGGCTAGGTAAGTCACTGTGCCCTGCGCTATCTGACACTTTGTGCCTTTGATAGTCAGACTTGCATTTTGCAGCGCCTGAAGCACTTGTTTCAGGTGGGATAAGTTATCCTCCCAGGTGTGGCTGAACACAGCAATGTCATATAAATAGGCGACACTGAAGTTTTCCAGACCAGACAAAACCTGGTTATCCATCCTCTGAAAAGGGGCAAGGGCATTCTTCAATCCGAAGAGCATCACAGTGAACTGATAATGTCCTTCTGGGATTGAGCATGCTGACCTCTCTCTCGCTCCATCTGTCAAGCCGACCTGCCAGTACCCTGCCGTGAGATCAAATGTACAAATGTACTCTTCAATGAGCTCATCTGCCCCAGGAATTGGGTGATGTAAGAGATTTCAATCCGGCACACAGCCAAATCAAAGCTCAGCATGTAGTGCACAACTGAAATCCTTATTTATTTTTGTCTAAAAGTTAATTATTCTGAACGATATACCAATCATACCACGCCCTTCTCCTGGAACCCACCCACCCCTCCCGGTCATACTGCACGAGAAGTCAGGCTGGTTTGCAAAGGTAAATATTTATTTATGTCTTTAAAATGTAATCACAATATGTTTTAATTGATATACAACAATCACCAATGGGGTGACAGAACACTGAATAATATCTTTAGTACACTAGGAATAGATAATAAGCAAAACAAATGCAGCACAAAAAATAATACTTTTGTGTTGGTTCAGATCAGATAACACTGTGGTTAGCAGTTCCCCTTGCAACACCCCTCAACCCCCCAATAGGCAATGTAAAGAGATAGGAGGAGAGAGCAGGTATTCATGAATGGCACAAATCAAACAGAATATCAGTCCCACTTTCCCCCTTTCAAACACAAGAGAAAACAGAATTGACTGTCCAGCTGTCAGAATGGCTTTTAAGATTGTCTTTAGAATGGACTGGGCAAAAACACCAAATATGGTCAAATTTGCTGAAATTGTTATAAATTCTTATGGGAGCCGCTTTGGATAGTTGCACACAAGCTCAAGCAATGTCTTGGTCAACAGAAAACAATTGAAATCTTAAGGTCCAGGTCGGAAGCAGCTAAAAAGTATTTTACACGTGTAAACTTTTCAGATTTCTAAAATCGTGGCAAACTTTTCACTGCGGGATATTCGTGATAACGGGAGAATTGCACTGATTTGGGTCCTGTGGATAGATATGGATGTTGGCTACAAATAGGAGTTGAAATTTCCCTTCTATCACAAAAACTGAGGGAGTTATGGAGGTTTTAGTTGAGGTCGTTTTTTGTAAAATAGGCGTGAGAATTGAAAACAGAAATGCACTTTTAAAAATGACAAATGAGTTTGCTTACACTAGGGGATGACTATGAAGAAGCGAATACCACACCGGGATTACAGTCACGGGATCAGGGTGACCATCTGATAAGGAAACCCGACTTCTTCAGATGAGAAAAGGGGCAGCACAAAGATAGTTCTAACCGTATTGGTTCTGAAGGAGAGATAGGATGGGTTGGAGCTAGGGATAAGACAAGGCAAAGATACTCCTAATAATACTAGTTCTGACTGAAAGATAGGATGGGTTGGAAATAGGGATAAGACTACGCAAAGTACATATGCTATGTGACACAATTCTTCCTATTTATACTCACTGGAAAAGTTTTTACATGGAACCGTCAGATCTGGTCAGGACTGGTTCTGCTCTAAGAAAGAGAGCACTTCAGGCATGGGACTGGATCATCTGGGCCAGTCACCAGATTGGCACAGGATCTTCTCTCCTAGTCTGTGGGTATTTCGATCAGCTGGATGGCGAGTTCCTCAGGCAAGCCTAGTGGTGGCAAGCCAGAGAATTTTTGGATACTGGTGCAAAATGGCCTTCTCACACCACACAGCGCTTTACTGAGTGGGGAGAATAATTTGGGGATTGGGGCCTTGCTGGAAATCAATAGTCTCTATTGCTGGCAAGAGATTTGGCATCTGGATCTGGAAGAATATTTAAAGCTGGATGTAGGAAGCTGGATCAGGGTGCTTTGCCGGAATCAGGAAGGTGGCTGGTACAGTGAGTCCCTATGTGCTCTCTGCTGTCTCTATTTATGCCTAAAAATGACATCACAAAGGGGTGTATGGGCCGGCTTAGCTAAGCTTGCCCCTTTTAAAGGTGATTGGGTCAGAGTCTACTCTCTGCCTTGATAGGAGGAGAAATGTCCATTACATATCCTGTTAAATGGTCAGTATGTGTCACTCCTTGAAGCATGCGGTGGCCCCCTCCTCTGGAATTTGCTTCTGTCAGCCAGGAGTTTCCTGTGCTGCAGAAGTTTTATGGCCTTTCACACCTTCAATGTCCTGGGTTGGAGGATGGTCATTGTTCCTTTTTCCTTTGGATCAGATTCTGTTCAAACCTTGCAATTAACGCCTCCCCGTGAGTTCCTGCTGAGAGAAGGCCTTCCTTCTGTGAGAAAAACCTGCTATTCCAGTTTTGCAGCTTCAGCCAAACTAATTAACTTTTAAATTTAGCAAAAACCACATCTGTTCCATCACATACAAATACATTTCTTTCTTGGCCTTAAAATCTGTGGAATCAATAACACAACTAAAATCTGTATTCCTTTTTGGCAATAATCCTGTTTGTGTTGCTAATTCAGTAGACATTTGAGTTTTAGGTCATTTTAAAGCTTCCTCAGTTCTCCTCTGACAGCTGTCATTCAGGCGGCCCAGGGTACTGCACCCAGATTTTGGCATGGCTGTCAGTTTTCAGACAATCCAGTTTTCTGATGAATGTTTTGCTCTTCATATCAGGACATTGTATGTTTACAATGCTTCATTAGATACATGACTTTTAGCACCAGGCAAGATTGTGAATGATGAAAAGTGTTGTGTTATAGGCATTTTGGAGTTTTTGGGAACAAAACAAATGTCATTTATAGGCACATTTTTGGGTTTCATTTGCAAAGTGCTGCTTTTCTCTGTGCACTCTGTTTGCTGGTCATGGGACCCACTGGCACATTTCTGCAGGATGTGCTCTATTCCAATGCACATGCACCATGGGTGGCAGGTTGTGTATCCCTCTTTTGTGTGCTGAGGCACACGGTTTTTGTAGGTTTTTATAGGTTTTTGGCACGCACAAGGGTTTTTCAGCCATTGTTGCTGTTTCGATCCCCATAACTGGCAGGGTGATGCCGCACAGCATAGCGGAGTGGGTCAATACATCCCACAGTGAGCATCAGTCTTCGTGACAGAATGGAGCCCCGTGTAGTCCACACAAAAACTAACTTCAGTCTTCCCACTACTGGTCTTTTTAGGAACCAGTACCACTGGGCTATCCCATGGGCTGTGGGATAGCTCTATCTCTCTTAGGGACAAAATGTTGGAAACTTCCACCTTGATGGTGTCCCTAACCTTACCAGACATCCAGTGAATTTTAACCTTCACCGGCTTACTGTCTCCAGTGTCCACATCATTGGTGCACCAATCTGTGCAACCTGGAGTCAGAGAAAACAGACCGGCAAACTGTCCCAGTAAATGGCAACAGTCTGTCAGTTGCTGTTCTGACAAGTCCGTTGCAAGGTTGACAACTTCAACTGACCCATCTGTGTTTTCAGTGTGCAGGAGGTCTGTGAGGGGATCGGTTTCCTCCTCAGTCTCTCCATCTGTCACTAATGTCATGACCAAGTCCTCCCAGCTATAGTTTCAATCAGTTGACGTGAAAGTCCCTGCAAATCGGTTTTGTTCCTTTCATTTCAATGAGATAATTCCCCTCACTGACTTTTTCCAGCACACAGTAAGGCCCAGTCCACTTGTCCTGAAAGGCACTGGGATTGGCAGGCTGCATAATCCACACCCACTGGCCTAGAGAATAGACATTACTGTTGCCTTCTGGTCGTGCCAGTGCTTCATCAGCTCCTGACTGGCCTTTAGGTTTCTTGTTGATTGTTTCATGTACTTAGCCATTATAGACTGAAGGACAAGTACATAGTCAACCACATTTTGTGTAGGGGATTAGGGGATGTCCTAATATCCCTCTTTCACTAGATTGAGGAGCCCTCGTACAGGGTTCCCAAACAGAAGCTGTCTCTGTTGTGTGGTACCTCCCTGTATGCGAACAGAAGGAATGGCAGGAGAATATCCCATGTTCTCCTCCCGTGTTCTTCCAAGTCACCTATCATGCCTATCAGGGTCTTGTTTACCCACTCAACAATCCCATTTGTTTGTGGGTGGAAGGATATAGAGAACCACCAGGTGATTCCACACTCTTCCCACATAGCCTTCATGTATTCTGATATGAAGTTTGATCCCCTGTCAGAAACAACCTCCTTGGGCAATCCAACATGGGAGCATATCCCAATATGAGCCTTTGCAACCATGGGTGATTTGATGCTCCTCAGAGGGACAACTTCAGGGTACCTTGTGGCGTGGTCTACCACCACCAATATGAATTTGCTCTCTGAGCTGTTTTGAGGATCCAAAGGACCCACAATGTACATGCCTATTCTCTCGAAAAGCTGCCCAACCATGGGTAGTGGAATTAAGGGGGCCTTTGTGGCACCACCTGACTAGCCAGAAGCTTGACATGTTGTGCAGGACCCGACAAATTCCTTAACTTTTACACCAAACTGCGCAGACAACCGGTCTGACGTCTTAGTCACTCCCAAGGACCCGCTAAAGAAATTTGGTGAGCCAATTCAAAAAGGAACTTTCTGTGGCACTGGAGAATCACCAGTCTTCTGTACAGGAGTCCATCCTCCCAGAACACTTTAAACAGTCCAGGGGCCTCACCCTTAGCCTGTTGCTTCTCCTGCTTCCACAGACCCACCAGAGTGGGACACTCTTTCTGGGCTGTGAAGAAGTCAGTCTGATCTGGGCCCGAGCTGATGCAAACTCATCCAGATCGGGCAGGACCTTCAGACCTGCGCCCACTTGACCTTCCACCTAGGTTCCTGTGCTGTGCCAGGCAACTCTGAAGGTACTGAGTCCCCTGCAACCAAAGTAGAGTTCTCAGTGGCTACTGACCCCTCTTTTGCAGGAGTAGGTATCTCAGCAGTGTGTGGCACTGGACCGGGGCTACCAGTCATGCTGGTCCTTCCACAAACCCCTCTGGGAGCACTCCAGACCATAAGGCTCTGAGATAATTCAATTTGTCAATCTCTTTGGCCCTCGATCCGGTAGCTGCTCTGACTATCTCAGGATGAGGAAGATCATTACCCAACAGACATGGGTCAGGGATGGAGTATTTTGCCGATACATGGCACTGGGTCATTTCACCTCACCAGATGAACTCTACTATCGCCAAGGGGCACTTAATCTTTCCATCAAAACCACCGGTGCTACAATCAGGCCCATCAATATATTGGCCTGGCTGCACCCACTGCCGAGTGACAACAGTGACGGTAGCTGCGGTGTCTCTGACCACAGGAGTTTTGTGTCCTTTCATATACACATGTTCTAAATAGAGTTGAGTATTAATGTGAACTGGGATCTCTTCTGGAGACTCAGTACCATTCCCACTCAGTGAAACCAAACCATATTCGGCCAGTCCTTGGCCTAGATTCACATTTCTATGGCCCAGCTCCTTACACACGAAACAACCTTTGGGTGGTGAGAATGCAGGTGTCCCAGTGTTAGGGGTGCATGCGCTATTCATTTTAGTGTGTACAGCTGAACTAAAGTTTTGGGGTTTCCCCTCATTCTTTTGGGGACCTGACTTCGAAGAGCATTTGGTTGGACCTGTGTCCTTCCCATCCTTGTTTACTTTTTTGTCTGAAAGTTTCTCTTCTGGTTTAAGTGTGCTTCCCTGATCCTTTTTCTGGACTTGAGTACTCATAAACCTGTTGTCAGCCTTTGCAAGAGGGTCTGTGATAGTCTTGTCCACAAGATGCTGGTGTAGGTCAACCTCTCTTCAATAGATGCTGACACACAATCAAATTGTAAATCCCTATAACTGTATCAACTTTGTTACCAGCCACTCACCCTCTCAGATATTTCATCGACAAGTGTGTGAACACTTCAAATGTCTGCCCAATTTTCTTTCCAAGCTCTCTGAAGCCCATGATATACTGTTCAGGGGTTTTACAGAATTTCCTGCGGAGGGCCACCGTCATGCTCTCATGAATGGGCCTTTCCTCAGGAGTTCACTGAACAATTGCATCAGTCCATGGTATCGGTAAGCGACTCATCAGGGCTGCAGCACGCAGTACCTCTTCCACCTACCTTAACTGAAAACGTCAGCTCGAGTGCTTCAAACCAGTCAAAAATATCCTTCCCTACTTCATAAGCCTGTACTCAGTCTTTGGGGATGTGCCGCCATGGCATATCCCAGGCACCCTGGTTTGGGTCACTACTGCTGCTTTCGCAAGAGGTGGATCTGTTGGCCTCCTTCTTCTCTTCAAGCACCAGCTTGTGCAGCTCTATTGCTGCCCTATCTCGCTCTATGGTGACCTGGTCCTGATGTTTTTATTCCTCTAGCGCTAGTGCCCTCTCCTCCAGCAGTAGCTTTCTAGCCGTTAACTCATTAACAGCAGGGTCAATAACTGGACCATTTAGGACTAGTCTGATGCCTGGGACCTGGGGGATGCTGCACTAGCCCCTGACCTCAATGAAACTGTAGAATGTTGAGAAACCACGGTTGACCCCAGGCGGGATGGTTGGTGAGAAACTCTACTCATGCTGCCTTCCTCGTCATCTTCCACTTCCCCCTCTGGAAGGTCTTTTCCGTTCAGGTAGACAGGGCCTAGCGCATCCCCTGAGGTCTTCTCCCCAACTGCCCTCACTTCTACTCAAACTTGGATATTGGTCAGCAACTCAGAGTTATTTACATTAGTGCTGTGGGGAATAACTATTTCTTGACATAGTACATGAGGGCATCCATGCTCTTGCCTTTCACAGTCTCTATGTCATGATTCATGATTATTACAAATACCTAGCAGGATCTAAACATCGCTTGCAACAGTACTTTTATCATTGGAAGACTAAGCTGTGCACAAGACTCCAACTAGATCCAACTTCTTGCCACCAATATGACAAACCAAATTCCAGTGGTCCTGGGATGAATATCGGTTTCTAAACCATCAATCAGCTCCATACCTCTAGTACACCAGACATGATCGGAACAGATTGGAAACACAAGCAAATTATAAACCACCTGGTCCAATTTTGGTAACGAGGTTGGAACAGCTGGCTTATCTGAGCAAGGTCGTGGATCGCTGATTAGTTGCAAAACAGCGAAAATACAATTGTGACCCAATGATAAAAGGGACTGTTCAGTCAAGGTTGTATAAAAATATCCACTTTATTATTATTCAACAGGCAGTTCTAGTATACTACAAAATACAACCCACCATGTAAAGGAATGCAGAGGACAGACAGTTTCAAGAAGCAAAAAGGGACACACTCTGGATACTGATAAGAGGGTAGTCGGTAAAGTAATTAATCACAATAGTTCAAGGATACTTGGTTTCAACACAAAGGGAGCAATGGCTCATAACATGTAACTAGGGGCCTTTGGAAGAAGGATCAAGGGGACAGAAAAAAAATGTACCTTGTGCTTGTGGAAGTTGTTGGTGCTCGACAGCGTCAAGTCGGTTTCAGGGCGCGTTGCTGCTTCTGCCACAGAGTTCAAGATGGGAGGTATAAGACGGCAGGCAGTTCGGCAAGCGAGGCTGCACAGATGGCTGCAGGTGGCCTACACAGAGGCTTGGGTTAGGAATTGTTGTCTCAGTGCTGGTTGGTGGGTCTGAATCACTGGTCACGGCATTTCGGATGATGTTAGCAATTGTGGCGTGACAACAGTTAGCGGTGCAGTCGGTTGCAGCTCGAGTGGTTCCACTGGCTCGAACATGTCCTTTAAGGCAGACGCTGGTTGATGCTTTTCGATGCACTCCTCATAGCTTCTTCGCTGGGCTATTGTTTTCCTTTAAGATGGACAGCCCAAAGCTGAGGAGATTGTTGCAGACGCCAGCCTTGTCCTGGGTTTGATTCGGACACTCTCTGGCACTTCCCATCTAGGAAGCTTGCTGCAGAGCATAGCAGGGAATGCTGTGTGCTGGCTGGGTACTGGTTCTGGAACTGCTGGAGAGTCCTCTGATTCAGTATCTCTCTCTCTGTTCCCTTAGAGATATGTAGGGGAGGGATTTCGCTTCCCTCTTTTGAAATCCTGGCCTTCCTTCACTGGTGGAAGCTGTAAGGCAGACTGTACCTTCATCCAGGGTCCAATGCTGAGCTCTTCTTGTTACTCCTTGCAAAGTCTTCAGATGATCTTCCCTAAATAGGGGCTCAGCCCTCTTTTGAAACAAAATCGGCCACAGTGATTGGTGTAGGCTAAGCCCAACTTAATGATCCAATCCTCGGTCCCCACCAACAATGTTCTCTATGCATGAGGTCATATCCAGAGTGCTTTGCAACAGAAATGGTAAAAGGGTTAAAACATTTAATACTACGTCCCACCCATATTCCTGTCTGTTGTGGATCAAAGGGTCTCTCTAGTTAGTGGAGCTCTCTCTGCTTCCTTAGCTCTCTCTTGAAACTGTGGCAAGAACAGACTTTCTGACTCCATCAAATCATAAACTCCTACCTTCTGAATGGGGTCCCCCTGCAGGGGTTGCCTACTGCAAACACATGTACCAGACATCACATCTCACTGTCATTGATACTTTAGAGCAGAAGCTGGTTTCAGGTTGACACAGTGCATATGAAAGGAATGTTGGGGTTTCCTGTCTCCTTTGGTTTAGCCTCTGCAGCCAGGCCCCATGTGGGCCTGTTTTAAGTATACTCTATTAGTATGTTAATTATGTTAACTGCTGCTTCCATCTGCAGAGGGTAAACAAACAGAGCGGATCGATGGAGCCTTTGCTAGTAAATTAGGCTGGCCATGGCAGGGACAATGTTTTGGCCCTCCCCCTTCTGTGATGCATTGTGTACTCCACCTGTTTGATCCCAACTAAATATGACTTGGAGGACTGCGCCTGTATGCCATGTCCACCCAGAGTACACAGGTCTATGTGTATGTCGTGCAGTGAGCGTATGAAATTGTGTGTGGATTAGCCCCAAACATTTTCCAATTTCAAATAAAATTAGCCCCACACATTTTCCAATTTCAAATAAAATTTCAAAAAAGTCCATGTGAGCGCACACCCACCATGCAGAAAGTCGAATTCCTCACATACGCTTGGTTTAGTGTTAATAGTTGAATGGTGCAAACTTTCTCAACTTCAGGAAAAAAAAAATATTTGACCCTTCATGGACATGTTATCTGAAGTGTAAGCAGCTAGTGCAGTGAGCTAGCTATCCTACACAGCAACATGAGCTGTGTGGAAGCAGATGAATAATGCTTACACTTATCACTGTAGGAGGGGTATGTAGGGATATATGGCATTAATTCATTATAGTTTTCAATGGAAGCAACAAAATGGGCCCAAATGCAGATTACATTGTTTTCAATGGAAGCAGTCAAAAGGGTGCAAATGCAAATGACAGTGTTTTAAAAGCAGCCACTACAAAGTGTTTGCAGATGCAAGAGAAGCAGCTAGTAAAATGGGTGCACAACCTCTAGCAGATTAGGGATACGAAGCAGGTGAAATGCCACATGGAGTCATTATAACAGTGAATTAGGCCTGCAATGGCAAAGCAGAGTGGTTGCAGAAAAGACAGTGGGTTCAATGTGCATTATACGCATACAAATTATGAGCATTGCATCTGTGTAAAATTGCATTGTGAAAATAACTCATACTAACCAATTAACTTCCCTATAATACCCAATAACTAAGTAGCTCTCCTGATTAACATAACAATGCAATTTCAATAAACACGGATGGAAATCCTGTGATTTTCCTCTCTCTTTCACTTCATGGAAGGAGATGCACGAAAAAAAGAAATAAACAAATGAATGAACTGTCTTTTGTACAAATTCTGAAGCTTCTTTTGTTTGAGCAGGAAATAAGTAGATACATACATGCTCTTGTGTGTGATTGGAGAGTGGAGTCAGAAGTGTGGGGGGGTGCAGATACGTCAGGGGGGAGGCAACTGTGCTCTTGATTGACAGGCAAATTAAATAGAGGTGCTGAGAAAAGGAGGACTTTTTCTTTCTGGCAGTGCAGTCTGCAGAAGGGAGTTCGGGGAGAGGTGACTGTCCTGGCATTGAAGCTGCTGGGATTCCAAGGCTGACTCCAGGGGCTTGGACAGGCAGCGTGAAGGTTGTAACAGTTCAGCAAAGATAAACCGCGGTGGAAAGAGATTGTCTCACATGAAGTGCAGAAATCTCATAACTCATTTTAAGTGAAGTCAGAACATGAGGAGTGTGGACAGTTGAATGCGATTCATTGTCATCTAGGACAGGAGTTTATTTTTAAAACAAAGTGTTTGATGTTTATTTTTTTACATGCGCTAATTGACAAAAGGACAGAATGCCACGTTTATACATGTTTTCCATATACTGCAATGCTTGCTTATATTTCTTGTTTTTTTAGGTAACTGCAGCAGTGTTGATGTGGGTAGGATTTGGGAAATGCATTGTTGCTAATTGGATTATGTTTTTATTTTAAATGACATGGTGTTTAACAGATTTATAAATAGTATGAAGACTGACTTGGTGTAAGGATCCTTTTAATGTTTCCAAAGCGTTATGTGCCAGTGGGGGAAAGTAAATAGGAGGCGCTTTGGTGTCTACACCACAGTGGTAAAAGTAAATGTTACCACTCGATGTTAAATCAGAGAAAAGGAAATATATATATATACAAGCTAGAAAGTTGGTGTGTTGTATGAATGTGTTCCATCATGCATGCTGAGATGGAACAGAGCCCTCCAAGGGCATAAGCTGGTGGTGTAAATACGTCATTGGCAATTCATATTCATTCTTGACTTTATTTATGATCTTACTGGGTTCCTATGAATGTACTAAGTCTGTGTACATGCTTGCAGTCAGCCCGAAGTGTATCACAGTTATAAAAGGGAGAAAGATTGTCTATCATATGGGGTAGTGTAAACCATTTGCTCATCACTAAATTACCACCAAAATTAGGAAATTGCCAATTTACTGCCTAAAATACCACAATATTAAATTACCGCCAAATTAGGTAATAGCCCCAAAAACAAAACTTCTTACAGATTTTTCACAGTTTCGCCTGATGCAACTTTTTGGCAATGTATTTTTGTGACAGTTTTGTCACCACTTTTTTTACCTCTAAACTATAGATAGTAAGTATACGTATGGTAAATTGAGGGAGGTGAGTTGTGAGGCGTAAGGGGGTATGGGGTCTCCCCCACTGTTTGGGGGAAACAAGTTGCATTATGCAAAATGTAATCAGGAAACATTCATAGATCCTGTCAGAGGTGCTTCATACAGTCTTACAGTTCCTTCAGTTATGCTAATGTGTGATTTGTGAAAGCGGCACGTGCCTTGAGAGGGAAGTAGGAGAGTAATGATCACTCTCAGGGAGGCAGCCTCAAACTAACAGGAGAGCAAACCCGAAGGCTGTGATGCTGCTAGCCTGTCTGCCCGTGGATATGTTACAACCAGGCATAATATGTCAGAATCATGCATGTCAGTGCTACTCAAAATCCACATGACTTGCGTCTTGAAGAGCTGCCGTGTGGTGCAAGGTTTCTTCTCCTGTCAGGAACACATGGGACAATGTTACAAACATGTGCATTGGTGCAAGTGCAATAGGTGCTCGTGGAAAAAAAAACATTATTTCACTGCATTGTTGCACCAGGACAAAGGACTAATACTAGATCGAACATTACCCTGGTGCAACAATGCTTTGAAAGAAAATGTTTACACACTATTGTTAATTGCACTTTCATGGGTGCAAGGCCCTGAAATACTGCCCTTAATGCCACGATTCATGGAATATGCAAAAGCGCACATTTTTGGGTAGAGGGGTGTTGCAGTATTCACACACATCAGAATGAGGCTGTTAGTAGTTGTGCCATAAAATCCATTATACTCTGCATTGGTGTTTCCAAATCTGGACATTATTTGTATTCCCCATAAAAATCCCAAATGCTTTTTATGAACCAGTTATAAGTATTATGTATTATAGGGTTTTGTAAAAAAAAAAAAAAAAAAGTTCATGTACTACACCCCAACCATAGTACAGGTGGGTTGGCAGGGGTTCACACTTTCATTATTCTATCATCTTATCACATGTATATAAAATACTGATCTTTTATATAGCATTAATTGGCCATAATATGAAAATACGGTTCTATGCTCATTCGTTGACATGGTGTTTTTCAAATTGTTTTGTTGTTGCCAAAACTGTTTTAACGAAAAGTGATGGGTTCTCCCAACCTAACTTCCCTATTAATTGTACATTATTCCTGGCCCCTCCACATTAAATACCCTCACTCACAAGCCCCTATATTTTTTATGAGATTTTTTGAGAAAAGAAATCGACAAAAAACCCAGCGAAAAAAACAGTCGTTGAATGAACGTCGTACCTTAACATATTTATAACAGATGTTGTCATTACCTAATCCAGTGCTACTCCTTTCATCTGCACAGTCAAATTGGGATGGCCACGGAACGGTAGATAACACAGGGGCAACACGATGTGTGGGAAGCAAGACCACTCAGCGCAACAGAGGTTCAGATCCCTGATCTGAGCTGAGGAACCGAACTCAGGTATTAAGCGCGTTATAAAAAGTAAATGAAAAATAAATGGAAAGTTCATTAGAGATGTCTAATTTTTGAGTCTTCTGCTTAAACAGTACATACATTTCCATAGACAGCACATGTGTTAATGTATTTCTTTTACTAACTTCTGAAAGATGGAAGCTTTTCCGGCCTTCCAAGATGATTAGACTGAGATCTGAAAGTTGCACGCCACCAGTAGCAGGTGCATCATGGCAGCGAGCCATCTAATCGTATAGGCAACCTGTTCAAAAACCGACCTTTTAGTATTGGGGGCTGTGCTGCGCTCGCGGGGCTTCTAATGCGTGTATGCTGGCTACAATAGCGTGGCGTCGTTCTATTTTCTTGTTGATGCCATGAAGGAGATCAGATATGAGGGGTTAAACCCGGAGCCTGACACTTCCCTTCTGCGATTAACACACTACCACACCTCTGACAGTTGACTAATTATCCTTAATGACCATTTAATTGAAGGGCTGCAGGCTTGAATTCAGACAGGCCCTCCTGAGCAGGAGAGCTGCTGTCACCTGCCCTCATTTTGCCCGCCGCTGGCTCTGCCTCCGTCAGGAAAATCCCCGCCGCTCGCACTAATCACCTTTCCTGCTCTACCTTTCACGGTGAAACACACAGATCCGGAACTATCCCTTTCTAATTAATTATTCACATGACACTTTCATCGGGGACAGGCGCTGAAGCATGTTGTCATCCGATGTTTGTGGCATACGGCCCACGAGTAGCGTCTAAATGCTCACAGAATTCCAAGCAGGATTGGAACACAACTGCAGTATCTCAACACTCAGGAGACGTCGTGACTGCAATGCACGCATGCCATGCATTCAGGATGTGGCTTGGCAAACAATAAGGCCATGTCCACCTGACTGGCGGGGCATGAAAGCCAGAACCAAAAAAGGCTAGATAAAATATCTAGTCAAACAGCCGCTCTCCGTACATACCCTGTACGGGTGATATAGTTTAAACTTAGATTGAAATGTAAGTATTTTTCTTCTTATGCATAAGTTCAAAGAAGAGACACTTGATTGAAAGTAGTAGTGAGAGTAATATGTTTATCAAAAACATATATTTCGAACACTGAAGAAAAGGAAAAAGTCACTAATTCTGTCTTAGTGAGGATACAGCTGCCACTTCTCATATTTTCAATAGACTTTGTGTACCAATGCATTTCGGAGCAAATAGCTCCTTCATCAGGGTGAGTCTAATCTAATAACATAGAATAGGAATGTATACCGCATAACATATGAAATAACGTAAAAAATAGCGCAATATGCAATCATAAATCACAATAGAAAAGGTAATAAATTAGAAATCACATACCAGAAAGTAGATGAGGGTTCAGGTCAAAGTAGAACATGTAATAAAATAAAGTAGACAAAACCGAGAGTCAATAAGTGCAAGTAGCGGGGGAATTAGACCATGTGAATGGAGGGAAAAACAATGTAAATGGACTCACGAGAAGTGTTTGGCCTCGTAGAAACAAAAATCTACAGTCACAGGCAGAAATGTGAACTGTTGTCGGTAACAGCAGCGTACAGAATGCAGCCAATTCGAAAAAGCTGTAAAAAGCAAAAGTGTGTTTTAGGTGGAGTCAATGAAGCGCCGTGGCGCTGTGATTAGAAAGAGGCGTCTTCAATGGTTACCTAGAAGACATTCAGGGTCAATGCCGGCCATTTTTCCTTTTTATCTCACCCGAGGGTTGATAATTGTATTTTTAGCTCCAAATATGCCCACAAATCTCATATGCAGTCTCCTAAAAGTACGTGCCGCATCGCGCTACTCTCCTGACGCGATGCGATCACGTGGGTATTTATAGCAGCGTTACCATTAGCAACGCTTGCTTACAGCGATGCAGAACGGCGTTCTGGCCGGCATTGACCCTGAATGTCTTCTAGGTAACCATTGAAGACGCCTCTTTCTAATCACAGCGCCACGGCGCTTCATTGACTCCACCTAAAACACACTTTTGCTTTTTACAGCTTTTTCGAATTGGCTGCATTCTGTACGCTGCTGTTACCGACAACAGTTCACATTTCTGCCTGTGACTGTAGATTTTTGTTTCTACGAGGCCAAACACTTCTCGTGAGTCCATTTACATTGTTTTTCCCTCCATTCACATGGTCTAATTCCCCCGCTACTTGCACTTATTGACTCTCGGTTTTGTCTACTTTATTTTATTACATGTTCTACTTTGACCTGAACCCTCATCTACTTTCTGGTATGTGATTTCTAATTTATTACCTTTTCTATTGTGATTTATGATTGCATATTGCGCTATTTTTTACGTTATTTCATATGTTATGCGGTATACATTCCTATTCTATGTTATTAGATTAGACTCACCCTGATGAAGGAGCTATTTGCTCCGAAATGCATTGGTACACAAAGTCTATTGAAAATATGAGAAGTGGCAGCTGTATCCTCACTAAGACAGAATTAGTGACTTTTTCCTTTTCTTCAGTGTTCGAAATATATGTTTTTGATAAACATATTACTCTCACTACTACTTTCAATCAAGTGTCTCTTCTTTGAACTTATGCATAAGAAGAAAAATACTTACATTTCAATCTAAGTTTAAACTATATCACCCGTACAGGGTATGTACGGAGAGCGGCTGTTTGACTAGATATTTTATCTAGCCTTTTTTGGTTCTTGCATTTACGAGTCAGGGTGTCTCCAGACTTATTGCAGCCAGCTCCTGTAAGCATCTATTTGAGCTTTGGTCCTATTTTTGACTCAATTCTTTTTGAGTGTCTAATATTAATATACAGATTTACTACAAGTGTGGTGCCCACTTTATTTTTTCATTTGGGGCATGAAAGCCACTCACACCCTGCGGTTCATCTGGGGTGTGAATGGCTTTCACAAATGGAAAAGGGACCTGTTTCCATGTCTGTGTTTATGGCAGCGGGCAGACAGGGAGCTCCGAGACTGGTGCACACTGCTCTGGTCCCACAGGTAAGTAAAAGGGGTGGGGAGGTTGCCTCCCCACAATGAAAACAACAAACAAAGAAAAAAAGTGCCAACCGGGGAAGTGGGGACAGCAGGTGGGGATTGTGTATTCTCACCCACTGTGCCAGCCACCTGATTGGCTAAGCGCCTTTACCGGGGTGTGAATGGGCAGTACAATGCAATGAAAGCATATCTATTATATAATTAGGGTTACCAGAAGTCCCGATAATGAGCCCTACACCCCAGCCCCTCTGGCACTATTCCCTGTAGCAAGAGTTATTTTCATTTAAAAACCCATCCATGGTTTAGGGAAATGGAGTGGGTATACCGGCACAATCCCTGCTCGCCGGAACAGAGAGATTACATCTCCACAATCAGCAACATTTTAACTTAACACTTATAAACCAAATTCAAATTTGAATTGCTTCCTAGTGTTACACTATCTGCCGTTCTTGGTTTGTATCAAAACCCCCGAGCTCTCAGGTTCACAAGGCAATGCGAGCGGGCCACCCAGTTCTCTTTTTGCTTGCAATTCTGGAACTTGCAGTTTTCGTAATTTTCAAATGAGAAAGAAAAAACTGCAAGTCGCAGGAACCGAAGGGGAAACAACAGCACTGAATGGCCTGCTCGCTGCATGGCAATGGGAAACGGAAGAGCTCTGATCCCCCAAACTTGCAGGTAAAAGCCACATCCAGGAATTGATTTTGCCTACGACACTAGTGGGGAAGGGGATCATATCAAGGCCCATAACAAAACCTACATTTGAGAGGGAAGTGTTGGGAGAAGCACTAACTTAAGAGATGGTGGGGGAGGGGCAAATGTATTTGTGTTTGGAGCATCTAACTTCTTTACACATTCTAATGAGACATTCTAGTGGAGCTTCAATGTTACAAGCAGTTAACCCTCTCCTTTAAGCCTGAAAGCACCCACTTAAGCACTGCTGTGAGAATGAGCAGTCTCCTGTCCCCTCTCTATCCTCCCAATCACTCCCCTGGTATGCAAGTGCTAACTCCACATTACGATTTCAATTGTCTAAAAATGTATGCATATACATGCAAGTGCTAACAATGAAATGCTTTATGCTACTAATAGCTAGGCCTTTGTTAACAGCAAAGCCATGTCACTGTTTAACATCTGCTTCGTGTTCTGTCTGGACACGAGTCTATATGTCAGCCAGGTCTAGTCAAAAAAGTCCCAAATTTGGGGCGGGGGGTGGGGGGCTGTTGAGGGGCAGGTGGGGCGTGGGCAGCAGAAGGATTGAAGCCGGGTAAGCTCAATGATGTCGTGCCACTGGCAAGGGCCATAATAGCAATCAGAGCAAAATCGCCTTTGTTTTTATTTGTTTTGTATTATGGTTATAGTCACAGTCAAATGACATAGTTTATATCCAAGAACCGTGTTGGAAATGGAAATTATTTACAATGGGATCCCACCAGCGAGGGATGTTAGGGTGGGGCAGTGTAGTCCTACCTTTTCTGTTTGTAGCCGGTTGTGGTGTTTTTATTTAGAAAATGTGGTAATACTAAAATATCTGCTATATTCCAACACAGGCAGTGGGTTTGTATTAATAATAATAGCCAATCATGTTATTAAAACAACTGCTCAAATATCATAGAATCAAACCCAGCATGTTTGATATTATAATATGATGGACACTTGATTTAGTGTCCCAAAGAAAATGCCTCCACCAACAAAAGAAAAATGTGCCTTGATATTCATGAACATCAGTACTCTTTTCATTCTATCCTAAATAAAATATTCATATTCTTGATAACTATTTCAGTGTGTACACTGACATGAGCATGTTTCATCCCTCTTTCTTCTACAGGGGATTCATCAGGGGCAACCATCTGCAAACAGAACATAATCATTAGCACATGTGTCACTTTTCTCTCTTATATGCCCCTTTTTTTCTATGTTCTTATAGCACATACCCTTTGCAATGCTGGCACACCATCTTCTATTCAATAGTGCCCCTATTTCCATTATTTTTAGAGTACCACTTCTATTTTTCATTGTCTCAAATATTTCTTTCTTGTACGATCCGAAATGACATATTTTGTGCATGACTATACAAGGATTGCATAATGCTGTAAAGGTCCTGTACAAAGTTTTCCTCTTGGCAAATGATAGGTCAAGGTATCAAAGAATCATAGCCCATAATTTGCAATTGTAATTTGTGATTTGACGCAACCAAATAACTTGTATTTCAAAGACATTTTGGGCCTGTAACATCAGCTAATGTTAACAAGTGCACAAGCTGCCCCTGCCACCCTCATCTTGGTTCCTGATATGGCACCTATGGTATGATAAGGAACTATCCCCTCATCATCATTTATGCTTCTTGTCTTCACCCACCCTACTTCCCCATGCAACCAGCAGTGGCTTTCCTGGTGCAGGGTATTGACCAGGCCCGCCACATGTCATCACTGCCCAACAGCATTTCTGTATTGAGCAACCCTAACATCTGGGTGGATGCAGCTCATCAAGGGATCCCGTCATGAGATGGCACACAGCATGGCCCTACTGTTCATGATATGATATCATATGATAGGTTATTTAGAACACACTTAATACCCAGAGGTTTCTAAGCACGGACCAGGTAATCGAAACTGTGTTGCTCTGTGTCGTCTTGCTTCCAAGGCGTGCATGTTGCCACTTAGCTATACTCCCGAGAAAATTGTTGATTTTAAGCCAACACCCTTGTTGCGCTGCATGTTAATCAACAGCACTGATGTGGGTTTTTAATCGACTTTTCTGGCTCTTAATATGGCACATGTGTAGCCTCAATTTGCAGCCCCCGTTTAGGAGTAGGAAAGCACTGTGATTGGATACAATATGTATTTATTTTCAATTCAAAGAAAATCACACAATTTTAATATTGGGCAAAAATCACCAATGGGGTGATAATTACAATGTAAACTGATGAAATACACGTGGTTGACCTTCTACTAGAACATATCCAAAGCACAGATAAATCGGAGCAATTTTACTGTTCGGTTAGATAGCACCAGAGTTAAGATTCCCCCTGCAATGCTCCCTCAAACCCCTATTAATAGAATTTTGAGTGGATAGAAAGGAGCAGCAAGGAGTCAGGGATGCTAGTCAGCAAACAGAAATCAAATCCTTCCCCCACGAAACGAGAGGCAAAATCGGCTTTCAAAACCGTTGCAATTACAGAAATAGCACTCGAATGACAACATTTTTAATTGAATGTGCTGTTGAATAAATGAAGTAAATATGTGTTCTAACAGTATCAGGGATGTAAGAACTCTAGCCACTACAAGGCAAGGTATCAACAAAGTGCATACAGTTCAAAATTCTACTTGGAAATAAGAACACAGTGCAGCCAAATCACACGTTGGAAAGTTGCATTTTGTTCTTGTTACAGGTTTAAATATCAAACGGTTTTAAAAACGGGTGAATAGACAGAATCAGAATGTGGTTTTTATGCTGGGTGATAGATACACATCACAGGGATAATATGGAAGTGAAAAGGTGACTCTAGAGTTATGATTGGATGAGATTTTCAAAGGGAAAGTCAATTCAGTTTTAAAAATAAAAGCAGTTTGACAGAGAGAATCAGTTTGAAAGGGAAAGTGACAAGTGCTACTACAACTATATCTTTGTAACTAGATTATCAAGAAGATAATGCTGCCCATGAAACCGGTTAAGCGGCTGTCCTAACCCACTTCACGCTGCAAGTCTTTTTAAGAGGAAATTCATTAATTTACTCCAAATATGACTAAGGACATATGCAATGGACCAAAGGGATGGGAAAGAATGGCACTAACACATGAAATTAAGACACAGGATACACAGATGATTCAGGCTATCTTAAACAAGTTATCAGGGTATGGATGGGATTACTGATAAGGTGGAACCAAGACAAGGTATCAAGATATGGTAGGCTATGTGTTGTTATGGAATGGGGAGAAACTCACAATCAGTGCTTGAGTTTTGGATTTGGGACAACCAAACAGGTTTCTGGACTCAAAGGATCTGGTCACGGTACCATTGCGGGGCTCAACTAGCAGAAAACAGTTGGACCTGTCTGATCATGGCACAGTGGCATGCAGGTAGTTGGGCAAAAAGCTGGTCTGGTCACAGGATACTCTCCAAAAGGGTACCACAGCTTGTCCCCCTTTCTCCCTGAGTTAGTGAGATTTTGGTATGGCGTTTAGTTCTGAAGGGTGGTTCTGCCTGTATAGGGTCAGCTATGCTCTGGCTTCGCATGGTAATCTGGAATCTTGGAAGATGAAATGTCTGGATATGCAGGAGCTAGAAAATTCAGAAGAGTGTCCTGTCTCTGTGAGCTTCCCCCTTTTATAAGGCGGGTGACATCACAGGATTTATTGTTGGGGCAGGCTCAAGCTGGACATGCCTCTAACAACTGGATAGGTCAGCCTATTTATGTTGCATCCTTCCTAGAAGCAGATTGGACTGAAGGAGGGAACTCAGTGTTATGGTGTGTGTTTTTATGAGGTACAGAGCCATTCCACAGTTACATTTGTCAAAAATCAGATCTGACCTAAATTGAACATTTTTCAGTGGTGGTACTTTTGCAAATCACATAGGCAAATGACTAATTCCACACAGAGCATGGCAGTCCAACTCCCAGGTTTGTACGACATTGTTTCATCCTTCTAATAATTATTCGTGATTTTCAGTGGGCAATATTTTACCTACAATTATATATTATTTTTACATGTATAGCTATTATCACAAGGCATGTTAGTATTGAATTTCAAAGTGGCACCATATACACTTTCCTCAGAATATATCATTTTCTGCCATTTCCATCCCCAACATTCTAGTGAAAGCTACCACGTCTTAATGTGCTGCCCCAAAAATTGCATTTAAGCTGTAAAACTATTGCATTACTGCATTGTCCGGTTGAGGAAATAACAGTCTTAAAGTTTATTAATTAAAATAGTCTTTTGAGCCAGATGGCCAACATTCTCTCCCAAATAAGGGCATCATTTCCAAGGTTGCTCTAGAGTTGGGTTTGAAGCCCCCCAGTTGAAGTTGAGGGGAGGTGTTACTTGCAATTTCACACCTAAGTGTCCTGGGACTCTATTGTACAGGCTCAAGCCCAGTCACAAAGTTTGAAGAGCGTGTGAGATGCTTCCTTCTGGTCCATTCATAGATTCCAAGGGGCTGGCCCTTTGGGGGAAGGCAAATCCTGTTCTGTGGCTCCACAGTAAATGCACTCATTTATTTACTTATTTATTTTTTTCTGAATCAGAAGCAAGTCTGTTGAAATAAAACATCCTATATATGTTTTCAAACAACACCCCCTTACATTTCTAGGCAAGGACAGGGCCTTAAATCAACCATTTACTTTTAAGCAGATATTTTTCTTGTTGGTGAAAGCACCCTATTGCAAATGGGTTAATTCAGCTGGGATGTCACTTTCAAATGTGGTTTTGTCTTACATCTAGATTCTAACATTATTTGCAGACTTATTCAATTTCTCACACACAGAAAAATTTTCAAGGCAGCGGTCCACTGACACTAACATAAGCACATTGAAATACGGTTTCTTTTGAAGAGTTCAGCTGTGAATTTTGTTTGCAAAGTAAGATGTTTTTCCATACATCTGGGATTAAAGTTCTTTGTGATTTCACAGATCTTGCCTGACACAGCCTATCATTCAGTGAGAAATGCTTTCTTTTGCTGGAGCACAACCTGAATATGGCTGGGCATAGCTGAGTCTCATTGGAACCTAGTGTGTACTGCTGAAATGGTGGAAAAAGGCATCAGGGCACCATAATTTTAAATGCAAAATATTTACCTTTTCAATGGGAAATGTTGTGCTTGCAGCAAAGCAGCGCAGATTTTCAATTCTCTTCTTTGGTGTAAATAAGGAAACACACTTGCAGCCTTTCTCTTTGTGTTCCCTGTTCCATCTTGCCCAGTAGTGCTTGGCAACGACAGCTCAGCCATTATTTTTATAACTGCAAAATGCAGTTTAGATGCAACGGAATAACGCTCTGCAGAACCAGCGCAGCCATTCTGCTGGTAACTGCTTAAGTGCAGATTGGTGATGGAGGGGAATTCTGCTGGGTGAGTAAATATACCCCATATCCGTCAAGCTATCAATAGTGTCTTTGAGCCAGTGCTGTTGATCAGGCCACACTCTGAGTTCCATCATTGAAAGCCTCCACTACGGACTCAGACACTTACAACCCTCAGATCGGCAAGCTCAACCTGCTGGTAATCACTCCACTTATATTCAAACTCAAGTGCATGGGGGCTTTTGACAAAAGGGGTGAGGGGGTAATATCTGCATATAATTTGTTTAAATAATGTGTTAGGGAGAGCAGCAGCATATATACAGACTGGACAGTAAGTTGGGGCCAGTTATAGGAATAGTGACTTTCAGGAAGAGGGGGTTATTCCTGCAATGTGGGAGCTGGAGGTTCTCAGTGTGACAGAGGGAGAGACAGATGAAAAACATGTGGAGTTGATAGATGAAGGTCAGAGGTACCCATTTGTGCTGTCATCTTTGATGTCCTGGGTGTTAGTCTTAGCAGTGCACAGTGGTGGCGTGAGTTATAGCTGCTTAGCTTACTATAACTGGTGAATTTCTGAGGTTTTTCGGTTGCAACCATAACGTCCCTTTAACATTTTTTCATTGAAATTCATAGTTTTTTATTAGTGAAAATTAACCATAACGTCCCTTTAACAAAGTTTTTTTCAGCAAATTTCATAGGTTTTTAACAGTGCACGCTATTTTCCTGCAACGTACTAATATTATACTTACCCCAATATAGAAACATTTTTGTCCAATTTACAAAGTTTTACCTTAAAAGTCTGCCATTTCCCACCATCTAGCATACGTTTTAACACTTCTGTACAATTTTTGCAATTTGTTCCATTGTTTTTGCATCGGTCAACCTCCGCAAACGTCTGACGTCATTGCGGACCTTCCAAACAATGCTACATGAATATGCGCTCGCACACAGCATGATGATATGTCCACGACCGCGTCCGCACTTCGCAATGGGGTCCGTGCTTCGAGGACTGTTCAGAACTACATTTTCTACTGATCTAGGAACTTTCAAGCTCAAAATGTACCCTTCCACAGCTCCTACACCTATTCTTACTCATTACCCATTAGCAATCTAGTACAAAGCACATACTTGGAAGAATATTAGCAAAACTACTATTTATCCCATATATGGCATCAGCTATTGCCATCCCTCCTCCGCAAGAGCCACCAGCACCACCAGCAGGAGGACCTACACGACAAGAAAAGTGCAGTACTTCTAAAGACAATGAAGAGGACCAAGAATATGGGTTAGAGGAAGTGCCTACTTCTCGCACCCAGAGACAATCATGGGTGGGGCAGTTCTTTACCACCTTTGGGAATGTACCAAAGGCTAAAGCTACCAAACAGAAATGCACTGAGTGCAACTTTGTAATCAGTCACGGTCTACCTGGACAGTACTCCTACGGGACCACCTCCATTCGCCGTCACACCAAATCCAACCACTGCAATGCTCTCATAAAGGTTATTAATTTCTTAGCAAGTTATGGGCTGTCTTCTCCACCTCATCTTCCTCAACCAATACTGTAACCACACAGTCTACCTCTGTGGGACACAAAATCCCACCAGCTACTTTGCAAGCAATAAAAGAGGCTGTTGATCCATATCGTTTGAAGGCAACAGTCCTCTGCATTTACTGCAACACACCACACTGCAGGGAGAAGCAATTTTGAAGTGCTTTTGAAGCTGTAATCAAGGAGCATGAGAAACACTGACTCCTACCTCAGAAGTAACACATACGCAACATCTTCCCCCATCCTCCTGCCCCTCCATATTAGTGCTGGGTGCCTCTTCTCTCATTTCCCTCCCCACCTTACGTTATAACCTCTCCTGCACAAAGAAATACATAAAAAAAAAACAAAAGAAAGGTTCCTTTAGGAGAAACCTTTCACAGTAAAAAAAAAGAACTTAAAAAAATGTTAAAGACTCCATCTACTTTACATTTCTCAGTAAAGTACATAGACTAAATAAGATTTTCCAACATTTCCTTTAGCATTTTGTATCATGCTAATGGGAATAATGTGGTGTTCATCCCTGTTCTAGGCACTGGAACAGGGAATAACGTCCTGGCAGCCCAAGTTATTGCCCCAATTGAAGCGAGAGAGGATAGCGAGGGCTCCGGACAGTTATCCCCCATTCCAGCCCCTGCAATGGCCGATGAAGCCATTACCACCCTTGATTCCCAATGCAGGAACCTAGGTTTCCTAAAAAAAGGATTGTTCTTCCTACACCGGGACGCCTGTGGCGTCCCGCTGTAGGAAGGAAAATCTTTTTCCAAGATGGTCACCATGGAAAGAGAAGGTGGGGCTCTGTACAGAGCCCCTCTTCCTTTTCCATGGCAGCCTGCAGAAAGCAAAGAGAGAACCCTATAACCATATTACCACAAGCAATTGTTATTTTTCTCTTTCAAACCTATCCCACTTTCTAATAACTTTTCCACATAGCCGGTCCAAGGTGGACATGGCCTCTTTAACCCTATTTGTCATCCCTTGTGGTCATGGCCAGTAGCCAGATTGTACAGGTCATGACCTTGTGCCATGACCCAGACAGTCTGGCCACTGCCCATGGCCACAGGCTATACCTCAGTCACCAAAGGTAAATCACAAATGTTTGAACCTACATTTTGACACTTTTCAAAAAGATTAAACATGGACACATTTGCAGACCTTGCTTTAAGGTCCTTGCCAATGCTCCTTACACAGGTTTGCTGGAAATCCACCCATTTTTTATTTTTTCAAAAGTGTCACAATGTATGTACATACAATAGTCATATGATGTAGCTGCACCTGACAAAATCTATTCAGACTTTACACAAACATTCAACGTTGGGTCTATAATCTTTCTGAAATCATTTGTCCACATGCGTCAAATGGCAACCAAGTTATAAGCCACCTAAAAATGTTTAAAACCCCTCTCTTATTAGGCCCCCTGTTGACAAAATCCCACCTAACTTTACAAATACATGTATATTTAGATCTAAAATCTTTTTCCAAACTTTTGTGTGGTGGATTTGACAAATGGCACCACATTTATAAGCCTTTAAACTATTTTAAGACCCCCCTCTAATTTGTCCCCTCTTGACAAAAGCATACCAAACTGTGCAAACACATTTATATCTAGATTTAAAATCGTTATGCAAACATTTGTGCAGATTTGTCATATGGCACCACATTTATATGCCTTTACAATATTTTGGGACCAGCCCCTCTAATTTTGTCCCTCTCGACAAAACAGCTCCACACTTTAGAAAACCATTCAGAATCAGGTCTGGAATAAAATTCACAAATTTCATGCATTTTCATTGAATGGCGCCAACGTTATAAGCCATCCAGAAACAGCTTTAAATCAACCCAGCAATGCAAAAATAGGCAAAGATGTCACTGAACATCTGAAGTGTCTGCGAACATCACTGCACTGTACACGAACATCCGGACTGTTCGCAGACTTCGGGGGTGAAAACGCCTGTCTTTTGGCTTCTTACGGTCATATCCCATCCATCCTCATAACCCCCCACCTCCCCAGAGATTGTTTGATGAGTTTGACAAGTCCAGTGTTGTGTTTTTGAATCAGTTTTTACTGTGGTGTGCGCGGACTGCGGCGGATGTCTGCGAATCTAACATGGCGGGCATTTTAAAAAATCGGACGCATTTCACGCTTTTCAACATCCAATCAGTGGGCATGCCCGATGTCCGCAGACCACTTGGTGCCTTCTGAACCAATCAGAGGCCCGTCCGCGGACAGAACAGGGAAGAGAGTCTGCAAACCCAACCATATCATTATTTTGTTTTGACCTACTTTTTGGGCATTTAAAAAAAACTTACTGAATGGATTTACACCCAATATAAAACACGCTTTTGGGACCAAGCCGCCACTCCTGACTCAAATTTGGTGAAAATCCATCCAGCAGTTTGGGCTGTAGACGTGAGAATGATATGATATGATATGATATTATATGATATGATATGATATGATAGTTTATTTATAACATACACAATGTGTTTCAAAGCACTTCAAGGCAAGGGAGGGAACAAGGGAAAATACAATGACATTCTTACAGGTCATGAACAGTAAGGATGTGAAATTAGCTATCGTACTCGGCCTGACGACATTTCAGATAGTGCAAGAGCTAACACATAGATAAGGAAGGGAGGGGGAAGCGAGGGGGAGAGTCAGAAGGAAATGGAAACAGACATGTGACTACCGTACTAGGCCTGACGACATTTCTGGTAGAGCCGGAGAAAAACAAGAGGCGAGGGAGAGGGGTGCAGAAAGGTAGGGGAGGAACAAAACAAGCAACTATCATACTAGGCCTGACAACATTAAAGATAGTGCTGGAGGGGGGTGGGGAGGAAAAAAACAGTAAGGGGAGGGGGGAGGAGACAGACGAGGTTGCTATCATGCTAGGTCCAGGGACAATTCTGATAGAGTAAGTGCATAGAATAAAGTAAGGGGAGGAGATAGGAAAAGGGAGAAGAGAAAGGAGGAGAGAACTGAGAGTTAACAGTCAAAAGAGTTGAGAAGCAAGAGGGGAGAGTGAATACAATTGCAGAAGTCAATAGTAACACATAATGTTGCAAGCTAGGATACAAGATGAAGATGGGAAAAGCATGATTCAGGGCTACCATGAGTACAAGATGCAAATGAAGTCCAGCATGAGAGTTGAGAAAGTGTGACGCACCGTGAATGAATGAAGTCCATAAAAGTCAAATACAGCATTGGCCACAAGACGGTGATGGTGAAACCAGAATTTATCAGGACAGACTCCTGCAGAAGTAGGCTTGACAGGGGTGAGGGGGGAGCAGGGTTGAAGATTCAAGCAAAACAGGCAACACCTGTGTGCGAGAATGGTGGGGGCACAAGGGAACATCAGGGGGGATCAGAGGGGGTGGGGATGGCCTGTGGGGACAGTGGGAGTAACACATGTTGGTGCATGCTTACCTGCTGTCTGAGCAGGTGGTCGGGCCCTGGGTCCTCCAGGTCCAAACAGGAATAGCCCTTTCTTCGTCTGCCTTTCACTTAGGACGCCCGGGTGAGAGATGTCCTTGATCTAATAGTTAAGTGCAGGAAGGAAGAGGCAGGGCTAAGAAGGTGGGTGGTGCTTAGGCCAGGTGACCTAGTTCCACTTGCACCTGCTCCCCATCTGCAAAGGAAAAGAGGCTGAAGTGCTCCTTAAGTAGGGAACAAGAGCAGCCAGCAGGAAGGCACAGGTGGACGGGGCTTGCTTAGTGGTGAAAAAGAGCGGCAAGCAGGAAGGAACCAGGTGGGCGGGGCTTGCTAAGTAGTGAAAAACAGCGGCAGGCAGGAAGGCACCAGGTGGGCGTCGCTTAGGCCAGGTGACCTTGATGCACTTGCACCTGTTCCCCATGTTGCTCCCCAACATAATTTTTCTATTTGTCTATGAAAAAAAATATAATTGGAACACCCCCTACAACTTTGCCCACCCTTGATGAAACCTCACCAATCTTGGCAATAAAATTCAGAGGAGGCCATATACCTTTTTTTTCACAAAGTTTGTTAAGGATTCGTCCATGGGGAGCAAAGTTATAAGCCACCCAAAAAGTGATCTTCCTAGGAGTTGAGCAACTTAACCATAACTCCAGGGCTGCTACCGCTTGCCCTGTAATGTATATACATATATGTATATATTCCAATTTAGAATAGCATACTTGATGCCATTCCGACAAGCAGCACTCCTCACTCATGGATTTAAAACAGTTCAGGCGGACAGGAACCAAACAAAAAATTGCACAGGTTGTGTCAAAATAACAGCCTTTATTTAAAAAATCTGCAATTTTCCAGTGATATTGTTGCCAGACGGCAACCTGAAACGTTTCAACACAACCCAGTGGCTTGTTCACAGTAACTCCTCCTCATGAGGAAGTTTGTTTTAAAACACGCAAGTGATAAACATAGTGAAGGTGACTTAGACAATACATTATGTATCTGTGGCCATGTTTATTTTGGCTCACAAATACAGATACCAATTGCTCAAGATTGCATATATAGCAGATACATTCTTTTCAAATGTTATCTTTCGTTGTTTACATGTATGAGTAATATGCCATGTATTTGTATATACCTTAATAATTAAACAATTCAAAAAGTTTCAAGCGCAACACTTTTTTTCTTTTCTGTAAGCAGTTCACATTTGTATAGACAATAAAATACATAATATTGCCTATGGCACGCTTATACAATTGTTAGAGACCTTTAATATGCAACAATGCTCCAATCAAACTGTAATCAGTGTTTTTGAAAATTAAAGTGCGTAGTGCATTCCATAAAATTATAGGTCAGATGCGGCTGTCAATGTGCATAGTGCAACAATGATTAAAAATGTACAATCTAGTTAACACTGTAACAGGAATGTTATCTCTTATTTATGCACCCAGAATTATGTTCTTTATATGTATTTATATGTATCTATAGTCAGTAAAATACAGAGCACAGTGCTCATATTCTATCACTTAATGTGTCAAAATAAAGAATTTGAGACTGGCTGAGATGATATCTATGTTCCACATTCCGGAAACAGCAATTGCATAAAATAAGGTGCATAGTGCATTCCTATGATAAATAAACCACATATGGCCTAAAAAGTGCATGGTATAAAGTGCATAGTGCATAATGCAGCATAGTATTAATATCTAAACACTGCTTGCTCTGAACAAAATTAGATATTCCATTTCCTTATTAAAGACTGTTCATATCTAAGGAAAGTGCAATGCGTTGGCTACTTAGGTGTCATGCTATTAGTGTCTCTCAGATCAATCTTATACAACATACATGTAAACACTTTGCAGTAAATGTTAATATAAAAAATATATTATTAATGTCATAAATATATATATATATATATATATATATATATATATATATATATATATTTATATATATATATAGTAAAGCAGTTCAGACACATGTAATAATACTAGTGGGTGACTGGATTTCTCGTGTGGAAAATGGTATATTCAACAATAATAAGAAAATGTTAAATGATGATCTTGCCTCCGATGAAAAGAGATGAGATGAAAAGAAATGTAAGAGGACAAATATTCCTAAATGTGTTTCAAAAGTTAGATCTACACATTTTAAATGGACACTTTCAAAATGATCAACCAGCCAATCATTCATATTGTAAACATCAAAAATAATTCTGTCTTGATTTTGTTTTAGTTTCTATTGATAGATTTGCATAGGCTACTTTTTCATGTAATTAAAAACCTTTGAAAGTGATCATCCTTTTTTGCATGCTAATTAAATCTGGCAAGTTGGAACCAACACCACAGGGCTACTTAATATTGAAAATGATGGAATAATGTCTTGGTCAGGAAAAGTTCTAGAATCAAGAGAGGATGCCTCGATGGCCGTGTAAGATAACGCTTTTTAGTTGATGTCATAGTAAATGATATCAGAGCGATTGGAATGAAGTATAATTAACAAATAATCAAGGCTTGTTTTAAGTATTTGACGGATGAGAACATTTGTCTAATTAAATGGTTAAAGCAAGAATATAAGATTTGTATTAGTAGGGAAAAATGCATGTTTAGAAGAATGAATTGAAATAAATATATATACTGCAGCTTTAAAGTAAAGATACAAACATGTTTTGGTAATCCTAAAAAGAGGTCTAGGGGCAGCATGTACAATAAAAACATTGTGTGCACTGGAAATGTAATGGATGCATTAACATGTGAACCATTTATACAAAGTATGTGAATATAAGGAAAAGCCTGACTATCAAAAAAACAAAAAAGCAAGTCTATAGAAATAAATATTACCATTGAGCAAATAATTCGATATACAAAAAGTAGTCAACTTCGAGAGGTAGTGGTCCGGTTAGCTTGCCAATGATGTTATTTAAATGCAGCTCTACAATTTGGGCTGGAAGACTTAGGCTGGTTTACAGATCCTCAATTGCTGCAGTTTTGGCGTATGTATTGCAAAAGCCTTGAAATTCCATGAGGTCAACAATTGAACATCCTGTCACACGGCACCTTATGATACCTTTATGATACCAATTTCTTTCGATACTCCTTGAGCTACATTACCTTGACAAGAAACCTTCGGGTATGAAACACTTGTCGGCTGACCATGAATATTAAAGAAACACACCTTCTTACTCTGCATTCAGTGTGAAAATCTTTGTAGTCACAAGATTCAATGACACTAACTTGCTGCAAGGTAACCAGGAATTCTGACTACTGGTTTACAAAGTATATTACCTCCATTTGTCAAGTTACAGAAAATTAGAAGGGGAGCTAATGACTTCCATTTATAAAGCAGAGGCATTTGTAATCCCAAAAATACAGTATGATAGCTCTACAAAATATTCAATATTTTTGAAACATCTATTAGGGTATCTCTCAAAGTGGCAGAAAACAAAGAATGTATTTCCCCTTTCCAATTAAGATATTTTCTTTTGGATATCGATAATCGTATTACAAAATGTACTGTGCTGCATTATTGTGCATATTTAGACTCATAAAGGCTTTTGATAAGGTTTTGTAGGAGTAAGCTTTTGAAAAATGTATAATCTAGGGGTCTTAAGTAATCTTTTTTATATCTGAATTGCGTAGAATTGCTTAAAATGTCTAAACAGAGTAGCAACATAATCTCACGATTTGCCCCATTTGCTCTAGTTCCGGCCAATTTGGGGGCATGGTTTGGGAACTGTTTCATATTGGACTTGACTATTGACAGTACTGCGCTGATTTGGGAGCTCAAAAGCCCTATTTTCCCATTTCACTTCCCTTCCGGATCCATTTTGAGTTCATGGCTGCCAGCATGCCTTTGTAGTAAGAAAACTACGCTTCCCAGTATTCCTTGCTGACTGCTTCATCTCCACCATTGGAGGACAGGGTTGGGTGGAGGATAAGGGATACCTGTGGCTGCATGCGCTAGCAAGCATCACACCTGAGGCGTGTAATCATTAGCCAGCTATAAAAGCTTCAGTTTGATTCAGTCCAGTGCAGGTCATTGTTGCAGTGTTCCTGTTTGTGACTAGTCCTATGTTCCTGTTTCTTACGCATAGTGTCTTATTTCTTGTTCCTGGATTCCAAATCAAGTGTGCTTATCAGTAGTGTCTGCTTCCTGTGCTCTCTTTCTATTCTTCAATGTAACCCTCATGTGACAACCCTCATTTATAGAGTACTATTTTGTACCATTTTCCATCCTTCCTGTGGTGGGAAGGGAGGAGGTTTTGCACTTATAATTTTGTTTTCCCTGCTCCTGCTCCTGTAATTTCTCTTGAAGTATGTTCCTGGGTTCCCCTTGTACTTCTCTCTTTGTTCCCTATTGATTGTTATGTGTAGTGTGCTGGTGCATCCAGTTCCTGTGTGAATGCCTGTTTTCCTCACTGTTCTATAATCACTATTCCAACGTGTCCCTTGTCAGGATTCTTATATATGTTATTGCCTTTCTGGTTCCCTGTTGCTCAACAGGGTTTGTGGGCTTTGCTGTCATTCCATGTGTTGTTTCTGGTCCACCTCTTTAAGTTACCTTATATAATACCATCAAGAGTGTTAGCTCACAGATCCTGTCATTGCGTGTCCTGTTTGTGGGTTTAGCGCTGACAGTGCCTGTAGCAGCAATTGTGGGTGAGGAGCTAGCCGACAATTGTTTGGATCATAAGGAGCTTCTAAGTGCTTAACCTGGATCCGTTTTCACATATTTGTATTCTTATCACACTATACTTGCACATCGTGGGTTTTACTATACATGCCTCTTGATTTCTGAGTGCCTTCTGTTGGACACAAAGCTATTCACTGGGTGTTCGTGTGCATATTTCCCTTGCCATATCCACTGTCTTTCTCCTCGCATGACAGGATGACCAGCCTATCATTCCCATATTCTGCCTGAATATTCATGGCATTCAGATACATAGCATTCACTTGTGCACTTTGGTTTGTTTGTTGAATATGACAACTTAAAGAAAGAGAGGCAGCAAAGCCTCTAAAATTTGTGTAAATAAAGTATCCCCTACATCTACATGCGAGAATCAATTCACCAGTTCTGACATAAATTAACTCCTTAACACAAATGGGCATTTACATCCAGAGTATTTTTCCCACTGGATTAACATCCTGCATTGCTAGATCCTATTTCAGTCTATTATTCGGATACTGATACGATGTCTGTACAAGCCTTAGCAGAAGAAAACAAGACACTTGGCCTCATTACAAATACGGCGGTAGCCTTGCCAGTAAAACCGGCAGAATGCTGATGAACTTGTGAATTTTACTGGCACCCGGCAATTGGCAATTATCGGGGCATTCGGCCCCGCCAGACCCAGTAATTGCCCATTGCCGGGTGCTGGTATTTATTACTCCCCATTCCCATTGAGCCCAATAGGGCTCAATAGGAATGGGGAGGACGATAGCGGCGGCACCATTAATAACCATGCCGGCGCTACTGGGTAGGTATGCTCGTGGGTTCCATTCCACCCCGTAGGGCTGACAGGCACTCGCGGGCAGACATCATTTTTTGCCGGTCCGGTAACTACGGTACCAGCAAGCTTACCGGTACCATAGTTACCGGACCGGCAAACTTGTAATGAGGACCACTGTTAGGCTTACTACACAAGAGTACTTTTTGTTGTTGAACCCCAAGTTTCCAGTTACACTTCTCAGATTGAATGGTTTAATGAAAGAAACAGAAAAAATTTACGATTATGTTGCATAACTTCTGTTTTCTATCCTCAGTCTGTCACATGGCCCTGTGTACGAGAACATATTGTAGTCTCTAATGTCCAGAAGTTTGATGTTAGTTGTCTGCTTAAGGGAAGCACAGACAAAGTTGGTAAAAGAAAGAACAAACCACAGAACCTGCAAGCAGAGAATGACAATATGCAATCAGGGCACATCCAGATTGCTAGTACATGATGCAACTCGGATGCTACCATGCCTCCCACAGTGTCTACGGTTAATGCAGGATATGATTAAAGCTAATGTTCAGGAGTTAAGACAAGAATTTGTCTGTTTATAAGAGGAGAATAAAACCTTACAGTATTTACTGAATACACCTTGGATTGTATCCCTTGTTGATGTGAACACTGTTCAGTCCCTGAGTACAGAGGTTTTAGTCGACCATTATATTTGCCAGTATGTAAGATCAGGTGGACTGAGCGTGTTTTTTAATCTAGTGCAGCTCTTAACCAGGGCAAGGTTTCTGACATTTGCCCTCCTTTTTGTTAGAGATTCCAGTTAGCTGATGACACATTGTTTACTCCTTTACCTAATATTTCCTGCGTAGCAGTTTGTCACATCCCTGAACTAGCACACAGAAGCTTCTGATTTTCAAACACAATCCAGAAGAGTATCCTATATACATTCAGGCCAGACAGTCGCTTAGACTTTGCTCTTGATCCAGCTGCTGAGATTGAAGTAAATAATCTGGCTGATTTGGAATGCGGTGCTAACTCTGTGTTCACTCTTCCTCCTACCAATTTGTGTCACAACGAATATTCAGCAAATTACAGATTTCATGCTTTGATGATCTCAATCCACAGTCTAAAGAACCAGAAATATTGCAGGAGAATCTGGAACTGTTGGTTGGTAATGTGCTCCTTTCAGAGGCTAAAAGAAATGAGAGGACAATTGAAATCTTGATTAACAGAGACTTTACTATGGTGATTCCTCTTGTTGATTGTGACTTCCACAAAGAAAGAGAGCCTGTGTCATCGACTAAGCAAAGGGACTGCACATGTACAGCTCAGTCATTGGTTTCTGGTGCCAAGGAGTCTACTTCCCTAGAGGTGCCTTCCGTTACTCAGCCACCAACATGTCTGCCGACATCTGATTCTTCCATCTGTCTGTCTGTAACCTTTGACTCTTCTACGTTCTGGTTCCAAGCTCTGCAGTCACCTTTGGCACAAGTGTCTTCAATCATCACTGAACCTCCGCCATGTCTGCCATTTCCTCAAGATCCTCTACCATGCAAGTGGTTAGCCACAAATACCTTTGCATGTTGTCAGCCTCAGAGTCCCCACTGGCATGTCTGTCTTTAGCTACAACTCATCAAGCACATCACTCTTCAGCCACAGAGCATCTGGCAGTCCATCCTAAGTGCATGTCTTCAGTCCCAGAGACTAATGCGTGTCTGCCTTCAGTTAATGAGATAACTCTGGCCTGCATATCGTCAGTGCCAATGGCACAGGTATACCTGTCTACATTGTCAGATCCTTTTGCATTTCCTTCAGTTCCAGAAAATCACCTGAATCCCAACTATCTACTCACAAAGCACCTCCCACTTGCCCTTCCTATGCTTTAGGGACCACCAGAAGGCCTGCCTTCTACACAGGAGGTGTCTCTCATCTGTTGGACGTCAGCACCAGTTCCTCCAAGTAGTCAGCATTAAATATTAGTACATTTGATAGCCTGCCCACAGCTTCTGCACCCAAGCCTGTGTACTCTCAGCAGAAAGGCTATCAGACAGTCTGCCACTGTCTAATGAATGTTATTACACTATTCTACCACCCTCCCGAAGGACTTAAAAATATATGCTCCCTGTGACTGAGTTTCCTGTGCTTTCAAACTATGCTTCATATCCCTCAAGTTCACCACACTTTCTCTAACTCCTGAACATCCTCCTCACCAGAGCCTTCTGATTCTTCTGTTTTATGGCATGAGTATAAGTGTTTTAGTCCACCTGTTTTTACCCACAGACCTCCATTTCTATCAGTGCCACCTCAGAAGAAAAATAACTTCTATCAGGGAAACAAGAAGCCTGCTGTAGTGGCAGACGCCAGAACACAGCCATTGGAGGATGTATACAATCATGATTCACTCCCTTTGCTCTTGTTTTTTCCACTTGGGGGCATGATTTGGGACCTTTTCATATTGGACTTAATGTCTGACCCCTACTGACCTGTGCTGATTTTCCATTTCACTTCCCTTCTAGATCCATTTGAGTTTTTAGCAGTCGGCATCATTTTTATTCAAAAGCCTATGCTTTCCAGTATACTTTGCTCACTGCTTCATCTCCACCCTTGCAGGACAAGAGAACACCTGAGGATAAGGAACACCTGTGGCTGCAGGTGCCAACACGTATCACACCTGAGGTGCATGACCCGTAGCCAGCTTTAAATGCTTCAGCTTGCTTCAGTCCAGTGATGGCCATTGTTGCAGTGTTTTTGTTTGTGACTGGTCCATTATTCCTGGTACTTAGATATAGGGCCTCATTACACGGATGGCGGTAGGGATTTAACGTTACCGGTAATGTATTACCGGTAACGTTAAATCTCCATGTGGATCACGACCCGGCACACCGCTATTAGCGGCCCCGCTAATTACGGTGCCACTAATAGCGGGCAGGCCGTGTGCGCGCGACCCTCCATCCCGTTAATTACGCCATGCCGCTATTAGCACAGCATCACAAGGCCAGTGCACATGCTAATAGCGGCATGGTAAATCCCCCCAAACCCCTTACCGTCATGGTGCAAATACTGGCATCGCGGACCACCCGTTAAGGGAAATGAGCAGTGTTCCCACCTGCCACAGGTGGACCAAATCAGCACAGGTGAAGGCAATGGAGACTGTGGCAGCTCAAAAGGAGCACACCACACCCCTTCCCACACCCCTCCCCACACCAAGATGGTTCCAATACTGGCAGCATTACATGGCCTGGAAGACCTCATTGCAGCGCAGCTGCTACAACAACAGGCAGCACAAAGGAGACGCAGGAGGAGGAGGAGGAGGAGGAGGAGGGCAAGACAGGCACAGCAAGCACCACAGAGGCACCCACCAATACCCAGGATCAGAGCCAGTCCATTCAACCTGACCCCTGAGCAGATACACACCCTGTACCGTCTGGACAGGGCTACCATCACCAGCATCGTGGACATAATCCATGACGACATTGTGAGCCTCATAGACATCAGAACTGCCATCCCCCCGCTACTGAAGGTGGTGAGTGTGCTCCACTTCCTGGCCACAGGCACCTATCAGCATACAGTGGGAAAGATGCATGGCATCTCACAACCAGTATTCTCACGCATGCTGAACCAGGTACTCGATGCACTCCTGAAGCATGCACCTGAACACATATCCATGCCACAGACTGCCCAGGAGATTGCAAACACAAAAGTTGGCTTCTTTTCACTGGCAGGCATTCCAAGTTGCATCGGGGCCATCGACTGTACCCATGTGGAATTGGTGGTCCCACATCACAATGAAGTAGTGTACCGAAACAGGAAGCAATTCCACTCTATCAATGTCCAAATGGTATGTGACGCCAACAAGATAATCACACATTGCTGTGCCAGATTCCCAGGATCAACACATGATTCCATGGTTCTGCGGAACTCAACTATCCCACGCTACATGGAGCGACACACCAGACAACGTTCGTGGCTACTTGGTGAGTAGCAGGGCAAGCACATGGCAGCGTGATTTGGGGGGGAGAGATACATACTCCAACTGGGTGTGAATGGGGGGGGAGAGATACATACTCCAACTGGGTGTGAAGGGGGGGAGAGATACATACTCCAACTGGGTGTGAATGGGGGGAGATACATACTCCAACTGGGTGTGAATGGGGGGGAGAGATACATACTCCAACTGGGTGTGAATGGGGGGGGATACATACTCCAACTGGTGTGAATGGGGGGGGGAAGATACATACTCAAACTGGGTGTTGACTGGCGTCCGTAGGGAAAATGGACATACAGATGTACGCCAATGTCCTTCAGGGAAGGCCACGATGTACTTGAGAAGAACTCACATGCAATTCGAAGGTGCACAACATTGAGAACAATGCAGGTTGCAAAATATCACACATCCATCCACATTGCACATCATGCCACGCCACATATTACACAAATCAGCAACATGGCGTCAAGACAGTAATACAGAATCAGTGCAGCACAACATCAATCCAGCAACGCGCCTTTGTATGTATGCAAAGGGATCACCCCTAGACATAGCACTGAACCACACACCTATGGCACCACTGAAGTGATGCTTCACAGCATGGCAACATCGGTGTCAGGATGTCAGAACACTGCAGTGTGGTACCTAATTTGGATGGCCCAGGGACACCTAAGACCTGGCCTCACCCAGGGCATGTCAATTACTGTTGGAGGCATGAATGTGGCATTTCTACTTGCAGGGTCGACCTCCCCCTTGCACGTTGCTGTCACACAGACCATCTGCATGTATGCTGTCAATTCAGTACTTGAATCACAATGCAATGTCAATTTGTGTGATGTGAACAGGCCGATCTTGAGGTGAACAGTAACAGGACCCCGTTCATTCCCCCATACAGGTGATGCGGGCTATCCCCTGAAGACCTGTCTCCTCACACCTGTACGGAACCCACAGAACAGGCACGAGGAGGAATACAATTGTGCACATACCCGTACCGCATCGTGATCGAGCAGACTTTTGGACTTTTGAAGTCACGTTTTAGGTGCATTAGCAGGTCTGGTGGTGCTCTTCTGTATGGACATGAGAAGGTGGGCAAGATCACCATGGCATGTGTCATGCTGCACATTATGTGTATCAGATGGAATGTGCCACTGCCCCTTGATGTTGAAATAGAAGCACCTGATGAGGATGATGATGGTGATGAGGACGGAGGTGAAGGGGATGCAGGTGTTGCAAGAGGGGATGGCCAGGAGGGACGTGCTGTGAGACAGCATCTGATCAACCAAATATTCTGAGGAACATGTTTCCGTACTGTCACATGGATATGGGGGGTAATGCACTGGTGTATGTTTTGAAGGACGCAATGGACCCTGTTGCCAATAAAGTACACACACACAATGAAGATGTCCAAGCCTGTGTTTTGATCAGAAACCAGTATATTGAGTGACATAAAGGTGTAGTAGTGCAAGCCCAAAAACATCCCACCACCCCCCCCACAACAGACCCATAACACCCTTCCCACCCCCCCACAACAGACCCATAACACCCTTCCCACCACCCCCCACAACAGACCCATAACACCCTTCCCACCACCCCCCACAACAGACCCATAACACCCTTCCCACCACCCCCCACTACAGTCCCTCATGTGTCTGCCATGTATTCCCTGGACAATGCATACAGAGGAATCTCCATCAACCCCCTATTTTCCATTGTCCTTGAAAGGATCTTGAGGGTTGCCAGACGTGCGCCTGGTGGTGCGCGATGAGCGCCGGAGGGGGCTTGTTTGTCACGACCCGGAAGATGAGGATGGGGCAGACTGGCCTTGTTGGGAAAAGTGGCGGTCCATAGTGTCAGCCATGCGGACAAGGACCTCCCTGAGCCTCGCTATCTCATCGCATAGTCTGTCAGTGTTGGCGTCCATCCGCTCAGTGCAGTGCCTCGCCGCCTCGACTATGTTCTCTCTGAGATTGGCAGCCTCCTCAACAAGCTGGCCGACCAGCACAGTCAGCTCGTTTTGGCGCTGCAGGATGGTGGTGAGTTGGGGGGCAGTGCTGGGTGACCGTGCACTGGATGCTGTGCCCTCCGATGCATCCACTGCAGCAGGTGATGGTAACATGGGGGACATGATTGCAGGGTTGGTGTCCTCAACAGTCCCATCAGACCCAGGGGTCTGGAATGGCACAGGCACTGGGGTTCCAGGGAGGCTTGGGGTGTGCATCTCCATGTGCTGGCCTAGGGTGTCCTCCAGATCGGATAGGGGGGCAGTGGCGGCTGCCTCACCAGTGGAGCTAGCCGCAGCTGATGGTGGTCCCTCGGTGGCTGGCATTGGTGCCAGTGGGTTCACCTCCGGTGGTGGGGCCGCAGTTGGTGGTGCAGCTACTACTGCCCTGGCAGTGGCACGATGACGATGTTTCATACCTGTCAGGTGTGCCCTTCCCCCCCTGCCCCTGGATGTTGTTGGGGTATCCTCCGACTCCTGTGCCCTTGCCCTCTTGCATGTAGCTGGTGCCTTTGATGCATCAGCGGCATCCTCCCCATCTGTATGTGAGCCTGTGAGGGACGAGAAGGGGGATATCATTGGTTGCGATTCAATTTACTTAATGAAGATTACATGAATGATGCAGTTGTGGCCATTGGGACTCAGTGGTTGTGGATGCAGGTGATGTGCCAGTTCAGTGCCTCATCCATGCATGGGTGTGTTTGGGACTTGTCTCTGGTGATGTGTGCATCTGTGTGTGTTTGGGTCTGACACTGACATGGTGAGGGATGGATGCATGTGTGGATGTGTGTCCATGCATGAGAGGAGTCTGTGCTCACATATGGGGGTAACAGTACATTCACACCGCATCCTGTCATGTGTACACTCACCTCCATCTGAAGTGGTAGCCACGCCGATCTCCATGCTGCCCACTCCCTCAATGGATTCAACGGCAATCATGTTTGCGCATGTCTCCTCCCATTCCTTCATCCGGATTGGTGAGCCATCTCCACCGGCACTGGCAATGCGGTGGTTCTCAGCCAGGATGCCCCTCACCCGCAGCCTGAGGTCGTCCCACCTCTTCTTGCATTTGCGCACGGTGCGCGTACTGGTGCCCACAGCACTGACTTTGAGAGCTACCTCCTCCCAGATGGCTTTTTTCTTCAGCAAGGTTGGCCGGCGCATGTCATTTGCAAAGACTACCACCGCATGTTCTGCAAGGGTCTGTGTTAACATGACCAATTCCTCATTGGTATATTTTTCCTTGCGCTGCCTGTCACTGGTTTTCTTCAGAGCCTTGGGCATGATGCAGGTGTCCCAGATGAATTTGCACTGCTCCCAACTCAAAACAGGTCCAGGGTGCAGAGGATGGCAATGGATTGCGTTTTTAAAGATGGCCGCCGTGCTCTTTCCCGTTCCTGTGCGATGACGCTATTTCCGGTTCCGCAATTTAACAGTCACGCTAATAGCGGTGACCGCTAATAGCGGTGACCGATAATGGCGCGAGGGCGGAGGTGCTATCTGCACTTTCGCGGAAGGCGGTAAATGACTTTTTGGGGACTTTAGCGGCATGGCGGTAAGGTCATTAACGGCATGGTGCTATGCTCGTGTCCGCGTACTCGTAATGGTACGCCATTAGCGCCCTCTTGCGAGGGCGGACACGTTAATAGCGCCATGTCGCTAATTTGCAGTTTTTAGCGCACAACGTGTAATGAGGCCCATAGTCTCTCGTTCCTAGTTTCTTATTTCTTGTTCCTAGATTTCGAATTTAGTGTGCTTATCAGTAGTTTCTGCTTCCTGGGATCCCTTTCTGTCATCCTTTGTTTTGCGGTGAGCACTTTCCAGTGCTTTCCTTTACCTGTGCAGTTTGTCTGTATTCTTTATTCCTATGATTTTGCCCTATTCTGCAGTGCAACCTTAATCCTTTAGACACCCCTCATTTATAGATGCACTGTTTTATATCATTTTTATTCCTTCCTTGGATGGGGAGTGGGTAGGTTTTGTACTTGTAATTTTGTTTTATCTGCTCCTTGTTCTTTTACCTTGTCTTGGAGTCTGTTCCTGGGTTTCTCTTGCACTTCCCTCTTTGTTCCCTATTGATTGTTAGGTGTAGTTTGCTGGTGTATCCAGCTCCTGTGTAAATGCCTATGTTTTCCCCATGATTCTGTAAGCACTATTCCTACTTGTCCCTTGTCAGGAGTCTTATCTATTAAGTTATCCTCCCTTTGCTGTTATAGCCTTTTTGGTGGATGGTTTGATCAACAGGGTTTGTGGACTTCGCTGACATTCCAGGAGGTTTTCTCATCCTTATGAGTACTATCTTTAATTTACCGTATAGAATGCCATCAAGCGTGTAGGCATACAAATCCTATAATTGTTTATCCGGTATCTGGGTTTAGTGTTGACAGTGCCTGTAACAGCAATTACGGTTATGGAGCTTGTCGACTTTTTTTGTAATCATAAGGAGCATCTAAGTGCTTACCTCACATACCTTTTTATGTATCTTTATTCTTATCACACTCTATTTGCACATCCTGGCTTTTAGTATACATGTCTCTTGGTTTCTGAGTGCTTGCTGTTTGACACAAAGCTATTCACTCTGTCTTCTTGTGCACATATCCACTGCCTTTGTTCTCTCATGACAAATAGACAATCTCAATTGATAGTGAACTTAGACAGAGCTGTCCACTCGTTCCACTTGTATGCAGTGTACATAGTGCAGAGTTAGGAGATGTACGAAAGAATCAAATACAATGCCCTCACTAAAAGCTTGACCAACAGAGGATACCTTGCCTCTCATTTATGGTAATAAAGCTGGATGTAGCACCTGTTGTATTGGTATGATGTATGTGGATACTCATCCACCAATAATGAAGAGAATAATATAAAAAAGATTATTATGATTTGGAATGTTAGAAGGCAACATCGAAGGTTAGATGGATAAGAAAATAATAAGTGTTGAAGGTGTCTATACTTATTTGGGTATTATCTTTAGTAACCATTTAACTTGAAATGTGGGTAAGAATGTTATAAAATGTATTACCTTGTTTGTTATGAGGAAAATAATAACATTTGAAAAATCTGTTGGCCTTAAATCATGGCATGCACTACTTAAATGTTATGAAATCAAACCATATCTACCTAAAAAGTGTCGCGAGACGAGTGAGACTGATCGAATCGGGTCGTATACATCGTTTCAAACCAACGAAGAAACCTACGTAAGGCGGTACAGCTGGAATAAAGAACTAAGAAAACCCTAATTTGGAAAATAACCACCAGTTTCCAGTCGTTCGAGCCGCTATCTGCTAACCATACAGGTTATCAGACCATAGGGTCCTTATTACACGACCCAAGCCACATCTAAGAACCTAGTACTCCAGACCCGGAGTCTCTAAATTGCTAACACCTCAAAGAATTGTTCCCTCACAGAAGGTCCAATTAGACTTACGGAAGCATTCACTATGGACCCAGAGGACTAAAGCCTGCATACTACAGAAACTCCTCTGACTCAGAACCACTCATCCCCAACGAGAATAGCGACAGCAAGAACATTCAAGTTCAATACTAAACACTGGCAACAGAATTATATCATCCAAGAGATGCGCAATTATAGCACGCTCTAAGCGTGTTGTCAAATTTGTTTTTTAGAATATGACACTACTCCTGAAGAAAGTTCTATTAATTGTTGTAAGAACTGAAACATGTTGAGTTTTACCATCTAGAACTAACACTAGAATGATGACCTAACAATCTGAACCGAGGTCCTATGAACAGTCTGAGACAGCCATTGTTCCCCAGACTGATCACCGAACTTGCCATCTAGACGGAAGTCTCAACTTCCCCACTGCTTAGTTTAAGTGTCACAACAAAACTGTTTGTATTTTTAAACAACGTACAATTGTTTAATGTTAAGTGAATGGGATATACCCACCGCTTTTTTAAGTTATTATGTGTTTTTCCAAAAGAAATTAATATTAAAAATTGAATGAATGATTTGTTTTACAGTGCCATTTAATGAAATATGTCTGTAAATTGTTGATATGTAAGCGATATTCAATCAACACTACAGCTAAGTCAATGCCTAGTCTGGGATGCTGAGGAAAACCCTTATTGATGTATTTTTATATCCAGTTCAGTACTCTGGATGACAACCCTTGTATAACACCCCCCTCTTAGAATCCCCCTGACCCCACTGAGCCAAGAAGTAGGTTTGTTTTGCAAATTAAAAGGTTTATTTGAAAATTTAAACAATATATATATATATATATACATATATATATATATCACACTTTATAAATAATTTGATAACTGATATCACACTTCAGAATACGACCGTGATCAACAATGGATAATGTTACAGGGGTACAATGATTTGGCTACTTAGGAGTAGTGTAGAGGATGAGGTAGCTGAAAATGCTTGATGGTTTCAAGGAAATGCAAGGTGGAATAAAATGCAGTACAGAAATAACTTGTTATGATTTTAGCAAAAGGTAATATGATCACTTTTTCTTTTGACAATTCACTCCCCCCCTATGCAATACAAGAAATGGAAGGAGAGCACGGAGTCTTCAAGAATCCCAACAAATCACACTTTATAATGCAATACACAGTTCCAGTTCTCCCAGCAAGCTTAGGGAAAACAGGGATGAGTTTTAAACACAGGCAAATTACTTTAATGTGGTTTGCAAGGAAGTGAAAAGGTGCTAAATTTGCTTTTAATTCCATCTAGAGGTTCAGGGTAGGTGATGGCTACTTTATATTAGTTCAGGCTCACTTTAACAATACTCTATGAATGATTAGCAGATTGCAAACGAATTTTAGCAAAGAGAAGCAAAAAGCTGCTGATTTCTACAGATGAAGAAATCGGGACAAATCGCAAATCGCGGTAAATTTCACAAGTGCGTGACTCGCGATTATGGAAAAAGTATAGGGAGTAGATTCTAAGCTTTGAGATGAAAGTTAAATTTCGTTCCTAGCCCGAACGGTTCAAGAGATACGGACGATTTAATAAAGGTAGATTTTAGGATTTAAAGTAAAACTCAAAATGACAGGTGACAGCTTGCAGCTGCAGAATTGACAGGTGACAGTTGTGCAGCTGTAAAAATGACAGATGACACGATTTCTAGGAGGCTGTTCTACTTAGGTTAAAATAGTTTGGATTAGATTATTTTAACTAAGAGATTGGTTCTGCACAGTTCTGCTAGGTACTCACAATATCAATTTGAAATAGGCCTCATCACGGTCTGGTCAGGTTGGATGGGACTTCCGGCGGGTGGTTCTGAAGTCCCGGCTATCTGGGTCAGCTCTGCTCTCTGGGTCTGTCAAGCACCGGATCTGCTCACAACGGTCTGGTTTGTGGTTCTCTCGGGTTCCGGATACAGCACTGCTTTCTGGATACTGCTACAGGTTCTTGCAAAAATTCTTGGCAAAAATTCAAACAGCTTACCCGGCTGTTGAATAGTTTGGTTGGTTTTGAGGCCTGCTGAAGAGGATTCAGCTGGTGGATTCAGGCCTCTCTGCTACAAATTCTGGAGTTAATTTCTGCTACAGGTTCTGGAGATTGTTGGATTTGAAGTCTGGATCTCTGGATGTGAAGTCGTCGGTCAGCATGCTCCACAGCAAATGGAATTGAATCTCCCTACCTGTCCCAGCAGTCTCTTTTTATGTGTTTTAAAAAATGTGTGGAGAGGCTAGCATCCCTAAGCCTGCCCCTCTCTTGATTTGATAGGTCAATAGATTCTTTGGTCCCTGATTTGGGAAGGGATAGTGTGTCAGAGTGATGTCATTTTTATGACCTGCAGAAATGACACTCCCCTGGTCAATGTGCACACAAATCTATTCCTGATCCAAATACATATTTCCCAGGTACACAGTTGTTTGACATCACATACACAAATCATATATTACTAAAGATAGTCCCTGTCCCGACTCTGGCGTTTCTAGGAGCTTGCATTCAAAAATGGCAACTTATTTTCTATTTTAGTGGGTTTTGCAACATTGGTTTTTCATCAAAAATTATACAAAGGTAAATTTCCATTCCACATATATCCCAGTAACTTTCCACGTTTCTATCTTAAACACATTGTCTACAATAATCATAATTAGCAGGGTTTTGCCCCAGAACATGGTACAAATTGGAGTTTGGACTCAAATCGTGAGGGCATTTTTCAAACTAAGACTCTCAAAGTTGTACATTCCTGTCATTTGGTTACAATAAATTATCACTGTTTCTATAAAATATATATTTGTTGCAATTCAACTACCCCAAGTGTTTGGGTCCGCCTCCAGGAGTCTGGGTGGGTCAGTGATCGCATGCACTCCTTGCTGGCAGAGGGCTGTTGACAGGAAACACTCAAAATTAACATACCCCATTCAACAGAAAGAGCCTTTGTGTGGGCTCCAGCAGGCTGCCTGGAAGTCTCTCCTCAATCAATCAACAGGGTCATGTGATATCCTGCCTCCTGGTGTGGAATCTCTGAGGTGTTAAGGTTTCCCAGCCTCTTGGCCTCTGGGAACAGCAGGTGGTTAAGATTTCCAATTAACTAACAAGCTTTGAAGTCCCTGTCCCTCTTGCAACTCCTACATACAGTTTCCCTGTCAGAGTTTAGACCGCTAGCGCCACCTTGGGGAATTCGTCGGTACTGCATCCATTTTTGAGTTGTCTTGAATTACTACATTTCAATAGAGTGGTCTTTTGCTTGCTAGTATTGGACCCATGCTTAACATTGTTTTGATGGCATCCTTACAGTAGAGTGGTGATGTGGAACCCCCCACAAGAAGGTTGTATCTTTGGAGTGGTCTCGTGCCAACTGCACAGTTCTCCTATTCTGGCGTGAATGTGGGCGGCGATAGCTCATCCCCACATCCACCCAGTCTATTGATTTAGTTTGTTCTGGGATAGAATAATGGGCAGCGACAGCTCATCCCCACATCTACCCAGTCTATTGATTCAACATGGGTCAAAACCCTTGACAGATAAATACTAACTACCTCTCATGTCTAACACGATTGCCTCCCCGAAAAAAGGTAGAGTAACTACTTTTGTAGTAAAAATTGGGATTCCCTCTCTATAGTGTATTGGATCAAACTAGTTACAACATTGCTGTCAGGTATGATGGCATGATATTGTGATGTTATTACTTGGGTTAATTAAATTGAAAGTCTTGTGCTAAAGAAAGCTTTCTATCAGGGCTACCTTAAACATTGTAAGAGCTATGTTCTGTTTTGTGAGAGCATGAGCCACGCCAAACAAGGCACCTTAAAGAGATTATTATTTGATGATTTATCAAGCAAACTCTGGCCAAAAGATACATCAACAGGGTGAACCTTAATCAAGGCAAAACACCTGATTGACCAAGGTTTGGGATAAGATAATATAAATAATATGAAATAGGGTATAAGAGCCATTTTGACTAAAGTGAGTAAAATAATGGATAGCTGTGAGTATGAAGAAAGCCTATAGTAACTTGTTAATTAATTAAATAAAGGGCCTTTGACTGTGAAGTAGCTCATAGACAGATGATACCATATGGTCTCAAATTTCATATGAATGTACTAACTGTATGGGAAAGAGAGGGCGCACGGAATGGGATTTCACACCAGGAACGTATCTGTGAACTTTTGTAATTCAATTCTCAAGTTCAAACTCAAACTGATATTTTCTTATGATGTCTTACAAATCAAGACAACGGGAGAACTTTGGCTAGATGATACTTTTAATGATATTTCACATTTAAATTTGAAACAATGTACACATTTTGTATTCATTCCTATGAATTCCTCCTGGGATTTCTAAAACAAATTGTGGCTTTTAGTAATTACTCTTAACTTTGAATGAGGATTTTTTAGAGTATCAATGTAAATTGCTGCTACTAATTTGATTTGAAATGTGTACAATTGGGTAAATGTGTATGTGTCATATGTGTATGTTTTTAGGAACCTGCTGTGATTTTCTAAATAAAATAAATACAAAATACAAACTAGGTGTTTCTCTGTGAAGGTTTTTGGGTAGAGGGTTCCAGAGTTTGGTTGGGAGGATGCAGAAGGAAGATCCTCTCTGCTGTTTCCCATTGGTGCTTGATGACATTTGTAATGCATCAATCGCTCTCGATGGTTGATAGTGGATGTATTTCCTTGTGATGTGCCCAGAGCCCTTACCATGGAAGGTATGGTGAATCATATATATTTTTTAAATGAATCCTCCATTTGATTATGAGCCAGTGGCGTGTACAAAGGGTTGGTGTAATGTATTCATATCTCTCCAGTCTCAGGTGCAGCCTGGCTTTTCAGTTTCAGGCTCTTTCTAGTCTGTTGTAAAGGTATTTTGGCAGTCCAAAGTGGAGGCTTTTGGCTTAGTTTAGTGTGGATAGAAAATGTGTGATAACCGCTTTGGCTCTGTGGCTGAAGGTCTGGTGGGGCATGATGCATCCAATAGTAAGGGCTGGAAGAAGCAGCTCCTTGCTGTAGCTTTAATCTCCGGCTCCAGTTTAAGATAGCTGTGCATCATAAGTCTGAGATTACTGACAGTTGATATGGGCAGGAAGCAAGCACCCATTTCCTCCTGCCCGGGGAGTCATGTGGCAATAGGTGGTGTTGAGCCGGGCATCATAACGTCTGCATTGGTTGGGTTGAGTTTAACGTTGCAGCAATTTAAGGCACTTTGTAATAATTTCCAGTTGCTGGGTCCTGTAGATATTGAAGAATGGAGGTGAGAGACTGGATCATTTTGGTACTCTGCAATACAGCTTTTGAGGAAATGACCTGGAAGTGTTCATGTGCATTGTTTCAGTCATGTGAATGAGGTTATCTGGTGCACATTGAATGCTTTGAATGCAATGTCCTCTTTTTTTATTTAGTACGATCTCAAGAGTGATAGCATAAAAGGTGGCAAAAATGTCTAGCAGGATGAGTGCACTTGGTGAGGTGAAATCTGCTGCTTTTTAGGATGTCCAATATCAGCAAAAATGTGGCTTCTGTTCCTTTTATTTGCCTGAATCCGTGTAGTGACACGTGGAGGAGGTGGTTGTTTTTAACTTATTACTTTAAATGTTGGAAACTTAATTTCATGAGGAGTTTGGTGGTGAAAGGTTTGTTTGAGATTGTACATAGGTGGTTCTTTTGTATCAGTCATGGGTCTCTTGAGGGGAGGTTTGATTAAGGGTGTGTTGAAGGTGTGAGGAATGACCTTTTTCCCCAAAGGAGGCGGGGAAAGGTAAAGAATTTCAGAGTGTTTCCTTCCAGTGTGGAATACCACCTTAAATTGGAAGGAAGGTTGATTTTCAGAGGTAGAGAGGACCCCCCATCACCAGTCTGTTGTCCTACTGCTATTACTGTCACGTCTGGAATTTGGTTGTTCTGGAAGTGAAATTCTACTTGGTCAGATTTTTGTTCAACCATGTGGCAGGTGCCATTTAAACAAACACGGTTGACACTCTGTTTTAATTTTATTGGTCGACTAGTCTGGGTCCAGAGGACCTGGTTTACGCAATCTATTAGGGATGACAACCTTCTCAGGAGGTCATTCCCTAGTAAACAAGGGGTGCCCTCTGGAGTCACTACTATGACCGGGTGTTTCACCTTGTGTCGCCCAATTTTGATGTCCAAATCTGCAGTCCCCTCGACAGGAATTTCCTTCCCGTCAAAGTTCTGTAGTTGTCCAGGAAGAGAGGTGAGAGGAATACGGTAATTCTCCCCCCTTCCTGCATTTAGTTCATCAAAGGCCCTTTTGGACAGAAGGGTAGCTTGGGATCCAGTGTCCACCAGTGCCGAAATTGTACCCTGCCCCTGTACTTGTACCGGGGCATAGTATCTTCCCTCCGTCTCCTCAAGGGGGCACAGATAATGCACATTTTTCGACAACTGGTGGGCTAACTTTCTGGATTTGGGCATTGCTAGCGAATAGATTTGGGCAGAATTCTGTGGAGAGCCTTGGGAATCTGAAAGAAAAAGTTGGCAACTGGATATCAGCGCCATTGTTGATTCCCCTGGTTCTGGTTCTGGGCCGCCCCCCCCCCCCTTTTTGGAGGCAGTCACCAGGATGGGTTTGAACCAGGGGATTTCGGTATTGTGGGTTCTGGGATGAGATGATGGGCGGCGGTAGCTCGGTCTCCATATCTCCCCAGTCTGGATTGGAATCCCTTGGGACCCATTTTTCTTTGGGATGTGTTCCCCCATCTCTGAATGAGAAGATCCTTTTCCCAGGATCTTCTGAGGATCCCTCTCCCTCAAATTGGAAGACCTGTACCTCCTCCACAAAGTGGGTCTGTTTGGGTCCTTTGTTTCTCCTACCCACCTCTGCTCCTTTGGAGGCAGGCTTTCAGGGGCAGGAGATTTTGTTTCCGGTTCCTGGTTTTCCAGGGGCTCTTTACAAGTTGGGAAGGAAGCTTCCTCCAAGGCTTTACACCCCCCTTCCCCTTGTGCCTCCTCCCTGGGAACCGGTGGGTTATCGGGGTGCTGCCCCCGTCATTGTTCTGGAGCACCAGGTCCAGATTTTGGGGCATTCTGCGGTGGCATGCTCATCTGAGGGTTCTGTTGAGCCCTCAGTATGTGACCCAGATCCCGTGCCATATTTTGGACCTGGCGCTCAAGTTGTGAAACCCTCTCAGGCTGATACGGGGCTCTATTTTCTCCCCTGGGCTGATCCCGGGAAGGGTAGCTATCCCTTCTCTGGTAGTACCCCTGGTTGGGAAGATTTTGGTACCCCTCCACCCTTGCCCTCCCCTTTCCCGGATTAGGTTGTCTGGGCTCAGGGAATTGGGGAAAGAAGGATGGATGATTTTGGGGCTGGAAATTGGGTGGATACCTGGGGAAAAAGTTCTGCCCAGGATTTGTAGAATTTCTGCCCTCCTATGGGAAGTTGGGAGGTAAGTTCCCTGGGTTAGGTGCTTGGCTGGATCCCCCCCTTGGGCTGGAGGAGTCCACACATAACCCAGGATTGGTCGGGTTCCCTTGTAGCGGGGACTTACATAGTCAGGGGAGCGGGGGACCCCATTTGTGGGACTACCTTCTCGACTCCCTGTCTGTGACTGACCCGAGGGCCTTCTGGGCTGTGAATTATTTGGTGCAGGCAGGTTTTTAGGCCCCCCTATCTCCAAATCTAAAACGGGGGCAACCTTTACCTCTGTTACCTTGGCAGCAGCAGGGGTGCTGTTAGTTTTGGGGTTTTTCGGTGCATTATTTTTATTTTCGATGGGCTTCTGCACCTCATAGATCCGGGTAGCCTGTTCAATGACACAGTCTAAAGATCTTTTCTCATGAAAATCTCTCACGAGCTGGGTCATTATGTATTTGGGTAAGGCATGGAAAAACGTATTGATAAATTCTCTGCTATCCATGCGCACCCTTCTGGTGGTCTGCGCAAAAGCACTCTTTAATTCTTGCACAAACTCTTGTGGGGCCGGATCCTCCCCACATTGCAAATTGTAGGCTGCCTTGCGAGCCTCTTGAGGATTTCTGTGCACAGAAAAATGTTTCAAGATGGCCGCCCTATATGTGGACCACCTTGAATGGTTTTGATCCTCCAGCCCCGCAAAGAAACTGGAGTATTCTGGGGAGAATGTCCATTTGACGTACTGGATGCAGCTACTGCTGTCCTTCAAATGGAAAGTCTCCATCATTTGCTCATAGAGCTCCAAGTGTTCCCAAACAGAATACTTGGTGTTCTTATGATAAGGCGTGATGACACTCCTTATTGCCTTTATTTGTTTCAATGGGTCCTTAAGCAAGGCCCTTTTTGCCTTATTGGCCTTTTTGGTTCGGGTCACCCTGGTCCATTCATCCTCTGACTCAGAAGCACTGCTCCCAGAGGTGCCCATCTGATCTTCCAGGTTTTCCCGGATTCTGCGAGCCTGGGAATGGCTGGCAGAATGTGGGGACCTGGTCTCCTGTGTCCTGTAATGCTCAGAGGAGTCTTCAGATCCCTCCTTGCTGCCAGGATTTGATGGGTATCCCCCCACTGACCTAACTGGGCAGAGGTTTTCAGGATGCCCTTAGTGGGCCTACTCTCCTGGGGTTCCCCACTAAATTGCACTGTGCTTGGGTGCCGATACCCGGATGCCCGCCCATCCATTCCTGGGAGGTACTGGCCTATGAGCCCCATACTTCTAGCTGGATAGTAATCTGCCATCCCCGTGGCCCTGGGCTCATGTGCGTGAGGGGAAATGGGGGTGGCAGAGTCCAGGGACTGGGAGAGATGAAGGCCTCTACTTCTGTTGCCTATTTGCCAGGTCTTGGCCTTCAGCACATTTGTCCTGCATAGCTCCCATATATAGATAAAAATATGCCGCTATCCTGGCAATCTTATTGTGTTCATCTTTGGCCTTAGAAGCCACATATAATTCACTCAGGGCCACATGTAATGGACCCTGATCTCTCCATTTATCTGACCCTGTTTCAGTGACCTGTTGCGCGATTGCCTGCAACCAGACCGTTTGGTTCTGATGAGTCCACTCACCTCTTACAAATAGCTTATGTAAGAAGTGCTCTCTGGCTATTTTCATATCTACCAAGGTTGTCATTCTGGAATTTGAGTTCCTTCCTGACTTATAGAAGTTTGTATTTTATTTTGCAAAACAGACCATTTCCTCAGAGCGTTCCTTTGAGGGATGCTTTCACAGTGTAAAACAGCGTGGTGATCTAACCGGATATGTGTATCTGGTCAGTTGGCACACTATATTAATCTGCACAAGTGGTAATTCTAACCCAGAATATCCCGGCTCCGAGCCCCCACTTCTGCAAGCGATATTCAATCAACACTACAGCTAAGTCAATGCCTAGTCTGGGATGCTGAGGAAAACCCTTATTGATGTATTTTTATATCCAGTTCAGTACTCTGGATGACAACCCTTGTATAACACCCCCCTCTTAGAATCCTCCTGACCCCACTGAGCCAAGAAGTAGGTTTTTTTGCAAATTAAAAGGTTTATTTGAAAATTTAAACAATATATAAATATATCACACTTTATAAATAATTTGATAACTGATATCACACTTCAGAATATGACCGTGATCAACAATGGATAATGTTACAGGGGTACAATGATTTGGTTACTTAGGAGTAGTGTAGAGGATGAGGTAGCTGAAAATGGTTGATGGTTTCAAGGAAATGCAAGGTGGAATAAAATGCAGTACAGAAATAACTTGTTATGATTTTAGCAAAAGGTAATATGATCACTTTTTCTTTTGACAATTCACTCCCCCCCTATGCAATACAACAAATGGAAAGAGAGCACACAGTCTTCAAGAATCCCAACAAATCACACTTTATAATGCAATACACAGTTCCAGCTCTCCCAGCAAGCTTAGGGAAAACAGGGATGAGTTTTAAACACAAGAAAATTACTTTAATGTGGTTTGCAAGGAAGTGAAAAGGTGCTAAAATTGCTTTTAATTCCCTCTAGAGGTTCAGGGTAGGTGATGGCTACTTTATATTAGTTCAGGCTCACTTTAACAATACTCTATAAATGATTAGCAGATTGCAAACGAATTTTAGCAAAGAGAAGCAAAAAGCTGCTGATTTCTACAGATGAAGAAATCGGGCCAAATCGCAAATCGCGGTAAATTTCACAAGTGCGTGTCTCGCGATTACGGACAAAGTATAGGAAGTAGGAAGTCGGTTCTAGGTTCGTTCCTAGCCCAAACGGTTCAAGAGATACGGACGATTTAATAAAGGTAGATTTTCGGATTTAAAGTAAAACTCAAAATGACAGGTGACAGCTTGCAGCTGCAGAATTGACAGGTGACTGTTGTGCAGCTTTAAAAATGACAGATGACACGATTTCTAGGAGGCTGTTCTACTTAGGCTAAAATAGTTTGGATTAGATTATTTTAACTAAGAAATTGGTTTTGCACAGTTCTGCTAGGTACTCACAATCTCAATTTGAAAAAGGCCTCATCACGGTCTGGTCAGGTTGGACGGGACTTCCGGCGGGTGGTTCTGAAGTCCCGCCTATCTGGGTCAGCTCTGCTCTCTGGGTCTGTCAAGCACCGGATCTACTCACAACGGTCTGGTTTGTGGTTCTCTCGGGTTCCGGATACAGCACTGCTTTCTGGATACTGCTACAGGTTCTTGCAAAAATTCTTGGCAAAAATTCAAACAGCTTGCCCGGCTGTTGAATAGTTTGGTTGGTTTTGAGGCCTGCTGAAGAGGATTCAGCTGGTGAATTCAGGCCTCTCTGCTACAAATTCTGGAGTTAATTTCTGCTACAGGTTCTGGAGATTGATGGATTTGAAGTCTGGATCTCTGGATGTGAAGTCGTCGGTCAGCATGCTCCGCAGCAAATGGAATTGAATCTCCCTACCTGTCCCAGCAGTCTCTTTTTATGTGTTTTAAAAAATGGGTGGAGAGGCCTCTCTTGATTTGATAGGTCAATAGATTCTTTGGACCCTGATTTGGGAAGGGATAGTGTGTCAGAATGATGTCTTTTTTATGACCTGCAGAAATGACACTCCCCTGGTCAATGTGCACACAAATCTATTCCTGATCCAAATACATATTTCCCAGTTACACAGTTGTTTGACATCACATACACACATCATATATTACTAAAGATAGTCCCTGTCCCGAATCTGGCATTTCTAGGAGCTTGCATTCAAAAATGGCAACTTATTTTCGATTTTAGTGGGTTTTGCAACATTGGTTTTTCATCAAAAATTATACAAAGGTACATTTCCCTTCCACATATATCCCAGTAACTTTCCAAGTCTCTAGCTTAAACACATTGTCTACAATAATCATAATTAGCGGGGTTTTGCCCCAGAACATGGTACAAATTGGAGTTTGGACTCAAATCGTGAGGGCATTTTTCAAACTAAGACTCTCAAAGTTGTACATTCCTGTCATTTGGTTACAATAAATTATCACTGTTTCTATAAAATATATATTTGTTGCAATTCAACTCCCCCAAGTGTTTCGGTCCGCCTCCAGGAGTCTGGGTGGGTCAGTGATCACATGTCTCTCCTTGCTGGCAGAGGGCTGTTGACAGGAAACACTCAAAATTAACATACCCCATTCAACAGAAAGAGCCTTTTGTGTGGGCTCCAGCAGGCTGCCTGGAAGTCTCTCCTCAATCAATCAACAGAGTCATGTGATATCCTGCCTCCTGGTGTGGAATCTCTGAGGTGTTAAGGTTTTCCAGTGAACTGGAGTAGGTCCAGTTGTCATGGATGAAGTTCATTTAACATTGGTGTAACTTCTTTTGTTTTGTAGCGTACACTGTCGTCCGTCTGTTGCCAGGGCAAGAAGATGTTTGATGAGGTATTTTGAGATGAAATCCATCAGTTGTCTTTTGAGGTGATGTTTAGGACTACCTCTAATGTCTCTTGGTGATTTATATCTTGGTGGTGTGAAATATGATTCCTATTTCAATACTACTATCTTTCAGTTTTCCTGGCATAGTGTGATATTTCTTGGGGGTGGACTGGAAGGATATAGTTGGTTCTGGGAGGTAAACTGCTGTGATGTGCGATGGCCATGTACTGTGTACTTACCTTCAGGGTAAAGTTGTGGTTGGTGGTGCTTGTGCTTAGTACAGGTTACAGGAACACAGGGAAATATAGCTAATCTGTGGCAACCAAGGTGGGTTGATTTAGGAATTTAACAAATTAGCATAATGGTGTGTCAGTTTATATTGTGTTGCAACGCTTTATCTGCTGGGACAAAGGGTAGTATTATGGGACAGAATAATGTAGTGGTGAAACAAATAATGGCGGGAACCCAAGGAGCAAATCATGATTGGTCAGCCAGGGATCAGAATGCAGTTGGGCAATTGTTAACCTAGCAGTGCTAATTTGATCTAGCAATACAATCTCTTATCATAGCAGTGATGCTAATAATTTTCTGCAAACAAAGAGCAAAGTAATGGCTGTGCAACAGCTAATCTAGCAGTGCAGAAATAAATACACTGGTGCAGCAGTTAATCTATCAAGGTGACTGTTAATCTTAGGCAAATGAGGAGCACAGCACAGATGGGCATCATATGATTCTGACAGTTGATAAATTAATCTACCCAAAAATCCGTCTAAGAGTGTAACCTGACAATTCTGTTAGCCATGCAATATTTAACCTCAGTGAACAAGCAGTCAAGTATAACTGGACGATCAGTGGAGTAACTTAACTGAAAATGTTGGGGGGGACATGACATCTGAAGAAAAGGTGCCCCAGCTAAATGAATGGGGACAAAATGGTGTGCCATGAAAGTTGGGGGGGACAAACACCCCTGTCTCCCCTATAATTACACCCATGTGGACGATAGTTAATCTAGTTGTGTAAAATTGATGTAGCTATGCAAAAATGGATCTCTGCCAATTAAGGAGGGTAGTACAATTTGGGAGCTGCTGTTATATCAAAAGAAAAGAATCTAAGAAAGCAGACAATGATATTGTGTAGTCGGAAAGAAGAGTGCAGCATGGCAATAGACAATCTTTGCAAAATCAGTTTAGCAGAGCCAAAAACAATCTGGCACTGCAAACAATTAATATTATGATATCAGTGAGAAATGTGTATTTGAACAACAGGTAATCTAGTTGTGTAAAACCAATATAGCAATGCAAAAATCAATTCACCAGTAAAAACTATGCAAGCAATGAGCGATTCACAGTTGAGCAGTTCCAAAAACAGCTATGTAAAATCAACATAGCAATGTAGATAATATTATCGTATAGTCAGAGAAAAAAATAAAGTTGCGCAATAGCAAATGTAAATGTGTAGGATCTGCACAACAGTGCAAAAATCAGTCTAGCAATGGAAACATACATGTTCCGTAATCGGGGGCCATTTGAAAAGCACAGTTGAGTAATAACAGAGTAGGCTATGTAGAATTAATCTGGCAGTCCTACAATTAATATGGCAATACAACAACTATTCTGGGTCATCCAGAGAGCCAAGCACAGTTGAGCAATAACCAGTCCACCAGTGCAAAATTAAGCCAACAATGTAAATATTTAATATTATGCAGTCGAGGAGTAATCCACAGCAGGGCAATGACACATCTGTTTCTATATAATTAATCTAGCAATGCAACAGTCAATCTAGCATTACAGAAATCAATCAGGCAGTGTAACAAGCAATACTGCAATTCAACATTTAATCTGGCGCAATCAGGAGCCAAACACATTCGGGCAACAGCTAATCTGTCAGTTCAAGATTAGTGTAGCATTGCAGACAGTTAATATCATGCAATCGATGAACACAGTAGAGCTGGACAATAAACAGACTAGCTGTGTAGAGTCAAGCTAGTAACCTACCAAAGGCACTACGATGCAAGCATGAATACAAGACACTGAATATTTCACATCTGGCATGACTTTCACTGATTTCAAGACCCAGCCACTTTCTAGAAGTGAACAAAAGAGCTCGGTGTAGTGAAGTACCTGGTAAGTGAAAAACATGGAATTAAGAATAGCCAAAGCCACCCTGGATTCATGTCAGAGTTACATGTGTTTGCAGCGGAAATCCATTGTCTGGACCAAAAGGGTTCATTAGCTATCTAAGCAGCACCGCCCCCGAGAAGAGAAGAGTGCTAGCAGTAATTTCCGGTCCCAGAAAGAACGCACAACAAGAGGGTTCGGGGGCAGAAATGGAAAGCCTGCTGCAGGAGAGAAATGAAAGAGGGGCCAAAACGTGCTGGGGCAAGAAAAAGTTAGGCAGGACAAAACAGTCCCGCACCCAAAATGAGAGAGAGAGGTGGAACAAAAAGAGGCAGCAAGACCAGGCATTGGTAATTTGAGAACCTTTCCAAAGAAATCTAACCAATTGGTACTCACAAGCACTCACAAGCAAGTAGCAGGACTTATCAAAGCAATAAATCAAAGGCAAATAAACAAAGAACTGGAGGTTGTCCTTAGCTGTTTGCCCCATGATGTGTCGCACAGGGCTGAGTCACCCCAAAGAAAGGTGTCAAGTTATGGAAGTGGTGAGGAATATCCAATGGTGGGAAGGGGTGGTGGGACCCACATCCTGCGGTTACAGGGCAGGTCAGGAGATGGAGTCCTGGTCCAGCCACCCTGTTCATCGCTTGAAGGTGGTGCAGGCGGCTGAGAAGAGCGGGTTGGAAGGAGGATGGCATACTCAAATTTGCCGCAAGAGCCGCAGTGGGAGACAGGTCACCTCTGCAGGCAGCCTCAGGCAGACGGATCAAGTGCTTCTGGTGCTATTGTTATGAGCGCTGTGTTGTTCTTAGTCCAATTGAAGCCAATTGAAGCCCCTTTTGGGGGTGGAACAACCTTTTAAAGATGGTGGGTATGGGGTCATAGGTCAAGTGAGCAGTTCATAGCGTGATGCTGGATGCTTCTTATAGGCCCGCTGAGCTCAGCAGGCAGCCTCAGGCAGATGGAATGAGTAACTCCAGTGCTATCGTTTTGAGCTCTGTGTTGCTCTCAGTCCAGTTGAAGACCATTCTGTAGGTGGAAAGACCTTTCAAAGATGGCTGTTTTGGTGTCACATGTCACGTAAGCAGTCGATCCTGGGTGCATCCATAGGTCCCTGACCTCTGCAGGCAGTCTCAGGTAGCAGATGCGATGTGTTGCTCTGCTGCTATTGTTGCGGGCTTTGTGTTGCTCTTAGCCCAGTTGAAGCTCCTTTTGGAGGTGGAAACAGATTGAGACATGAGATAGGCAGAGAACTGTGGAGACTGAAAGCATAGGAAGCCGAGAGGGTGAAAAAGAAATTATAAGAACAGGGTGACAGTAGTACTGGGAAAGAGAGAATGTGAAAAACAGGAGGCAGTAGGACTCAGAGATACAAAAGAGCAACAAATAGAGATGACAGATTTGCAGTCACAATCAATTGTGTGCACGGGTAAACACAGCAGTGCAGTCATTTGTACTGTAATTGCGTTCTATGTATGACAGAAGCTTGCACTGCTGTCACCTCTCTGTGTTACTCAAGATTGCACTAGTATTGCCTGTGCTCTACCTGTTCTGTACGGGAGGGAAACATGCACCGGTGTTGCTGCTGCAATATGAACATCACATTTAGCTATTTGTATTGGGGGGGGGTGGATGGAACCACTGGTTCTAGGGTTGCACTGAACAATTCATTCTGTTAGACTCTCACATACCCCTCTGCACCAAAACAGCCACTGTAACTCGCCATGCTTGTTTTAGTGTTTAATATTAATTGTGAGAACACAGCATTCGTGTGGATTGGGAGGTCCCACATTCATGTTATTTTGCAGTGAGGCTTCAGCAAAAAAGGTATGAATTTCACTGCATTAGATGAATTTGCCAGTCACAGTATCACTCGCAACCGCCATGGCAACTTGGAATACGCACAGAAGCATGGATTTGCCATGGCTGCAGGGTCATGTGCACCATCTCATCAATAATACATGTTGGCATGCACACGGAGCACTGCTGATCTTCCTGAAGGATACTGTGAATATCCTACTCATTTATCACTGTCTGTTTCCTGGTCTCCTGGTTCCCTACCTGAGTCTCATTCCGCTTAGTTCTCCTCTGATAGCCTGACTGCATCCCCAGGGAGATTCTCTTGCTGCCCTTGGATCTGTCCTCTGTGCTTGCCTGCAGCGTTTCCCTGTCATTGTTTGCATCACCACCCCTTCCGCGAGTCCTACCTTCTGTCCCTCCATCCCACCCCCTATTTTGCCTTATGGCTGTCTCTACAGGAAAAAACGTGTCCCATGGCAAGGTGTTGTCAGCTTCTCAGCTTTTCAGTTCTCAGTTACTAATTCTCTGGTAAGACTTCTTCGTTGAAACATTTATCTGAAAAACTTTGAAACTAAGTATAAAATGGTCTCTGTTCTGGATCAGTGAAGAAGGTTTGAGCTGTGCCTGCACATTGCGGCTACTCACATGTAAACTTGGTCAAATGTATCTGAAACTCTGAACTACTTGAATTAATGCAGATTCAGCCAGGTAAAGCTTTCCCGAACTTTGGGGTTCAGGTGGACGGTGTTCGGTGAGTACAGTAATGCACACGTCTATATCTCAAGCATGGGTGGAGTTTGTGATCAGTCTTGTAGGCAGAGGCAGGAGGTTGCTGGCAGTTTGACTAGTGTAGTTAGACCGAGAAGAAAATTTACCTTGACTTATATTAGTGAAATTGAATGAGATGGTGTAAGGATGGCTTGTTTATTGTTTGAAAATCCCAGGTGGGGGCCTGGAGATTGCATAAAGTGAGCCTCATCACAAGTTGGGTGGTATCCTGGTGGTAATTGCGCCAGGATACTGCCAAACGCAATTAGCATTACCGCTACTTGGTCTGGTGCAATTTGCACCTGATCACGAGTAGTGGTAAGGCGGAAAATACCCATTCCCCATTGGGACCATTGGACCCAATGGGGATGGGTGGCACAATTACAGCCGGTGCAAATACTGCTGGCGGTAATAGTGCCGAAAATGCCCATACCTCTGCCGTATTCACCTCCAGCTGACAGCTGGAGGTGAATGCGTACCGTTAGGGCCATACTCAGAATTGGGTGGAGCAGTAAATGCGGCGGTAATAGTGTTACAGCCACATTTTCCCACTCCGCCGAACTCCTAATGACGGCCTGTGTCTCTAACTGAGGGCCATCTTTCATGAGTAGGGTGGAGAAAATCTCAGTGGCCATGGTGCATGACATACACACATGTGGAATCCGTTGAGAGTGGCTCTTGAGTAGGCAAATATACAAGAGTTTGTTGGAGACCAGATATTGCATTCATGAGATGTAACTGAGAGTGCAGCCCAAATGGAGTGTCTCTCTGACCACCATGTTAACTTGACAGGCAGACATGTGGCATTTGTTGCGAGTGACAATTTGAGAGGAAAAAATTACAGAGTTGATTGGTGGCAGGAAATTACATTCAGTGGGTGTAACTGAGTCTGCATCACACACCATGTTGTGCTAATTAACAACCGCAGAGGTGCTAGGACACTGTTTTGGCAGTTGGAGGCCTACCTAATGCATGGCCACCCAAAAGACAGCATGAACCCCTTTGGCTCTTAGGCAGCTGCTGAAGGGACACAACTGTACAATTATGACTTCTCTCCAAACGAAGCTTGATGAAAATACAAGCGCAAATGCAACAGTCTCCTAATGGTGTGGCATAAAAGTGAAACAAATAACTGCAGATTTTGATTGTATATAAACATTATATGCAACAATAGCTTGCTCATGTGTAGCCCATGGCCAAAACTGGGACTGGCTAGGATGGGCTGCATATTGGTCCCCTAAAGGTAACCTAGAGATAAAGACACAGTTAACAGTCTACCTTTGCACTTGCGCGATTTGAATGACACCTGGCCTAGTAGGTTTGTTGTCTGTTCTCCCCTTGTTCCCCCTCCCTGCCTCGTCGCGCCTTGAAACACTTGTGTATAGGTGCGTTACAAATGCCATATCATATCATATCATAACAGAGGGTGCAAATACAAATAAAAATAACACACTTTATTCAGTGTTTGTGTAGTGTTTGTTTGTGTGTTACTAAAATCTTACCTGGACTGATCCATCCTGCCCACCAAGAGGCTGGATGGAATGTTGAAGAAATAAAAAAATCAATAAAGAACCAAAGTTCCTTACCCTAAAAGTGGCTGGGCAAGCCTTTTCCCTTGAGGTCCAGGATTCCAAGAAAAATCATTGGAGAATGGTTAGAAAAGAACAGAGAAAGGAGATAAGAAATAAGTCGTGATTAAAGTCTCCATAGAGAGGCCACAGCCTAAAGTAGCCCTGCTTGTCCTAAAGACATTTTCTGTCCCATCCGAATGTAGAGGGTTACCCGGCATCCTTACTGTGGGCCTGGACTGCGGCCCAGCGCAGCATGGGAAACCATAATAACTGTGGTGACTGTCGCCCCATCCGGGGCCCAGAATGGACCAGCCCCTCCTTGCAGGCCCCAAACTACGCGCACAGTGAGGCCAGGAGCGAAGACCAACGAGCTGGAGGCCGTGTTTGTGGGGAAGCCTGAATCTGGCAACCCAGCCATGCTCCCTGGTTGGCCCACCTTTTTTCCAGTGACATGGGCCATGCATAGAAGTCTTTGGGGGTCTCGTATCCCAGGCTGCTAGGAGTTGATAAAGTGGTGGAGCCTGCTCTGCCCCAGAGGACATAGCAGTGAAAAAAAAGTCCCAGTTTGCCCGTTGAGCAGCCCGACTGAAGAGATTAGAAAGGCCAGGTAAGTCCTGTGCTATTCAATCGGGCATCCCAGGTGAACAAAAGCCCCAGTCTGCAAGGTGGAATCTGATCTGCAGGGGTACAGCAGTGATGACGGTGGCATCACCATTGAAGCAGGGATACCATCTCAAGTAAAAATGGCTTTGCAGACTGTCGGTGTTCCCACAGGTCATGGAGACATCCAGAACAGACCAAAAGTGTGGTGAGGTGCTGCAGTGTCGCGGGTGGCGTGTCAGGGCACATACGACCTAAGAAGGATTTAAGGCCAGCAGGTTGTGGTTTTGACATAGGCCATACACCTTGGCCAAGAGGGTGACAGAAGAGCACATGGTTGTAACAGAGTGTGACAGTAATCATGGCTGGACCTCTCAGGTCATGGGGGCATAGAAACTGTTAATTCACGGAGGGAGCATGTTGTGATGTTGCGTGCAGCACAGTGTGATAGAATGGCCATTCAGATTTTTTGGGTGGTCCCGTCCACCACATGGTGGACGGGTCCACCCAAAAAATCTGAGTGAGAACAGACACATGAACAACCCTATCCTGCATTTGGGTACGCCCTCTCACAATCCCGTGAGGATAGCACCAGAAATAGTACTTAAAATGGGTGGATAACTGCAGCAGTCATCCCCTGTATGAAATAATATCTATCATATGGCTTTTTATATAGTTATGTGTACAATTAAGTGCATCCTTGTAGTTTTATAATAATTTTCAATGGATAATTGTATCTAAGTAGAATGTTAAGTAGCAGTTTGTTTATAGAGTTAAGTGGAAGGGATAGCATTTGCATCCTAGCCTGATCCAGGTAAGGAAAGTGGTGGCCTGCCAGAGGCTGTCTAGGGTGTGAACTACCCACATAAGGAATTCTCTGGCTTCCCTCTACAGTGGATAGTACCAGGTGTAGGGCAGGGCGATGTCTGTTGGTTACACTCTATGGGTTTTCCTGTAACCCCTCTATGCATGGCTGGGCTGATAGAACACATCCTTCTTGAGATAACTCACATCAGGTGAACTTGGAAGAGTATGTGTCACTCCTTTCTTGGGCAAACTCTTGGAAAAGCTAGCCATCTCCCAGCTTAACCTTCACACTGAATCTGTTGGTTGTCTCCCTGACTACAGTCTGGCTTCAGAGTGGCGTGAAACATGGGAAAAGATCTCCTGAATATCCATGAAGACTTGCTCTCTAACCTTGATTCTAACCTTTCTTCTGTCCTCATTCTCCTCAATGTTTCTTCTGCTTTTGATCTGGTCAACCATGCCATCCTGCTCAATCACCTCCATGATAACCTGGGTATCACTGATCAGACCCAGGCCTGACTGACCTCCTTTCTCACTGACCGACCCTCTCAGGTACAACTGGGGTCCTTCCTCTCTTCTATCTCTCTCTCTACCTGTGCTGTTTCCCAGGGGTCTAACCTTTCTCCCTGGCACCTATTGCCCACCACATTGATGCTCTCTACTCCAACTTTAACTGTTATGTGGATGACACCCAGCTCTTTTTCAGGCTCACCTCGGCCGCCTCTAGTCCGTCTCTCATTCCAGATTGGCTGACCGCAATTCAGGAGTGGTGTGCCACCAATGATCTCTGCCTTTATGACATTAAGTTGGAGATCCTCCTCATCGGAACACCAGCTCCCTCCTTTACCCTCTCTCTTTGGCCGCCCACACTGGGCCCTCTTCCTGCTCCTACCTGTGAGGCTAAGAACCTTGCTCATCTTCGACTCCACCATCTCCTTCTCTCCGCGCATCTCTGACATCTCTAAAAAGTCAAACTATCAACTGCACCTCCTCAGAGGTATTCTTCCTTTCCTCACTTTCCCCAGAAGCTTACTGTCTCCAGAGCTCTGCTCTCTCTAGGCTGGACTACTGCTGCAGCCTCTTTCTAAATCTTCCTGCCTCTACTCTCCATCCTCTACAACTCATCCAGAACAGGACTCTGAGACTTGTCCTTGGCCACAAGCCCAGGAATCATATCTCTCCAGCTCTGAAATCTCTTCATTGGCTCACAATGGCGGCAAGGAACACGTTCAAGACCCTCTGCATTGTCCACAAGGCTTCCTGGAGCCTGGGACCACACTACCTCCAACTCTCTCTGCCTAAACATCTCCTTTGTCGAGCTCTCCACTCATTCACCTCCAACTCCCAGAGGGTCAGTCGCTTTTCCAAGCAGACAGTTGGGGACAGATCTCTTTCTTCGGCTGGGGCCTCCCTCTGGAACAGGTTCCCTGCCTATCTCAAAGTTGGGCAGAACCATCTCTGGTTCAGAAGCAACTCATACCTTCCTCCTCACTTCCACTTTCTCACTTCCTCTCCCCTGCTGATGACCCATCTGTTCCATGCCCTAGTCACCTGGCCAGCCTCCGAACTTGGGTCTGGGTCCCAGCCTGTCCAGTTGCACCTCACACTGCCTCTTGGCTCTCCCAGCACTTGCGGTCTGTATCTGTAACCCTACAGTCCCCCCTTGGCAGCATTTTCTTATTACCTGCACTGAGATACCCGCTGGCTGCACTTTGGATTACCTGCACTTCTCCCCCATGCCCTCTGCACTTCTCCCCTTCCCCCTCCTTGCACTTGCGTGATCTGAATGACACACAGCCTAGTAAGATTGTTGTTCTGTCCTCCCTCTGTTTCCACCTCCTTGTCTTGTCGCGCCTAGAAAAATGTGTGTACAGGCGCGTTATAAATGCCATATCATATCATATCATATCATTAGAAGGAAAGGATAGAAATATTTAATAAGGAAAGTGTAAGAGTTTTTATAAAAAACGAGGAGTCACTTGGGGGGGGGAGTGGTTGGTTCCCATCAGGGCTGCCCTTGACCTGGGAGAGGGATGTGTGCCCCCTTGCCCAGGCCAGGGATGGAATTCAGGGGTTACACAAGGTACTTATAAGGATCAACTCAAAAACAACTGATGATTGACACCCTTTCACTCCACAGATGAGGGAATCACTTTTCTTTAAACTGGAGAAATGTAGGTTGCTCCCATTTACACTGTGTTAATGTTGACCTTAATGGGGATACAAACAGGTTATGTAGCAGGACATTGCTATTGGCAAAGTTAAATATACACCACACTGCTTTGAAGGACACCATTCTCTCCCTCTGTATCAGCTGGCCTACTTTACTTCTTTCTGAAGATAATCTTTCCAACAAATGGGACACCAATATTCTGCTATTATACCATATGGTATGTACAGTACATTGTCCAGCACAACCAACCGATCAATATACCATATCCTGAGCACACTCTGGGCCTCATTACGAGTTTGGAGGCAGCCATGGTGCTATTAGCACCATGGCTGCCTCCAAACCCGTGTCTGGGTAGTCGGAATGGGGACTTAACAGGTCATTCCAACCTAGCAGGACCCGGTAAGTCCCCATTCCGAAAACCATTCCCCATTCCCATTCGGGCCCCCATAGGGCTCAATGGGAATGGGGAAGGAGCTAATGACGCGCCCACAAATAGCTGGCCCGTTATTAGCTCCCTGACACCTTAGCATGTCCCGCTAAGGGCAGCTGGTAAAACCAGCCGGCCCTGGTGGGACCCGCTAAGGGACCTTGGAATGCGCCGGTAGGGGGTTAACAGCACTGGCATCCTTACCGGTGCCTTTAACCCCCTGCCGCTGTACTCATAATGAGGCCCTCTGAGTCATCTTCATTGGACCCAAGTCTACATCAAGAGGTCTGCCGTCTGATGAGACAGATATAACAAGGCTATGGGAGCAGTGCTGCTTCTTTTGAAGTCCAACTACTCAAGCACCCCGACTCTTTGTGACTCAAAATGCGTACACCACAGACCTTTTATTAATAAGACTGTTTGATGATAGAGAAGAGAATATGGGAATATACCTTTGTCAATCTGCTTCGAAAGCCAAAGTCTCTTTCTAAAGGTTATTGGTTACGTTTTCTCCCACAAGAATTTGAAAAATAATTAGTCAATTTCTTTGAAGAATATGTAGGACAACTGAGTGCGAGCTTAGCCATCTATCTACCAGGTAAGGGCAACATTCTACTGAAATGTCTAATGAAATGTATTTGAGAAAATGATCTCAAAATGCATGATTTCTTTTATATCTGGTAGATCAGGAAAATCTACCTTGTTACAAAGAGAAATGAGGAGAAATACTTGTGTATTACAAAGCTTTTTGATTGTGCCAAATCCCTACCTTAGTTCTCTCAGATAGCTGAAGGTTGTCTGGACATTGGCGTAATTTTACCCCATCATCGTTAGGTAGACTGCAGCCTGCAGATAAAGATGCAGAGAGTTTAACTGAGTGGGCACTGGATTTAAACAAATTATCTAAAAGGCCAAAGCAAAGTGAAGTGGGGGAGAGGCCACTTCTCGCATGTGCCCCTCCTAAGTGAGAAATAAGGGGAATAAAGGGGAAATTAGAGAACTATTTACACAAATGCCTCCTCATGGGTTACTGTGAAGGGTGCTAACCAGACAAAACCCGTGCCACGGAAGGTCTGTTGTCATAAAACCACACACCACTCTGTCAAAGGCCTTCTCGTCCACCAAAGTTAGCAAAAGGAGCTGTTTCTATAATTCATGCACAGCTTAATCAAGAAATAGCACAATGGTTAGTTATTACTTAAGAAGTCAATTATCTCTCATGAGGTTGTTTAGTTTGATACACTTATTCATGAGACACAACAGTCGTTTTATTAAAACCAGTGTTTTAATTATAAGTAGAGATGTTAGGGCACCAGGCTTTGACTCAACTCGCTCTGCACTTCAGTATTTCTGGTGTGTTTTAATTAGTCGGCTGCAAGGTCACAGGAGGAGGAGGTGTTGCACACCTTGAGCTAAGACTTGAATGTGTAGAACATACCTTGCACTTCAAGAATCACTCTTCACATTTTGATTTGCGGTGGGTTGCATGTATTTATCTGGCCGTTTGGCCCAGTCAGCTCTTGCAATCCGGAAACCGTCTAGGAGCTGACTGGGCCAATCAGCCAGATACATGCCCCACTGGTTTGGTACCCATGAAAAACAGTGAAAACGAACGTTCTACACTTGACTGCCAAGAGGTCACAAAAATTCCACATACTACCCTTGATAAAGACCCTGAGCGGTCCAAACATGTGTCGGCCACTTTAATCACGCAAATAAATGCACACAACCCACAGAAAATAATCATGTGAAGAGCGATTCTTGAAGTGCAAGGTATCCGGATCCAAACACATTCAGTGTTTTAATGAATTCCCATATGATCTCCATGTTTGCACATTCATGCTCAGTTCTAACCTACTGTAAGGGTGTAGAAGGAGGAGACTGACACACAGGTGACATAGTGGGTGCTAAAGACTTTTATTTCACCAAGAAAATAAAGAGAAAACCTATCTATCCCAATCTTAATAACTCAATATTTGATACAAAGAGCTTTACATAGCACACATTTACATACATTATTGTTATTACCCAATTGAAATTGGTAATCTTGTTATCAACCTTGGAAGAATAAAAGGCTGAGTTGACCTTGGCAGGATTTGAACCTGCGACCTGCAGATCAAACACAAATCACTCTAACAATCCTTTAAACCACTGAGCCATCTAACCTATCTCTTAGAAGGGTTTCCCTGCCTCAAACAAAATGCAAAGGGTTGTGTCAGAATGTCTGTGTAAATTGAGAGTCCACCATCCTATGTTATTTGTGGGCTTCGCTGCCTTCCTGTTCAGATCACTCCTGAATTCTCCAGGGGCTGTGGCAGCTCTGCAATATTCTCCTGTTCCCGGGTTGCACAACTCCAGCTGTCCGCTGGTTGCCCGTTATTTCTCATCCTTCGCCAGTTCATCCATGGTGGACCTTTCAGGACACTTCTGCCTGTGGGTAAGCATCACAGTCTCCGCTCTCCTGGCTTCTCTGATGCATTCATCTTCGAATCTCCCAGATCCTCCAGGGCAGGTCTGACCACATTGGTTGTCGCTCTTCCCTTTTATTGTCAGGTTGTTTCATGCCTCGCCTGATGGGGCTAGAATGTTCATGTTGGTTCTGCTGGGCCTTCTGCAAAGCTCTGAACCTCTTCTTCATCTTAGTGCCAACTTGGAGATCTTGCAGTGGGTCAATTTGTTTCTCCTTCTTCTCAGTACTTATAGTATACTCTTCCTTTGTAGAGCCTACACTCTTCCTCGTTCCATTACTTCCTATACAGATAGATCCTCAAAAACATATAAGAATATTAGGGATACTGTTGGTATGAAGGGGGTAGAAAGTGTGTCAGGGTAAGATGGGTTATGGGGATACCATATTCTCTCAAAACCTAGGAGGGGGACCCAATTTACACTATTTTAATAGTGAGATCCCTACCTTTTTTGGGATATATAGAAATCTGGCAATTGTAAAGGTAGATAGATTCTTCAACAGTTCAACCGGAATCAAACTCTAATTAAGGAAATACATCAATTTTATTTAAACAATCTTAAAAAACAAATAAAACATCATTACATTCATACAATTAATAAACTTAAATCTATTCTAAAACAATAGTCTAGTGATTTTATAATTCTTTTTAGTGGAACTCAAATTAGACTGTAAATGAATAAAAATTCCAGAGATAAGGAGAACTGTAATTCTCTTCATCGATGACAATATAGATCAAGTTGTGTTCAAAATCTAGTATAACTAATTATAAAAGATATAACTCAACATTTCTGTTTTCTAATTAATTACAGAACATTCTTCAGGAGGAATATTGTAGATCACATTGACTTTGATGAGGATTGGACAGTGTTTTCCCTTCTTCTAAGCTATGTCTCCTTAGGTTCACTGTAGATTTAAAAAAAACATGTAATAGTACGAGCTATGAATGTTTGATTTACTATTGTCAGTCTAAGACTGTTAAACTAGAATCAGATAAACATTTACCCGATCCAGTCTGTGGATACAGTCCTTTGGGTTGGTTTCTAATCAAAAGGCAACTCTTCTATGTGGCTTGTTACTGGTCCATTTCGGTATTAGCATCTATAAGGATACATATTAATATGTATGTGACCGCTAATTCAGTTAAAAACTCTCTCATTCCATTCTCTCTCATGTGACACCCTACTATTAGCGAAGTGCACTTACCTGTATAGGGTCAGGCAATGCAAAACAATTGTTTCGGCAGTAATTACATTTCTTTAGTTTGGTTAATTGGAATAGATCGTCTGGAGTTGCTGTCTGTGTTATATATATCTAAGTATTTTCCTCTTCATCCCACAAATCTCTGTGAAACAAACAGTAATGTATATATACATATAAACTCTTCCTTTATTAGTTATTCAAAACTCGCTAATTAGAAGCCAAGTTGTAAAGTGGTGTCTAGTGAATAACTAAGGGTAAATGCACTAAGTATGTGATTACACGGAAATGGACTATGCATGCATTTATAAAATGTCGACAATACATGTATTTTTACGTTCTAATGTAGGAAACCTCATTTACCTTGAGTGTTGTCTGATAGTCACTTAGGTCCCGGATGCTGCGCAATGCGCTTTTTGATTGTCGCTCTGGGATCATTGTCCATTGGCATCAGAAGTATTTCTTCCACTGTTGCCAGTGTCTCTATCTACCTTTACAATTGCTGGATCACATATATTCATCATCATTAGTCCCATTGGGGGTTACCCTCCCCATGAGATCCACCCGCTGAGTACCAGGGGGACTATCAGGTAGCAGCCTCACTTCCCTGGCCTCATAGGAAGAGTCTCCCCCTAGGGGAGAAGTGACAACATCTGAGGATTTGTCACACTATCCAACAAATGTTTCAACCTTGTGGGTCTTTTTCAGTGCTATTTGAGTAATGTCATTATGATTTAGTTACATGCAAAAGACAGAATTAACGAATCATTGAATATCCAGCAATATCTTGAAATAATACTAATTGAGGAAAAGTTTAAATTGTGCAAGGCGGAAAACAAAAGAGAGAAAAAGAAAGGGAGGATAACAACAAACAATTGTTAAACTAGTTCTAAGATGATGTTGTACTTACTATATTTTGCTAAATGTACAATTCTTAGACTCTTACCCATGTTGATGTGCTGTACAAATTTCTTTAGAGAATAATGTAATTACCTTATTCCTGACTTCTCTCAGGATGTCTCCTTTGTCTGACATTTTTTTCCTAATGAAATGTAAAAGAGAATTACTTGCCAAAATATATAGATTTAGAGTGTTTGATGGGCTTAGTTCTCATAAGTCTATTCTACATAATAATATAGTTGCTTACTCAATCTTGAAATAAGAGCAGTGGTTGGTTAATCATTTTCTTAATGTTTTTTTTCACACAGAAATGTCTCGAATGTTTTCACAATGAGACCAAATGAAAGCAACATTTGGTTTCAATATATGCGTATGAAGTATTCATATGGAGCCTCAGCATCCATGATGTATTGTGTGATACACTTCATTTGACCGGTTTAGAAATTAAGTTGGGTAGAGATCTAGCCAGTTGCATTCGACGTTTGGCATCACATGTGTCTCTAATGCAGGTGACATTTTGATTGTTGCTAAATAATCACTATTCTGTCACATGTAACATGTGTGACATCATGATTGAGGTGTATTTGGTAAATATTATGGTGTCCGGTGAACATATGCAATAGGCTTGATATTACCATGTATTTTATGGAAGAGTTCAAGTACTTTGAATGAGGTGAAGCCCCTCTTTTAGTAATACTGAACATGACATTTAGGAATTCGTATGCTATTCTTTAAGTCCCATCCTTTAAAAGCTATATTTCGATTTGACAGAATAGTGCTTCCCCTGTATCAAATCAAAGGCACTATTTTTATTTTAGTATTGACATCACTTTGTGTCATGCAGGGCAAGCTTCTTTAGGTATTTCTATTGTGATATTGCATTATAAGATGCTGAATCAGAAGAAATATCAAAGAGTCTATAGTTTCTCCCATATATTTATACAAATAATATATTATGAACAGAATACATATTTACATTAAATTAGTGGTGCATTGAACATGTCACATTCGGGATAAGGCATTTAGGAATCTCCTAATTTGACTTAGTTAAAAATATATATATATTACAGGGCCTGCAGTAGCCACCCTGTAGTTATGAAGTTTCTCAATCCATAGGAAGAGCACTTTTTGGGCAGCTTATAACTTTGCCCCCCGGATGAATCCTTACCAAACTTTGCAAAAAAAGTATATGGCCCAGTCAGATTGAAGTTCGGTGAGGTTTCCCCAAGGAGGGGAGGCAAAGTTATAGGGGGGCCCCAAAAGTTCAGTTTTTTCCATAGACGCAATGGAAACATTTCTACAGGCTAAACCGCAAATGGATTTTCCCCAAATTCGCGGCAGGAAAGCGTGCTTGTGTAAATTTTTTGTAAATTCGTCCAGTAGTTTTCTTTAAAACGGGCCAAAAGTAGGTACAGAAAGAATTTTTATATCTGGGTTTTCTTTCCGCAGACTCACTTACCTGTTCACTATGCGCACGGGCCTCCGATTGGTCAAGAAGCCGACGTGAGGTCCGTAGACATCGAAAGCACCCGTGGATTGGATGGTGAAAAGTGTGAGGTGCATAATTCTTTCTAAAACACCTGCCATGTTGGATCTGTGGAAAGCCGCTACTGACCACGGATGGATTGGTGGGGAAAAAGTCTGGAAAACACATTTTGGGTCATTTGGTGTTTGAAGGAGGCGCTGGGAAAGGTGGGGGAGTGGAAAAAAGATGATATGGGGCTCAATGTTTAGGTGTTAGACGAACATACGGGTGGCACGGTAGTCCACGCGCACCACATTAGTCCAAGGGCAGAGTCTTGGCCACACAGCTTGAGACACAAATTTGGGGTTATTTGGTGACTGAAAGAGGGCTTGGCCAGACAGCTTGGGTTATTTGGTGACTGAAAGAGGCTTGGGTGGACAGCTTGAGACAACAATTTGAGGTTATTTTGTGACTGCAAGAGGGCTTGGTCAGGGTAATGGAGTGGAATCTAGGTTATGTGGGGATTTTTTTTAGGTGAAAAATAGGGTTGGTGGTCCATTTCCATTTCGATGTCTGCAGATTGGGAGGTTCAGGGCGAGTTGTGATGTGGTGGTTCTGGCCAGTGGCCAGATTCTTCGATGAATGACTGTATTTTGCTGTGGTGATTGTGGCCAGTGGGCAGATTCTTGGGCTCGTGGCTGCCACAACCATTACAGCATAATGCGACCATGCACCCAAGAATCTGCCCACTGGCCAAAACCATTATAATAATATGTCTACAGAAATTGAATCTGGCCACTGGATAAAAATATTTCAATAATATGTGTATAGTAATTACAGATAGTGTCGGGCAATATACAGTATTTGTAACATGGTGACATAATACAATTGATGTACAAATAGTACTAATGATTGCTGTACCATTGGGGGTACAGGTAGTCCACAGGCAGAGTCTTGGCCAGAGAGCTTGAGACACACATTTGGGGTTATTTGGTGACAGAAATAGGGTTTGTGTGGACAGCTTGGGTTATTTTGTGACTGAAAGAGGGCTTGGGCGGGGAGCTTGAGACACACATTTGGGGTTATTTTGTGACTGAAAGAAGGGTTGGTCACAGTGGGGGAGTGGAATCTAGATGATATGGGGATATTTTCACAGGTGAAAAATAGGGTTGGCTGTCCATTTCGATGTCTGCAGATGTCATTTGAATTGGGAGGTTCAAGGTGAATTGAGGTGTTGTGGTTGGGGCCGTATTATACTGTGGTGCTTTTGGCTGGTTGCTAGATTCTTGGGTGCATGGCCGTCTGGCCTCTGGCCACAACTATTATGATCATATGTGTACAGAAACTGATTCTGGCCAATGGGTACAACCATTATAATAATATGTGTATAGTATTTACAGATAGTGTATGGGCAGTTTACAGTATTAGTAACATGGTAACATAATACAATTGAAGTGCAAATAGTACTTATGATTGCTGTACCATTGGGGGTACAGGATAGTTTGTTGTACATGGTAATGAAGGACAAATATTTGCTTCTTTCTCTGTGAAGAAAACACAGTAGAATATGTTAGGCAGAATAGTGTACAATGTCTCATTGCGTACAATGTCACATATTCATGTACTTTTCCGACCTTCATAATTAGTACAATCCAAGTACTATGTTTGAAAAAACATGACCGTGTTCTGCAGAGTTGCTGTTTCAGTTTGCATAATCATTGGGTCATTGGGAGAAAAAAAAATCCATACAGGATTTAAAAAAAATAACTACTGCATTTATGTGACTTTAACTTTCACAGTATGTTTGTTTGAAGTGTGCAGCACTTAAGGGAAAGTTTAAAGTGCCGAAATAAGTGTATTTGTTGTTTCAAGCAGTGTTGCAGTAGGAAGACTCATAATGGTGTATTTGCTATGAAGTGTAATGAAGGATATGTTTGAAGTACTTAGATACCAGTTAGTGTATTCTAACTGTTCATAGTGTTGTAGTTCTGAAGGGTATTTTTTGAAGGAGTTACATACCTGCTGGCATATTCTAACTATTTTGGTTTTCAAAAGTATCATCGCAGTATTATGGATGCAGTTAGATACAGTTGGCATATTCTAACTGTTGATAGTTTCATAGTTTTGGAGGGTATTTTCTGAAGCACTTTGATACCTGTTGGTGTATTCTAACTATTTTGCTAATCAAAAGTAGTATTGCAGTACTAAGGATACAGTTAGATCTGTGTTGGAATATTCCAACTGTTGATAGTTCTACAGGTGATTGAATAAACTTTGTAGACCCTCATAATCAGTACATTGTAAGTTCTATGTTTGAAACAACATTACTGTTTGTTCTGCACAGTTCATGGTTCTGTTTGCATAATCATTGGGCCACTGGAAAAGAAAATCTATACAGAAGTGAAAAAGAAAATACATCATTTATCTGAGTTTAACTTTCACAGTATGCCTGTTTGAAGTGTGAAGAACTTAAGGGAATGTTTAAAGTGCATAACTATTGATAGTTTCGCAGGTCAGTGAATAAATCTAGGTATAAGGACGATTAAGTAGGCATTTGTTAGATTTGCTGGTAATCTTTGTTTTACAATAACAGAAATGTTGTTGCATTCAAGCCAACCACATCTTTTTTTAATGTATGCAGTATAGTGACCTGTCATGGTTGTGGCCCCAGTGTGGTAGATTCTGTCTACTGTTGTAAAGGTTTTCTTGCAAGAGATAATTGCCCATGTGAGAAGCTAGTAAGCTTGCAGTTGTGTTTGGTACCATCTGCATTGTAACCTTAAATGCATTAGTATCAGATATTGGCTATGTGAGTTTATTTGCAAGGTGGAACGATTGTCTGAATTGCAAAAAGTGCATACCATGGCATGATTTGCATTTTGCACCAGCTGATGAAAATTAATGGATTCACAATTTGGTATAGATACATACACAAATTGTTAATTATGGATGTGCTCTTGTGAAACATGGTTGCAGAGAGTGCATGTATGTTTCCATGTGTATGCAATCTTGGTTTCCAGTACTTGCAGTAAGTACATTAGAAATTCCTGTGGATATTCCTGTGTGTTTATGGTGAATTTTACCATTGCTTCACAGTAGTCCAATTATTGCCTTATTCCTGAGACACTGTAAGTGTTGTCAGGATTATTTGTGGCATTTCTATGAAGGACAAGCATTTGCAAACACAACTGGTCTGAATCGTTCAAGTAAATGTTTTGAACAATTGGTGGGAATTGGAAAAGAAGATTGATTGCTACATTTACATAGCAATTTATACCAGTTGTGTTGGAAAATGCAAATGGACCAGCGAGTTCTGTCTCAAAGTCATTTGCTGGAGCTCGAAATGTTTTTTTTTAGAAGAAATATTTCTCTTTATATCTGCTGATGGATGTGCAGTTGTGTTTGCACTAGATAGTTTTGTGTTTGCACTGCTTGAAGGAGTATCAGTTGTTTTGTATTTCATTGGTGGTATAGTTGGGAAATCTCATATGTTGCATTCATTTTCTTTTAAAAAGCGGTACCTTTTTGAGGAACAGGCTACATATCTAGATGGGGCGCATAGAGTGCACAACGTCTGTTGTACTGTCATGCGCCGCTTTCTCACCTGGCGTCTTTGGCCCCGCTGCCGCTTGCGGACTTCCTGATTTTCGTCACGCTTGACGCTACATTCACTAAGCGGTCTAGTCATTTCCCGCTAGGGTGACCGTAGCGTTTTTTAACCACTCCTCTCCCTGGGTCCAGCACGTTGCAACCTTCCACGGTCAGCTGCTTTTCCTCGCTGCCGCGGTCTTGCTACATGCTGTTTTCCTCTTGCTCCTCGAGCCTTTCCTCTTGCCCCTTACTTTCTCTTCCCGGTCCTTCTCCGGTCCCCGCCTTCTGTTCTCTCCCTCCTCCCTACTTTCACTCCTTCGTGCCCGGCTTTCTGCCTTTAGTTTGTTTAGTTTCTCTTCCGGTGTTTGCTGGAGTTTACTTATCCTGGTGGGTCCTGTTGCAGCCTTCTCCCATTGGTCATCTGCTTACACGCCCAGCTGCCATCAGAATACCTGCCGGTTCAAGGGGTTTTTTGCCTATTCTGGCTTTTTCCCCCCTTTTTGTCCCTCCCGGGAGGGGGACACGGTCAGGGCGCATTTACACGCTCTCACTGTGGCTTCCTCTTGTGGGAGACACGCTCAGCCTCGAAAAAAGGAAAAGGACTACACGGCACATCGAGCGCTCAGCCCAGTTGAGGAGGATTTTGACTCCACAGGTGAGGAGGTTGAAGAGATAAAGAAGGGTACTACAACTGTATTAGAAGTTGGTGCTGACAGTTTGCAACGCCACAAACAACAACCATGGCAACTCCTGAGCAAGTGCAGGAACTAATTGCTGCAGTACAAAGCCTCTCTCTAGAAATGCAAAATATGAAAACCGAAAACAACCTGTTAAAACAAATGGTGGCAGTGAGGGAGCCCCCCAACACAGACCTGCCTCCTATGCCTTTGTCTTCGGGGAAGTACGATGGTTCCCCCAAAACCCTAAAAGAATTTCTTGACGCCTGCAGGGTGTATTTTTCCTTCAGAACCCGCACCTACGCCTCTGATCATCTGACCAAGGTTGGATTCCTGGTGTCCAATATGACAGGGAACGCTCTTGCTTGGGCCACCCCCCTAGTCACCGGAAATGACCCTGTCCTTCAGAATTTCGATGCCTTTGTTGATTTTGTCAAACGAACCTTTGAAAGACCCGAAATTTCAATGGCAGCTGGAGAAGACTTGATGGACATTCGTCAAGGACAAGTTGATGTGCTGTCTTATATCTCCTCCTTTAAGAGATTGGCCATGGAGACAGGTTGGTCTGAGCAGTCCCAATTTATTCTGTTCCGTTGAGGCCTTAGGGAAGAATTAAAAGATGAAATGGCTCGCTTTCCTCGTCCTACTTCCCTGCAGGATCTGATGACGGCCGCCCTTCAGATGGAGTTCAGGATGCAAGAAAGATGCCAAGAAAGAAGAAAGACACGTACCTCCTTTTCAAGGACCTCCTCACCACCTTCAACAGCGCTCAAACCTCACGATGAGCCCATGCAAATTGGCACTACTCGCCGTTCTCTAACGCCTGAAGAAAGAAGGAGAAGAAGGGAACAGGGCCTATGTGCCTATTGTGCCTCTGATCGCCACATGGTGCATAATTGTACTGAACTAACCAAGAAACCGGCGGAAAATGCAAACCCTCGAGCCTAGTTGGGACGGGTTATCGAGGGCAGTCTTCCAGTCCCTACGTTACTATGTCTATTGATTCCTCGAACCCTTCAGAAGATTCCCGCCTGATGGTTATAACGGTTAAGGTTACTATCCATGGCAGCCCTGTAGAGACGCTGGCTCTCTTGGATTGTGGTGCCGCAGGGAACTTCGCTGACACCCTTTGGGTTGACAAAGTAGGTGCTTCACGGATAGATCGCGGACACGGCCAGAAAGTAGAAGGAGTAGACGGCACACCTCTGAGCTCAGGACTCATCGTTCAGACGACCGAACCCCTTCCTCTAACTATTTTTCAGCATTCAGAAGTCATTACTTTTGACATCATTCGAGCAGCCCATTTTCCCCTAATCTTGGGGATTACCTGGCTGCGACAACATCATCCCCATGTCGACTGGAAGTCTAATTGTTTGCATTTTCATTCCAGTTATTGCCAGACACACTGCTTTCAAGAAGCACATTACCAGGAGGTAAAAATATCTCCCACTGTTCTCCCCACGAGTATAGGGGTGCATTCCATTGACAAGGTATTGGAAGAATACCCTATGGTGTTTGCTGAATCCGCCCCGATGGCATTACCATCCCACAGACCGGAGGACTGCTCCATTGAGCTGATACCCAATGCCCTGGTGCCATTTGGCAGAATGTTTGCCTTATCCAAGACTGAAAAGGACGCTTTACGAAAGTATTTGGATGACAACTTGTGCAACGGTCTCTTCAGACCCTCTAAGTCCCCGGCGGGTGCTCCCTTGTTTTTTATTCCAAAGAGGGATTCTAAGGACCTAAGGCCATGCATCGATTACAGGGGACTCAATAAGGTAACTCGCAAGGACAGATATCCCATGCCCCTCATTCCTGACATTTTGGAATCGGTACAGGGAGCGACAGTTTTCTCCAAATTGGATCTGCGCAATGCATATCACTTACTCAGAGTAAGTCCAGGAGATGAATGGAAGACGGCCTTCAGGACACCATTTGGCCTGTATGAATACTACGTAATGCCCTTCGGACTGGTCAATGCTCCAGCAATTTTTCAAAGGTTCATAGACCGAATATTCTCAGATTTATTGTTTATTTCAGTAGTAGTTTACCTTGACGACATACTTGTTTTTTCACAGTCTATGTCGGAGCATCTACTGCATCTCACAGAGGTCCTGGAGCGCCTTAAGAAACATCATTTATTGGCCAAACGTGAAAAGTGTGAATTTGGGGCATCTTCGGTCCCTTACTTGGGGTTTATCCTCTCACCACAAGGAGTACAAATGGATCAAAAGAAGGTTGAGGCTATTCTCCATTGGCAGGCTCCTTCCTCAGTCAAAGAGGTTCAGAGATTCCTGGGCCTGGCTAATTTTTATAGGCGTTTCGTGCCAGGTTTTTCCAACACTGTTCTACCGATTACCAACTTGTTAAAGAAGACATCTGTGCCTTTCATCTGGTGCCCTCAGGCTGAAGAGAGCTTTCAACTCTTGAAGAAGAGCTTCTGCAGCGCTCCCATCCTATGCCAGCCAGACCAAAAGAAACCTTTTACCATTGAGACAGATGCCTCTGCCGCAGCTATAGGAGCTGTTCTACTACAAGAGCATGACAACGCCGAACACCCAATAGCTTATCTGTCAAAAACTCTCACTACTAGTCAACGGAATTATTCCGTAATTGAACGTGAACTTCTGGCCATGAAAAGAGCCTGTGAAGTCTGGAGACACCTCCTACAGGGGTGCAGTCACCCTTTTGTAATCCGGACCGACCATAAGAATTTACAAGTTCTACAGTCAATGGAGTGCATCAATTCCAGACAAGCCCGATGGGCGCATTTATTCTCAAAATATGACTTTACCATCACTTATATTCCTGGAAGCCAAAATACTTTGGCAGATGCCCTGTCCAGGAAGTCTTTCTCCTCCCATGTTGCCTCATCCTGCCCGGAGAAGTTGTTTCCCAGGAACCGCATTGTTGCCACTATCTCCTCCTTGTTTCAACGGATAAAAGAAGCCGTCTCCTTACATCCAGAACCCCGCGGCATGATTCAAAAGGATGGTTTGTTCCTGAAGAATCAGAGGATCTGGGTACCATCCAAACCTCTTCAGAAAGACATATTGTCCTGGTGCTATGATCACAAGACTGCAGGCCATAGGGGACAGGCGAGTACCTTGGACCTGATTAATAGAGCCTTTTATTGGCCAAGTTTGTCTGAAGACGTTAAACGTTACGTCAGGTCCTGCAGAGTCTGCTGTCAGAGTAAAAACAACACAAAGAAACCCATAGGTCTGCTGCAACAAGATTCCATCCCGGAACGTCCGTGGAGTCATATATCTACTGATTTCATTGTGGACTTACCTTTGTCTCAAGGATGTTCATGCATAATGGTGATCATCGATTCCCTCATCAAGATGGCTCATTTCTCTCCACTCCCTGGTATACCAACTGCCGATGGTATGGCATTGGTTTTCATTAAAGATGTGTTTCGACTCCATGGTCTCCCAGACAAGATTGTATCAGACCGAGGGAGCCAATACGTCTCCAAATTCTGGAAGTCCTTTTGCGCCGCTCTTAATATTCAGCGTGCATTGTCATCAGGATATCATCCCCACACCAATGGGCAGACAGAACGGTTAAACGCCACCTTGGAACAATATTTGCGCAGCTACACCAATTTGGAACAAGACAACTGGGTGGATATGCTGCCGACGGCAGAGTTCGCATATAATAATGCCAGTCATTCCGCAAGCAAGATGTCTCCCTTCTATTGCTCATATGGATTTCATCCCCGAGCCATCATTCCCCATTTTTCCTGCAAACCTGCACTTCCGGCGGTAGAGGAGGTACTAATCCGTATAAGGGACATCCAGGACAAAGCTAAGTTGAACCTCAGAGATAGCCTCCAGGCATACAAGAAGCAAGCCGACCGGCACCGGCAGGTAGTACCTGATTGGGAGGTTGGCTCCAAGGTGTGGTTATCCACCAAATACCTTCCTAGATGGTCTCTGCCATCTAAGCTGTCCCCCAGGTTTATTGGTCCCTATCCCATTACTGCCAAGATCAATCCAGTGGCCTTCCGCCTAAAGCTGCCACATTCTCTTAGGCGAATTCACCCAGTGTTTCACGCATCACTTTTGAAGAGTGCCGAACAGTCATTAAGGTCTCGTCCTTTCCCCACTCTCTCTCACTCACCTGATACACCTGAGTATGAAGTATCCAGGTTACTGGACTCCAGGTACCGCAAAGGGCGCTTGGAATACCTGGTGCATTGGAAGGTTTTTTCCCATGCTGAGGACTCTTGGGAACCAAAAGCACACATCCACGCTCCTGTCCTTCTCTGGAAGTTTCACCGTTTACATCCCGGTAAACCGGGTGGCCTGGGCCTTGGCGGGGGGCATACTGTCATGCACCGCTTTCTCACCTGGCGTCTTTGGCCCCGCTGCCGCTTACGGACTTCCTGATTTCCGTCACGCTTGACGCTACGTTCACTAAGCGGTCTAGTCATTTCCCGCTAGGGTGACCGTAGCGTTATTTAACCACTCCTCTCCCTGGGTCCAGCGTGTTTCAACCTTCCACGGTCAGCTGCTTTTCCTCGCTGACGCGGTCTTGCTACACGCTGTTTTGCTCTTGCTCCTCGAGCCTTTCCTCTTGCCCCTTACTTTCTCTTCCCGGTCCTTCTCCGGTCCCCGCCTTCTGTTCTCTCCCTCCTCCCTACTTTCACTCCTTCGTGCCCGGCTTTCTGCCTTTAGTTTGTTTACTTTCTCTTCCGGTGTTTGCTGGAGTTTTCTTATCCTGGTGGGTCCTGTTGCTGCCTTCTCCCATTGGTCATCTGCTTACACGCCAAGCTGCCATCAGAATACCTGCCGGTTCAAGGGTTTTTTTGCCTATTCTGGCTTTTTTCCCCCTTTTTGTCCCTCCCGGGAGGGGGACACGGTCAGGGCGCATTTACACGCTCTCACTGTGGCTTCCTCTTGTGGGAGACACGCTCAGCCTCGAAAAAAGGAAAAGGACTACACGGCACATCGAGCGCTCAGCCCAGTTGAGGGGGATTTTGACTCCACAGGTGAGGAGGTTGAAGAGATAAAGAAGGGTACTACAACTGTATTAGAAGTTGGTGCTGACAGTACTCTGGGATGCAAGGAAAGTCAGCCTTGACTTTGTTTGCATCAAAATTGACTAGAAATATTGCTTCGAGTGTACATAGACATGAACGTGCTACATAACGCATACCTTCTTTAAAGACTGTGCTGCCAATGTCAATCAATGCCTGATCTAGGGTTAGACCTTGCAATTTGTGAATAGTAACTGTATATGCAAGAGACAGAGATAATTCTTCGCTGCATGCATACATGTCTTTGAAAAGAAGGAATTGTGCTGTTGAACATCCTATACTTTTAACTTATGAAAGTTTGTCAAAGTGGAAGTTGACAAACTGAATGTTGTTGTCATGTGGATACGTCTGGAAGCCAACAACTGTACCTATTGCTCCATTGACGAAACCTTGCTCCACGTCAAGGTTATGTTTTAGAATGACTCTGCAGTTTAAACACAACATTAATATTTTCTCCAAACAAGCTGTGTTGGAGATACATTTTTCTAAGCTATTCAGTTGTCCTGTTGCTTGTTGACACATAGGCAGTGAGATGCCGTACACTTCCAGTTTTTCTGTGGAGCTAATATGCACTATTGGTTGCATTTCTTTTTTTAACATTGTCTCAGCAAATTGAGTACAGCTTGCTAGGGTTGGCATTAAGGACATACATTTTAAATTTGTTTGTGCTAATGATATCAGGAGCAGATGTGTTATGCCCATACAGATCATGGATGAGTCTATTATATAAGATTGACTGTGCATCTTTAGAAAGAAGACCAGTTCTAATGCTTTTTAAAATGTTAGCATAGGTGAGGTATGCAGACTGACGCATGTTTTAAGTTAGCTCTCTGCATTTTAAAGGTTGACAGAGATTTACATTTCCTATGCTGCCAAGTATGTTTCGGCAATGTTTGTGTCCTAAAGTTTTAAAAATAGGTTCACTTTCTCTGGCGTTCATTGTAGGAGATCGCCAAAAATTATAACGTATTTTCCTCCAAAGAGTTCTTCATAGTCTGTTTTAAGGACTTCTTGCAATTTTAGGTGAATTAAAGCCACCGTCACGTTGGCATCCATTCCTGACCCCAGTACTGGGTATGAGCAGATGCCACATGATTATCAGCTTTGCATTTAAAAAAGTCTATGATCATTAGCTGCCATTTCTGTACCCAACATGACCAACCTCTGAAAGGCCTGCTTTCACTGCTTATTTTGACTTGAACCATGCTAACAATGTGTACAAACCTTCCTGCCTACCATTGTCACACGCTTCCCCTCTTATGGAATGCATAGAACTGGGACGCCATTGATTGTTCCACATTTATACTGACACTTTCGTGTGTGTGGGTCTAGTCTTTTGCTGCACGGAAGTTCTGTTTCTTTAAAACCACGCCCCGCCTGGGCCACGTTGCGTTGAAACCCCTACGCTTTGCTCTGGGTATTCCCACTTTCTCTGTGCTCTCTCCTGTGGTTTTTGCTACCACGCTTTTGTCCTAAACCTTTGTCTGCTTGCTCTCTTGTTCCATGTCTTTCCTTTCTTTGTTATTCACTTTGTTCCGCAGCCCCCGAGGTGGAGCTTCCGTCCTCAGGCAGTCGCTTCCGTCCTCAGGCGGTCGCAGCTTCCTTCTCTTATCTTCCAGGTACCGTCCCGTCTTTTCTGTCTTTCGGGTCTCATCCCGCCTTCTTTACTCGTCTGTTTCCTTTCTTGACTCCTTATTGGAGTTCTGTTTTCCCCCTTGCTTTCTCCGCTTTTCTTTATATCCTTTCCCTTCTTCTTCGCTGGGATCTCTTTCTCACGACCAACCCACATATCTCTTATCCTCTCTTCGTTGGACTTCCTCGCACCATCAGCTCATTCCAACACTCTGCAGAGCTCTTCCAGATTTCTTTACCAACTACGGCAGATGGTCTCATCAAACAAGCCTGCCAGTATCCCCCGGAACAGTCTGCTTGCATTTCAATACCACAACACAACTACAAACCAGCAAAGCCCTACATCATACCTGAGAGGGTTTTTTCTGCCTCTGGCTTTTTCCTCTCACTGGCTCTGGCAGGAGGGAGTCCTCTGCTAGTCGGTTCCAAATAGGCCGCAGAGTGGCTTCAACCTGAGGGAGGCCGTACCTCTACAAGAAGAAACAACAGATACGAAGGAAAAAAGGGATGCTACACTCAATGTCTCCAGAAGATACAGGTGAGGAGGAGGGGGAGGAAGTATTTAGTGATGACCAAGAAGTCAGCAAACCTGATCAGCGTGACAACCATACATGCCATGACCACATTTGGCCCAAAATCACAAACACAATTCAGGAGAAACCTTTATGAGCTCAGTCACTGGGTAGTGCAGGGATTTCATTGCTGACTGAAGTTCAGTTGTAGAGACTGTAGTTGAAGAATTAGGCACTGTGATGTAGTCCCTTGCTTTATTGTCCTGTGTTTAAGCAGTGTAACTCATTGGAGAAGGTGCCTCCCCAAGCCGGATGATGAGCAGTCCAGGGGTATAGGAGTATCTCTTGGCGCCCTCACTTATCTCTCTGTTTTGCAGTGGAGAGTCACAGGGAATGCCTTAGGAACAGTGGCCATTTAAGCTTCCTTCAAGAGAAATCCTGCCTCAGGAAGGGGCAACAACCCACCCCTGGCTAGCAGACCCTTGACTCTTGTGCCAAGTCCACCCCGTTCACTCAAGGAACATCTAGGCAACATTGCCCATTTAAGCAATTTGCATTCAGAGGGATCACTCGATAACACAGAGCAAATGTTGCCAAAGATTACTGACCCACACAAAGCCTGCACAGGCATTGATGGCCATCTTTGGATTCCCCCATGACCTATCTTGCAGGCTCATGCAGATTAGCGGGGTGCAGTAAACCATCCAGCACGGCCCATGATGCAAGTCCATAGGACACCGAGAAACTGTGGCTCTGTGAGTGGAAGAAGTTCTAGGAAAGTGGGGGAGATGGAAACTCCCTGCACTTACTGGCATTTTCAGATACCAGTCTTTGTGGGACAACACACACCAGCACGTGCAGATCTCTGCAGACAACCCTAATGACCTGTATGAAAATTAAGATGGCAGATCAGTCATTTCAATACTTTTTCCAACTCCCCGGTCAATTAAAGAGCCCTGATGATCCCATTAATGAAAGCCAATCCCAGTCTCTCACTAATTTTCCATCATATGTGCAGACCCTCAGACATAGACCCGCCCAGGTAGAGAGAGTACACAGATATATAAACGTGGGCCCCCTTTCAGAGAGTGTCAGAGTTTTAAGATGGTTCAGGACCCAAAGACACGGGGTGTGGGAATAACTCAAGCTCAACAGTGATCCAATGTTGTAAGTCTTGGTGGGACTGTTTGGGGGAGGTTAAACATCATGGGCCTCATTATAAGGCTGGCACTCCCGTAAAAAGGGGGCCGGTACGGGACCGGCCCCCTTCATTCCGGGAGCGCTGATTACGAGCTTCCCATCGCGGTACACGGATCACACACCTGGTAAAACCAGGCGTGCTTTCTGGGTCCCACGAGGGGAGGAGGGAGGCAATAACGGGCCAGATGTAATCTGCCCATTATTACCTCCCTCCCCATTCCCATTGAGCCATATGGGGGCTCAAATGGGAATGGGGATGGGTTCTTGCAAGGAGGAATTACTGGGTCCTCCTATGTCAGAGTAACCCGGTAAGTCCCCATTGCAGGAACCCGGTAATGGAGGCCGGAACGGAGGCAGCCATGGAGCCAATAGCTCCATGGATACCTCCATTCTCGTAATGAGGCCCAATGTCTTGTTAATAAACGTGTACAAATCAGCTTTTAGTAGTGGTCAGTTGTGCATCCCACTTGGCTGTATGAAATCATACATGATTTGTAAAGAGTATGCAGATCTAAGCATGATGGCAGGATATGAGGGTGTAGACAGATGGTGGCATTCAGTGGCCCCGGGGGTGTCTACCACTTGCTTAGCAACTTAGTTTCCATCCCCACTCGTGTGTCACATGGGTTGTTATCTCCCTCGACGCTGCCTGAGGCTCAATCCATTAGCTGCTGCCCCACACTTGGAGAAGGTTACAGCAGCACATCACAGATTTATGAGAGTCACCTGATTTGCTTCGAGCACTGGATTTAAAAGTAGCTAAGCAAGGTATTTTGTATCTGTTTGGGTGAAGCAGGGGCAGAGACAGGTAAGTGAAACTACGGGTTTGTTTATTAGTAAATGTATAGTTTGAAAGGGGAATATTGTAACATTAACTTGGAGTTATTTAATATATAAAGTTATTTAAATTCATGTGGGTGAAGAGGGAAAGGGGACATGAGCATTGCGTCCTTCCGGTCGTCACTCCAATCTCTTCTTTCTCAATCGTCTTGCCTCGCGCAGTCCTCCTTCCTCACATTCCATTCACAAGTTTACGGCTGCATACCTCGTTGCTCGAGCATCGTCACTTACGTGCGATGCTACATTGGGTCACAAAAAATGTTTTATCTCAGTATGATGCAAGGCTAGAACAGTATTTCAAATTATGATGTTCTTAAGAACAGGAACCTTACTTGAATTAAATGAGTTCTAATTCTCCTGGAATGTGTACCTTGTATCCTAGGTTATGACTTGGGTTTCACCCTTAAAGGTTTTATTGGGAGGATAGGCTATTCCTTATAATACATGGGCATACTCTGAAAACCCCTTGAACACCCAGACTCTTGCTTATATAATGGAAGAGATATTCCATTCGCTGAAGGATTTAGTCAATATATATCTGTTTTGATTTTAAAAAGTTCATATATAGCTCAAGTGTTGCAGAACACTGTTTAAGCAGTTTAAAAAAATCCATCTAAAAAACGTGTTCAGTGTTTTAAGATAAGTAATAATGTGCAGATTCTTGCTCACAGTTGTCAATAAATGGATGTAATTTGTCACAGAAAACAATTTCACAAGCAAGCAAGCAATTTGAAAAGATGTTTACAGCTGGAACTGCTCTGTGCTTGCTCAAGCAGCTTAAGCAGCAGGCATTGTAATGTCATACCTGAAGTGTAATAACTGATTACAGAGCAGTCATGGTGTCGTTTTCGTATTACACATCAGTTGTGATGTCACAGCTAGCCTGTAATAGGAACATTATTTCCAGGATTTTATAGGGATATTTCAAGTTGCTATGCATTATAATGGGATTCCAAACTGCTCCACATTGCTGTTAATAGAAAGCATGCATGCGCAATCTGCCACGGCACAATGTGTGTGTCTGCAGTAATCGGGTAACTCGTCCTTCACCTGTGTGGTTGTGCAACCTTTTTCCACTATCTGGAGAGGATCAACAAGTGCTCCACCATTCCTTGTTCATTCCAAATAACTGTTCTTTGTTACTCATTGACACCTTATGTATTTCCTTTACTTGCACATCCCACTCAGCAGTGGTCTGGGCTCAAGACATGCATTGTTTGATGTTAGCAATTAACAGTAACTGGCCCATGCAGTTCCTCCATCACCTGTCTGGGAAACAGACACCCAGTGCAGTCTTGTTCTTTTTGTGTAACCATAGCATGCACTCCATTGGAGTTTGTTCTCCCTCTTTTACAATTAGGTGGTCCATTTCTGCAAGCAATACACACTCCTTCGGCTTGCTGCAGCGACGCCTTAATGCCACTTATTATTATTCCTTTCTGTGCATTATTCCTTTCTGTATAAGTCCTCCTGATACCTGCACCAAAGATAGCACCTGGTGCTCGAACATTAAAAAAGCGCTCCCCGGCAAAATCGCCACACTCCAAGCCAAATTAACGCCAAACAAAGCAGCCTACAGACCAACCACTGGCTCAACCCCCCTGTAAGTACAACCACCTCCACTTCCTGCACTCACAAACCCTTCACTTTCTCACCTCTAATCATTACACAGGTCAAAAACATCATCTACAAACTCAAACCCTCTAACTGCCAAGGCAACACATGTCCAGCCCCAATTATCATAGAGGCCACTCATGAACTAGCCCCTTTTATCACTGCCTTAGTAAAATCATCATTCAACTCAGGCATTGTCCCGGACAACCTTAAGGACACCTGGATCATTACCCTCCTTAAAAAATCTACCCTTGACCCGAGTATACCCACCAATTACAGGCCCATCACAACGGTACCATTCCTGCTAAAAATACTGGACCGTGCTGCCTATTTACAGATCCAGGAGTACTTGGCATCTAATAATCTATCTGGCCTTGGGCAATCTGGCACCGAAACTGCCCTCATTGACCTAAAAACTGAAATTGAAGACCTGAAAGACAAAGGAAAACTAGCCCTTTTACTATTACTAGATTTATCAGCAGCTTTTGATTTGGTCAACCACCAAATTCTCTGCCCGCATCTCAAATCAGCTGTGCACCTTTTGGATTCGGCCACATCCTGGATCAGATCCTTCCTTGATAATAGATCTAATGTGGGTCTTCTCCCCTTCAGCTTCCGCTGAACCTTCATCCGTTCTCTGCGGTGTCCCTCAAGGATTCTGTGTCTCGCCAACACTTATACAATGTGTTTACAAAATCTCTCTTCGATATTCTAGACTATCTGAGTGTCACCTACACTAATTACACGAATGACACCAGATACTCATCCCTATCAACTGAGAGCATTTAGTAGACACTAAATCCTTGAATGATGTCTATCTGGTCATTCAGGCATGGATTGCACAACATGAACTTTGCCTCAATGATGATAAGACCGAGCTCCTCATCTTGGGCTCCAACTATCGTCTTAATAAACTTGACCCTGCATTCAAGTTGTTCACCATCAATGGCAATACCATCAAGGTTGCGAATGACACAAAAATGCTAGGCATCTACCTTGACTCTACCCTTTCACTCTCCAGACAAACCAATGCTCTTAGTTCAGCCTCCGCCTACATGTGCAAACTTATCACGGCCTGCCGTCCCTTCCTCACTACCGCTAATTGCACGATCCTAGCTAGAACACTCATTATGTCTAAGATTGACTATTGTAATGCCCCCTTCTAGGGACGAGTCAACCAAACCTAAATAAACTTCAAGTCACACAGAATAATGCATAGGGCTGCCTTAAACATTCCCAGGAATCAGCGCATTTCTAACACTAGACGTAATGTACGCTGGTTCTCAGTGGCTCAAAGAATCTCCCTGAAAACGCTTGCTCTCACCCACAAATGTCAGACCAACCAGACCCCCATCTATTTGGCCAGCCGATTCACACCCCATAACTCCACCTGACCTCTGAGATCCGCACAAGCCCACTGCCTCGCCCTTCCCAGGTTTAAACTTCAGAAAGCGGGCAGGACTATCTTACCAGTCCTAGCCACCAAACTGTGGAACACTCTGCCCAACCCGCTCAGAACGGAACCCTCCTTCCATGCCTTCAAAAGCAAAACCAAACTGTGGCTCTCTACCTCAAACAACCCCTCCACTGTATGACTCGTCTTGCTTCCACTGCCCTGCTGACACCTGACAACATTGTACATATAACTTGTATTTTCTGAATTATTACTGTATATTTATTCTGCACCCTCACACTGTATATTTTGTACACACTTTTATTCACACTGTATATTTTGTACTGCACTCCCACTCTGTATTATTTACATGAACTGTAAATTGTAATATGTGTCACTGTAACCTCAAGATAAGCGTCCAGATGCCTTTGGGCCAGGCACGTAATACAAATAAAGAAATACAAATACAAATAGAATGATAATCTTTTATATTTGTTCTATAATAGAATACATAGATACGGCATTCAGCAAATAGTCATTTTATTTGATACAGGAGAAATCTGATATAGCAAGTTATATCAGAGCTAAAAACAGTTGAATGTCCAAAAATAGAAAAAAAGAAAAGGTTTACAGCATGAATACGTTTTAAGAATTATCTAGGTGATAGTAGTAAAAGAGAACTTAATTCCCAAAGTATGCACAGCACTTCAACCATCCCGTACATATAGCCTTAACACTTTAACAACATTTTTTTTTCATTATGCATGCTATATTCAAAAGAGGTGCAAGTGCAAACGATGCTTATGCAGTCATGGGAGAGAACACATGATGAAAAGCAATCCCACTTTTCCATATCCCAGGGTAGTTTAAACATGGAATTAGGTCAATACATATTAAAGACGAATAAAAGGCTAAAGAACAAAGCACCTAGAATAGTTTTGTTGCTTCTGTTATTATACAAACATTTATAATTAGGTTCATCGCGTTCCCCCCAGTTTCCAGTATTGGGGGCCAGTGGTAGTAAATTCAATCTCAGGTGCGTCATAGAGGACCTTGCCCTATGTCAGCAAATCCAGGTGAATTCGTTTTTAATTATTTGCGTTGATTTTACAGGGAGATACCTTTTTACCAAAGCTTTGTCCAACTCCCTTTCATCTCTCACTGAATGTAATCGTTCAAAATGTTTCATTTTTACTGCCCTCTTAGAAACCTCTGCTATTGTTTCAGGGTGGACGAACCATGTCTCCAACCTGAAATATCTTATCTCATTGGGTGTCATTGTATAACACACTAAAATTGCCCTCAATTTCACCTTGTCTATTTCCACTAACATGCACAAGTTCTCTGTGCAATTTTTGTCATTTCTAAAATGGAATCAAAATTCAAAGAGTAAAACAAAGCTGGAATTGTGTTTTTTCCAATCCGTTTATGAAAAAGTGTAAATGCTGCCCGCAGATTAAGCTTTTTAGACAGCATTTACAGTGGATTCCTTGGGAATCTGCCAGCTTTTACGAGTTGTAGTAAAGTTAGGCGGATTTCATGGGTATGCCTTGGTGTTCCCCCAGCATGAAAATACAAGCTGCCAGAAAACTATGTTGCTATTTCAAGGCAGAGCAGGAATGCACAGTGGAAATATAGATCCCTTTCCATGCCCCACTCTGCCTCCAAATAGCATGAGCATAAGGACTTTACACCTTTGTTTTACACTTTGCTTTTACAATAAAGGAGTTTAGTACATTTTCCCTTTATTTAATTTAACCAGTGGCAATTGTGCAGTAAGTCTTTCCTCTTTATGTCCTGGATTACTTTCTGTTATGATTAGTCCAGTTCCTGAGCCAAAGCATCAAAGGAGCAATCCTACTTCTATCTTTCATGAAATGAAGTCCAACTTCTAAATGCATTGAAGGAAGAGGAGTAGATTGTGACTTGTCAGGGAAAGGGTGCATTAGCACTCCATTTCACTCTTCTGTTTGCGCCAGCCCAATAGAAAAACATAAGACTACAAAGAAACAGACTTGGGGAATGACCTAGGGCCTGTGAAGCCCAGCTATGGCTTTTACCATCACTGTACCGTACCACCACAAGACCTGGTGAGTGCCAACCTGCAGTATGCAAAAGAAAAACAACCCTTTTGTTTGGTTTTCAAGGAGGCAGACCTCTGTGTTTGTACTTTCAAAAAGCATCCTTTACTGCATGTATGGGGATGTGGATGCGTATCACACAGAAGTGCCACCACCAGGGCTGTGGGCTTGCAAAAGATATTTAATTCGTAGCTCTCCTGCTTTATTGTTATATGATACAAATGTGCCATCATTTTAAGAAACGTTGTCAGCCTGCACCTCTATACGTTGAGACTGACATATGGGGCCTGATTCATGGAAGTGTTTTATAATGGGGCAATCCCCTAGGAAAACGTTCCATGAATGTTACCAATCATCTCTCCCAAGTATTAAGAGATCTTTTTTTTTCACTGCACCTTCAATGTGAGGGCAACATACAATTTAAAACACCAAAGTGAATGCGAAACCATGGAAGAATGCTTTCACTAGAGAAACGTTTTCCTTTTACATTAGATCTAATGCATGCTCTTGTTAAAACATTCCAATTCAACCAACTTCATGATTAAAATAATTATTTTATTAAGACACACTTGTTATTTACATACTACAAAATAAATAAAACTACATTTATTTGACTAACGCATAGGATGGGAGTGGGCCATTATCCCACAATAATTGCCTCTCCTTAGCCTATAAGGGTGTAGCGAGAGATTAGGAAAGTGTTCTTCATTGCCTATGCCGTGACTGAATACATATTGAGTATCAGGGAGTATATGTTTATCCTTTACCAATTACATCACTCTTCCAATTATAATTCTTCCAAATAATTATGTTACATTATTTATAAGGGTTATGGGGGAGTATGATATAACCAGTCCCTTTTATTATATATGCGAAAAAAACTCACACGATTTTCAATTTATATACCTTTTTTTGGACTGAGAGTATTATGCTGTGATGAAAAAAGCATTAGCTTTCGAAAGTGTGAACGAGATTTTTGATCAGATATTAACAGGCAGAGAGACACATTCTGAGAGTTTTACTGCCTGGAACACACTGCTCTTCTCCTCTGATCATCTTTATCAAAGAGTTGAACATGTACAATGCAAAACAATTAGTTTACAGACCAAACAGAAAACAGTACACTTTTTCTAAAAAATGCATGCATTTACATAACTAAAACAGCCCGGTAATTTGTTCTTTCCTCCACACACAGAAAGTGTTTTTTTTAATTCTTTTTTATGGCGGTCTAATGGACTTTAAAAATAAAAGTATTTTTCTGTTTATGGCAAATTGTTTTGAAGCAGTACAGGGTTTCAAAGGCCAAAAGAAACATGTTTTGCAGTGCATTCTATTTACATAGGTTGTTGCATTGCTGAAAAAGTCAGCACTGAATGCTTGTTTTGACGGCTGAATGCTGTCTCACTGCAATGGAAGTAGCACTTAATAATATTTAGCAAAAGGATTTTACACTGCTATGCATGTGATTGGTGAGTTATTTTAGATATGGCAACCAGCGAGTGAACTCTATGGGGCTCATTCCGACTACGACGGTAGGGGCTAAACGGCACCGTTAAGGATGCCGGTGCCGTTAAGCCCCTACCGCCGCAATCCCAGGTCCCTTAGCGGGTCCCACCAGGAACGGCTGGTCTAATCAACCATCCTTAGCGGGACCCGTTAAGGGACCATGGAGCTAATAACGGGCCCGCAATTTGCGGGCCCGTTATTAGCTCCTTGCCCATTCCCATTGAGCCCTATTCGGGCTCAAATGGGAATGGGGAATGGTTTTCTGAATGGGGATTTAACGGGTCCTCCAAGGTTGGAATGACCCGGTAAGTCCCCATTCAGAGACACCGGACACGGACCCAGGTTTGGAGGCAGCCATGCTGCTAATTGCACCATGTCTACCTCCAAACTCGCAATTACCACCTATGTCCTGACATGGAAGTATAATTGCTAACAACTACATGAATGTAAGGGGTACATTACCAGTGTTCACATGGTATAATGCCTGATGGGCTAAAATTTAGAGTACACCAGAGTGAGACATGAAGCCCAGGTCTCTTTGCAAACCTCTGTTGTTTAGGTCAAGCGTGTTTAAATACTTGAGTTTCCTTGTTCTTCTGTGTCTTGCTTTTGGAAACTTCACGTTTAATACCAAACCCGACGTGCCCCTTAGTCTATGTCCATCTTGAGTGAAGTGATGTCCTAACAGTGTTTCTCTTTGATGGTTCCAGATGGTATGCCTGTCTAGTGTCATTCTTTTGTGCAGTTCCTGGCAGGCTTCATGTACATATTTTTCTATCGGGTATTTGTTGCATTTGGTGAGGTACACAATGTTGGATGATTTGCAGTTGCAAGTCCCTTTAATCTGTACTGTTCATTTCTGTGGGGTTGCAATATAGCGGATTCAGTGCAGATGTGGTGGCAGGTTTTTCATCTCTGCGTATTGCATGGGTATTCTGATGAATCTTGTGGAGTCATCAGTGATCTCCAGCCAAAGAGCTCCTCCCATATGGCCAGGTGATGGCAGCTGCTACCTAATCCTGACCCTTGGGGTGGTATTATCTGGGAGGATCATATGGGAGCAGAAGGCTGTCGGGGAAATGTGATGACCCCATGGGGAGAGTCACAGTATTCTTCCCTTCCCAGAAGTGAGGACCTCATAACTCATGAATTCTTAATGGCTTGTTGTCATTTGTGAAGTCCATTTCATTGTTATACCCAGAAACCCCTTCCTGCAAAACAATTTGAGCAGAACATTATTTATACCATTACACATATTGCTCACTTAACATCTCCTGTCTCTGATGGTTTTGAATTAAACATAAATCTAAAATAATACAACTTTAAAAGATCCAAAGTTCCTATGTACTACAACTCCCATAAAGCCTCAAGTACTGAGACTAGGAAGAGGAAGAGGAAGAAGGAGTCAATGTGGATTGAAAGAAACCCCAAACTAAATGTGCAGTCTAGTTGTTCTATTGAAAATCAGCTGCGCAGGAATATTAAACTTGGTGATCACCTGCAGTTTAGAAGTGGAGATGGGGAAGAGAGATGCACAGTGGGTGAAGCGGGAAGCGAACCGAAGGCAGAAGCAGATGCATGGAAACAGAAAACGCTGAGAGACAGGTGCTTTCAAGAAACCTCTTGTGAGCATAGCTTACCGGAAAGGCGTGAGACCAGAAGAAGCACAGCTGATTCATTGGAGGGACCGCTGAAAGGCAGCCGGCAGCAGAGAAGCTGTTGGGGACGCTGTCTTGGTAAGCAGCAACAGTTCAACCGGCAAAGGAACGCAGAGCCGGCAAGAGAACTAAATGAGAGTCTGCAACACAGGAGAAGCCTTCCCAGAGATAAACTTTGCAGCATCAATGTGCCTCAATTTGGAAACACCATCAAACACCGCTGAGTCTGCCCATAGGTGTTGGGATCCCCGGGGCTTGCTGAACGGCATACAAACAATTGCAAATTGTATTTGAACACCGACCAAGTAAATTTGAAAGCCAGCATTTACACAAATCCTCATATAGGAGAAGTGAATATGGGGAAAGAAGGAGTAAATGTTACTACCAGAAAATGAACATCAATGAAGAAGTTAAAAGCCAAAACGTGTACAAGTCTCCACATATCAGATGTCAATATAGGGAAAATTGAAAGAACTATTGCCACAAGCAAACAAATACTAGTGAAGACGTTCACAGACAAAACCTGACCAAGTTTCCATATGTGAGATGTCGATATGGTGAAAGTCAGAAACAAGTAGTACCTAAAGTCAATACAGTATAAACAGTGAAGGAATACAACTGTGTTATAATACAAGAGAACATTGTAGGAAGTCCTGGTGAAAGAATCACATCAGGCATTGAGCCTTTGGGAGAATGATATGTGGCAGGGGAGTATACCAGGGTATCTTCAACACCCAGGGGATTGGGGGAATTCCTGGTAGGGGAATAAACCATGTAGTCCATTTTAGATATGAGGAAGAAAACTTTATGAGAATTACTGGTGAAAGAAGCACATTGGGCAATGGATAGTTGGGAGAAAGGATACCTGGCATACTAGAGGAATCTGCAGAACCCAGAAGGATTCCTGGCAGGGGAGTATAACAGGAAAACAATTCTTAAGAAAGTGCTGTGTGGAAAATACATGTATACTAATCACACGGAATCATTGTTTGAAAATACACTTTTGCCATCCCTACGATGTTTGAAATGTTGTTGGTAAGAAACACCTTTGCCATCTTCAAAAAAAGTGTTGTGTGACAGATACATTTCTGTTTGGAAAAGACACCGTTTGTCGTCCTCAAGAAAGTGTTGGGTGAAAGAGACATTTCCACTAATCTTGAGGAATAATTGTTTAAAAAGGTACTTTTGTTATCCTCACAATCTTATAAAAGTTGTTGTATAAAAGAGACGTTGTTGCTATTCTTCAGAAGACACCTTTTGTCCCTAAATGCTTTTGTATGAAATAGACATTTATACTATTCTTAAGGAATTATTATTTGAAGAGGACACTTTTGCAATTCTACCTGAAACATTCCAGGGGAAGTTAACCACCTCCTGGATTAAAGGATTGTTTGTTGAATTTTTCATGTTTGATTTGTATACACTTTTTGCTTAATCAAAACCAGAGACACTTACCTTACACCTTTGATTGTTTGTTTTTAGTGTAAGGGACGGATACTTTTTGGACACAAGGACGGTTTGAATAATTTTGATGACAAGACACTGACTGATATTTAGTTTTAATTTTCTAGGAAGGGAAACTCACTTTAGGAAATGGACAGCAAGGCCTCTATCCAGCCCCTTTTTGTTAATAAAAATGTCTGATGTTGAAAATATTGCAACTTTGTGTCCGCCTCTCATTTCAGACCCATCACAGTATTTTTTGGGTTTCATTTGTTTTTGATTAATTGGAAACGTGCTTCTGGTCAGGGACTGGGATCGATTTTTGGATGTTTTTATGAAATCAAGTGGGTTAATTGAAAACGAACTTCAGTTCTTCGTCCATGTTGAATATTGGTTGCAGGTTTTTAACAATTCGATTCTGGTGTATTAATTATGATTGGTAGCTAACAACTAGGGGTAATAGTTATGTAGCCCTGCTTTCTTTGTATTGTAGCAGGTTATCTCTTTGAATTTTCAATGCATGATCAAACTCCCTGTCAATATTTCTCACTGAGTATCCCTTTGGCAGAAAATGTGGGTGGAGCGCACTGAGTTGCTTGTCCATTGTTCTTGTGCTGAACCATGAACATTGGTGCCTTATTGCCTGTCTGTAAATAACACATTTGAGTGTGGCTTGCATGGAAACTTGTTTTGTGCAGAAACATGTTCCTATCTGTGGGCTTCTTGTATGCAGCTGTTTCTGGCTGGCAATTCCTTCCCACCGAGATAGTAGTATTCAGAAAATGTACGCTCATCTTGGAATAGTCCCTGGTGAATTTAATGTGTTATTCGAAGCTACTGATTCATTCACGGAATTGTTTGAGAGGATCTTCACCTTTTGTCAACAACGTGAAAATGTCATTGATGTACCACATGAGGTCAGTGATCGCTCTGATTGTGGTGTCTATCTTGCTGGTCGTTCTTTACAGAAATATCTGTCAGTCAGCCATTCCATATTCATGTGGCGTGGCATAGGAAAATGATCTCCAGATTACACTAATTGGGAGTGGATATTGTTTCAAAGAAGGCTGATAAAAAAGCTGTACAGAACGGAGCACCAGGTAGTTATGTCATATCTAAAGCAAAATAATAGGGCCAGGAGCTTTTCCAATAGAGAAGTTCTTAATAGATTGCTTAACCTCTTCCAACATAACGGCAGGACAACCCTCCCAGTCCTGCAGTTCCATAGGGAGATCAAAGTGATGATTTGTTCCAAAATAATATACATTGGTTTTCATGGTTTAAAAACAATACATCCATACAGAAGGGGCAACATTTGCTTTTGGGCATAAACCTCTAGCAATTGAATTTGAACAAAATAACGTTGGATCCTTTGCTACAGCAGTCTGAATCAGCCAATTCCTATTTGTTAATGAACTATCTTAAGGTAAGAATAGCAAGTACATGATCCTGTCCATCGGTAGGCAGAAGACCAAACTTCATTGGGTCTATAATTGTATGCCTCTACAAACTCTAGAACAATACAAATATTAGGGCTTTTTATTTACTAAGTGGCATTCATGAAAAAGCAAAAATAACATGTTAATGTGCAAGCAAGCAAGCATAGCCAAAGCAACAGTGGGGCCCATGGTGTGCTTAATCCATTACTATTCGGTAGGTGGTTTTAATACCATCTTTTGTGCCTTGTTCATGACAAGATTCAAACCTGGACCCCAGTAACAGATTGAGAATTTGACCCACGAGATCATGGCACAGGGTGGATAGTATAATGGGCAGAGAGAGGAGTAGAAACATAGCAAGATTTATTCTATTTTAAAGTCATATATGTTTTATTCATGGACAAATTGAGGTTGACCTGGCTTCTAGAAACATGTTTTTGTTGTCTGTCTATTGCTGTAGGTAGTCTCCTAACTTGACTCAGAATAATAATAATAATAATAATTAGGCATTTTGTATAGCGCTACGAACCCTCAGGAATCTGAGCGCTGCTTATTATTACGCACAGTGTGTGGTGCTCATTTATCGACCTTGGAAGGATGAAAGGCTGAGTTTGGCCCCACCGGTATTCGAACTTGGCTAACAGGCTCTGCACGGATGTCAAAGCGAGCGCTCTACTCGCTGTGCCACTTGACCGGCTAGAATGTGAAGCCCTTTTGGGCCCCCTCATTTATTAGAGGACATCTCAGAGCATCTGCTCTGAGTCCACCAGGGCATTCAAGGAATGTATTACCTTAGCAAAGAGCCACCATTATCTATTATTTATTCCATTTTCATGTTCATGTCATCTTTTTGATACATACACATAACACTTGGACACCCGTTCCAAAGAATAAATACAACACTTATAGAATCATGGGCTCTTTGGGATTGTGTCTACATTTTCAAAGCAGTAGGAGAATGTATATAATTCTGAAAATGTCCTTTGTTGGTGTTAACTTATCAGACAGTACTTGCTTTAAAGCATTTCAAATTAAGTTCACATACTTTTGTCTTCTGCTTACATTTGTAAATGAACAAAGCAAGTGCATTAAAATGAATGCAATTCGTCCGACTATTGTTTTGAACATGAAACATTCTTTGGTTGTGTAAAATGAGATATGAATGGTGTTACATGGGTGAAGCCTTGGTGTAACCTCATAGCTCATGTCGGGTCAAACATGCACTCATTTTTAAGCAATCTATGTGCGCCTGCAATTATAGTGTCGTTGACAAACATTCAGGTCCATTCTAGTGCATACATATTGTTTTTCATGCAGAGTTATTGTACCCACAAATTCCGAAAGAACGCACACTTATGGAACTGGTCCTAACCACAATTAAAAAGTCAGAGTTTACATAGGTGAGTGGTTTGAAAAACTTTGTTTCCACCCATATTTTATAATTGAGTGATGTCTTTAAAAGAAAATGATTTTCGGCTTCAAGAGGGGATGGAGTTTGGAAAAGGCATGCAGTAAAGAAGGAGGATGCATATACCTTGTTTGGGCCTACTGCAACAGAAGCCTTAAATAGTAGTTGTTCCTTATAGCGATGGGTTCCACCCTTCGGAAAAAGATGGTCAAATGTATTTGGTAAAAACTAGCCAAAATATGAAAAGCTTGTTGTCGTTTCTTACTCGGCTTGGCTCTTTTTCTGTGTCTTATCTTTCTTTTTTACTGAGCTTTTAGCACACACTGAACGTCATTTGTATATCTTCCTATATCATCCTACCCTCAAATAGATAATTGCTTCTACAAGATCCTTAAGGTTGAAACAATCGAAGTTGATATCTGCATGTACAAATGCTCATACGAGAGTGAGGGATAACCTGTGCAACTTGATCAACGTGGAAATGCCTTCAAAAGCCAAGCCTTCTTTGCAGCCGACTATTATGGAATTATTAGCACATGGAAGTTGACCCCAAGAACTCAGAATAGCTGGAAATCCTCTATCAGAGTCTGTTGCTGCACCTATCTCTCCATTGCCTAGCGTGAGTCGCCTCTCAGAAGTCCTGCGGAGGAGTGCAAGAGAAAGACAGAGACTGATAGAATTCAGAGTGGGTGAGAAGGAGGAGGAGGGCGCTGATATTATTGTGAGGGCGGTAAGCCCTAAAGGTCATAGCGGCTATAGTGGTATGAAAGAACAGAGCTTGTACTAGATCCCAAAATCTTTCTCCAGCTTCTGCCTCCGAATGTCTGTCAAGCTCAATAACATCCCCAACCCCATCCGGCAAACATGGAGTTACTAAGTTATCCATGAAATCAGAGCTGAAACCTGAGAATTTTGGCAAAAAGGATAACAGTCCTGTAGAACTAAAGGATCCTTCACCAGTAAGAGTTACTGCGGCTGCAGTTGTTACACCCCTGAAGAGAATACTCTGCCACAGCCCCAAACAATGGAGGCTGGAAGAGTCCCACATCAGATGGATTTGTCTCACTTGTCTCAGGCCACATAAGGTTGGGAGAAGACAGGGCTAGAGCCAAAAGACTTCTTTGACAGGCAATCTGACTGGCAATCTTTATGAGAGAGTATTATAACAAAACTCGAACTAATCTAGAGAGTTTTGGCAATGGCTTGAGCCGGTTAAACAGTAAGAGAAACAGGTTCCCCAGAGAACAGTAGACAAACACTGTCAAACCATCTTAGCAGCTGGAAGCAAACATGTGCTAGGAGGAGAAATAGAAGTAAAATGGCAGGAGGAACGTGCACTGCCAATTCGAGCTCCCTTGTCAGTGGTGTCACCAATCGTGGCAGCCCATTCATATGGCCTTGCATAGCTACATTCAAGTCCAGCCAGAATGGCTATTCTGAAAAAAAGAATGTCCATGCCAAATGATCTCTGTGTAAGGAAAAGTTAAATGCCACCGATTGAAAACAGCAAAAGAAGGGAATTTACTCAAGACAAGAGGAAATCATTACAACCAAAGTAGAGAAGGAACTGAGGAGTGGACCAAGAAAAGCTTTAAGAAAAAAGGTTTTAGCTTGGTTACAGTAAGTCAGGGATGGGCTCATAAGATCAGATGACTGGAAGTACTGCATAGGTTTACAGACCGACGAATGGTGTCCCTCCATTAACAGAGATTTTATTGTGGTGGGATGCGACGGAAGAAATCTTACCTACTTTCTGAGTATTTGTAATAGTTTGGCAAATGTGCTATCCGATTCGGTTTAGGCCAGGGCAGTCTCACGCAATTCAAACATCATGCATTATCATCATGCAACATTTTATTTCAACTCTAGAAGTCTAATTAATTCCTCTAATTTTCTTATCCACAAATGTGCCAAAATCATTGTTACAAAAGAGAGAGAGAAAGAGGCGGCGGGGGAGGCAGGGGGGCTGCAGCTCTGAACTGAGAATATATGATTGGCATAGCAACCAGCAATGAAACAGAATGAAATGGCCAACTCACTAAAATCTCTTTTTCCAAAGCCCTCCGCTGTACTAGCCAATGAGAAGCTCCCTAACAATATTTGCTGCAATCAGCAGCTTTTTAACAAGCAAGCCTGGCTTTCCATTTTCATTTCCCATCTGCGCAGTGATTTCACGTTGGGCTATTAACGTGAAGCTATTTTGGGCTAACGTCCTTCCTAAATTGGGCTCTTTTTGGGCTACTTTTGCTGGCAGATTTTTTTTTTTTTGGGTGCTTACAATTTATTTTTGAAACCTCAGACCCCCCTCGCCAACTGTAACGCAGTAAGACAGATTCATGAAGATGAATAGAAGCGTACATCTTGTGCATGGTAGTTTTATCTTAACTTCTGTATGATGTTCAGGAATGAATACTCCTGGCTCGTTACATTCATGGAACGTATAATGATATGTATCGTTACTAAACAAACACATTTGCAAGGTGAAAATGCTGGAAGAATTGAATGAGACTGACTCTGTCCTTCTTTTGTACATGCTACGTGTAGTCACGAGTTTTGATCAAGGGAGGGTGAGGCAACAAGTAAAGGCAAGCAAGGACAGCGATTCTAGGCCTCATTACAAGTTTGCCGGTATTGTAACAACAGTGCCGGTAAGCTTCCAGCACCGTTGTTACTGGACCGGTAAACTACGAGTCTGGGAGCGGGTGCCTTTCCGCCCGCCAGGTCTGACCTGGCAGGCGGAACGGCACCCGCTCGCAGACCTTGACGGAATCACTGGCACCATTCATGAATGGTGCCGGTGCATCCGTCCTCCCCATCCCCATTGAGTCCAACGGGACTCAATGGGAATGGGGAGTAATTTTTTCCCATTGCCGGGCGCCGGAAATAAAATTACTCCGGTGGCAGCCATGCCAGTATTTACCAGCACGGCTATCGCTGGACTCATAATGAGCCTCTCTGTGTTTGTTTTCAATGCCACGTAAAATGGAGTTGCGTGAATCCTACCATATCACATGACCTGGGTTTGGTTTGAAGGAAAGGAGCCCGCCGGAAGTGCCCAGACATGTGTTCCTTACTACCTGGGGAGTTGTTGGACAGAAATAAGAAGATCCCCCAAAGGTAAGCACACCTTTATGGAAGAGGGCACATTTAACCACTAGGCCCACCAGGGAGTGGTTCTACCACACAATTACCCCTACACTTTCCGTTTCTGCTTTCATCTTTTAGATGGCAGAGCTTGCGGCTCACTGAAGCTGGAAATCTGCTGAGTGTGAGGGATATTTGGTGCCATTATCAAGGACAGACACCACAGGGACTAACTGACCAGCCTCCACACAAGAACTGACATGATTATATATTGGCAGAACTAGACAGGATGGCTATTCACAGAATATGGCTGTAAGTAACCTTGAAAATTATCATTACTGTGTGCCACTTTTTGGGTGTTTATATATGGCCATTCTCTTTCTTTTTTCTTTAAGTTCTGATGGCCACATTTTGTATCTGTATGTTTTGTAGGTAACTCCATTTAAACAAAAGGCCAATATTTGCCAGATAGCCTCTGTGTTGCAAGTATACTATTATTTCATGAAATTTCGATGGGCTATCAATTAGAATCCCTCCTGCAAAACATTGGTTAATGTATGTTTCTTTAATTATAGGTAGAGGGGGGATTACCTTGCACCCACCCCTCTTACCCCCTCTCTGTCTAACCCCACCTACCCACCCTATCCCCACTCTCTCTACACACACCCACCTTCCCCTCACTCTGCCCCACCCACCCTACCCCTGCTCTCTATACCATCACCCACCCACCCTAACATTTAACACTCTACCCCCACCTACCAAACCCCTGCTCTCCCTACCCCCCACACACGCTCTACCCTGCTCTCTACCAGACCCCAACTCTCTCTACCCCCTCCCACTCCCATTCTCTCTACCCCACCCACCTTAACCCACTCTCTCTAACAACCCCCAATCTCTCTACCCCACCCACCCTACCCTGACTCTCTCTACCTCATCAACCCTACACCCACTCTGTCTTCAAACCCCCACTCTCTCTATCCTTACTCACCCAACCTCAACTCTCTCTAATCCTACCCGCCTTACCCCCAATCTCTCGAACCCCACCTACCCAGCCTACACACCACTCTCTCGACCACCACCGGCCTTACCACCATTCTCTCTGCGCCCACCCTACACCACTCTCTCTACTCCCACACTACCTCCACCCTCTCTGCCCCACCTTGCCTCCACTCTCTCTACCCACACACATCCACCCTATCTTCTCACTCTCTACCCCCACCCACCCTACACCTACTCTCTCTTCTCCCACTCTCTTCCCCCACCAACCAAACTCTCTCTACAACCCACTCACCCACCCCACTCCCACTCTCTACCCTCTCTGATCCTTCCTCTCACACTCTCGCTATTGTTCTTACCCTCATATTTCCTCTTGTTCATCATTGAGTGCACCCTCTCTCAGTCGTTTCTCCCTTGCTCTATTCTCCTTACTTCTCATTCTCTTGCATACCCACGCCACTTATTACATCATCCTCTGAAGCTTTGCACGCTCTTCTTTGCAGCCTGGTGCCTATAAATGCAAAATGCAAAGAACATCATTAAGCACAAAGAAGTACAGCAGTAAACACAAAAATATTGGCATTGACAATGTGTGTTTACTTTAGTACCCCTTGCCCTAATAGCATCATAGCTCTGGTCATTAGCACCCATATGAGGGAGTACAATGCTCTGATTACTTACCGGTAATCTTCAATACTCCTAGTCCTACTCTTCCTTGTCACAGCACTTACCTCATGAGGCCCCTGCCTCCGACACAGGACCTTCTTTTATTTCTTGTACTCCCTATAACTCCTCCCCTTCACCCACGTCACCCATTTTACATAACCAAGGCAGACCATGGGACCTTCCCCACAGGGAGGCAGAAGAGGGTCGTCAGTACTGTGACGAGGAAGGGTAGGACTAGGATTAATGAAGATTACTAGTAAGTAATCAGAGCATTACCTCCACGTGCACTCTTCCTCGTCCCAGTACTTCATGAGGCAACCCATAGCAGCAACAGGGAAAAGGTCCCAATGAGACACAGAGCCAGAAAAAGTGCTGAAAAACACACCTTAAATAATTCTAAATTCACATCCACACTGACAAAACCCCAACTCGGAAGGAGCCATCCCCCGAGTAGGAGACATTCAACCGATAGTGGTTGATGAAAGTGCTTTGAATTGCCCAGGTGGCAGCCCCACAAATCTCCTGTCGAGGAACCCCAATTTCATCGGCCCAGGAAGCTGCCAAACCCCTGGTCGAGCGCCCCTGAATGTGCGCAGGTTGAGGCAGCCCAGAAGCCACATAGGTCATGGAGACAACAACACTGATCTATCGGCTAATGGAAACCACTGAGGCCTTTGCGACCCGCACCGGCAGGGCCAAAAGTAATCAGTAGACTATCAGACTGTCGTAAAGGGGCAGTCCTAGCCAAATACTCCAACACCGGCCACCTCACATCAATGGCATGCCAAGCCACCTCCTCCAGCGTTTGTAGATCCTGAAATAAGGCAGGGAGAACCAGATCTTGAGAGGTGTGAAACCGAGACACAACTTTAGGCAGGAACTTCGGATGAAATCTCAACACCACTGAGTCCGGCAGCACCCTCAGGAAAAGGGGGGTGACACAATAGAGCCCCCAATCTCCCCCAGCCTACGGGCAGAAGTAATAGCGATAAGAAAGGCAGTTTTCAGAGTAAGGTGTTTGATGTCAATCTCAGAAAGGGGCACACAAGGAGCCCCCTGAAGGAACCTTAAGACAAATGGGAGATCCCAATGGGGAAGCCCTTTATAAGCACAAGGACGGGAAGAATAAAGACCCCAGAGCAGTGTCCCCACCAACAGCTCCCCCTCCAGGTGGCCATCAGAGTCCCCCAAGAAGAATTTTATGGAGGCCCATTGAGAGCAAAGCGTGGAGGCCGCCAGGCCTTTGTCAAAACCCTCCTGGAGGAATTGGAGAACACCATTCCCGGAAATGGCCCCAATGCCTGCCATACCCCTTCAGATTAGAAGGTCTACGAGCATTCATGATAGACACAACCACAGGACCTGAGAACCCCTGAGACATCAACGTAGACCGTGCAATAGCCATACTGTCCATTTAATCTGTTGGACTCCAAACCCCAGACCCCCCTGCAAGGGACACAGCCACTTTGGAACCAGCCACGGCTCCGGCGACTGAAGCTCCAACAGAGAGGGGAACCAACTCCGGTGGGCCAGAATGGAGCAACCAACAAAACAGTCGACCGGACAGTCTGATGCGCTGAACCACCCGGGGAAGAAGGGGAAGAGGAGGGAATGTATAAAGGAGACCCCGAGGCCACTGCACAGAGAGGGTGTCTGCCCGCCAAGCCCCCTCAGCCTGAAACCAGGAGCAGAAAAGGGGAACCGTTGCAAGGCTGGAGAGGCAAAGAGATCTAGAATGGGGGTCAACAATCGGACACAGATCTCCGCAAAGACCCTGTCCGATAGAACCAGTTCTGCAGAGGAGGGAAACCGGCGGCTGAGAAGATCCACTCGAACATTGTCCACTCCCTTGATATGCGACACCCCCAAGAACCTATCTGAGCAGCCAGAGCATTCAAGGAGCAGCCAGAACCCCCTGGCGGTTGACATATGCCAAGACCATTGTACTGTCCGTCCGGACCAAAACCACCCAGCCTTCCAGAAACACCCTGAAGTAGACCAGGGCCCAGAAAATAGCACACAACTCTCTCCAATTGGATGATCGACAGCTCTCCTTTAGAGCCCACACCCGCTGGGCCGAGAGAAACCCCAACGTTGCCCCCCAACGCCTTCTGCTGGCCTCTGTAGTAAGAGTGGTCACAGGAGGAAGGACCAGGGACACCACTGCCTGGATATTTGGATCCCCCAACCACCACAGTAGGGAAACCCTCAGAGCTGGAGAGAACAGGATCAAAGCCTCATAAGCTTGAGAGGTCAGGAGCCAGTGGGAGAGGAAATAAGACACCAGAGGATGTAAATGAAGATGCGCCTAATGAATCAGAAACATGCTAGAGGCCATATGCCCCTGCAGCTTGAGCAATAGGCAAACCGAGACATACTGCCTCCTGAGAATCCTGCCCAGAAAAGTCAGCAAGCGATGGACCCTCTCCTGTGACCAAAAAACTCTCCCCATCCTCGTGTAAATCTGAGCCACGATGAAAACCAAATCCTTAGAGGGCTCCAACTGTGATTTCTGCCAGTTCACCAGAAACCGCCAGTCCCGCAATGCCTGGCAGACCATCTGGAGATGAGTTAGGACTATCTGCCGGAGTGCCACCTTGACCAACCAATCTTCCAGGTAGGGAAACATCTGAATGCCCCTCAGGTGCAAATGCGCCACTAGGGGAGCCTCCAGCTTGGTGAACACTCAGGGGAATGAGCGCAACCCGAACGGGACCCGCCGGAAAAGAAAATGCCGGGATCCCACTGCAAAATGGAAGAACTTCATGTGACGGGGGCAGAGAGCCACATGACAGGAGATCCAGAGATGCCACGCAGTCCCCCCTGTACAACATCGGGAGAATGTTCTGCAAAGTCTCCATTTTGAAGCGTTCCTTCCGGACGAAGCAGTTCAGAGCCTTAAGGTCCAAGATTAGGTAATACTACCCTGAAGGCTTGGGGATCAGGAACACCCGCGAGTATAAACCCCGACCTCGAAATGGGAAAAGAACGGGAATGATAGTCGCCTTCAGCAACAACTCGGAGAGAGCAGTTTCCATAGCCAACCTCTGGGTACAACAGTCTGAACCATGCAAACCTGGACGGGTGGACACAGGAAGTTCACTTGATAACCCCTTCGAATGTAGTCCAGAACCCTGGAATCCAAACACCACCTGTCAAATACTGGAAAAAACAGCCAGAGACACCTGCACACCGGGCTGTCGAAACTGTCAGGATTTCTGTATCAGACCACGGCCTGAAGAGCTTGGAGGACCCCAGCCCCCCTCAATCTCCGAAAAGATTTAGAAGAGGAAGCACGGAAAGACCTTCCGGTCACTGCACCCGCACCAGAGGAAGACTTCTTCGTCATCGAGGTAGACTTGCACAGCAACTTGTCAACTTTTATTTTGTTTGTCAGCATAAAACACTTTATGCACTTTATCCTCAAGTGAATCACCAAAATGTTTGGACCCATCAAAGGAAGTTTTAGGGCAGCTTGCTTCTGAGAACCTCCTGTTTTCCAATCCCGCAGATGCATCTGCCTCCGGGCTGACACACCAGCCCCCATGGCCATAGCCGGGCCACGCACTCCATCAAATGCCAGATTGGACAAAAGTTCAGCCTGTCTCTGCATCTCTGATAGCAAAGGGGCACAGTCAGAAACCTCATCCACAGCCTTTTTCAATTTTCTGAAATCACTTAGCGCAGTTTCTGCTGTACAGGAACCATAGAAATTCACCCTGAGGGCCAGATGTGCACCAGCATGAACCTTCTTCAGGCTGGAATTAACCCTACATTCCACCAGGTCCCGGACAGCTGCCTACTTGGCTAACATAGAGGAGCAACCCACCAGACTGGAGAGGATATCATCAACCTCAACTGGATCCGAGAGCAAAGTCTCACCCCCTTTCAATGGGTAGAGCTTGGCTATAAAGTGGTGCATTGCAATCTTCTCTGGGTCACGCCATTTCTAAAGGATTTTATCCTGGATATCAGATAACAATGGCAACCCCATCCTTGGGGTATGCCTATTCTGGCAAATTGTAGGGTCGGCCCCCTACACTGGTACCAAGGGCTCTGAAAACCCCATGCAGTCCCAAACATGAGCAAGCACCTCCTCCACCCCTTCCCTGTCCAGATATGTCCCTTCTGCATCAGCCGATGAGGCACAGGAAGCGGCAAAGGACTCAGTGCCAGAAGATGAGGACGAAGAGAAAGACAGAAGCCAGCGCTTGTGCCCATGCGCGTGGCTGTGACTCCCCCAAGCATGATACTTCAGCAACTTCTTCAATTCTTTCCTGGTTAAGGAAAAATGCTTTGACTTCCCCTTTCTCCTCCTGCGTAGTTCGGGTGAAGAGGAAGACAGGAAGAAGACATGGCAAGGTGCCTGAGTTTTGCAGAATGTTTACTCATGGTGTGCATAGACAACAAACAGAACACGAACTTGCTCAGTACACATTTAAATGGAGGGCCAGGAGAACCCATACCAATGGGGGAGACCAAACAATTAATCCCCATGGGAATGGGCTGTTCCTCGATAGTTGACCTCCCCTCCGGAGGCAGAGCCCACCCGCCTCTAGAAGGTACATCAAAAGAGCCGGTATGCCGCGCTGAAAACGGAACGCTCAGCCCAACCAGCAGGAGAAAAGGCATTGCAGTATACATAAATCCCCCACCTCCTTACCCCACTCCAGGCCCTGAAGGAGCCGACGGCCCCACCACACAGCCCACCAGGGGGCCAGCAATTGTTGCTCCACGGAGCCCTGCACCGGGAACAGTCCAACCTGGAGGAGGCAGGAAAAAGTCAAATGGGTGACTTGGGTTAAGGGGAGGAATTATAAGTAGTAAAAGAAATAAAAGAAGGTCCTGTGTCAGAGGCAGGGGCCTCATGAGATAAGTACTGTGACGAGGAAGAGTGGACGTGGAGGTAATGCATGTGATAGTATCACTATTGCACCTATAGTTATGATTAACTTGTTCATGTGTTTCCATTTACTGCTATGTCTGTCTCATGATTTCATGGATTGATCTATAATTCTGATGCACCAAATGCCTCTGCCGAAGCGGGTTCAATAAAAAAGGTCAAACTTCGATTCTTACCCACCTTACACTGATTATGCTGATGACCGCTCCTAAGGATTTCTGCTTCCATACTTTCTTGAATCAGGTGGTATGAAAGGGCATCATAATTATTTGAGGCTTCGCCTGTGGCAGGTCACAAAGTGTTCCCTAAAAAGTAGATATTTAGGTCGATCTAAACAAACACGTGTGTTTCACCTGCTCTCCAACTGAAGAAACTATGTGACTTGGTTGTTTTGATTGACCTACATATGCTGAACTTCGATCTGGGATCCTTTGGCCATATGTGTTGTCTTCTAATGGAGAGAGTAACTCGACTGGGCAATAACTCGCAAATTAACTGGCAAAGACATATGTATATATATTTTCTTTTTAAGACAATCTTCCCAAAATGTGGCTAATTGCAATTATAGTATGGGGAATGAAGTTAAAGTAATTATGGTTTACAAAGAGAAAGAAAACATTTTGTAAAAATGTATATATATATGTATTGTTCCGTTGGGCCAATGATTATAATATTGTTGCATTTTTGTTGTTTTCAAATGAAATGGTTACATTTAAATCTGAGGTTTTAAATACTGCATTGGTTTGTATCTTTCCTCTTCATTGCCCATTTCCATATTGTCCCTCGTTGCAACATCCTTCATGTTCCTTCACGTTCTCCTTCATCAACATTCCTTAATCCTGAATCCCCAGACCCTCATGCTGTGCTATTGCGTTGCCTGTCAGCTCCTAAACACAGATAGCAATTGCCACCTTCTCTTTTCATTCTGCATCCACAAATCCCACATCCCTGCACATAATATTCTGATCCCAACAATTTAATTATCCATATCCACCTCAGTGAAGAAAGCTCCTGCTTGCCTGCTTTCTCCTCTTCATATGTTACCTTTAGTCTTGTTCTCTTCATTGTCTATTCCATGCATTGCATCTCCCATTTGGCAGAACTCCCTTGGCTATCTGCTCTATCCCTCAGGAAAAAAAACACTGGACATTGCATTCTTGATGCTCCACCTATAGACACCAGATAATTTCAGTGCTCCCCCCACATCTCCTTATTCTACAGATAACATCTTTGCTGACTTTGTAATCCATACCCACATGCCGTCTACCTAGATCACTCCAATTGCTGCCTTGTCTATTACCCTCATCATTAAATTCTTCATTCACTACCTCTACACACATGCTCTCTACAACACTCTGTCACTGTCTTCTCTATACTTCAGATAATACCTGGGGACTTCATCTCGCTCCTACTGCTGCCTATTCCATAGCTCATAAAATAACCACATCATTGAACTCTTCTTTCTGCATTACCCACATTCGACCTCTCATCATCCCCCCCTCTCACCAAACTCACCATTGGGCTTGCTGTGACCTCTGGATGGGCATGAGTAGGCATGCTCCCTGGAAACATGCTTGACCCCTCAGCGGCCTTCGACATGGTTGATCATACCATCTTGGTTCAAAATCTCTTAATCCTAGGAATTAAAGGCCAAGCTCATGCATGGAATTCCGCTTTTCTGAATGAACTCAATCAGTATCTCTACCTCCTTGTATGTCTGCTACTCATCCCATCACTTGTGGTGTTCCCCAAGGTTCAACTCTATCTCTCTCCTGTTTTATGCAGCCTCTATGTCTCCCCATTAGCGTCTCTAATTGCTTCTTTTGGTCCCCATTTCTGTACCTATGCAGACAAAACACAGCTGCTGCTCTGATTGGACAACAACTTTGGGACCACAGCCTATACCTTCCAATTGTGTTTGTCTACTATCTCTTCTTGGATGTCTTGTAACTCTCTCAAAACCTAATTTGGAAAAGAGTGACATAGTCATTTTTGGGGGTCCCCTTCGCGGTGCATCATTTAGGCTTCAATCCCTGGGGTCCCCAAAAACACCTAGTTTTTTTTAATTTGACTCCATTTTCACTTTCGCTGCTTAGAGCAACCAGATTTCCTCATCATTTCATTACTATCCTCACCTTCTCTCTTAAATGCCTCACCGCTATGCCCACTGGGAGCTGTAGTGCTTTTATCAACCTGTCCAATAAGGCTGCAAGTTGCACTGGCGTGCCGTCCGCTCGGAGGTAGCCCCTCCTTTTCCAGCGTGCTAAGCCTGCGTGCACGGTAGATGTATCATGGGCAGAGTCACTGTACACCGTTACTTCCTGGTCTGCATGATTCTCAATGGCGAGTATCAGCGCCAATAGTTCTGCAGCTTGAGCAGAATAGTGAGATGGTATTCATGCACTGACGAGTACCTGGAACTCTCCATTCGCTAGATGTTTTATCACGGCCACACCTGTGTATCTTTGTCCATCTTCTTGGTCCATTCTTGATGAGCCGTCAATAAACATGATCTCACCACCTGCCAAGGCATTTTCCTTTACCCTGGGGATTTCATCATAGAATTCCTCATAATTCGTGTAGTCATGTACGGGTTTTCCCTCTGTGACCGGCTCAGCTATGAACGTAGCTGGATTCACAGTTTTGCATCGCATTGTTTTGATCGATGGGTTAGAAATAATCACTTCATATGCGGATGCTCTCTGAGATGTCAGCGTGCCCTTTGGCTTCTCTAGTATGACGAACAACGAGTGCTCGACATACAGTGTCATGGAGCACCCCATCACAATGGATGACACCTTTTCAATGGCGAACGCGGCAGCAGCTAGATTTTGTTTGCATGAGAAGTGGCCCTTCATGACCGGGTCCAAACTCCTGCTTTAATATGCTTGGGGCTTGTACCCCAGTGAGGTTCACTGCGTGAGCACTGCCGTCATAAAATTACCATCGGTGTGTGAGAGCAGGTAGAATTCCTCTGCATAATTAGGAATCCCGAGAACTGGAGCCTTACAAATCGCCCCCTTGAGTTCTGCAAACCCCTTTTCCATTGCCTCAGTCCATTCGATTTTTCCCCTTGTCACCTGGGCCTTCTTTTAGCAAGGGCTTGGTATACGAGCTGTAGTCGAAGACCCATGCTCTGACATAATTGCACAGGCCTAAGAAGCTCTGCATTTGTTTTATCGTGAGCGGCTTAGCCGTGTTCATGATAGCTTCAGCCCTTTACGGGGTTACTTTTTTCCCCTCATGTGTGATTAGCTGGCCTATTTACAGCACCTCTCGCTGACAGTATTGTAGCTTTTCCTTATCAACTTTATATCCTTTCTCAGCCAGGATAGTTAGTAGCTGGACAGAGTCGCGCCTGCATTGTTCCTCAGTGATGCTGCAGATTAGTATGTCATCCACATACTGCAAAACAACACTGTCTACTGCAATATTGCTTAGGTCCATCTGCAGGACTCTGTTGAAAATGGATGGAGACTCACAGTACCCCTGTGGCAGCCTCGTGCTTTTCAGGCGCATTTGCCTGAAAGTAAATGACGTCAGGTCTTGTGAGTCACAGTGCAAGAGGGATTGAGAAAAACGCATTTTTCAAGTCAATCACCGTGAAATATTTTGCCTCAGTGGGTATGTTGCATAGAATTGTGGATATTAGGGACTAGAGGGAACTCGGCTTCAACTATATCGCTTAATGCTCTTAAATCTTGGATTAAACGCCAAGACCCTCCCTTTGATTTCTTGACAGGGTAAATCACTGTGTTGCAAGGTGATTCTGACATCACTAGGATGCCCTGCTCCATCATGGCGGAAATTGTCTTCGCGATCCCTTCATCTGCCTCTCTGGACATAGGATATTGTCGTGCTCTCAGTAAAATTGCTCCTGGTTTCAGTTTAATTTTTACTTAACCTGCCCCCTTCAGGAGGCCTACGTCATAGGGCCCTGTAGTCCATACTGTGACAGGCATCTTCGAAGTATTCTGGACGTATAAGTGCCAGCATCATTCTCTGTGGCACCTCCCATTTGATAATTTTGACTAAAAATATGAGACTCACTTCCACTCTTGTCTCTTCTAGGTCAGGGTGTTCTTCAAACAGATCATCATCAGTGACGTCAGTCACTCGATACCCATCTTCGATGGCGATAATCGCACACCATTGCCTGCCTTCGTCGTCATATCCTTCGACCAATACCACTTTCCCTCGTACTGCGGCAGATTGTGTCATTAAAGGAAATACTTGTCCCTCTTCTTCATGCATAGGTATTCTTGGTCTGAATAGGAACTCATCAAGTGTCCTCATATTTCTATCTGTGAGGCCTGGAAATCCCGCCATGAGCACCCGCACGCCATATGCGAAGATTTTTGGCTCTAATGGTATAGCTCTCATGGCTATACCTCCGGAGTATGCTCTGATCCGTTCACACACGTTCGAATAATGCATTCCTGGAGTGGAGCACACTATACCATTCTCGGTAAATGAGATTGTCATATTCAACTTAGTCATTAAGTCCCGACACAGGATGTGTACTGGGGTCTGACGTGAATATAATAAGGGTACATTCTTTTCGTGCTCTCCCACAGAGGCTGGGAGCGTGTCTGTAAAGGGAACTCTACTGTGAGCTCCTGTGAAACTCTGAGTATCTATGGCCTCGCCAGACAAAGAAAACTTTCCTTCTCGTATGCACGAACGTGTTGCACCCGTGTCAACTAAGAAGGAATATTCTTTATCCCCTATGACGACATGCACCCTAGGTTCCCTATCAGGGTCTGATGTCACTGATAGGATAGAACACATCAGAGTCCCCCGTGAGCTGTCCTATTTCATATATAGGTTCGGCCCACTGTATACTTGCTGATTTCCCCCATTTCCAGGGTTGACTCCCCCTTCGGTGCTTGTGCCCTGCGACATTTGCGGCGGTGCCTGATGGGATTGTCCCTGCGGTACGTTCCCCATGTTCGAGGGTTGAACCACTTGCTGCGTACCTTGCTGCAAGCCTAACGCCTGCTGCTGCACTGTGTGATTTTGGGCACTGCACTGGTGTGGGACGGCAGGCTGATTGCTTCACCATGCCTGTTCCCATTCCCTGGCCGTTCTGCCACATGCCTTGGCTTCCGCACATGCGCGCCACATGTCCTGTCATTCCACACAGCCAACACACTGGCGGTGGTCGGGCCATTTGTCCATCTGGCGTAGCTGGACTGCCCATCTGTGCGTTCTGAAAACCACCTTGATTATTCTGAAAGCCTCCTTGGTTACCTCGAAACCCACCCCCGATTACTCTGCCATCCTCTTCCTTCAAATTCCAAAACTCCTTCCTCTAGGGTAAAATCCCATGTTACCCTGATTATTCATCGATGGGTTAGTCGTGTGTGCGTGGTTCAGCTGGGCTTGTATGGTGCCACTAATAGTGGCTGATCCACGGGCGCGCGACCCTACATCCCGTAAATAGCGGCATGTCGCTAATAGCACACCATCACAAGACATGCGGGCATGCAAATAGCGGCATGGTAAAGCCCCAAAAAACCCTTACCGGCATGGCGCTAATACCGGCATCGCGAACCACCCGTTAAGAGAACTGAGCAGTGTTCCCACCTGCCACAGGTGGACACAATCAGCACAGGTGGAGGCAATGGAGACTGTGCCAGCACAAAAGGAGCACACCACACCCCTTCACACACCAAGATGGTTCCAATACTAGCAGCATTACATGGGCTGGAGGATATGATAGCAGTGCAGCAGCAACAACAACAGGCAGCACAGAGGAGACTCAGGAGGAGGAGGAGGAGGAGGAGGGCAAGACAGGTGCAGCAAGCACCACCAGGGCACCTAGTAATACCACAGAGGCAGCCACCAATCCCCAGGATCCGAGCCAGTCCATTTAACCTAAACCCTGAGCAGATACACACCCTGTACCGTCTGGACCGGGATACCATCACCAGCATCGTGGACATGATACATGACGACATTGTGAGCCTCATAGACATCAGAACTGCCATCCCCCCTCCACTGAAGGTGGTGACCGTGCTCCACTTCCTGGCCACAGGCACCTACCAGCATACAGTGGGGCAGATGCATGGCATCTCACAACCAGTATTCTCACGCACGCTGAACCAGGTACTCGATGCCCTCCTGAAGCATGCACGTGAACACATATTCCTGCCATGGACTGCCCAGGAGATCGCAAACACCAAAGTTGGCTTCTATTCACTGGCAGGCATCCCGAGTTGCATCGGGGTCATCAACTGTACACATGTGGAATTGGTGGGCCCACATCACAATGAAGTAGTCTACCAAAACAGAAAGCAATTCCACTCTATCAATGTCCAAATGGTATGTGACGCAAACAAGATAATCACACATTGTTGTGCCCGATTTCCCGGATCAACCCATGATTCAATGGTCCTGCGGAACTCAACCATACCATGCTACATGGAGCGACAAGCCGGACAACGTTCGTGGCTACTTGGTGAGTAGCAGGGCAAGCACATGGCAGTGTGATTTTGGGGGGGAGAGATACATACTCCGACTGGGTGTGATTGGGGGGGAGAGATACATACTCCAACTGGGTGTGATTGGGGGGAGAGATACATACTTCAACTGGGTGTGATTGGGGGGGAGATACATACTCCAACTGGGTGTGATTGGGGGGGAGAGATACATACTCCAACTGGGTGTGATTGGGGGGGGGAGATACATACTCCAAATGGGTGTGATTGGGGGGGAGAGATACATACTCCAACTGGGTGTGATTGGGGGGGTGGGAGAGATACATACTCCAACTGGGTGTAGACAGCCATCCGTAGGACAAATGGACATACAGATGTACGCCAATGTCCATCAGGGAAGGCCACAATGTACTTGAGGAGAACCCACATGCAATTTGAAGCTGCACAACATTGAGAACAATCCAGGTTTCCAAATATCACACATCCATCCAAATCCACATTGCACATCATGCCACACCACATAATACAAAAATCTGCAACATGGCGTCAAGATAGTTATACAGAATTAGCGCAGTATAACAACAATAAAGCAATGTGCCCTTGAATGCATGCAAAGGGATCACCCCTAACCATAGCATTGAACCACGCACCTATAGCACCACTGAAGTGATGCTTCACAGCATGGCAACATCGATGTCGGAATGGCAGTACACTAGCAGTGTGGTACCAATTTTGCCTGGGCCCAGGGACACCTAAGACCTGGCCTCACCCAGGACATGTCAATTACTGTCGGAGGCATGCAGGGTCGAGCTCACCTTTGCACATTGCAGTCACACAGATCGTCTGCATGCATTCTGGTAATTGTGGATTTCATTCAAAATGCAAAGTCGATTTGTGTGATATGTACAGGCCGCTCTTGAGGTGAACAGTATCAGGTCCCCATTCTTCCCCCCATACAGGTGATGCCGGCTATCCCCTGAAGAGGTGGCTCCTTACCCCTGTACGGAACCCACAGAACAGGCACGAAGAGGACTACAATCGTGAACACATACCCGTACCCGCGTCGTGATTGAGCAGACTTTTGGCCTTTTGAAGACACAGTTTAGGTGCATTAGCAGGTCTCGTGGCGCTCTGCTGTATGGCCATGAGAAGGTGGCCAAGATCACCATGGCATGTGTCATGCTGCACAATATGTGTATTAGACGGAATGTGCCACTGCCCCCTGACGTTGAAATACAAGTACCTGATGAGGATGATGATGGTGATGAGGAAGGAGGTGACGGGGATGCAGGTCATGCAAGAGGCGATGGCCAGGATGGACGTGATGTGAGACAGCATCTGATCAACCAAATATTCTGAGTAACATGGTTTCACTCTGTAGGATGGATATGGGTAGTAATGCACTGGTGTCTGTGTTGATGCGCACAATGGACCCTGTCACCAATAAAGTACACATACACAATGAAGAAGTCCAAGCCTGTGTTTTGATTAATCACCAGTGTATTAAGGAATATTAAGATGTAAAAGTGCATGTCCCCAACTATCCCACCACCCTTCCACCCTGCCCCCACAACAGTCCTGAAACACCCTTCCCCCCTTCCCCCACAACAGTCCCGAAACACCCTTCCCCCCTCCCCCCACAACAGTCCCGAAACACCCTTTACCCCCTCCCCCAACAACAACCCCTTATGTGTCTGGCACAATGTTGTTGTCCTGCTGCACACGTGGAAGGTTGACCCTGCAGTCCCTATTCCCCATTGCCACCACCAGCATTAGGAGGCTGGGTTGACGTGCGCCTCGTAGTGCGCGTGGAGCAGCGGAGGGGGCTTGTCTGCCTCGAACTAGCAGATGATGATGTGGCTGTCTGTCCCTGTGGTGGTGCTGGGAACTGGCGGTCCATCGCATCCGCTATATGCGTGAGGACCTGCCTGAGTTGGCCAATCTCCACACACAGTTTGTTGGTACAGGCTTCAATCGCCCGCCTTGAGTGCCTGGCAGTCTCTGTTAACTCCCCCCTGAGACGGGCAGCCTCTTCCACATGCTGCCCAACCAGCACAGTAATGTCATCTTGGCACTGCCTGATGCTGGCCAGGTCAAGGGCACTGTGGCGTGCTCATGGTGTGGCTGCTGTGCCTTCCTCTGCAACCAGGACATCTGGTGAAGCCATTGGTGGGCTACTGCACCCTCTCGTGTTGTCGTCGCCAGACTGGGCATTGACACTGGACCCTGGTGTTTGCTGTGGAGTTGCCTCTGTGGTTCCTGGGGGGGTTGGGGTGTGCATTTCCATGGAGAACTCTATTGGGTCCTCCACATCTGAGAGCGGTGCTGTGGCTGCCGCCTCACCTGTGGAACTTGTGGCAGCGGAGGGTGGGCCCTCCGTGCTGGAATCTGTGGTGGGGGTTCACATCGGAAGGTGTGGCAGTTGTTGCTGGTGTGGACTGCGGTATGGTAGCAGTGGCGCTCCGACGATGTTTGGCCCTCTGCATTGGAACACTTCTCCCTTTGCCCCTTGATGTAGTGGGTGTGTCCCCTGTGTCCTGTGGCCTTGGTTTTTTCTTGGCAGGGGGTGCCTGAGTTGCAGTGCCATGTTCTTCACTGTCTGCATGTGAGCCTGTGGGGGACAAAGAGGGGGATGGCATTGGTGACGGTTCAATGTACTTCATGCAGAATACGTTATTCATGCTGTTGTGTGCATTGGGACTTCATTGGTAGGGATGCAGGTGCTGGGTCTTTTGAGTGGGTCATTCATGCATGGTTCTGTGTGGCACTTGTCTGTGGTGATGCGTGCATGTGTGTGTGTTTGGGTTTGACACTGACATGACCAGGGTTTTATGCATGTATGGATGTTGGTGCATCCATGAGGTGAATCTGGGCTCACATTTGGGGGGGACCTCAACATTCACAGTGCATAGTTTCATGTGTACACTCACCTCCATCTGATGTAGTGGCCACACCATGCTCCATGCTCCCGACTCCCTAGATTGATTCAACACCAATCGTGTTGGCGTAGGTCTCCTCCCACTCCTTCAATTTTATTGGCGAATCGGCTCCACCTCCTGTGGCCATGGCCATGTTGCGGTTTGCACACAGGATGCTGCGGACCCAGAGGCGGAGATCGTCCGACCGCTTTCTGCACTCCCGGACAGTGTGGGTGGTGGTGCCCACCGCACTCACTTTCAGGGCAACCTCTGCCCAGATAGCCTTCTTCCGGATCAGGGTCTCCCGCCGCATGTCGTTTGAAAATACCACGTCGGCATTCGTTGCAAGGGTCTCAGTGAGCATTGTTAGCTCCTCGTTGGTGAACTACTGCTTGCGCTGGCGGTCGGTTGATTTTTTTATAGCCTTAGGCATGGCGAGGGAATCCTTGTGGCTTTGGAATGGCACAGTTCTCGAAACAGGTCCAGGGGGTAGAGGATGGCAATGGATTGTGTTTTTAAAGATGGCCGCCGTGCTCTTTCCCGTTCCTGTGCGATGACGCTCTTTCCAGTTCCGCTATTTTACGGTGACCGCTAATTGCGGTGACCGCTAATTGCGATGGCCGCTATTAGCGCTGACCGCTGTTTGCATGTTGCGGGAGGTCGGAAGTGCTATCAGCGCTTTCATCGGTGCCGCTAAGGGTCTTTTTGGGGTCTTTAGCGGCATGGTGGTAAGGTCATTACCGGCATGGCGCTATGCTCGTGTTCGCGTACTCGTAATGGTACGCTATTAGCGGCCTCTTGCCAAGGCGGACACGTTAATAGCGCCATGCCGGTAAATGTCGATTTTTACTGCACAACTTGTAATGAGGCCCTATGTCTTCCCATTCTACAACAGGATTGGGTTTTTTAACTTCCCGCTCCAAATATTCAAGATCTCGTGCCCTCTGTCTGCGCTTACGTTCTGCTTCCTCATCTATTTCCTTGCGCTTCCTCGCTTCTTCTCTAGCCTTGTCTAGTTCCCTCATCCTTTCATTTCTACGTTCCTTTGCCCTTCTAATTTCCTCATCTTCTCTTCTCTTCATTCTCTTCTCATGTACCCTTTGCTCTTCTTCCAACCCTTGCTTATTCTGTTTGTACTGGTCGTAGGCTGCCTTCGGGTTGCGATCAAGCTGTTTCTCTTGCTCTTCGCGATATAGTTTTTCTCGCTTCAGCCTATCCTTTCTTCTTATTCTTTCATCCCTCATTTCCTTTTGCTCTTCTCGCTCTCTTCTTTGTGTCTCATCAGACCTCTCTCTTGGCCTTTCATCATCACTTCCTTTTCCATCTAGTTTTAGCAATATCTGCCCTGCCATCCATTCGTCTTTTGCAAATGCTATCTCATCAATTCTACCTTTGTTTCCCTTTCGTTTCTTTCCCTCTCTCTCCTTAACGAGAGATACACAGCTCTGTGCCTGATCCTTTCCTTCGTCAATGCATCTCTCCTATCCCTCAGGACTGCGGAGGAAAGATTCATTTCCTGGTCCTTTTCTTTACTTTCGTCTTTACTATACGTAGGCGACTCATATGCGGGGTTGCTATACCCCGTGGCTGCCTTTAGTTCTCTCAGTGGGTAGAGCCCTTCTGTCTTATTACCCTCGATGGCTGGCTTAGGCCAGGCCGGTGGCGCGGTAGGCGTCTCACCCCCCTCCGTGCATACGTTTAATATCCAATCTGCAGGAGGCTCTTCCTCCTTCGTCTACTCAAACATCTTCCATAGCTCTAGAACAGCAAGATGTTTCTCTAGCTTTTTGCCTGTATATGTGGCATGTAGATAGGTCGTCATGTGCTGTAAGACGGATTTTTATAGGGATCCATTCTGTGGCCAAGGCATAAACATCTTGTGGGCGGTACCCTTAACCCACTCTGTGTTGTACTTTTTAAATTTAGGTGCATGCTTAGGTAGTTGCTTGCATAGGTGCGCAAGTGGGGTGACCTCCTCCATTTCAATTCCGTTACCAACAATATTTATACAGTTTGTTATCCTTCTACTAGTATGAGCGAGCACCAGATACGCAAGCTCCAATCCAATCTTTTCCCGCCAAAATGTATACCATCAATTAACTCAAAACCATCAATTCATTGGCGATTCCCTCTTCTTCACAGAATCTTGTAAAATCAAATTTCATCTCACACAATCAACGATACAGTTCTCTTACATTCAGCATACAACAGAACACATAGGACAGACAATTGACAGACTAGCCGGACACCAGCTGGTCATACATATACCTGCCTTCTAATCAATACCCCGTCATGGAGTTTAAACAAACTCCTTTAATGCATCTTTAAACGTCATTGTAGTCTAATTGTCCCTTATTATATGGGCTATGAGTTCACGTTTCTTCTGACAGCTGTATTAAAGCACAGGAACAAGGCGAATCCTTACGTTTTTCTCTCGGGTGCCCCCCGGTAACCTTACGTTTTTCTCTCAGGTGCCCCCCCGGTAACCTTACGTTTTTCTGTCGGGTGCCCCCCGGTAACCTTACGTTTTTCTCTCGGGTGCCCCCCCCCGGTAACCTTACGTTTTTCTCTATTATACTCGAGTTATTAACCCCTTATATATATACAGTTTTCTCTACTTCTGCCACCCTCCGTTACTTTTCCCTTGCTTGTTCTAATGCCTACAAGACATTTGCCAAAGTAATGAGTTTGTTGGTTCACTCACCGATCGCATCTTTTCCTCTCTGGAGCTTCGGGATCACCGCCACTTCCTCTTCAGCCTCTTGCGTTTTTTTCATCCGATCGGCTGCCCGTGGGAATGAGAAGGGTTATGCTTGGAAAGGCGGATTCCTTCAGACCCACTGCAAATTTCTTATGGACTTACATTATCATTGTCCACAGGAAGCTTCTCAGCCTACTCAGCCAGAATGGCAAAAGGACTTGTGATATTGCTGAAGGCCTAGAGTTATTTTGTGCTGTCGGTCTATAGGTGTCTTATAACTCTATTAATCAATAATCCATAATCATTGGCGGAAACCACCCTCTGCTACCAAGTGTACAGGAGAGCGAGATATTCACCAACGGGCCCATAGGTCAGTGCTCACCCTCTAGTACTTGTAAGACAAGATAGCTGCACCATGTGAGGGATGGGGGTGCAGGATTCACTTACTCAAACATGACTCAATAATGAGGAGTAATTTGGCAAAGGGAAGTCTGTTTAATGACATGTACATCAAACATGGAAGCAGTTGGAAATCAGCATCATTGCGACCACCTGTCTCGCTCCGACTTCCTCGAACTTCTGTTAAACAGCAACTTTTATAGGAAAATCTCGTCATCATTGACGTCTAATTCTACAAAACTTGTCATGCAATATAATTGGTTAGGAAAGGTAACTTAAGTATAGGTGCTATATCTGTATATGATAATGGAGCATGCGGATTGGATAACTCTTATCGGGTGGGCATCTACACCCCTCCCTCTAAATCACACGTGATAGACGTCACTACAAGTACAATGTCTCATTGGTTCTACGATATATACGACCCTAGATAACTTGGTCCATTGTGATTGGGCAGGTTACACCCCTAGACATAAATCTCCACTTTTAATTAGCAGCATGCAGAATGGACACCCAGGTACCTGGTGTCCCAAGTTTCACCCTGCCTCCCTTCCATCAATCAGTATTTTGGGCTATGTGTCAATTAGTTGGCTGGGTATGGCCTCGGAACTGTAGCCTCTTATCAGGAAAAGTTATGGCATCCTCAGGTTCTGGATGACATCAGGCGGTGGTAACTCTTCGCGCCTGGCTGATCACGTGTTAGTTCACCATGAACCTGCTTCAGTTTCCAGCTTTTAGTGTATTTAATTCTGTTTCGGCCTCGCCACCTGCATGGGCCCCCCTTATCTTGACCTTCATGGGGCAGGCTGGTATGCTCTGAAGTTTGCTTCTTGTTAGCTGATGCTCTCCTCCCTTTCTCTGGATGACCTCGATTTCCTAGGCATGAGCCGCTCTTTGTTGAGTTTCGATTCCGCTCATTCTCTTGGCTCTGGCTGGGTTCTGAAACTCGGCCTGTTAGGCCTCTGACAACCTGGGTACATTGCTGCTTTACAAAATGGAGTTGCACTTGTATAATGTGCCTTGTTGAGGTAGATATATGGCGCTTGCCGCTCTACTCTTCTACTAAGCATTGCAAGCAGTATCGTTATCTTTAGCTTCTTGCATTCCGAGCCGATTTACACAAGTTTAACTGGTTGGTTGCTTCCATCTTGTTTCGCAGCAACATTTCCTTACGTTTTAACATTGTCTCTTCCCTGTGTCCATTCCATCTATTTTCATAGCTACTCGCACTGGCGTGCTATCTTCGATAGCCGTTTTGTTCATTTGAGAGTCTGTCTGGGCTCTTATGTCATTTTCACTGGCCTTCCATTAGGGCTCTTTGGGTCTCTTCATGGACCATTTGTAGGTACTCTTCATTTCGTCTCAGCGGCTGGTACGGCTGTCTGATAGGGTACCGTGCTGCCCAGGGTTGTCTGGTTATGGGCACTTCAACAGGTACGGATCTTCTGATGTACACTGGGCAGAGAGCCAGTGCAGCTCTCTGTTGGTTCATTTGTTCCTCATACGTCACATACCTTGACGAGTATGTTCCTGGTACTTCAAAATGGGGGGCTGGGGTGCAGGCAATGTCTGGGACCTCCTATACAACCTGAAACATTCCAGGGGAAGTTAACCACCTCCTGGATTCAAGGATTGTTTGTTGAATTTTTCATGTTTGATTTGTATACACTTTCTGCTTAATCAAAACCAGAGACACTTGCCTTACACCTTTGATTGTTTGTTTTTGGTGTGATGGACGGATACTTTTTGGACACAAGGACGGTTTGAATAAATTTGATGACAAGACACTGACTGATATTTAGTTTTCATTTTCTAGGAAGGGAAACTCACTTTAGGAAAGGGACAGAAAGGCCTTTATCCAACCCCTTTTTGTTAATAAAAATGTCTGATCTTGAAAATATTGCAACTTTGTGCCTGCCTCTCATTTCAGCCACATCACAGTATTTTTCGGGTCTCATTTGTTCTTGATTAATTGGAAATGTGCTTCTGGTCAGGGACTGGGATCAATTTTTGGATGTTTTTATGAAATCAAGTGGGTTAATTGAAAACGAACTTCAGTTCTTCGTCCATGCTGAATATTGGTTGCAGGTTTTTAACAATTCGATTCTGGTGTATTAATTATGGTTGGTAGGTGACAACTAGGGGGAATAGTTCTGTAGACCTGCTTTATTTGTAGTGTAGCAGGTTATCTCTTGGAATTTCCAATGCATGATCAAACTCCCTGTCAATATTTCTGACTGAGTGTCCCTTTTGCAGAAAATGTGGGTGGAGCGCAGTGAGTTGCTTGTCCATTGTTCTTGTGTTGGACCATGTACGTTGCTGCCTTATTGCCTGTCTGTAAATAACACATTTTAGTGTGGCTTGAATGGATACTTGTCCTGTGCAGAAGCGTGTTCCTATCTGTGGGCTTCTTGTATGCAGCTGTTTCCGGCTGGAAATTCCTTCCTACCGAGATAGTAGTATTCAGAAAATGTACGCGCATCTTGGAATAGTCCCTGGTGAATTTAATGTGTTAGTCGAAGCTACTGATTAATTCATGGAATTGTTTGAGAGAATCTTCACCTTTTGTCCACAACGTGAAACTGTCATTGATGTACCACATGAGGTCATTGATCGCTCTGATTGTGGTGTCTATCTTGTTGGCCGTTCTTTACAGAAATATTTGGCAGTCAGCCATTCCATATTCATTTGGCGTGGCGTACGAAAATGGTCTGCAGATTACACTCATTGGGAGTGGATATTGTTTCAAAGAAGGCTGATAAAAAGCTGTACAGAACGGAGCACCAGATAGTTATGTCATATCTAAAGCAAAATAATTAGGGCCATGAGCTTTTCCAGTAGAGAAGTCCTTAATAGATTGCTTAACCTCTTCAAGCATAACCTCCCAGTCCTGCGGTTCTAACTGCAGATCAAAGTGATGAGTTGTTCCAAAATAATAAACATTGCTACTCATGGTTTTATGTGCAATAAGGAACCAAGCTGCACCTCACTGAGGAGGCCCAACAAGGCCGAAACATGTCTGGGGTTGCTTGTGTTTCCATGCAGAGGGGACCTGGCCTAGCAGTCAGGGCAGGGCTGCTCCCATTAGTGGCAGTACTTGACTGATTTGCATATGGCTGGAACCCTTTTGCAATGGCACAGACGGGCTAAAAAACGGTGGTCTGGAAGGTTGCTCAGAGCAATGCCAGTGGTTCAGATTAATTCAAAAGCTTCCACCCATCACATTTTTGGTTTCAGTTTGTCTCACTATGTGAGAGAGGGTATGCCGAGACGTGGGTCCATTGCTCGCTGCGCAATAGGGAACCAAGCTGCACTTCACTGAGGAGGCTCAACAAGGCCGAAACATATCTGCGGTTGCTTGTGTTTCCGTGCAGAGGGGACCTGGCCTAGCAGTTCTGGCCGGGCTGCTATCATTGGTGGCAGTATCCTGCTCATTTGCATATGGTTCGACCCCTTTTGCAATGGCGCAGATGATCTGAAAACGGTGGTGTGGAAGGTTGCCTAGCGCAATGCCAGTGGTTCAGTTTAATTCAAAACCTTCCACCCATCACATTTTTGGTTTCTGGTTTTAAGAAAATACATCCATAGAGAAGAGGCAATATTTGCTTTTTGGGCATACACCTCCAGCAATTGAATTTGAACAAAATAACGTTGGATCCTTTGCTACAGCAGTCTGGATCAGCCAATTTCTATTTGTTAATGAACTATCTTAAGGTAAGAATAACAAGTACATGATAATGCCCATTGGTAGGCAGAAGACCAAACTTCATTGGGTCCATAATTGTATGCCTCTGCAAACTCTTGATCAATACAATTATGTGGGCTTTTTATTTACTAAATTGCGTTCTTGAAAAACAAAAAATAACATCTAAATGTGCAAGCAAGCAGAGCCAAAGCAACATTGGTTCCCATGGTGTGTTTAAACCATAACTATTCTGTATGTGGTTTTAATACCATCGTTTGTGCCTTGTTCATGACAAGATTCAATTCTGGACCCCAGTAACAGATTAAGAATTTGACCCACGAGATCATGGCACAGGGTGGATAGTATAATGGGCAGAGAGAGGAGTAGAAACATAGTAAGATTTATTCTATTTTAAAGTCAGAGATATTGTATTCATTGACACATTGGGGTTCACCTTGCTTCTAAAAACATTGTCTTGCTGTCTGTCTATGGGTAGCCTCCTAACTTTCGAAACACCTGCCTCAGAATGCAGAGCCCTGTTTTATCAGAGGACATCTCAGAGCATCTCCTCTGAGTCCACCAGGGCATTCAAGGAGTGTATTATCTTAGCAAAGAGCCACCATTATCTATTATCTATTCCATTTTCATGTTCATGTTATCTTTTTGATACATACACATAACACTTGGACACCCGTTCCAAAGAATAAATACAACACTTATAGAATCATGGGCTCTTTGGGATTGTGTCTACATTTTCAAAGCAGTAGGAGAATGTATATAATTCTCAAAATGTCCTTTGTTGGTGTTAACTTATCAGACAGTACTTGCTTTAAAGCATTTCAAATTAAGTTCACATCCTTTTGTCTTCCGCTTACATTTGTAAATGAACAAAGCAAGTGAATTAAAATGAATGCAATGCGTACGACTATTGTTTTGAACATGAAACATTCTTTGGTTGTGTAAAATGAGATATGAATGGTGTAACATGGGTGAAGCCTTGGTGTAACCTCAGAGCTCATGTCGGGTCAAACGTGCGCTCATTTAAGCAATCTATGTGCGCCTGCAATTATAGTGTCGTTGACAAACATTCAGGTCCATGCTAGTGCATACATATTGTTGTTTATGCAAAGTTATTGTACAAACAAATTCTAAAAGAACACACACGTATGGAACTGGTCCAACCCACAATTAAAAAGTAACAGTTTACGCAGGAGAGTTGTTTGAAATACTTTTTATCCACCCAGATTTTATAATTGCGTGATATCTTTAAAAGAAAATGAGCTACAGCTTGAAGAGCGGATGGAGTTTGGAAAAGGAATGCAGTAAAGAATGAGGATGCATATACTTTGTTTGGGCCTACTGCAATACAAGCCTTACATACGACTTGTCCCTTTGCACCTGATAATGGATCTCCTCTGGAAATCCTGAAACTGGAATTTCGAAGTTAACACAGTGTTGTTCTGTGAAAATCTCATATAGGGATGGGTTCCACCGTTCGGAAGAAGGTGGTCAAAAGTATTTGTTAAATCTAGCCAAATTGTGGCAAGCTTGTTGTCGATTCTTACTCGGCTTGGCTCTACTGCTATGGATGACGACTGGCGGAAGCGGCTGTGGTGTGAGTGCACATGCTGCTAGTGCACGCATCCCTCCCCCTTGTGGTTTGCCGGCTCCGTCTCCATTCAATTCCTCAGTGGTCTCGTTCTGGGTCTGTGCGGCCAGTCTCTAAGGTGCAATACCCCGGGGGTGGAGGCCCAAGAGTCTCTCTTGCTCAGTGGAGGTGTTTTCTTCAGCAGCCTAGCCCGGTTATGTGGCTATGCCTGCTAACCCTGCAAAGCTGAGCCTGGGATGAGCCGGAGAGCACTGTAAGTCTGGCTTAAGGTGTGTTTGGGATTAGGCATGTGGCACGTTACACACCTCATGCACCTCCCATGTTTTAGCTTTTCCACAACTGTATGCAAAACTGAGTGTGCATGGGCTTCCTGGATTTCTTTGCTTCTTTTCTATGTCTTACCTTTCTTTTTTACTGAGCTTTTAGCACACACTGAACGTCATTTGTATATCTTCCTATACCAGCCTACTCTCAAATATATAATGCCTTCTACAAGATACTTAATGTTGCAACAACCGAAGTTGATATTCGAATGTACAAATGCTCATACGAGAGTGAGGGAAAACCTGTGTAACTTGACCAACATGGAAATGCCTTCAAAAGCCAAGCCTTCTTTGCAGCCGAATATTATGGAACTATTTGCACATGTAAGTTGACCCAAAGAACTCAGAAAAGCTGGACATCCTCTATCAGAGTCTGTTGCTCTACCTATCTCTCCATCTCCTAGCATGAGTCGCCTCTCAGAAGTCCAGGGGAAGAGTGCAAGAAAAAGACAGAGACTGATAGAATTCAGAGTGGGTGAGAAGGAGGAGGAGGACGCTGATATTATTGTGGGGGAGGTAGGCCCTAAAGGTCATAGCGGCAATAGTGGTATAAGAGACCAGAGCTTGTGCTAGATCCCGAAATCTTTCTCCAGCTTCTGCCTCCGAAAATCTGTCAAGCTTAATAACAACCCAGAGGTGGGCCCCAACCCCATCCATCAAACAGGGCGTCCAATCTCTCGAACCCCACCTACCCACCCTACACCCCACTCTCTCTACCACCGCCCACCCTACCACCAATCTCGCTGCAGCCACCCTACTCCTACCCTCTCTACCCCACACTACCTCCACCCTCTCTGCCCCACCTTACCCCCACTCTCTCTACCCACATACATCCACCCTATCTTCAAACTCTCTACCCCCACCCACCCAACCCTTACTCTCTCTTCTCCCACTATCTACCCCCACCAACCCAACTCTCTCTACAACCCACTCACCCACCCCACCCACCCCCACTTTCTACCCTCTCTGATCCTTCCTCTCACACTCGTGCTTTTGTTCTTACCCTCTCACCCTCAAACTTTCTCCCTAATATGTCCTCTTCTTCATCATTGAGGGCACCCTCTCTCAGTCGTTTCTCCCTTGGCCTATTCTTCTTCCTTCTCATTCTCTTGCATACCCGCACCACTTACCACATCATCCTCTGAAGCTTTCCACTCTCCTCCTTGGACACTGGTGCTTATAAATGCAAGGAACATCAGTAAGCGCACAAAAGTACAGCAGTAAACACAAAAATATTCGCATTGCCAATGTTTGTTTCCTTTAGTACCCTATGCCCTAATAGTGTCATAGCTCTGTTCATTAGCACCAAAATGAGGGAGTACAATGCTCTGATTACTTACCTGTAATCTTCAGTACTCCTAGTCCTTCTCTTCCTTGTCACAGTTCTTACCTCATGAGGCCCCTGTCTCCGACACAGGACCTTCTTTTATTTCTTGTACTCCCTATAACTCCTCCCCTTAACCCACTTCATCCAGTTTACATAACCAAGCTGTAGCATGTGCCCTTCCCCACAGGGAGGCAGAGGAGAGTCGTCAGTACTGTGACAAGGAAGGGCAGGACTAGGAGTAATGAGAAGTAATCAGAGCATTACCTCCATGTCCACTCTTCTTCGTCCCAGTGCTTACCTCATGAGGCTTAACATAGCAGCAACAGGGAAAAGGTCCCAATGAGACACAGAGCCAAAGAAAATGCAGAAGAACACACACCTTTAATAACTCTAAATTCACATCCCCACTGACAAAACCCCAACCCCGAACGAACCATCCCCTGAGTGGCAGACATTCAACTGATAGTGCTTGATGAAAGTGCTTTGATCTGCCCAGGTGGCAGGCCTTCAAATCTCCTGTCGAGAAACCCCTCTTTCATCAGCCCAGGAAGCTGCCAAACCCCTAGTGGACCGCCTCTGAATGTGCACAGGTACAGGCAGCCCAGAAGCCACATAGGCCATAGAGACAACAACACGGATGCATCAACTAATGGAAACCACTGAGGCCTTTGTGAACTGCACCAGCAGGGCCAAGAGTAATCGGGCAGTCCTAGCCACATACTCCAACACCGCCCACCGTACATCAATGGCATGCCAAGCCACCTCCTCCATCGTTTGCAGATCCTGAAAAAAGGCAGGGAGAACCAGATCTTGAGAGGTGTGAAACCGAGACACAACTTTAGGAAGGAACTTCGGATGACATCTCAACACCACTGAGTCCGGCAGCACCCTCAGGAAAGGGGGTGGCACAATAGAGCCCCCAATCTCCCCCAGCCTTCGGGCAGAAGTTACAGTGATAAGAAAGACCGTCTTCAGCATAAGGTGTTTCATGTCAATCTCAGATAGGGGCACAAAAGGAGCCACCTGAAGGAACCTTAAGACAAGAGGGAGATCCCAATGGAGAAACCTTTATAAGCACAAGGACAGGAAGAAGAAGAAAGACCCTGGAACAACTTCCCCACCAACACCTCCCCCTCCTGGTGGCGATCAGAGTCCCCCAAGAGGAATTTTATGGAGCCGCATTGAGAGCGAAGCATAGAGACTGCCAGGCCTTTGTCAAAACCCTCCTGGAAGAATTGGAGAACACCAAAGCACGGAAATGGCCCCAATGCCTGCCATACCCCTTCAGAGTAGAAGGTCTACGAGCATTCATGATAGACTTGCCCACAGGACCTGAACACCCCTCAGACATCAAATCTAGACCATGCAATAGCCATACTGCCCATTGAATCCATTGGACTCCAAACCCCAGACCCCCCTGCAAGGGACACAGCCACTTTGGAACCAGCCACAGCTCCTGGGACTGAAGCTCCAACAGAGAGGGGAACCAACTCTGGTGGGCCAGAACGAAGCAATCAATAACACAGTCGACCCGGACACTCTGATGTGCTGAACCACCCGGGGAAGAAGGGGAAGAGGAGGGAATGCATAAAGGAGGCCCCGAGGCCACTGCACAGAAAGGGCGTCTGCCCCCCAATACCCTTCAGTCTGAAATCGGGAGCAGAAAAGGGGAACCCTTGCCAAGGCTGGAGAGGCAATGAGATCTAGAACGAGGGTCCCGAATTGGACACAGATCTCCGCAAAGACCCTGTCCGATAGAAGCTGTTCTGCAGAGGAGGGAAAACGGCAGCTGGGAAGATCCGCTCGAACATTGTCCACCCCCTTGACATGCGACTCCCCCAAGAACCTATCTGAGCAGCCAGAGCATTCAAGGAGCGGCCAGAACCCCCCTGTTGGTTGACATATGCCAAGGCTGTTGTATTGTCTGTCCGGACCAAAATCGCCCGGCCTTCCAGAAACACCCTGAAGTACACCAGTGCCCGGAGAATGGCACACAACTCTCTCCAATTGGATAATCGACTGTTCTCCTCCGGAGCCTACACCCCCTGGGCCGAGAGGACCCCCAAAGTTGCCCCCAAACCCTTCCTCTGGCCTCTGTAGTAAGAGTGGTCACAGGAGGAAGGACCAGGGACACCCCTGCCTGGAGATTCAGAACCCCCAAGCACCACAGTAGGGAGACCCTCAGAGCTGGGGAAACCGGGATCAAAGCCTCATAAGCTTGAGAGGTTGAGAGCCATCGAGAGAGAAAATCATTTACCAGAGGATGTAAATGAAGATGCGCCCAATGAATCAGAAACATGCAAGATGCCATGTGCCCCTGCAGCTTGAGCAATAGGCAAGCTGAGACATACTGCCTCCTGAGAATCCTGCCCAGAACAGTCAGCAAGCGATGGACCCTCGCCTGGGACAGAAAAACTCTCCCCATCCTGGTGCAAATCTGACCCCCGATGAAAACCAAATCCTGAGAGGGCTCCAGCTGTGCTTTCTGCCAGTTCACCAGAAACCCACAGTCCCGCAATGCCTGGCAGACCATCTGGAGATGAGTCAGGACTGTTTGCCGGAGTGCCGCCTTGACCAACCAATCATCCAGGTCGGGAAAAATCTGAATGCCCCTCAGGTGCAAATGCGCGACCAGGGGAGCCACCAGCTTGGTGAACGGGAGCCGTTGGAACTGAAAATGCAGGGATCCCACTGCTAAATGAAAGAACTTCATGTGACGGGGGTTGGAGAGCCACATGGTAATATGCATCCTAGAGATCCAGAGATGCCATCCAGTTCCCCCCTGTACAACATCGGGAGAATGTTCGGCAAAGTCTCCATTTTGAAGCTTTCCTTCCAGACCAAGCAGTTCAGAGCCTTGAGGTCCAAAATTAGGTGATTCTTCCCTGAAGGCTTGGGGACGAGGAACACCCACGAGTAGAAACCCCGACCCCGAAACGGGAAAAGAACAGGCATGATAGCCGCCTTCAGCAACAAATCTGCAAGAGCAGTTTCCACAGCCAACCTCTTGGTCTGTGATCTGGGTACAACAGTCCGAACCATGCAAACCAGGACAAGTGGAGATAGGAAGTTCACTTGATAACACCTCCGAATTGTGTCCAGAACCCAGGAATCCAAGCACCACCTGTCCCATACCAGCAAAAGCACCTGGAGACAGCTGCCCACCAGCCTGTCAAAACAGTCAGGATTTCTGTACCGGACCAGGACATGGAGAGCATGGAGGACCCCTGCCCCCCCACGATCTCCAAAAAGATTGAGCGGAGGAACCACGGAAAGACCTTCCAGTCACTGCACCTGCACCAGAGGAAGACTTCTTCATCATCGAGGTAAACTTGCACCGCAACTTGTCAGTGTGTTTGTCAGCACAAAACACTTCATACACTTTATCCTCAAGGGAATTACCAAAAAGTTTGGACCCATCAAAAGGAACTCTTAGGGCAGCCGCCTTCTGAGAACCTTCTGTTTTCCAGTCCCACAGATGCACATGCATCCGGGCCGACACACTAGCCCCCATGGCCATGGCCGAGCCACGCACTCCAACAAATGTCAAATCGGATAAAAGTTCAACTTGTCTCTGCATCTCTGATATCAAAGGGGCACAGCCAGAACCCCCATCCACAGCCTATTTAAATTTTCTGAAACCACTTAGCACAGTTTCTGCTGTTTAGGAATTGTAGAAATTCACCCTGAGGGCCAGATGTGCACCAGCATGAACCTTCTTCAGGATGGAATTAACCCTACAGTCCACCGGGTCCCGGACAGCTGCCTCCTTGTCTGACATAGAGGAGCAACCCACCAGACTGGCGAGGATATCATCAACCTCTACTGGATCCGAGAGCAAAGTCTTGCCCCCTTTCAATGGGTAGAGCTTGGCTATAAAGCGGGGCATTGCAATCTTCTTTGGGTCACGCCATACCTGAAGGATTTTATCCTGGACATCAGATACCAATGGCAACCCCATGCTTGTGGTATGCCTATACTGGTGAATAGTAGGATAAGCCTGCTCCACTGGTACCAAGAGCTCTGAAAACCCCATGCAGTCCCAAGCTTGAGCAAGCACCTCGTCCACCCCTTCCCTGTCCAGATATTTCCCTTCTGCATCAGACAATGAGGAACAGGAAGCGGCAGAGGACTCAGTGCCAGAAGATGAGGACAAAGAGAAAGAGAGACGACGGCGCTTGTGCCCATGCACATGGCTGTGACTCCCCCCAGCATGATTCTTTATCAACTTCTTCAATTCTTTCCTGGTTAAGAATGTTTACCCATGGCGTGCACTGACAACAAACAGAACACAAACTTGCTGAGTACACATTTAAATGGAGGGCCAGTAGAACCCCCACCAATGGGGGAGACCAAACAATGTATCCCCCTGAGAACGGGCCGTTCCTCCATAGTTCACCTCCCCTCCGGAGGCGGAGCCCACCCGCCTCCGGAAAGGTACATCAAAAGAGCTGGTATGCCGCTCTGAAAACGGAACGCTCAGCCTCACGGGCAGGAGAAAAGGCATTGCAGTATACATAAATCCCCCACCTCCTTACCCCACCCCAGCCCCTGAAGGAGCTTAATGCCCTGCCACACAGCCCCACCAGGGGGCCAGCAATTGTTGCCCCCCAGAGCCCAGAACCGAGAACAGTCCAACCTGAAGGAAGCAGCAAAAATTCAACTGGGTGACGTAGGTTAAGGGGAGGAGTTATAAGGAGTAAAAGTAATAAAAGAAGGTCCTGTGTCAGAGGCAGGGGCCTCATGAAATAAGTACTGTGACGAGGAAGAGTGGACGTGGAAGTAATGCATGCGATAGTATCACTATTGCACCAATAGTTATGATTAACTTGTTCATGTGTTTTACTTAATTCTATGTCTGTCTCATGATTGTATGTATTGATCTGTAATTCTGATGCACCAGATGCCTCTGGCCGAAGCGTGTTCAATAAAAAAGGTCAAAACTACAATTCTTACTCACCGTACACTGATTATTCTGTTGACCGTTCCTAAGGATTTCCGCTTCCATACCTTCTTGAATCAGGTGGTATGAACCTGCATCATATTTATTTGAGGCTTCACCTGTGGCAGGTCAAACAGTATTCCCTAAAAAGTAGATATTTCGGTCGATCTAAACAAACACATGTATTTCACCTGCTCTCCAATTGAAGAAACTATGTGACATGGTTGTTTTGATTGACCTTTATATGTTGAACTTCGATCTGGGATCCATTGGCCATATGTGTTGTCTTCTATGGATAGGGTAACTCGATTGGGCAATAACTCGCGATTCAACTGGCAAAGATATATATACTTTTTTTAAGATAATCTTCCCAAAATTTGGCTAATTGCAATTATAATATGGGGCATGAAGTTAAAGGAATTATGGTTTAGAAAGAGAAAGAAAAAACTGTAAGAATATATAAGTATTGTTCCATTGGAGCTAATGATTATCGTATTGTTGCAATATTCTTGTTTTCCAATAAAATGATTACATTTAAATCTGAGGTTATAAATACTACATTGATTTGTATATTTCATCTTCATTGTCCATTTCCACATTGTCCCTCACTGCGTCATCCTTCATGTTCTCCTTCCTCTCTTGCAAAATTCCCGTTCTCCATCCCCAGACCCTCATGCTGTGCTATTGCTTTGCCTGTCAGCTCTGCCTTACAGATAGCAATCGCCACCTTCTCTCTTCATTCTGCATCCTGAAATCCCACATCCCTGCACCTCTCATTGCTTCCCACTTCATCCTGCTCATAATATTCTGATCCCAACACTCTTAATTATCCATATCCACCAGAAAGCTCCTGCTTGCCTGCTTTCTCCTCTTCATATGGTATCTTTAGTCTTGTTCTCTTCATTGTCTATTCCATGCATTGCATCTCCCATTTGGCAGAACTCCCTTGGCTGTCTGCTTTATCTCTCAGGAAAATAAACACTGGACATTGCATTCTTGATGCTCCACCTACAGACACCTGATCATTTCAGTGCTCCCCTCACATCTCCTTATTCTACAGATAATATCCTCATCTTTGCTGACTTTGTAATCCATACCCACATGCCTTCTTCCGCCATACCTCCAATTGCTGCCTTGTCTATCCCACAGCCATTACCCTCATCATTGAACTCTTCATTCACTACCTCTAAACACAGGCTCTCTACAACACTCTCCCACTGTCTTCTCTATGCTTCAGATAATACCTTGCAGACGTCATCTCACTCCTACTGCTGCCTATTCCATAGCTCATAAAATACCCACATCATTGAACTCTTCTTTCTACCTTACCCACATTCTACCTCTCATTATCACCCCCCTCTCACCAAACATTGGGCTAGCTGTGACCTCTGCCTTTGGATGGGCATGAGTAGGCATGCTCCCTGGAAACATGCTTGATCCCACAGCTGACTTTGATGTGGTTGATCATTCCATCTTGCTTCAAAATCTCTTAATCCTAGGAATTAAAGGCCAAGCTCATACCTAGAATTCCGCTTTTCTATCTGAATGAACTCCATTAGTATCTCTAACTCCTTGTATGCCTGCTACTCCTCCCATCACTTGTGGTGTTCCCCGAGGTTTCTCTCTCTCTGTCTCTCTCTCTCTCTCTCTCTCCTATTTTATATAGCCTGTATGTCTCCCCATTAGCTTCTCTAATTGCTTCGTTTGGTCCCCATTTCTGTACCTATGCAGACAAAACAAACACAGCTGCTGCTCTGCTTGGACAAAAACATTGGGACCACAGCATCTACCTTCCAATTTTGTTTGTTTACTATCTCTTCTTGGATGTCTTGTAACTCTCTCAAAACCTATTTCGGAAAGGCGTGATTTAGTCATTTTTAGGGGTCCCTTCACTCCGCTGTGCATCATTTTGCCTTCAATCTCTGGGGCCCCCAAGAACACCTAATTTTTTAATGTGACTCCATTTTCACTTTCACTGCTCAGAGCAACCAGGTTTCCTCGTCCTGTCATTACTATCCTCACCTTCTCTGTTAAATGCCTCACTCTATATGTTCACATGCCCTCAGAATCTGCCCTTTTTCAGCCTTTGTTTTGGCTATTCTAATGCTCTTCATCTTGGTATTTGGCTCACAATCTGCATCAACTTCAGGCTTGGAAAAGGTCTGGGGTTCGTCTTCATTATTTCTCTCTTTCTGTTGAAAAAACGTCATTGTCTTCCCATCAAAGAGTTATTTTTAAAACACTTTATATGAGGTTTTGTACTCTTTACTTTTTCTAGTCCTCGCCTCTCTATGCTACATTTAAGAGTATTGTCCTGCTGTGGGGCTCATTACAAGTATGCCGGTCTGGACAAAATGCTGGAAAAAATCCTGCTAATTCCAGATCTGTTATTTTTTCCGGACCAACATATTTCAAGTTTGACGGTGGGGACTACAGATCTCCTGACCTGCTGGTAGATCTGGCCCCTACCTGCAAATAAATGCCTGAATCACTGGCCCCAATAATACCAGTGCTGGTGTTTCAGGCAACCCCATCCCATGAAGTCTTATTAGACTCCATGGGATAGGGCTCCTTGGACTGTGATTTAACATTTCTGTACCCGTCAAGTCTGATGAGTTGTGAGTAACTTTGAAAAATCAGGTAAATCCCTACTGGGCGCAAAGCTGTAAGTATATTAGAATGCGTCGAGGGTGGAGATCAGGGGGCGTGTATAATTATTAAGAGTCGAGGGGGTATAGATGATGTATTTGGGAACCCAAAACAGAATGTTGTGAATTTGGATAGGAGTGTCCCTTTTGCTATCTGTGATGATCTGATATGAGACGTTTGTTAGGTTCAGGGCCTGGGCAAGTACAGTGGTGGGTAGTCCTTGCATCTTCCTTACCATCTAGGATGTTGATCTATGACAAAAATGTTAATAGAAGAGAAGCTCACCATTTTTTTAAATGATACCTCCTCCCCGAAGCATCTCCCTCATGGCCTATCCCTCAGATGATAACCTCCCTGTGTTCTTTCTGGTCCCTCAACCCTCCACCCAGCAGCACTCCCAACGCTGCCCATCCCTCAGATGGCACCTACGCTTTGCTGTCCCCCTGCAGCACTCCTCTCACTATCTCTCTGTCCCTGAGATTACACCCTCACTCTGTTCTCTCTTCTCCATCTCCACATCTCCCTTCCCTGCAGCACTACTCTGACTATCTCTCTATCCCTCATATTACACCCTCGAGGTGTTCTCTCTTCTCCATCTCCACATCTCCCTTCCCTGCAGCACTACTCTCACGATCTCTCTGTCCCTCATATTACACCCTCGCGGTGTTCTCTCTTCTCCATCTCCACATCTCCCTTCCCTGCAGCACTACTCTCACTATCTCTCTGTCCCTAATATTATACCCTCACGGTGTTCTCTCTTCTCCATCTCCACATCTCTCTTCCCTGCAGCACTAGTCTCACTATCTCTCTGTCCCTCATATTAAACCCTCGCTGTGTTCTCTCTTCTCCATTTCTACATCTCTCCTCCCTGCAGCACTCCTCTTACTGTCTTCTCTGCCCCTCGAGTGATATCCTGGCTGTGCTCCCTGTTTCACTCTTTCTGTCTCGTCTCTATCCCCACATTCCTGTACCACACACCCCACTGTCATCACGGATCCTTAGTTATGACCCTCATCCTTGCTATTTTAATTCTCCATCCCCACACCACACCCTGCAGGTCCCCCTCACTGTCTGCTATATCGTTCAGATAATAACCTCATGCTAATTGTCTTCATTCTGCACCCCTGTACCCCTCACCCCTCCTTCTCGTCTACTCTATCCCTCAGAAATGAACTTGATTCCTGTTCTCCCCCTCCACATCCTTATTCCCTGCAGCACTCCTCTCACTCTCTCCTCTCTCCCTCATAGAATCGCCTCACGCCAGCTCTCTTCATCCTTGTCCCCTCTTCTCCATGCAGAAAGCCTGTCTTTACCTACTCTATCATCAGATAATCGCTTTATGTTTGCTGTTGTTCTCCTCCATCCCCCATCCCTCCTCGCTGAAGAAATCTCCTCACTGTCTGCGCCATCCCTTATAGAATACATACACTGCTCTCCATGCCCACATCCTCCCTCCCCTGCTGGACTCCCCACGGCGTGCTCTATCTCTCGGATAATCCCCTCATCCTTGCTCTCTCTTCCGTCTCCAGCCCCACGCGCCACCTCCATGCAGCACTCGCCACGCTGCCTGCTATCCCCCTCAGCCCCGTGGGGAATCACACAGCACACCCATCACATTAGCACAGGTGGAACCTGTCAGCCTCCCCGCTGCTTCCCTTGGGATTTCAAGGTGACAGGCTACGCTTCCTCCTCCTGCAGAACACATGAAAGGACAGGTAAGATGTCAGCAATAATTAGAGCACACGGAGCCGTAATGGGCTGCCAGAGAGGAACCCCGCCGTTAGAACAGCAGGTGCTGAGAATGCCTCATGCATGGCTGTCAAATAGGTCTGGTGGTGAGCGGGAAACAGATTTTTGCAAACTATGTACTGTACATACACCACTACCCAATCGTGCAAGGCCTTAAACTCAACCTCTAGGCCCGCATTACACAAAGTTTGCACCGGTGCACAGCAATCACAAAGGGACAACATTTCGTCAGTACACGCGTGCAAGGTTGCAGTGCCTGTTTCCCCAGGGTAGTTTTGCCCTGGTAAAAATAGCCTTGCAGAACTGCAAAGCGCCTGTGCAAAGGTTACGCAGTACAGGTTGTAGAGTTTAAGCCTCTGCACTCAAGGGCCTATTTAAATACTCCTAAAGGCAGGTGTGTGATGAGATGTTGTCCCTCTGTCTAGATGCAAGTCTTGCTTTGCTACTTGTTTGCCCCAGAACTACAGTGCTTTGCATGAAGATATTATAAAACTGCTTCCTTAAATAAGGTGCTGTAGATTGTAGGGTCAGTGTCATGGCCTTTAAACCGTGTCAATTGAAATTGGTTCCCACACCTTAGGGTTTGGGGAGGGAGGGCTGTGACTCAAACAAAGAAAATTAGCAGCTTTTTGTAAGTGGTTTCAGGTCCCATGCTGGCTGCCTTTCTTTCTTTTGCTGAACAGAGGGCAACACATACAGATGTGCCTTAATAATCTGGATATAACCCCCCCCCCACACCCATGCATTGCTTTATTGAGGATTTAGCCAGAGAATCAGGGTATAAGGTCAGTTTTTGGGCATACACATGTTCACTAAGCAAGCCAGATTCTTATCATTATGTCTATCTAGGAGGCATATCATCTTGTATGGGAGAAGTAAATAATACTGTGAAGAGAGCAAAATCAATAATTTTCCAACACCACCAGAGACCCGGATGACCCCACCACTGACCTATCTCAAACATACCCTATCCAGCCCAGGCTTCAGAAAGCTGTCTAAGCAGCTGAATCCTTTAACAGGTAACTCCAGACAACATAGGGAGGATAACTCAGCGGCAACGTGCTCACCTTGGAAACAAGACGACACGAAGTGACAAAGGTTCGATCCCTGGGACTGCGCTTAGAAACCTCTGGATATTAAGCGTGTTATAAATATTCAACTAAGTCATATACCTGTAACAGTGCCTTGATTCCCCCGGGCTGTGTGAGCGCTCTAAAAATGTAAATAAATAAATAAAATAGCAGATCATGCACAAATAGGCTTCAGACCTAGAGGAAGAGAAGCTGCGATCATGTTTATCTGCGATGACCTCAAAATCAATGCAGTGACAACCATCACATCATCTCTCATAGTCCGGATACCTCAGTTGCTTTTGACACCATCAATCACCCATCCTTAATTGGGATACTAGTAGAAGTAGGTCTATGCCACATAGCATCACAGTGGATCAAATGGTTCTTCAAGGACAGAACACAAAGCACTCAGTTCCTCCCTTTCAGCTCTAACTCACAAGAAATAACCGGCTCAGTCCAACAATCATCAAGCCATTCACTCCCCGTTTTTGACATCGATAGGACTCCATTTTCGAGGTTCATAACTAAACACATGGACTCACCTTCTAAAACTACGAGGATGAGAATCAAGTCCGCTTCTAAATGACCAGCAACAATGAGACCAGCACTGCCCTCACCAATTATCTTGCACCAGTGAGAACATGGATGACAACAAAACACTTAAAACACAACTTGGACAGAACAGATATCATGATTGCCTCGCCCAGTGCAGCACCAGAAGGATCGCTACCTGGCCTGCAGAAATGGACACTCGCCTGCAAAATTCCAAAGTGATCCTAACTCTTGGGATCCTTGTGGACATTCATCTCACCCTAAAGACAAATCAGTGCACAGGTGAAGAAATGCTTCGGTCAGCTTTCCTCAATAAAATGGATCATGATATGTCTTACCTTCCTGCACAGGATCCCTATAGTCATAGTACCGGTCCTATTACGAACCAACTACACCAACAGTTTAGAACTCAGCATGCTGGACTACACCACACACAAACTTAAATTCAAAGAGAACTCAGCAGCAAGATTACTGCTCAGATTCGATGTGGGTGAAGACATAACTCCAACACAAAGATCTCTCCACTGAGTACTCGTTAAACAATGAATACGCTTCAAAGCCTTCTGCATTGATCATACCGCTTTTCAGGGCTATGAAGCTAAATTCATCAAAGCAAAGATCACCCAATACCAACCAAGAAGGACACTAAGGTCCAGCAGCAAGTGCTAAACCAAAGAGAGATTCAGAGGGTCATCCTTCTCCAAAAAGAAGGTAAAACTTGCAAAGAAAACGTGTACAATCAGGGACCACCTTGTGTTCGGGAAAACGTTAAAGACCTGTATTTTCAATGCTTAATCACCTAAAAATGCACCCTGCAACCAGTAGCCCAAACCAACAATCCGATCTGGAGAAAAAAAAGACAATTACATCTAGACCCTCAACCAATCTCTTCAAGACAACGACTTACAGACCCCAACACCTTGAGGTAATGCCATGCCTGCTCCCTCCCGCCTAGAATGCACTATAGCCATAGCTATGCTGGATGGAAACCCAAATGGCCTACCGCATCCTACATTAATCCTTAGCCCATTAACCCTTTCAACCTCTATGCTCACAATCATACCAACCAAGCCACTTGCACGTGGCAATTGAGCAACCCTTCCAACAGACCTCAAACAATGGTACGCAACACCTCTGAACTCAATTCACATAACACTGTCCTGGCCATTCATCATAGTATCACAAGCGTGCAAGGGTCCATCTAGACACACATGCCTCCCTGCTCTCATCACAGGCCCCTAGAAGAAGACCCAGTCACAGAGCTCAGGTGCTTAGGTTTGCATTTATTTATTTATTTATTTATGGATATTGGGTTTTTATAATGTGCCTATGCACAATGTGTTTCATGGCACACAAATGCAAGGTAACCAGTTAGACTATAATGTTGTCATGGAACTATGTATCTGGTCAGACCATCACTTGGTTACCTTTGTAGTGCAATTGAATCAACCGGCATCCTACATTGAAAATCCGCATACTAAAGTATGGAGTAGAAATTTTAAGAGTTTTGGTCCTGAGATTCTGAAACCATGCCTACAGAGCATCACCAACTCCTTCGCAGAAAAGGACAACTGCGAGACCTTGTTGGAAAAATATAATAAACACGTGCAAGAACTGGTAGAGGAGAAAGCCCCACTTAAACACAAACAGGTGAGAAAAAATAGTAATTACCAGATTTGGTATAGTGAAGAACTAAATAAACTAAAACAGGAGAAGAGGGCCAAAGAAAGATCATGGGGCCAAAATCCCACTTTAGCAAACAAAGATGATTGGAAAAAGGCTGATTACAGGTATAGGAAAGGTATCAGGGAAGCAAAGAAGAATCATTACAACAAAGAAATAGAGGCAGCGACCAACACATCCAGTAAAATCTTTGAAATACTTAAAGGGATTGAAAAGCCAAAATCTCTCTCCCCTCCACATACTCCTACTAGGGAAGAATGTGATAGGGTACAAGAAGCTTTCGCTGCCAAGATCGCTAAGGCTCAAAATAACATCATTACAGCCAGAAGAGAAGGAGAGCCCCTTATACTTCCAGAGGAAACAAGTAACCAGGAAGGAAGAGAGAATTTCAGCTTCCTCCGTATATCCGAGGAGGAGCTATGTAGAGTGTTGGCTAAAATGAAACCCAACTCCTGCGCAGGGAATATTCTGGCTTCCAAAATCATACTGGAAAAATAAAGACTTTTTGTTCCAGTACTGACAAAGATAGTTAATGCCTCCTTTAGGGAGGGGGTAGTACCAAAGGAAATTAAGAAGTTGACTATTACCCCATTAGCGAAGAAACCAGGGCTGGATACGAAGGACCCCAGTAATCTGAGGCCCATAACGGATTCAAATTTATCCTGAAGGTCCAAGATAAAGTTGCCACAAACCAACTACAAAATCATGTAGAAGACTGGAACCTACTGCATGAACAGCAATCAGGCTTTTTCAAACCTCCCACAGCACAGAATCAGCTATGCTCGATTTTCAGACCTACATGTTAAACCTGATAGACAAGGGCAGCACGCGTAGCCTTATGCTGTTGGATCTTAGCGCGGCTTTTGATTTGGTAGATCATCAACTCCTGCAGGAAGCACTGGCTAAAACAGTTGGTTGTACGCCTAAGGCGTTGAAGTGGTTAGCATCCATTTTGAAAAATAGGAGTGCTAAAATACACTGGGGTGACACATTCTCTGAGGCTGCCCCTATCTTGTTTGGTGTCCCCCAGGGTGCTAGCCTGTCACCACTACTATTTAATTTATATATGACAAGTCTATGTGAGCTCCTGGAACAAATGAGCGTTTTCTTTACTAACTACGCGGATGACACGCAGCTCATTTTTGAACTCATGGGAAAATACAGCATTGACAGCGCAAAAATATCAGAGGTTTATCGCATTATTGACATTTGGATGCAACGTCATTGGATGTGTCTTAATAATGCGAAAACCGAACTGATGATTTTTGGAACGCAACAGGCCAGATCCAAGTTAGGGACATAATACCAGACCTTTACTATCAAACAGGCTAAAATCCCAGTGGTACCCCACGTAAAAACCCCAGGGATGGTTGTGGAAGCATCAGTAGGATCCAAGGCTCAGGTTAACTACCTGCAGAAAAACCATGCCTACTACATGCGTCTCATGAGAGCCATAAGGCCATTTATTAATGAAGCGAATGCAGCAACTATAGCAAGAGCGTTCATTCTGTCGTGACTTGACTACGGTAAGGCCTTACTGATAGGATCCACGAAGAGGGATATGCAGAAGTGTCAGGTCATGGAAAATGTACCAAGAGAAAAAACAAAAGGGAGCATGTGACTATGGGGAGAAGATCCCTTCACTGACTAAGAGTGGAAGAGAGAGTACACTTTAAGGCGATGACCATAGTTCACAGATGTCTGTATGGAGAAGCCCCGAGATATTTTAAGAAGCAATTTTCTTTGTACCTGCATCAAAGACACCTTAGATCAGAGGATAAGGCTTATCTGAATATTCCTAGAGCTAAACGTGTGCAAGGGCGGGGGAAATCTTTTCCAGTGAAGGCAGCAAAATGCTGGAACGAATTGCCACTAACTCTACGACTAGAAGAGAACTACCGGAGTTTCAGGAAATCGTTGAAAACCCACCTCTTCCAATGATAATCTCATTATCTTTCCACAGACCGCCCTCTACAGCATATAATATTATGCAAACTGAATTACCCCTACACTCCAGCGCCCTGATGCCTGTGGGCTATCGCCGCGTTATAAACAAACACATACCATAACATAACATGCATCATTGTATTGAACTGGAAATCCCCCCTCTCACCACTAACAACAGCCCCTCGCGTTCATATCCACCGAAGTGCCATGATACGTGAAAATGGCAGTAGGGATCAGTGTACATCCTAATAACATAACTTCACCTAATCTAACACAACATAATACAAAATAACATAAAAAAGAGTTCCTCCCTCTCCTACTATGAATAATTATGTAGTCAGATATGTGTACAGGGAGTCAAAATTGCACTAACTCAACATGCTTTTGCTACAGAGAGTGTATATCATTTTTCTGCTGCCCTTTTGCTTTTGAAAACCCGAAACTACCCATGCCAATGCATTTTTGCTCCTGACACATGGTGGTGAGCTTCCAAGTTAGAGGGAAGGCGGCCCCAGGCATCCTTTAGAAATGGGCCGCTGCACATCTTCAGCCTCCCCTACTTCAAAGGCTGGCGTGGTGCACGTCATTACGCCAGCTGTTCTTCACTTAATAATACTGCGTTCTAATGTGTGCAATGTTCTAATCATTACTGCTTCACAATTTTCACCTGTAAACACATTAAGAATAAAGAGAAAAAAAGAAACGTGAGAATGGATTATCAAGTTCAGTTGTTGGTGCTGGAAACAGTCTCTCTGCCTTCCTTAATGCTTCACTTACATTGTGTAGTCTTATCATCGGTATAATGTTTAGGACAAGAAGAATAAAAGTACAGCATCATTGGGACAGAATACAAAATGGCAATCACTTGTTTAAAAAAAACCTCATAATCAGCTCAACGCCATTATGCGAATGTTGAAATTGCAGGCGTCTCATATGGCATGCAGAAACACAGCACCCAGCAAAAGACCAGCCCTGGAGCACCTTAATAAGAATGGAGTGTGTGATTTGCATGTACTAGCAAACCACACATTGCACCGCTTGCCCCGATCCTTTGAATGGAAAGGATCCTTGAGTCCACTGACACTGCATTTGAAAATATGACGCAATAACGTGGGGTTGACGGGGCTTCCTTTTCACGTGAGGCTGGTCCCAAATATGTCACAGATTCACAATGGCACCAAAAAGCTGTTTGTTTCCATTTTAGAAGAACGCATTTCCGCAGAAATGGTTTGCCACTTTCTTTTAACCAGGGCATATAGGTATATTGGGGGGGGGTACAAAGACGGAGGGTGTCGAAGATGAGGTTGTGGGGAATCGCCTCTGCTCCGCTCCCCCGCTTTCTATGGTAAAAATAAGTGGTAGAAACAGCAAAATAAATGTGGCGAAGTTGCCATTTGTCGAACACAGAACGGCAAAGTTTCAGAGATCCACAAATACACACACACGCGTTTAATCAAATGGTTCATAACACAAGGTCTGAGTGATATTATTTGATAACTGAAAGGCAGAGTCAATTTCAGGGAAACATTGCTGAAGGTCTCTCAAATATGGTCAGTTACCAAAGTTTGTTCAGCCCTGTTTGGAGTTTTGTTAGTGTGATTCAGTTGTTTTTACTTTTTTAATGTATTGTTTAAAGCACGGACCTTGCTCAAGAGCAGTGGAGCGCTGTACAGAGTGTGGGTAGCCAGCATTTGGCCTGGCATCTTTTTACAGTCGCTCAGTACTGTCAGCTCTGTTCGTCGGTATGTGCGTCCATTGGAATTAGTCCTTGGTCCGTTGATCGGCACGACATTTGCAAAACTGCAGGAGGGTAACACCGCCAAAGATAAATGTTATTTGAATTAAAACATGTGATAAGCATTACATGTAACACCCAAGATGGCTGACCACGTAATACATCTAGTACCCCCAGTGACATTCTACATTGGCTTCTGACCCAGAACCAATGCACACCTTATGATGCCTTCACTCTGGGGCAAAATCTTTTGATAGTGTTGCCTCCTTGGACATGTCATTTAAGACAGTCTCAGCTCTGCACGCCTGTACTCCAGGTAGAGGCAGAAGAAAAACTGCAATGGAAAGCAAGCTCGCCCATTAAAGGGTCTATTGAATTAAAATGGGGCATCACACGTACAATAATTGTATTTGCAACCGCGCCCCAACACTCCACTCCTGGCCAGAGGACATAGTGGCACCACAATAAACTCTAATACTTCCTAGCACACAAGTCCACCCTAAAACATTGGAGGACGGCACGTGTGCTCTGAATCTTGTCTCGCTCAAGAACCGCAGTGAAGACTGCATCACAAAATGAAACACTATGTCTCTGCCTGCTGATCCTTAACAACTCGTTCCTCACCAAAGGCACATCCCCACCTCCTAACCAATGAGTGTGAAATGCCAGTGATGAAGAATGAACAGAACACTCTGATACTAAGAACACACACTAATTCCAAACACTGCCCCGGTGTGAAGTAATAGGACACAACAGCCCTTAACAACAGCTTGAGATCATCTGAGAACGCAATAGGCTACACAGGCATACTTCTAATCCCAATAGTATTCAAGTGTTCTCACATTTCAAAATGTGGGACCTCCCGCCCACCTTCTGTGGACAAGTCCCTGTCAACATGGTAGCAGTGTCAATATAATTAGTCACGTCATTGAGAACAGTGGAAGGACTCGACCATGGCCTAAAGCACTTGTTAAGTCTTTAGTAGTTAACAGACTCCCCACAAGGAAATATGGGGAGCAGAAGATTCTGATGCTTGACAATTGGTCACAAATGCTGGGCAATTAAGGAAAGGCACAGAACCTTGATTACACTGATGTGTTCTTACGTCATTGTGACACTCACAGTTAGTAAGGATAATACTGTGGAGCTTCTGTAGAGCCTTTGGACTATGACATGGTTTCTGCTCAAGTTTCACTGACATTGTCATGCCCCTGTTTGAAAATGATGTGCCCCGCCTGTCACAGGAATTGCAAAATGGCCTTAATGTGCCATATGTGTGCGTCTGTTTTGTCACTGCTGAATGAAGCATGCACTAGTGAGGTTATCTCTCTCTCACACGCGCGCACACACACACGCTCCGACCCTTCATACTGCTCAGGTCATTTGTCCAGACCAATGTATGATGCCGAGGTGAACTCAGCCTCTATGATAACACATGTTCTTTCTGTTATGTACAGGCAGTGTTAGCTACAAAGGATGCTCGGATAACAAGACAAAGGATTATTATTTTTTAATTTAAATATATTTGACCTTGACTAGAAATCACCCGATTCAGCAATCGGCAACCATTTTTACTCCATAAAAATACTTTTACTCTCACAAAATACGGAGTGACTTACACGCACCTTCCGTTCTTACCTGGAGCCCAATTTGCAGCTGTTGGAAGATGTGCTGAAGTGGACATGGTGATCAGCATTAAAGGCATATATTAGGAAGCCAGCATTGACATGTAGTTGTCCAAGATGTAAGGGATGAGGATGCAGCAATAAGAACGTTATTTTACTTTTCCACCATCACAGCCTGTCAAGAGATGCTTCAGCTGCTCAATTTCCCTCTGGCACACTCTCCCCTGCATCTCATTTCAAGCCCCTTTGACTCACAGGGTAAGCAGTTGATCGAAACTGAGTTGCAATGCTTTTCTAAGTCTCAACCAGAACGGAAGACATTGTTGAGGTACGGGCTCACTTAGAACATCTGAGTAGATTCGGTTCCCATTTTAGTTCTTTTTTAGATGTTCTAAATCATCAGCTGGGTCCATCAATTCAGCTCCTCTCCTGACTTCAGTTTCGAATATACTAGATGAGCAAAGGGTAGCAAGATCCATCTTTAACAACCCATGTTTTTTTTTATAAAAGGGTAGAGTGTACCAGTAATGGATTGTACTAGGAGACCCCAACGCCACCTTATACAACAGTTACAAGAGGGTATTCCCATTCCTGCTCCCAAAGCAGATTCCCACACAGAAGGCTAACAAAGGCACATAATGCACGACTTGCTAATGTAAACGCATGGATTCGTCGCGCCACCATTTCGTGATGGATGCCACATTTCTGCTCCTTGGAATTGATCATCACCCTCCTTCTCCTCCTCGCAGGCTGAATTCTGTCTTTTCTGTCTAACTGCTCAACTCAAGACCTAAGTGTCTTGTTCACTGTCCTTCTGTGTTTTGCTTTATCTCTCCTTCCGTCCTCTTGTCCCCATAATCTAGTTCTGAGCTTGCTCTTGAAGCCCACACAGTCTACTGGTTGGAGCCACCTTGAATCATTGCTTATAAACCTTGGCTGCCGCTGGTTCTATGTCATTCCATGAACAGTTTTTTTTTTTTTTTGTGCAGATTTTTGTCACTGATCTTTGGCCGGAAAAAAACAATCTAATTGTTATTCTTTTTTAATTTGGGGGTTTTCTGCCCATTACCCGTTCCCAGTTTATTAACTACCTATTCCCCCTACGCCCACTACCCCTTATATCCATTTACCCACACCCCCCCCCATATTTTTTGATGAGCTGATGAGAAAATCAGCTGCAAAAACCTCCACGAAAAAAACCCTGGCAATGAATGAACGTTGTACCGCTGCTGCCACTTCCCGTTGCGCATTCTGATTCCTCCAGTGTGGTTTTGCTCTGGTTGTATACTGTTGGTTCTGAAATTCTTTACATATGTGTTCTTGTTTCCCCAGTTTTGTTTCTTGACCGGTCATATAGAGAGGCACACACATAATCTCCCCCCCAAAAAATACCCTTTCCTTGGTTGTTTTTTGGTTGACTCATGGGAAAATAAAAACTGTTGTGGTGTGGGTGGCGCACAAGGTTAGTCATTTTGCCAGTGTCCCTCTAAAGGGCTGAGGCAAATTATATGAGTCACCATTAAGCATAGTGCTTGTTTCTGAAGATCTAGAAACTGGTTGGAACATTTAGTGGTAATAAATGTTCATTATCAGATGACCCCAGTGACTTGCATGTTCACAATAGAAGGATTGTATGGTTGTGAAAGGATTGGTATAGGCTTATGTGTAAAAGCAAGTTAATGAATTGCTCATATTATGACGTATTACATATTAACATCATATGAGAAAACCAAGAGCAAACAGCCAGAAACAGGTAAGTCACCCTTAAATTAAACATAAATAAAAACCGCGTGCTGCTCATTACACGGGGACTCAAGTTGGGTGACATTGTCTGCCTCTGTGCTATGACTACCCAAATACAAGCTTAGATTAGCCTAAAGTGTGTTGCAGAAAGCACCCTTTAAGTCACTGAAATGACACACTCTCTGCTGATAGCGTGGACTGCACAGGAGTCTTCCGAGGAAACAAAGAGCATCTATAAATGATATTATGACTCTGAGAGAAACTGATAAACCAACCTGCCCCATGCACGAATCACGGCACTGTCTCTGCATCGAGCAAATAATAATGATATTTTCACATGGCACATTCTGGCCCACAGGTTCATGCTCTAGATCTTGCATAGAATGCTGAACACGTTCCATGGCAATCAATCCAGGCCACTATCCTACAATATTGCCCAATTAGCTGCAAAAATGATGCTAGAGTCGGACCTCAATGGCCAGAATCCTGATGGGTTTTCAGCATATCCCTCGTTAATATTCATGAGGAAAAATGTGCATACATTTAGAATCATTGTATGCAAATATATCTCATGAATATTAATGAGGGGCATCCTGAAAACCCAGCATGGATCCGGCCCACGAGGCATGGAGTTGGAAAACCATGTGCTAGACCATGATTCTGCAGCCACATGCCGCTGGTCATGTGATCTACAGAAAGCCACATCAAGCTTAGACAAAACATACGCATTTCCAACAGACTTGTCCCATCTGGAAAAAATGATTTTATCACTGCACTTTTTCATTGGTGCAATTGAATGGATCAACAGTGAATCCATGGAATCTGTCTGACCCCTGGTCAAGCTTTCAATGGGCCAGAAGCACATTACCTCACACAACCAGATGCCTCCTCTTAATGTCTTTTCTTGAACCAGGGGTGGTTTGTTTGCATATGGTGCATTATAAATCACAATAAATACTTTATTGCAATTCAAATAATAGGGTGCAATGCACGAGGTTCTTTACGGATAAATGTGCAAATGAAAATATGTTATTAAGACAATGTATAACAAGGAAAGTTGAACGTCTGGAATCATAGGACTAGACAGAGAAGAGAAAGCTCACATTCGTAGAGAAGGAAGGCAGAACTGCAGGATTTGTAATCCAGAAATCAAGTATGTCACCATTGCCTGGACCGCCATTATATAGTTCCAGCTGTATCAGGAAAGGGGTTGCTGTTGACACTTCAATGGGTACCTCAACAGGAAAAATATTGAAATGCCTAGAATTCTTCCACAGCTGTGACATTATTTGCAATGTGGGGATTGCATTGGGGACATCGCTAGTGCCTCTGCTGCCCATGGCGTAATTAGGGACACCCAGACGTGATGCCGATTGGCTGCCGTTTTTCTGCTGGAGAGGGTATTTGGCACTCGTGGTGTAGAGGAGGAGAACGCCGCAGCGGGCATATGGAGCAGGAATCTGGGGGCAAAAGCATGGAGGTCTATTTCAGAATCAAGAAAACAAATGCTTGAGCAGATTGATAGCGCAATCATCTCCAGAGTATGCCCTGTATCTTGAACTGGAATTACATTCACATAAATCGACATTATTAATCAATCAATCTATCTATTGCTGGTCATATGCCGGTCAGATAGCACAGGGAGTACAGTGCTCACTTTGACATCCGTGCAAACCCTGCTGGTTGCAGGTTCGAATCCTGGCAGGGCTGAATTCAGCTTTTCATCTTTCCTTGGTCGATAAAAGAGCACCACACATAGTGGGTAATAATAAGCGGCGCTCGTAGCACTATATAAATGCTAAATAATTATTATTATTGCGCCACTCGCCCATAGGCCTCAGGGCATCAAGTTCTTTTTATTTTTCAGTTTGGGTGAACCCCAGTCCACCTTTACTCAGGGCCTGATTAGGAACGTCATATAACCTGAGGTTGCACTTAAAATGACATAACTTAAATGTATTAAGCAAATCTAATAACATTGAGCCGTGTATTGTGGAATCTAAACCCATAAATGATAGATTTGAATGGAAAATATATGGAATGACAATTATTGTATCGATTCCTGGATGATGACAGAGAATCCAAGGAGTAGGGGAAAAGTATAAAATAGTCCCCCATCTTTGAAAACTCCCCTGCTAGAGAAGACCTTCTTGCATGGCAGTATATATTTCGATTCAATCACTGTCGACGACACCCTTCCATATGAACCTTTTACCGGTTGCAAATGACAACAGGAATTGGTCAAGGAAGTCTGAAACAGGATGTGTCTGTACTTTCGATGGTAAAACTTTGGAAACATCTATTTACTTTTCCTTAAATTTGAAGCACACACAATGGTAAATTCCAATGTTGAAAGGACGAGGCTTCACACAATACCGGCCTAGGTTTGGATGTTCTTGTTTATGCATAATGCGCAATCTATCACTTTCACAATTCAGCTATTTCTGCTGAACGCCGTGAAAATCCGGCACATGCAGTGTCTGCCAACAGTACCAGAACAGGAGGGCAATGAACCGAGCACCATTTTTAGAAACTAGGTGAGCCAGCTGTAATACTGCTGGACTAATTATTATGACACACCTGGATTATTGAGCAGACACCCGAGTGCGTTTAAGACATTGGCACTTTTTTCTTACCTCATGAATTTCTCACTAGAAATTTGATAGGAAAGAGCTAATGCTGCTATTTATCAATTTACATTTCACCACGTGTATTTCTGCATTTGGCTAGCTATTGTAGTATCCAATGGTAAACACTCATACTTTTTACCTTATGTTTTAATGTGTGATTCAATGATGACATTATATTCAGCCCTGCACACAGCCCTCGACTGATACGGCCAGGCATTTGCTAAATTTGTAAATGTTAAACTGTTCTGAGGCAACGCTGCGTTAGGCGCCTTTCTTTCATCCATTCGTGCTCACCACAATTCAGCTAGTGCTGCTTTGATTTCCCTTTGTGTATGTAGTGGTTTGCATTATTTTCACATCTAGATTTGACTAACAGCATGTGTGTGTTGTATGAATTATATTGCAGAGAGATAAGCACTCTCACAACCTCTTCTACCAACTTTGCTGAAATTGTAGTTTTCCCGAGAACACAGGAACTACAGTTCCCAGCATTCTCTGACTACTAATTGAAACGTCAGGCGCTTCAGCACCGGCGCTTCAGTGACACGCCGGTCTTCGCCAGTCATTGACGAGCATCAACTGTGTTGCCTGCACTTGGTCCTCACTATCATTAAGTAAGTGTTTGGCAAAGTTATCAACAGTTGTGGGATATTGTTTCAGGTCACTCTTACAAAAAGAACACTGTGTATCATCATGGGTGTGCCCGTCCATCTTGATTTGCTACTAACTGCTCAAAGACTAAAACGGCTTGCTATTATCAACACATATGTACAAAGGAAACTGGAGCATCCAGAAGCTCTCATGGTAGTTCATTTTCATCCCTGCTCAGTTTTCACTCTTACCACCCTCATCACCAGTGTACACTACATATTCACAGTTGGTGAATACGGAGTCGCTCACCACTCTCACCTGGCAATCACCTTAAAGTTTTAAGGGTGCCTGCTGAAGAGAGTATAGCTATAAAAGGAGATTTGCACCAAGATCACCCTGGTCCTTCTTTGGCCACCCCTCTTTCTTATAGTCAACTTCATAATCCTCTTCTGACCAACCTTCCCCTTGATACTCCCTCCCTGTTGATTCAACCTGTGAAGGAAGTCGTGAGAATCATTCAACCCCAATTTAATTCAAACATAATATTAAAATGGGACCTCTTGAACACCAGGTCACTTAATAATCATGCTCAGTACATTTCTTACTTTATCACTCAGAGGGACCTTGATATGGCTCAATGAGGTCAGTGGACCCATGATAAACTTGGCTGTCCCGGAAAGGCTACTTATTTTTCAGTAAAAACAGAGGGTCGGGCGGGGGGGTAGCTTTTGTTGCTAAAACTGAATTACAAGTCTTCTCTTCACCACGTGACTCTTCCTGTTGTGAAATCTTACATATTAAAATGACTCCAACTAATCAATCCTGCATTAACTTTATATTGATCTATCGTCCCCCTCACACAATATCAGATTTTAATGAAGAAATTATGCAACTTCTGAGTACATTTAATGGGCCCAATAGTTCTACCCGATTTCTAGGTGACCTAAATTGTCGGCGAGGAAACGTCTTGGACAAAGATGCCATCGATATGGAAAAGGCCTTTCTTAATATCGAATATCATGCCATGAATACTAAGCTCACAAACGAGAAAAATAATATACTATTATTCAGTTGCAACCAGAAATCTGTCAGATATCAATCAAACTACTCCATGCATTTGGTCTGATCATCATGCAATTGAGTTCTCTATAGAACCTCAGACTCTTCTCCCAAAACCTCTTCACACCATCAAGAAGGTCATGAGCCGGAACTTCTAAACAATTTGACCCGTGGATATCAAATGAGCTAAAAAACCTATTATGTCATCTACTTCTGACTCAGATCCTGTGGAGTGCTTAGAAAATTCCTATTGGACCACTTTTCAGGTAAATGATCGATCGAATCACTCCACTCTGACTGAGGTGACTTGCGCCAACCCTCGGCATTAAAATTGGTTTACCACAGAACTATGTGCCCTTAAGAAAGTGAAATGAACCCTTGAAGCGAAGTGGCTGAAACATCCAACTAGTGAGAACAAGGAGCTCTGGAAAGCTCAAGACAAATGCTATAAACTTGAAATAATAGGAAAAAGACACCTTTTTAATACTCAATTAGGAGGAAATAGCAACCAAATCGTCCCTCTGACAACTTAGATGGAGAGACGTTAAAAGAGCATCACGCGGCTGAAGAACCAGACCAAAACATCATTATTGGCTCGTGGAACACAAGAGGCCACATCCACCTGACTTATTCAGGAGATGTGAACCTTGGCCTATTTGACCTGATAAGATTACAGGAGACCTGGTTACTATCTCAGCCGAGCCTGGATGGCTTTGAAGTATTACTCTCTCCGGCACAAAAAGGAGAAAGAGGACGTCCTACCTGAGGCCTGTTGACAGCTGTAAAAAGCGGTGGTGCTCTCAGAATAGTTCACAACCTGATATCATCTCTGACAATTCAGGCAACACTGTTAGAATGGAATAAAGAAGACTCTACGCAAAAAAACCTCCAGCAGGACCTTATCCTACTACTAAACGTCTATTGGAATCCGACGGTGACAAAGACCAAGAGTTTCATAAATAACGTGGAGAAAATTCTAACAGATGCAACTGAGAGGTACGACATGGACCACACCTTGATATGTGGCGACCTAAATGCCACCTGCCCTGCATTTGAGATGGAAAGGACAACTCATAATACGGGCAATGCACAATCAATAGCGAGAGGTGTAGCATGGACAAAACTGATGGAATCGTGGGATCTGTACAACCTAAATTCCCTAGAATGAGCCAAATCCAGAATTCCAACATGGGAAAGTGCTGGTAGAAGAAGCACAATTGATTATATCTTTGCCTCAAAAGAGCTATATCTCTCAACCAGAAGTTTCAAGGTAGTGAAAACCACGGCGAGTGACCACAATCTACTAACTGCAATGTGGCCAGCAAAAAAAAGGATGCCGGTGATAATGCCAAAAAACCTGGAACTAAACCAACAAGGAAACCGATTGAAAATTACAACAGAAAGCATAATTTCTATCACGGCAGCTTATAATGGACAAAAAACCTCAAACACTTCAAAAGAAAATCTGGATTACAGCCCTCTTTTGATCCCTTATCTACACCCACGACGCATACGAGCAGATGACAAAACACATTTACATATTTACAATGAAGAACTGAGGTTAAAGAAATCAAATCTAAGAAAGGCTACTCGGCTTGTACGAACAAACCCAACACAGACAAACGTAGACTTGGCATCCAAAACTAAAAGACTGTACAAATCGTGGATACAATCGACACGCTGGAAATTATATCAAGTGGATGCAGAGAACATGTTGAGAGCAGTCTGTAAAAAAAACTCACGAGATTTTTGGGCAATCATAAAACACAAAACCTTGCCTACGGACACAAGAACTATAAACAGTGTTGCAGAAAAAAAATGGAGTGAACATTATACTGACCTATACAAAGATCCTATCCCAGAAGAAGCAACAGCGACTACCCAAGATGACGCAACCTGGATAGTATGCTCAGAGGAGGATATTTTGACAAAGATTAAGAATTTGAACAACTCCTGTGCCCCTGGCCCAGACAGCATCTCCAACGCCCACTTGAAACAGGATGCAGAAATTTGGGCTCCACTAATATCAGAAATCTTCAGAAGATCAAGGATTTCGAAAACCATCCCTGATACGTGGAAGACAGAAAACATCGTCCCAATTTATAAAAAGGGCCCAAGGGACGATCCAAGAAATTACACGCCAATTGCACTATTAGACGTGCTCGGCAAACTTTTCGGATCCCTGTTGTTGGATGAATTTCAGATATGGCAAAAAGAGGCAAAAACAACTGACCCCTTCCAATCAGGATTTGAAAAGAACTTGGGAACGTCAGTAAACATTATGCTGATCAGTATATTAAAATCAAAAGTCTTTGAGGGGCATCCATCAATATTCATTGCTTCAATTGATTTGGTCCAAGCTTTTGACCGCGTGAATAGGAATAAACTGTGGAGAAAACTGGAGAAACAAAAATGTCCACCATCCATTCTTGATCCAGTGAAAGCGCTATACAGCGAACCGTCGATTAAAATCTGGCTCAACGAAGCAGGCTGGATGTCTGAAAACATAAAAACGGCCAGAGGTGTGAAACAAGGCTGCCCCCTGGCGCTGGCGCTGTACAAAGCCTACATGGCCGACATAGCAGATTCTGAAAATGACACTCGATCATTTCCACCACAAATAGGCGATTCAAAGGTGACAAGACTGCTCTATGCAGATGACATTCTACTGCTTGACCAAACAGCAATTGGACTCCAGAGACAAATAGACAGTCTCACAGCCTACTTGAAAAAAAACGACCTAGAACTTAATACATCAAAAACAAAAATCTTGATCTTAGAAAAACCAACAAGACCAAAAAAAAGATTGCAATGGTTCTCAAATTCTGAGAAACTGAAAACAGCTAAAAGCTGTACTTACTTAGGGGTGAAACTCTCGTCCAGTAAAATCGATGAAACGATGCAAGAACATCTCATCGCCAAAACAAAAACCTTAGCAGCACAGGCAATATCGTTGGATAGAAAATTTGGGAAATTTTCAATTCTTCCTTTAATAAACTTCTACAGAGCAAAGGTCTGTCCAACTCTGACCTATGGAGCAGAAGCTATGTTACATCTGCCGAAGACTCTATGGGCTAAACTTGAAGGTACATTTTGACGTAGAATGCTACGACTTCCAAACTCCACTCCCGTTGCAATTATCCGACGTGAACTGAGCCTTCAATCATTGGAATCCGTGGTGACGAGAAACAGCCTATTATTCCTGGGTAAAATCATAAGGCACCCTAGACCAAAAATTCTGAAGATCATACTCCAAGAGATGAGGAGCGAACAAAAACCCGATGTTAACAAGTTGGTACAGCAGACTGTTGGAACAGGTGGCTAAAATTGGATGTTCTGAATGGGATATAGAAAGGATCCCTGGAAAAATAAAGAGAAAACTTAAAATACAAGACTGGATTGAGACTTTCGACAAAGCAGAAGATCTCACAACTTCCACACATCACATAATGAACACCCAAAAAATAGATGAGATCAGAAACTACTTAAAAAAGTTTCCAGACAAACGATTGAGAACAACTTTTTTGAGAGCAAGGCTGAATTTACTGAAAACCAATGAGATTCTTTTTCGAAGAAAACAGTCGACTACTAAAAACTGTCGATATTGTGAGATGATGGAAAACGAAACATTACGCCATCTCCTCCTTCATTGTTCAGGAACAAAAAAGCTGCGAACTATCTATCTTAATCCACTCAGAGCTCGGCACCTAACGGCAAACGAAGAAACTTGGTGGAACATGCTAAAGTGTGGCAATTCCACATCTTTGACTGTGGCAACAGCGAACTTTTTGGAAAAATTGAAGCTAGAGGGAAAAAAACAATAAAAGAAAGCTCCAAACTTTGTAACAAACAGAAAACTACACAACAGTCACAACGAGAAACAACAAATAAAGACAGGAAAAATCTTGACAGAATTTGTAAAAATTGTAATACAATTAAACACAAAAAAAAATAAATAAAAAAAAAAAATACTCAATTTGAGGAAGCATCAAATAAACCTGGAAAATGTTTTCAGATTTTTAAATCACTGGAAAAGCCTAAAGCTCTTTCCACTCTTCATGCACCCTCAGCATAAGACTGTGCTGAAGTTCAGGTAGCATTTAAAGCCAACATTCCTAAGGTTAGGTCTCGATTGCTCAAACATCCCTGAAACCTAGCAGAAATTCCTTAACACTCTCACAGGGTCAACACACCCACTCGCAATTCTCCTTATTACCGATCAGACATGGAGAAAATACTTTACTTTACAAAACCCTTCTTCCTCCCAAAGTCATCCTTAACACTGAGCCACTTTTGCACCTCTTTTTACCCATACAGTTGATTCCCCTTTCCATGAGAAGCATATTTCTTCATCCATCAAGGCAGTTACTGTGACTCCCCTCCTCAAAAAACCAGGCTGTGACCCCAGAGATCCAACAAACCTCGGACGATTTACAAATTGCAACTTTCTCTTAAAAATCCTAGATAAAGTTGCAACTATACAATTTCAACCTTTTGTGGAGGCCAATCTGGCTTTGGGCCAGCCCACATTACTGAAACAACCCTGGGGGACCTGCAGCCTGACATGCTTGGGATCATGAAAAAAGGCAAGATGGGCCTCTTGGTCCTTCTTGACCTTTCAAAAGCATTTCATTTGCTAGATCAACGTCTTTTCAGTGCACTTGACTCTATAGGAAATTGTTGTAAAGAAGCAGATGAATGGCTTCAATCATTATTAACACACCGAGTATCCAGAATACACTGGGGTGATGCTATTTCTCCCCCAGTTTCCATCCAATGTGTTGTGCCACACTGGTGTCACACCAGTGTTGTTTAACATCTATGTTTAGTCCCTTTGGTCCCTACTTGAGGATTCAGGCCTATTTTTTAGCAATTATCCAGATGACACAATTGGTTCTGGAGCTCAGTGGTGATTTCTCCCAGGACTCTTCAAAGCTCCTCTACTTATATAATCTGATTGAGTCTTGGATGCCCCAAAATTGGATGTGTGTTAATTGAGGTAAGACCAGGCTTTTGATCTTTGGCTCGCCTCGGACTAGATCTAATCTAAATGTAGAATACGAAAGTTTCATTATTAATGACAACATCATACCAGTCCAGAGTAAGGTAAACACATTGGGCATCATCCTGCAATCCTCTCTTAATGCCGATGAAAATACCAACTTGATTAGCAGAAATTGCAACTATTACCTTTGCCTACCAAGGAACATCAGGCCCTTTCTAACGGAGGAGAATTGTGCCACCATTGCCCACGCTACTATCTTATTGTGGCTGGATTATTGTAATGCCCTGCTGCTAGGGGCTAACATCTCTTGTTTAAAAAATATCAATGTATCCAGAATTACATCATATAGGTCATTAAAAACATTTCATGGAAAGAACAAATCTCGAAACATAGGAGAGACCTTTACTGGCAGCCTATATAAGATTGTATTAATTTCAAAACATGTACTCTTGTCCATCATTGTCTTTACGGCACAGACCCTCCCACCTAAAATCTGCCATTTCATTGCGATCTTCCAACCTTGTACAGATATCTTGTCCTGCAATTAAACGTTGCAGAGGACTAGGAAGATCTTTTTTCAGTCTGTGCTGCTCAGCTTTGGAACTACCTTCCTCCTAAATTAAGAATTGAAGAGAATTTGTGTTTCTTTAGGAAGGCATTAAAAACATTGCTTTTCAAGTCGTCGGTCTCCCTTAGCTTTACTGTTGCTGTTATTTATGAACCTGCATTATCCTGTTTCCTTTCCTGTTGTCTTATGTGTAGTTGTGCCCCCGAGCATGGATGTTAAATACAAATAATAAAGTAAATAAATATGTTGTTTTTCTAAACTCATGGTTTTATGGTGTGACACCCTGAAATAAAGCTAAACGTTGACATTGCGGTGAGCTCCTCAATAGACAAAGATTGCACAGCAAGAGATTCACGCATATATTTCAGAAGAGGAATTCTTAAATCATTAGAAGAGAGCCTCAAATCACAGTTATTTTTGTGGCTTACACTGTATATTCTTTGGCTTACAGAACTCCTCCAAGTATTGAAACAACAGCACTGCGGAAGTGGTCGGTTCCGTGTGTTAATATCCCCGCAAACATATCGCCATACAAAAATATCACCATATTTTTGCGGCAATAATAAGGCATGGAACCTGCGGGGGACTCCCCCGCAAGCCCTGCATTATTTTTAAAGGAACAGGTGTGAACATCTTTGCAAACCATGCTCCCAAAACCCCCCAAAATGACCCCCCAACAAATATCGCCCATGGCCGTTCCAAACGACCATATATACGGCGATCATTTTGGTGGGGATAATATTACTTGATACCAAGTGGTCAGATCTTGTCATTGAATGAAAAACTACCATCTGGATATGACCCTGTGGGAGTCCTAATAATCTGCTGACACTGCAGTGGATTGCCTGTCACATGGAGCAAGAAGAACAACGTCTATTCAGGTGAAGACTGCCTAGAACCTCCCGCCAAGATGAATTTAGGGAAGTCCTTCCGCCAACTCCTCTGAGTATACGTACGAGATTCTTTGACAATCAGTTATACTAAGGCACAAATGTGCCAGCTTCACAGGACTGGCTGTCTGAGAGCCCGGAACCAGATGTGTAGGAGAGAACAAATGCATGGCCACTATGACACCTTGCAGGAAAACATTAGAAAACAATACAAGGTAAGGCGAGTAAAGAGGTAGAGAGAGGAGAGTGGGGGATGGAAGAAGGATATTTGTTGTGAGTGGATCATCATAGAGACAGACCAAAGCAGATGAGAAAATGAGTAAAGTAAACCATTTGTATTGTACACACTGCATGATTAGCTTGCTCGAGGATCATAGGAGGGGATGTGATGTGTACTCTTTAGCCTCTAAACAATGCTAAGCCATTTCTTTGCAACTAGCATGCTGTCGTAAATCTGTGAAACTACTATTGTGTTGGCTTACCCAGTACAACCTCTGAATGTACTCTCCTGTCCCAAAACATTGCTATCTTCTTCTTCACTACTTCTATTTTGTCCCATCACAAATCTTTACAAGCTGCAATTTCTATTTTTCTCATCTGTCTCAAAATGTTGACATACCAAGTACAAAGCTTAATGAACTCTCCTGCTTTAAATAAAATAATGAATTTTGTGTCCGCAATTCTTAGAGTGCTCCTTTCAGTGACTTTCCTCATATTAGGAATAAATGTGCAATTTCTCTTTCCACACGCCAAAATTCTTTATTGGCCTCAAGTATTGAACACATTTTTATAGTTCCTCCACTTTTTCATTTTCTTCTTCACAGTGTTTTTTCTTGTCACAAATCTTCTAGGTTTTTTTTGGATTCATCACAAGTACAGTGACTGAGTGTATTCTCCTGACTGCAATGTTATGACTTTATCTTCACAATTATTATTTAGTCTCATCACTAATATTTGCCAAGCTCAGATGCAGAAACTCGATGTACTACTGGCTCCAAAATTATTCTAAGACTTCTTCTTTGACATTAGAACTATTTCTCATCACAAAGTATTGCAACTTGTACTTTCTATCATTTGTCGCAAAAGAGTTGGCACACACACTGAATGTTCTCTCCTTCTTCGAAACAATTTGAAAAGCATTTTCTTCACAATTAATATGATGTTTTTTTTTTTTACAAAAGTTTGGCATACAGTTACAGAAACGGAATATTCTCAACTATCTCCAATCTGTTTCAAGACTTCTAATTTGTAACTAATATTTTTTCTGATCACAAATATTCGCAACCACTACTGCAGTTTTTTTGTATCTCATATGTGGAAATACTGCATGTGGTATTTTACTCACATGGATTAGATTGGTAGAAATAGGAAGTGTTTGGAATATCTTATGTTTTGTAAATTACCTACAAACTCATAATGAGGGATTAAGGCTCTCCTTATGAGTTTTTTCAGATCTTGAGATAAAACAAATCTGTATGCCATAAATACTGTTACAGTATTTAGAATTTATAAATGCACATCTTCTCATGGAGTAACTTCTATCAGACCAAATACACAACTCAATCGAATCTTGTGTCTGGATTTGTTGGACTTGTGAGTTCTCACAAAATATGGTCGTGGCCAAGGTATTTCCTGAAGTTGCGCATGAGTTAGACAAGATGGATACAATTCTGCAGGTCAATCAAAACAACTGTACTTCTTTAATAGATTTGATGCTCAATCATAGCCCTAGAATTTCTCGAGATAATCATTATCCATATATAAGACTCAGCACACTTTCTCATTATAGCTACTGTAATCGTCTTCCTCCAACCTGTACTGTAATGTTCTCTTTTCTACCATTCTCTTTCTTTTGTTACAGAAAGATGGTAAATTAATTTACAGCCACTGACTGTAATCTCCTTCCTCCAAACAATTCTCATGTTCTCATTGCTGCTAATATTCATTGTCATTGTCACAACATGTCAAAGCACAAACTCAGTTACAATTTCAGAGTGTCAACTCATGCCGCCAAACCATAGCAGGAATTTATCTTCAATACCAGTATTCTGTCTCATCGTAAAAAGTTGGCATACACAACTACAGCAACATTACGTAATCTCCTGTCTCCCAAGGATTCTATGATGTTCTCTTTGTGCTAGTATTCTACCTAATCAATCACAAAAAGAATGCACAATAAACTACAGCCACTAAGTGCAATCTACCACCAAACAATTCTATGATTGTTCGTTGCTAATATTAATATGGTCTGTAGTCACTTAAAGATGGACACTCAATTCAGCCCCTGAATGTATTACCTTGCCACCAAACAAGTCTATCCTTTTCCCTTTGATAATATTATTCTCTCTCTGCGTCACAAAACAATGGCATGCTTAGTGACAGCCACTGATTTTAACCTCCTCCCTACCTCTCAATGATTCTGCTATGTTTTCCTCCCTACTTCTTAATGACAAGAACTATAATTTGAGTATATGCATGCAAGGTAGTCAACTGGAATTTGTTCCATACGGGGTCACTCGCACATGCCCATGTCTTCAAAACATAAAACCATCTAGGCAACATTTGGAGGTAAACAGGCTACCCTTTATTCATTCATATTCTCAAAATCTTGATGGGGAGCCCACCTACTCTGTACATCATGATCACAGATTAATTTGACCATACATCCAGCAACGCTTCAGATCCATCAGCAGCCTGCTTGGCCTACTAGCTGTCTGAGCTGTTCCATGGTGAATTGACAAGTCAAATGTCAAGCGGGCATTCCAACGCCCAAGCCTGGGCTCTGCCTTTTCTCACGATGGGAAATCCAGGGGCCAGCCAAATGTCAATACTTGCTTGGCCTATTGGACGGGAGAGGACCCCTCACCCACAATCTGGGTAGCACAAATTATGTTCAAAATCGGTCATGGTCACAACATTTCCAGATACATTGTGTAGGTCACCATCAACAACACTACAGGGCTGGTGGGCCACTGTCAACAGCCCTCTCCCCAAAGCCAGTGTACAGGCCCCTGTGTATACCTCTGAGCAAACATGAATGAACACATCCAGCCCTACATCGGACAGATGTACCCCATCTCCGTGGAGGGGAGCTTTATTATATTCAATGTTCAGTTTCTTCACTGAAGTGTTCATCCCCCAATACTGTCCGAGGATCATCTCAGTCCACACTGCAGTATTGCCCTTCAAGTAACGTTCCAGAAAGATGAATTCATCCAATAGAAATTCCTTAACATGCCACCTACCCCAGCATGTGTGGACATTGACACACATGCGGAGTACTAAAACATCCTGGTGAGGAAAATGTCAAATTGTGCTCTGCGAGTCAAAGCAAGGCAGCAGGACATGAGGCCGCTCTCTAGCCCTTATGAAGGGTGTGCTCAAGATGCTGCAACCCTTCTGGGTTTTTAATTATATATTTAATCTTTTATCAAAATCAAACAATGATCGTATTGACAAGGACCACCTCAGAGGTCATCTTCAAACATTGTCCATGACCAACAAGTACTTGCCATTACCTGGACATTTTTCACAGGTCCTGGGAAACCAGCATGTCTTACCGAGACAGCTATTACATCGTTCAGATATGCAATCCCAAAATTATGGGACATATGAGGGCAATTATGATAGTCACAGAACCTGCCCCCATCCCAATTGGCAACCCAGGGTACCAGCCCACTGTCCCAGTTGGTTGGCCTCCAGTACAGGTGACCATAGACTAACCCACAACCGAAGAAAAACATCACAATTACAAAATCCAACATTTTGTGGCACTGTGATGTAATCCAAGCTGTGAGGGCTACCGTCAACACTGCTACAGTGTGTGGAGCCAACTCCCCACCAACACTTGTAGGACCATTCATTCTAACGATCATCTGCTTACTGTAAGTCAGTTCATCCTAGCAATTATCACAAGGCGAACTATTGGCCACCAGGAACGTCGACCAATCCCGCCATGAAATTGTAAGCCTGCATGACCGGCATGCGCAATGTCACAACAAATTGCTCATCCAGGCCAGCGGGCCAAAATATAAAAGAAGCCCTTCTCCCGGGAAAATCTCCCCAAGCATCCGGAGTTTAAAACACTGTGGGAATGACCTTCCTCTGCTTATTACCAGCCACATCTTCTAGGTTTGGTATGTGTCCACAGGTTTAACTATTGGCCACCTGGATGGTCGACCAGTGCCGCCATGAAACTGCAAACCTGTATGACCTGCATATGCAATGTCACAAATAAATTGCATCTGGCCACATCATCCAGCTTTGATCGGCATCCGCTCAATAGAAAAAATACCTCCAGGGAAAACAAGATTCACATTGGTTCTATTTATTATATACCTGTGATTTCCACACACTCTGCAAGTTATGCTCCACTCCTTCTGAATATCCTCTACCAGAAGGGCAGCCTTCTTGCCACTCGTGTTTCACCACTTCTTCATTAAACAAATGCTGACAATAATTCTGTCTCACTCTGACTCTTCTTTGGCTTTGGCTATGTGGGTTTAAACCAATTCCTTTTATGAGCTTCATCAAACATGGGCAATAGGTTTTACAAACATTTGGATTCTCATTTGCCCCCTGTGGACTTTGGCAATGATTGTAATTTTTATTTGCCTTCTTATAATTCTCTTTTGGCTTTGGCAATGTTAATTTGTTTTGGGCTCTTGAATTATTGCCCCATCGTGTTGCTCGCTTTCAATTTGACCCACATGCATATAATCACACCCCTTCCATCTGATAATCAAGCACTTATCAATCCATTTGCTCCTTTCAAAATCAGTTTGGTTTACCAAATACTGATTTTTCTACTTTCTGTCAGTTCGGTATTCAAAATTACTGCTCTTCTTCTATTTCCCTATGCCTGTGTTTTTTCTTATTGTAAAGTACGTGGTCCGTGCAAGTGAGCGGTTACGGAGCTCTCCTGGGCTACAATATCTTAGTCAACTCACTGGGTCTGGCAAGCACATCTGTCCGCCTGACTGCTTCCAGGTCCTCTGCCTGATCTGCTTCTCGTGATCCGGCAACCCAGTGTTTTCAGTCTACTGCGGCCTGTTCCATTTGCACACAGAGCTTTCTCTGCTCTAAAGGCTCTCCGGTGCTCGCCTGCCACCGGAGAGAGCCTTACTGTGAGGGAATCCTTTTACATGGTCGCTTCCCGCTGCGCAGCCTCTGCAATTCAGGTCTCCAGGGGGAAACCTTCCAACTCTGATGCTTCCCACTCCACAACATCTGCAATTAAGGCTTCTGAAGGCAAAGACTCTCTGAGGACCAGAAATTGCTGAACACTTGACAGTGATTCTGGCATCTTCTTCCGCCTCCAGATTCTGCTGCAATGTGGAGAGTTCACACCTCCTCCACCTACGACTACTGCTCTGCTCCTTATCTTCCTTATAGCCTGCAACTGAGGGGGCCTTTTAAGCCTCCCAATCCCCCTCAGGTGTGGGTCATTTTCACTAATAGACTGCACTTTGCAGTTTCGTGCATCCTCATTCCTCTTCTTCGTCCCAGTACCTTGGGTATTCTGGGGCTTGGAGTCCATATTGTAAGAATCTGCTTTTCTAACTTTTTCTATTTTACAATAAACCACTAGAAGGGTGAGGTTTTAGGGGAAGCTGAAGAAAGGGGTTTCCAATTCCTCCTGCTTCCCCACTCATGTGATCCTCCCACAGAACACAATCCCCAGGGTCAGGATCAGGAAGCGTCTGCCTTTACCTGGCCACAAGAGAAGGGTCCCAGGCCAGGTTTTCTGGGAGAATCATCTCTAATTCATTACACTGCGAACAGCCTGGTCTTTTAACTACTGCCAATATTGCCCTGAATTCCCAATGTTATTGTATCAATCCCCACATCAGGAAGGATGTTCAAGGGCACGAAAACCGCAGCAGGCTTATTGACAAAAAAACTCTCCCTGAATTTATATTTTCTTCATCCCACCAATCTGATACTGTTCGCTTGAGAAAAGTACCCAGAACGGGGATCATTCGTCTCAAGGTCTACCTGCGCAGGGATAAGACACTTCTTCCAGCCCGATAATGGCTACTACCCTCCTTGACTCCCTGGGTGGACAGAGTATTGTGGTGCACTGCTCCCTTTGAATAGGGAGATACAACCATGCACTAAAACATGTGGCCCTGCTGCCACAAGAAGATACTTCTGGCTCTATCCGCCATTCATCATAGTCACAGGTAACACCCAGGAATGGGTCTAATAACCCTGTGTCATCACTTGCACATCTGCGATATTGTACTTTTTCTTCGGTTGGATCTACAACCCGAACCATTCTAATTATTACATAATCCAACTGTCCCCAATACCATTGTAAATTGAGATCACCCAACGCTTGATCAATCAAAATGCGCATATATTTTTGTCCAGAGATAATGTGAAAATGGCATTCACCCCCAGGGATGTTTGCTTTACAACATTTCCAATACTAGGTCACAACCCATATTCCACCCGTTGCGGGCTTGCCCAGAAACCTTATCGCAATGTCACAAATCCTGCTACACATTCATTTCCGCGTCTAAATCCTTATCACCCGCAGAACGCTCCCCACTCAGTTGATCAGTCCCTCAGAACACTTACCCGCCACTGACCTTCTGCATGCGAAACTGGTAGAGTGCCATATGAAATCTTGCACCCCACATACCCTACTAGAAATAAGTCCACAACAAACCCATCAGAATGGGAAAAGAACCACAGTGTCCATCCAAAAATGATCTTTCTCCTGCTTCTAAACTCTGAAATACAACAGTAATTGTAGTCCTTTCCGATTGAGAGCAACCCCCGATGGGCTGGGAGTTTAGTAACTCGTAAAAGTAGGTTTACCTTTCCAGAAAATGGACACCAGGTCTATGCAGTTGTCCATTTTAGTGCACTATCCATAAAGTAATTGAGTAGCCCCTGCAGTGCTCCCACTGCAGTACTACCACCCTCGTACCTGGGTGCCCTTTGACTACAGTCATGAGTTATGTGCCACAATTCATGTTAGGCATAGGGGAATACCGAGTGGAATCCCAAGCATACTTTCGAAAATAACTTTGGCATGTCCCGTTCCACATTCGTGACACTCAGGTAGATTTTGGTAGACCTTAATGACAACTTGGAAAACTTTCCAAATCAAATAAGTGATTATCATCTTTATTGTTCTATAAACCATTTGGGAATGGATGGCGATGACGACGTAGGAGGCCGGAGCCGACCCTCGAGGAGGCATAAGCTTAACCGGGGCCGCAGCCCTGGAGGATGAAAATGGATATGGGCCGGAATTGGGAAAGAGGGCTCTGCAGCCGGAAGAGGAGAGGGCAGCCAGAAGAGAGCTTGCCACTCTCAAGGTATTAAATAGCGACCTGCCTTTGCAGGACCATCTTTTCCACTGTGCGCCGCGTTTTTCCTCCTACCCGACAATATAGGATGTTACGAGCAATGGCAGGTGCCACTGTCATGTTGATGCAACTGCCATAGTCGCAGCAGTGGTATGCAAGCTATCAGTTGGACTCAAAAGACTATGAAGTGAGCTTGGCAATGATCAGGATGGGTTTTTGCCTCTCCGTGTTGAGCCTCCCTTTGAAGCCCAGCGGCGAGGGGGACTTTAATCAAGGAATAAAGGTCAGCTTTCCTCATCGGGAACGGCGCTCCTTTAGCCCAGGATCTCCTGCAAGGACAGGCAGACCAAGGAGTCTTTTGATTGGGGACCTTTAGCCTAATAAAATATGGAGATGACTGATGCAAGGGTGAAGTAAGACACATTTTGATTTTAAAATTTTGATTTTAAGAAAGGAATGAAGCTCAGCTTCCCCCGTCAGAAACGGCGCTCCCCCAGCCCGGTACCTCCTGCAAGGGCCGGCAGAGCAATGAGAATTTTGGTTGGGGAGCTTTGGCCTAATAACATATGGAGAGATGAACAATTCTTGGGGGAAGTATGACAAGCGTGATTTAGTAGGCTGGTTGCCGCTTAAGGAGAAATGTTTTATTGCAAATATGTGTTTGGAACCAAGGCTTAATATTGTAACCAATGGAGTGATTTGCAGTTCGGACAATCATGAAATACAATAGAATAAATGTGATTGTGTATAAGTAACAAACCTGCAGCCTTTTCAAGCCACAAATAATGAGATTTTGTTATTTCTTTTAAAGGTCATGCCGCATGTGTTGTTAGAATACATTAGAATACATAATTAGCAGAAAAATACACGGAGGGGGTAGTGAACCAAGAAGTAGCCAAGTGCCACGGTTATGGCTGTGTGGCAAGTGTGCCAATCAATATACAAAGACTCGCCAGCGTTAGCTGCGCCGACCCCTTACCGCCAATTACGAGGTCCCTTAGCGCCATGGAGCTTTTAACACCCGCTTTTAGCGGGTGTTAAAATCCATGGCGCTAAGGGACCATGGAGTTAATTACGTCACCGTAATTTACGGTGGCGTAATTAACGCCTTCCCCACTCCCATTATGCCCTATGGGGCAAAAATGGGAATGGGGAAGGGTAAATGGGGATTGGGGACTTACCGCCCCGCCAAGGTCGGAATGGGGCGGTAAGTCCGCCAACCACCATGGCGTAAACGTAGTTTACGCCATGGTGGTAAAGTGACGGCCCAGGCGGTAATTTACCGCCTGGGTCGTAATGAGGCCCTATGCTTCGCAAGCTCTCCCCATTCCAGCACTTCTAGGACCGTAAATATAAACGACACAGCGCAAGTGAAAATGGTACAGTATTTGACGCTCGATTTTGAAATAATGCTCTGTCCTGAAAGGCACGGTTAATTTTCATGTGCTTCAACTGGACTAGAATGATCTCTCTGAAAAGTCGAGGTTTTGTTGCCATTGCAATGGCACAAGCGGCATGTTGCATCTGACCTTCCAGGTTCCTAATTTAAGGTTCTAAATTAATCACAATCAAAACGCTTGGACAGTCAAATTTAAGCATGAAAAAGGTATTACTGCACGCTGCGGTTAATAGATTGATCCGTTTGGCTGAGCTCTCGTTCATTTATCAGCAGTGCCAATGGGATACAACTCCACCTCCAATGTAAAGAGGACGCTTGCCCTTGCAGGAAAGTTCCAGAATTAAGGTTTTATCATTACCAATAAAACACGTGCTACCGTTAGTAAGCAGCACCCTTTCAACGTGTAGTTTTTGATTAAGACAATACTGTATGAGAGAGAATGAAACACCCACTCAACCATGGCAAAAATCCTTTGCTTTACCTTTCATCCCTGTTGGGGACTCGAACCTGTGGAGTGCCATAGTAAGCCAGTGAAACATACCACAGCGCTAGCTCGCAACACCGCTGAAATGAACATCTGAACATCCAGCCTGTAAGTTCCCATTACGAAAAGGGGTGTACCTCACCCCTCCCTCCTTGGTGTGGGTGCCAAACCCAGAAATACGGCCAAGTAATACATCTACTTGCCAATCGATAATAATGCCTGTGAAACATCCCGCTCAAAACAAATGTGCGAGCATCCATCATTTAAGTGCCTATTGTGCAAAACAGCTGGGGGTACCTCACTCCCACCGTGACGAGGCTGGCACCCAATAACTTTGGCCAAGTAATTAATATAATGGCACTATATTGGTCATAGCTTCCAAATTGATAATAATGCCACATTTCCAGTATTCAGTGCAAGCAATTTTTAACCACACTCAGACATAGAAGGCGATGGCCCGTTTACCTAGAGCAGCAAAGGCAACAAATAGTGCTCCAAAATTCTAGCTGTAAAAAATTAAAGCAACCTACAACTATACGCCCCCACATATTTTCACCCACCATTCCACTGCAAAACTTGATCCCACACCCTACGCAGGATTTCCTTCCCCGCTTTCACCCTCCTCCAGCCTTCTGGCGCCCTGCACATCTTTACCTACTTAAACCTACTCCCATCCACTCAATCAATACAGATGGGCCAGAACGGCAAACGAGAAACAGCTAACGGCAATAGGGTGCAGGAGGAGCAGAGTGGCAATCAGATGAAACTACCAGTGATGCAAGATGAAATTGATGGTAGGTATGATATTGGGCCAAACCTCCTGCTCGTGCAACGGGCGGGGAGGATGTTATAGGCCTTGGTATAGCTGAGAGATAAAGAACCACGCTGAAATTCAGGTCTGGTACTTCAATCGCACTGTGCCATTTCCTTTGTGGAAGTAGGACATGCTTCGGGTGACGACCACATGTGCTCAGGCCACCGTCACCATGCTATGATCACTTTCTATCACAGTCCTGGGATGTGACTCATATGACATGGGCATCTTTTTTTGTGGGGCTAGATTCTTAACTAGCATGGTGTCTCCTGCTTGGAGTTCTCAGTGTTGTGCCCACCAGGCATGGCTTTCCTTCTCGTTGTGCTGTTGTCATGTTCTCTTCACGTGTTCTATGTCTATCTCTGGTGCCATCCAATTGGGGTGGTGTGGGAGTTCTGCTTGAATTGACGCTCCAAGCATTAAGGCTGCAGGACTCACTCTGATGGATGTATGAGGGGTTTGTCAGTATGACCGTAGGAACCGATATACTGCTGGCAGCCATTGCTATTGCTGGTCCCTGGATTCATATGATCTTGTTTAGCGATCACATACACCTTTCTGCATCGCCGAAAGCTAGGGGCCAGCACAGGGTGATCCTATAGTGGTGAATGTTGAGGTTCTCTTGAAAGTTCTGCAGCTCTTGGATGATGAACGGGGGTCAATTGTCACCTTTTCATTGTGGTGGCATGCCGTGAACTGCAAACATCTTTTCCATGGCAGTTATGACCCACAAGGCATCAGTGAACTTAACTGGTTCAACTGCAGGATATCAGCTGAATTTTTCCTAATGCGGTCCGTGTTGATCTGTTGAAAGGCTCTTTCTTGGTCCTCACCCCACTCCCAGTGAACTTCTTTCTGGGTTAGTTCTCCAAGTGGGGATGCGACTGTGGCCGGGTCTGGAATGAACAGGGCACAGTAAACGGCCAAGCCTAGGAAGATTCTGATTTGAGATGCTGATGTGGGGGCTCTGGCTCTTTAATGTCCGTGACTTTAGCAGGATCAGGTGACCCCTCGTCTGCATTTAAAATGTAACCAAAAAAGGTGAGTTTGCTCTTTTCAAATTCGCATTTTTTCAGCGTGTAATGTTAAGCCTGAGTCCTGCAGGCATTGTAACGCAGCCTCTAGTCGGATGTTGTGATCTTGCAGAGTTTTCCCATAGACTAAAATATCGTCACTGGCATTGGTCGTGCCAGCTAGGTCATGCAACACCTTTCGGGAACTCATTCTGGAAAACCTCTGCCTCTGAGGATATCCCGAAGTTCAGTTGGCGATATCTCGGGAGGCCAAGATGAGTATGTTGTGATGTATCTTGAATCACATGTTCGGCGTATCTGGTTATAGCCAGATCATAAGTCAAGCTTGCTAAACATTGTTGCTCCTGTCAGGTCGACAATCAGCTCTTCGATGGTTGGTGTTATATGGGGTTTGTGCCGCGGTTGCTAGTCACATATCTATACAGATGTGACTGGCATTGGGCTGTTTGAGCTTCTGTGTTACTACCATGGAGGACACCCAGGGGATGGGTACTGACATTTTTTCAGTTATTCCTAGGTCTTCTGATTTCTTTAGTTCTGCCTCAACCGCCTCTCTTAGGTGGAAAGGTATCTGGCAGTGTCTTAGTGCTCGTGGTTTCACAGTCGGGTCAATGTGAAAAATGACAGTCCACCCCTTCAGGCACCCAGCTCCGTGGAACAGTTTGGCATGCGTTTCCAAAATTCTGTCAATGTCAGGCATGATAATAAATTCAGAATGGAGCAGTTTGAGTTTTACTGCAGGTGGTCTCATTGTGTGTCAAGTCTGACCAAAAGGAACCTACTACCGGCAGAGGCTTCTAGTTGCACTGTTTTGTTCTGGAGCTGGGGCAATGGTTTCAGTGCTTCGAACTTGGCCAATCTCATGACGTTTACTGTTGCTCCGGTGTCTATCACTACCTTTATGCGTATGCTGTCTGCTAGGTTTAGGCCAGTTGGTTGAGCAGTTCTCCTTTTGTTTTGGTGCCTCTTGCCTGGACTAATGACTGAGATCATGTGCATTTGGCCCGGTTTCTTGGCCTTTCAGGGGATGATTCTTCCTCAGAGGTGCCGTCCTCATCAATGTCGCTGAACTGCCCTCGGTCTGCAGTTACGGCTCTCGCCCTCCCTTTCTCTCACCTTCAGGATGTGTTTGTGTTTGGCTGCTTCCCTTCCTTAATGGGGGTGGGTTCAGACAGACAGCTGCAAAACGGTTGGGTCATTTGCATTTTCGATAGTTGACGCCTAGTGCTGGACAGGGCTCTCCCCTGTGTCATGGCCCCCCACACAATTTTCAGGACTCTTGCAATCTGTTAGGCCGGCATGCCGGGGCATTGACCGGTTTTCATCTTTCAGGCCTTGCCTTGATGGCTGCTAGGTTCTCTTTCTCACTGAGGTTGTTGATTGGGAGTCTACTCATGGCTACTTCAATTGCTGTGACTTGCTCATCGATGCGTTGCCTCAGTCGACCCATTGCCCAGATCCAGTCCAGCGGGATGTTCTTTTCCGGTAGCATGCCACTTTGCTGTTTCTCCAATGACATTCTATGGATGATCTGCTTTAGTGCGGAATTCTCATCTGGGTACTCGCACCCCAGAGCCATCTCTCATATGCAAGCATGAAAATCATCTATCTTTTCCCCTGGTCTTTGCTGCACCATGCTTAGCTGGAAACAATCATAGTCTGGGTTTAATTCTGGTTTGAATTTCTCGTTGAGTGCTGTCTTCGCCACTTTGTAGGCATCAGCTGTCAGGTAATGTGTTGAAAAGTATGAGAGCTAAGGTGCCTAGGTTTAACATTAGCAGCGTTCTCCTTCTCCCGCGTCAATGATTTTTTTAGCCTTCACGTTGATCTCGAATTGTTGGAGCCATAGCTCCAATCGCAGTGCTGCCCCTGTACCGTATGGGTCAAACGGTCTCATGAAGGCACCTTATGCAGCATCAAGACCAGGAATGGGCCCTTCTTGTGCGGCATTCTCCCTTCTTGCGCTTCTAGGGTTTCCCCTCCTGTTGAACTTCCTTGTGGGCTTTCCATCCTGCTACTGTGAACTCAGCATGCTTCTTTCCCTTTTCTGAACGGTATGAGTGTTTGCTGGGTTTACTTTGTTCAGCTGCTGGTGTGTCTGACCGAAATCACCTTCTCCAGCCTGTACAGGCTGAGCCAAGATGGTGTGTCTGAGTGAAATAGACTTGCACACCGTGACTGTGGCAGCGGGCAGCTGACTTGCTCGTTCACTTCATGGTGGCACATGAGTGGGTGCTGCCAAGTGCACATTGCTGGCACTTACTTGCAATGCTTGCCATGTCGTTGGTGCTGCTGGGGATAGTCGGCTTGTTCAGGGTTTTTTTTGGGGTTAGTTTATCTGTGAGTGTGGGTGGAGCCAGTTGGTACTACGGATCGTTCAGACACGATCGGCAGGATGCGCTCTTCCCTGGTGATCACTTCACTGCCGGTGTCAGGCAATGTAATGTGTGCTGCCTGAGGCTCTCCTTCACTGTTCTGCCTTTTGGCAATGTGGTTGTGCGCACCGCCCAGGACTCCCATTGGACACAGCCGCTCACAGTGATGTTGCGGGTGCCTTCGCTGGCATGCGGCGCCACACAGACAATCAGCTCCACGGGCAGGAATTGGGCTGTGCAACTTGTACAGGGACGTTTCGTACCTCATTGTGAATGTGATGTTGGGCCAAACCTTCCACTCGCGCCATGGGAGGGAGGAAGTTATTGCCCAAGTTGGAGCTGGGAGACAAAGAACCAAGCTGACACTCGTGTCTGCTACTTCACTCGCACTGTGCCTTTTCTGGCGCATGTGCCCTCTTTATTTCTCTTGCCCTCCTCCCCCTCCTCTCATCACATGGGGCAGCCTCCCCCTCCCATCATGTGATGTTAGGATGGTGTAACACCGCAGTAGGTGCAGCAAAAAGAGGGAGAAGCACTCAGGTCAGCACCTTTTTAAAGGGTGGTTGCCAGATTCAGGAAGGTCAGTCTACTTTCTGCATCCTTCCCGTGGAAGTATTTCACCCTGAATAGCCGTCATGGCCCCCGAGGCAGCCCCTAATGGGACCACTCTTGTAGGGCCATGGCGGGCCATGGCCATGGCGGCGCCCCCATTCTGCTCACAAAAAGGTGGCCTATCTTGTTACAATTCTCTATGTTGCTCTCAAGTGAATCCTATTGTAGTTTGTTGCCTCAACTAAACATTTTCATTTTATCCTCACTTAAATCCTATTTCAGTTTTGTACCTCGCCCTCAACCAAATTCGGTTTCAATATTCTGCCTCTATCAATTATTCAAGAAACCCAGGATACCAGAGGGCATAAGGGACCTGCTCTTGGAAATGGCCACCCGCAAAAAGTTAAATTTTTTAACCAGGCGTTGTGTCATTACCAATAAGGTGACAATGGAGGCACTCTGGCTGTTTGGCCACCTACGAGGAATCTGAGGGCATCCTTCCATATGCTCCCCTTGGATCTACCTTTTAGGTGGCCAGGGAGTGGCCATCACTTTGGGATCCTAACCCAGGGGGTGGATATGCAAGAAAAATCACTTGGGTGGAGGGACCTCAGGGAATGGGGAGATGATGTCTTCGGGTGAGACATGGTATACACCTTTCCCGTAGGAGAATGAGTCATACGCTCCCCCTGCATTCATAGGGTATTGTAAGTCCTTCTCCCTTACACACACACGCACATGGTTTCTCAATCATGTGATTTAAGACTGGGACGATCAAAAGGCAACTAGGAGTGATGCACACTTCTAGTCAATTTCACCACTGTGGTACTGAGACAAAGAAGATACCTATGGAGTGTTCGGCATGTCCAGTTAATTGCTGCAAGTATGGTGAGGCAAAGTACTAACACCTGCAACCCATTGAAGGGCTACAGGTGTTTAAACCTCCTGATCACTGCAGGATGAAGAAGATTTCCTGAGAGTGAGCACTGCTCGCTGGAGCTCTGGACGTGTACCCAGGAGTGAAGAGGAAGACGGAGAACCGCATAGACACACCTGGAGGAGCAAAGCAGCCCCAGTGAGTGTGAGACAGGAAACACTCAGACCAGGGCAGCCCAGAATCAGTCATTGGATATTTAAAGATAACGATCAATGAACACCACTACCGACACTACTCCATCCACATCGACCTTAGTCAAGAACCTCGACACGATCTTCACTCCTGCACCCAAACAGTCTATCAAAGGGGCTTAATCAACTCCAGATCCCTCACTGCCCATGTTCTAGATATGGTGGACCTTATCATAACACACAACCTCGATTTCATCGCCATCACTGAAACCTGGCTCCATGCTGCCTCAGGACCGCTACTCTCACTAGCCATCCCAGTAGGATATAATGTCATTAGACACAACCGTAACACCAGCCAGTCCAAAGGAGGTGGCATTGCCATCATCCATAAAAACTCTCTAAACTTCCGCATTGCCACTATGCATCAAATCTCTTCAGGAGAAGTGCTGACAGCTAAATTAGCCCTCACCCAAACCAGACTATTACGTTCCATCTAATATACAGGCCCCCAGGTCCACTATCCACCTTTGCTGAAGATCTATCCTACATACTTACAGACAACACTAAAACCAAATCTCAAAGCATTGCATTAGTTGACTTTAACTTGGGTCTCTCAGACTCCAATGATACCGCTGCCCTTGCTATCAATAATCTGCTTACCAATTCAGGCTTCACACAACATATCAGCGAGAATACACATGCCAAGGGTAGACTCCTTGACTGGTTAGCCAACCTAAACTGCGAAATCAATGTCGAATCCAACCAACCTTGTGCTTGGACAGACCACCACCTAATCACCTTTAACATCCTTGCCAGAAACATCAATATGACCCCTGCCGTTGCACCTGCGATCTCCACCAGAAATAAGCGCAACATAACCTGTGAAAAACTCTTCCCTCTTATCCCCCCTACTCTCAATGAGCAGGCACTTTCATGCACTGGCCCCACGGTCCTGGTTGACACATTCAACCAAATCATGCTGAAAGCTCTAGACCACATTGCCACTTCCAAACTTAGAAAGTCGAAACCTCGAGCTCACCTCAACTCTTGGTTCACACCCCAGCTAAGAACCCTACGCAAAGAAAAATGTAATCTTGAAGCGCGCTGGAAAAGTAATCCCACCAAAAAAAATAAAACCAGCATTATTCTTGCCACCTTAAATTACAAAGAAGCTATACTTCAGCCGAAAAGAGACACCTACAACAAACGCATTGAACAAGCTAAATCTAATACCAAAGAGTTGTTCACAAAACTAAAAGAGCTGGAAACCCCTGTCACCCCACCCGACACATGCAACAAAGACATCACCTGGTGTGCTAATATTCAAAGTGCACTCCTGGGGAAAATAGCTTCTCTCCAAACCAAAATTAATGACAAAAAAACTAGTCTCCAGTTTAACCCACTACCCAATACCCATACAGTCAATAACAACCCTAGCCTTGATGCATTGAAACCTTTCAGCTTCTCACCTCTATCCGTCACAGAAGTTGAAAGTATTATTAACAGCCTCAAATCCACCAACTGCCAGGGGGACTCATGCCCCGCTCCTATTATTAAGGAGGACTCTCATGACCTAGCTCCCTTCATTACAACTCTTATAAACTCCTCATTCAGCTCTGGGGTTGTCCCTGACAATCTGAAGGATGCCTGGGTTATCCCGCTCCTGATAAAACCATCACTGGATGCTAATATACCAACCAACTACAGGCCGATCACTACAGGGCCTTTTCTGCTACAAATCCTTGATCGAGCTGCCTACCTACAGATCCAACAGTACCTTGAATCTAACAAACTTTTGGGATTGAGGAAATCCGGGTTCTGCCCGCAGCACAGTACTGAAACTGCCCTCATTGATCTTAAAACCCAGATCGAAGACCTAAAAGATAAAGGCAAACTTGCCCTCCTACTCTTACTTGATCTTTCTGCAGCTTTCGTTCTTGTAAACCACCAATAACTCTGTCAACACCTCAAAGTAGTTGCCCACTTCTCGGACAAAGCAACTGTCTGGATCAGTTCATTTCTGGAAAACAGATCCATGAGAGTCTTCTCCCCTGCTGCTGCAGCTAAACCCTCACCGGTCACCTGTGGAGTACCACAAGGTTTGTGCGTCTCCCCTACTTTGTACAACGTGCTTACAAAGCCACTATTCAATATTTTGGACTATCTGTGTGTCACATATACAAATTATGCTGACGACACCCAGATACTCATCCCTATCACAGGAGACTATACCACTGACTCTCTTGCTGTTAACTCCATCTACCAAGTTATCTAAGCCCGGATGGCGCAACACAGACTCTGTCTGAATGACAAAAAGACAGAGCTCCTCATCCTCGACTCTCACCAAAGACTTAGCAAACTAGACCCCCTGTTTAAATCCCTTACTATCAATGGCAACACATTAAGATCTCCAAGGTCACTAAAACACTGGACATCTATATTGACTCCACCCTATCCTTGAATAGACAAACTAACGCAGTCTCCTCCACTGCTGCTTACACTTGTAAGCTCATCACAGCCAGTCGCACTTTTCTATCTCCAGCCAACTGTACTACACTATTCAGGACCCTGGTGATGTCAAAAATTGATTACTACAACGCCCTCTATCTCGCCATCAGAGCCGCACTAAATATTCCCAGAAACCAACATATCTCGGACACCAGACAAAGTATTCGCTGGCTCTCAGTAGTGCAAAGAATATCCCTGAAAACACTTGCTCTCACACACAAGTGCCTCACTAACCAGGCTCCTATCTACTTGGCCAACAGATTCTCCATCCACACCTCCATCAGACCCCTCAGAAGTGCCTAGACTAACTGCCTATCCATACCTCACTTCAACCTTCAAAGATCTGGCAGGACCAGCTTCCCAGTAATGGCGGCCAAACTCTGGAACTCACTCCTCTACCCACTAAGAGCTGAACCATCTTTCCAGATCATCAAAAACATGGCCAAAACCTGGCTATCTGCCAAGACTTGTCCCCCTCTGCCCAGTAGCCACTACCACCCTTGCAATGGCTCTCAGCTTCACCCATTTGTAAATATGCAACCAGCTATCCTGTAACATGAAACATGTATGTATATAATCCTCAATGTAATTCTTTGTAATTCTTTGTAAATTCTATGTGAATCTTTGTAATGCCTTGTCTGCTCTTACCATGATGTAACCTAAGCAAGCGATGCGCCCGGATGCCTCTGGGTCTGGCGCGCTTTATAAATAAATAAAATACAAATACAAATACAAAGCATATCAGAATGGTGTTTGGAACCCGCTGGGATGAACAGTGAATCATGAACAAGTTGCCAAGTGTTGTGGGGAAATACAACAGTAGATATTGAATGCAGAACTACAGAGAAGAGATAGGAATAATGTGACATTGAATCATGACCAAGTTACCAAGTGTTTTGGAAAATATAACAGCATATATTGAACATTGAAATGAAGAGAAGATATGGAAATATGGAAATAATGTGAAATTACAACACAAATGGAAATTGAATGATATGCTATGGTGGAAGTAGTGAAACTTGCTAACTAAGGAACAAAGTGAAAGCTTGTAATTAATCTTTTGTGAACTAAGTAAAAAGCAATAGTGAAAGTCAGATTGCTGAACTTGAAAGTGCAAAGTGAAAGCATGGTGGTGGAATCTGTGGGATATATTGATCCACTCAGATGTGCCTTACCACATCACTTGCTGCATTGGTGCAAGAAACAGCAAAATGGCCACGCTGACTCCTTTGCGCGCCAGAATCTCTAAACTGCATTTTTGTAACAACCAGAAAATAGTTGCACCACCCTGCCACCCACATTTTAGGTGGGGTGGATTAGAGTACTCATTGCAGGAATGTGCCAGTGTGCTCTACAACATTTAACATGGACTGAAGTGAAAGAGGCAGCATTACTTTGCTGAAAACCCAAAATGCCTCTTTAAAATGACACCTTTTTCAACCTTTAAAAAGTGCTGCTTTGCACTAAATTTATCAATTCTCATGAACCACTGTGGTTAAAAAAAGCCCTGCAATGCCCAGGATCATTCATTATGCCTCAGTGGAACCGGGCCTCATTTGAATGACAGCTCCTGTCAAAAGTATCTTTGAAAAATCAACCAGGGGCTTTGTTTTCATTTTACACGGGGAATGCGTCTATTTTCTTTGCAGAAGTATCAAGAATCAGCTGTTCAGAGAAAGACTCTAAATAGATGCTTGTTAAGTGTATCCATGCTGCAAAACAACTCCAGCACTCAAGAAAAGAACTATAGCTGCAGAAAGTGTGCATGTGCTGGAGATGAAAACCGAATTCAAAGAAATAGTAAAATGTGCTTTTTCTGACAGAAGAGAGAAATTTGCCTATTTAAAAGTAAATTGTTGTGTGAAGGCCTGCTTATTTAGAAATGTAAAAGGATTTGCTGCTGATAAAAGTACATCTATAAACTGTTCTGATTCCATAGGTTTAAGTCAGGATGTTGAAACTTATAGGCTAAGTTGGCAAACTATATAAAAAAAACTTGCTCTGCCAGTTTCTAGCCCTGAGAAAGGGTGACACCTCATAAACATCTGGCACAGGAAAGCGCTAATTGCTAGCTTGGAGGACTTTGAATGCACCAGGACAAAGGGACTTGCCCAGGGCATCAGACATTCAACTTTGCTCCAGGCTGGGACAATAGTGGGCTGAGACTCTCGCCTGTCAAGTGTGAAGGGCAATACAATCTTCAATCAAGAGAGAGGCCCCTTATCCTGCTTCAAAGGAATTGAGAGCTGCTTGATGTTGGGGGAAAGGAAAAAAACTGATTAAGTGATATTTGGTTTTAAAGGTCATTTTGTAACTGAACTTTAAAAACATTCAACTTTGCAGCAAGAATGAGGAAAAATATGAAAAGTTGGTAGTTCTAAATCTAATTTTATCCTCTTTCTTTGAAAACTTGGTAGAACACATTACTGCATAAGGAACAGAAGTTATAAAGAATGACAGATTTCGAGAAAAGTATTGATGTTCGAGCATACCATTTAGTACACACATCCCAGGGGTAAATGCACATCTGTGTACAAAATTGGGGAGTTTTAGGCCAAATCCTTCATGGTTAAAATTGACAAAATGTAGCAGAAAGGCAAAACCAAGTCCCACAAACTTGGGGTTTGGATTGAAATATGGCGCACAAAATATGTAACCTGTGTATCTGATTTTCTCAGAGGTTATAATTGCATAAATATGTATTTATGGCAAAATTAGATTTTGGTTCCAGTAGCTAGGGGAGGTTTCTAGACATTGTAAAAGTAACCCCATAAACATGAAATCCTTTTTCTTTGATCCAATCAGTGAAGAGCTAGGAGGAGACTTCTATCTTGCCCAATCCTAGCATTATGGGTGTGGGTAGTAAGCCTGCCATTTACTTTAGTGATGTCATCTGGCAGGATAAATAAGGGCACCAGACAGCACACAAAACCAGACGGATTCCTGACTTTCTTCCTGAATTCCTGTGTGGCGTCCTGTTCCTGATTTCTTCATCCTGCTTGATCCTGATTCCAGATTTTCATTGCAAAGCCAAGGCCTATGCATTGCTGAACCCATTTTGAGTTAGGCATCTAGTTCTAAAAATCCCAAAAACCCATGGGAAGCATCCTGATCCAGCCTGGTTTGCTACTACTAAATGCATGCCTGCTCCAAACTTGGCATCCCGCTGATCTGTAGTATCCAGTAACCAGAAGTGCAGTCCGGTGACCAAAGCGGCACAGCTGATCCTGTTCCACCAGATTTGCCCAGTTGTCCTGTGCTAGACCAAATCCATGTGGTGATCCAGAACCCTTGACGGTCCAAAATCCTAAATTAAAGTGGGCTGTAAGTATTAATAGGAATCATAGAAAACCATAGCATACCTTGCCTTGCCTTGTCCTATCCCAATCTCTAAACCATCCGATCCTTACCTTAATAACTTGTAACCTTGTCAGAATCCTTATTGCAATCCTGTCTTTTATTTATCTTGCTAAGCGCCATTTCTTTAGAATCAACTCCAGAGCTTACTGTGTCCCTCTTTGGTATTATAGCCAGAATGCTATAGTCTAGAGTAAAACTATAGTAAATATTTTCTTGTCCAAACTGAGTTTCTTTTCTGTTTTCACTTCCCGATTTTTCTAAAAACACCTCTCATTCTACATTGCATATCTCCCTCAGTTTAATAGCTTTATTAAAAACCGTTTGGTTAATTTTAGGTGGGAATCAACATTTTTGCAAAGTTTTACATGTGTGATTTTTATTCTAAATTATTTTCAACCTTCCATTCAAATTTGAATTGTTTACTTTTCCTTAAACTATTGCTTATGCTTGTTAGTATCTTTCTAAATGTTGCTCCCATAGAAATGTGTACTGATTTAGGGATTTTTGCAAATTTTTAGTGTTTTACTCAGCCATTTCTGAAATGTCATTTTAAACAGTGTAAGATTTCAAATCCGTTTTTCTCTCTTGTTTGGAGAGGAGAGGTTGGATTCAAATTCTGTTTTCTATTCCTTATTCCTGATTACCTGCTGCATCCTTACATCTATTTAGAATTGCTTATTTGTGGGTTGAGGGATATTGCAGGAGGAAATCCGAACTTAAGTGCTATCTTTCCAAACAAGCCAAAAGTGTTCTTTTCTCTGGTGTTTTCCATCTGTGTTGATAAAGAGTGAATTTAATTGCATTACATACCTTCTTATCTGTTATTGTCACCATATATTAAAAATTATATGTTTGATTTGAATTTGAATTTAAATAAATAAATAAATATTACCTTTACCAACCAGCCTGATTCCTGGTTCATCATGACCCGGGGTATTTGAAAAGGGGTGTGATATGAGTGGTGTATCACTCAACATATTGAACCTATATATATAACAAAACAAGCATTTTGGTTGTGTGCTACATACTAGGCTGAGACCAGGGTGTATCGCCTGATTGAAATACTTAACAGATTAGAAATCCACCTCTGAATGAAGTGAAAATGAGTTGTGTTAATCCAAGAGACTGCCAAGTAGACTAATACCACAAACATTGACTGCTGGAACAGGTTCAAAGAAAGGGAGCCTTTTCTGGACAAAGCCTGGACATCAGGTTTAAAATACAGAAAATATATCAAAGCCAAGCAAGAAGACTAATAAAGAAAGGTGACATTAGTTGGTGACACATGATGAAGGCTATCAGGCTAAGTAGAAAAGTCAATCGCCATGTATCCATGGGTCATTGGTTGCCTGACCTGTAATGGGTGAACTAGGTGGTTGTGAGGCTGGAAACACATTGGAAGGACAAGGCCTCCATGTCCTTTTCCTGTACTCCTTTTATCATGTGTGCTCTGTGTTATTTTCTGTACAGGAGTCCATGTGGGACTCCTGGCAGTGAGTGCAGCTCTTCCTCTTTTTGGTTGTCGTGAACAGACCCTTGGGATACCCTTGTGGCACCCATGGGTGGGGGTACAAGCCTGTACTTCTAGTGTATGTTTTTGGGCACTTGTGTGTGGCCCTCGGAGCAGGGTATGGGTTGGTGGCAGCTCCATGCTGAATTAGACAGGTGCTCTGATTATCCTCCATTTTGGGCTACCCAGGCCCTGCCATTGGAATCAGTTGATTCCTGATAGGAGACAAGATGGTCCCTGTGGCCTCTTGCTTTCTATTGCCTGTTACCTTGTTTTCCCAAAGTCCTGGAAAGCCCTGATTCTTGCCCTTCCCCTGACTGGCTGTTCGTTGGAAGATCCATATATGTTATTGTGGGGAAGTCCAGGCCAGACTGGCTGGAGCCTTCCCAATGCCTGTATGTTGGGGGTACGCCCTTGGGGTGGGACCTGGGTGAATGGAGTGTGTGATCAATATACATTTCATGTTATGGGTACCTGATTTCTGGTGTGTGAAAAAATTACTGAGCTAGCCCTGCCCGAACTGGTATGAATGCAGTGTGTAGTGCTGAATGGCTGGGTCCTTGCCCCAATCCACATTCCTTGTTGTGTGTGTCTGGATGGAGAAGAACGGCCTGAATACAACGTGAGCCTGATTGGCTGCCTGCATGCTGAATGCCCTTCTGAATGATTGGCTGCCTGAACCTGACTCAGCAGTGTGAATGAGAGACAGAGCAGTATATCTGGGGACCTCTCACTTACTGGAATTGTTCAGAAGCTCAAGTTGAAACTTGATGCTTATTCCCAAAGTCGAGCTGGAAAAAGAATCGCTGCTGCTGCTTTCTTTTGACGCAATCTGAAAGCTGTTGTGCCTTCGAGGACTGATCCAAGAGGACATGTCTAGGAGGCCTCTTCCTGAGCTACGAGGGAACATTGTGCACCAGTTTACCTTAACCAAGGCTCCCTGGAAGTCAGTCATTGAAATGCTGCCGACCGGAGACGGGGACCGCAGAGGAATCTGAAGCAAATTGCCAGGACGTCGAGACCATTTACGACCACTACTGTCGACCGAGGTTCGGAGGACTGCTGTAACCTCGTCGACCAGAGCCGCAACGCTCCATCGCCTAAGACACTTTAAAATCAAGGACTCCCTTGCTCATCACCGTCGACTGATTTGTCTAGCCGGAGAAAGTCAAGGTCACCGACCAACCAATGAGAATCCGCCGGTAGGTTTCCAGCTACCTGAAGTCCACAAAGACGCCGATGAAGATTTGAAAGCCAGCAGTGGTCGAGTCCTGATCGCCGACACCAATGACGATGACCCGAAGCCCCTGCTGGACCTACATTCTTCATTGAGCAATCTTTGCAGCAACAAACTCTTGTAATTGAGGTGCACCGCATGCCTCATTTATGCAAGAGGTCCACGACTGATCGTCGACAAGCACCGCATGGACTCAAGCTGCTGCCTTGACGACATTGTTCACGTTTTCTTCAAGGAATCTCAACGATTCATGGCTCCTGCCTTAAAGGGAGTTCACTCAAGAAGGATCCCTCGATGACCCGATGTAAAACTCCACTAAACCAGATACATTGGGGTAGTAGAACCTTTTTAGAAGGAACCACCTATTTAGAAGGAACCAAGATATATATTAATCAATATATGGACTGGGCTTGTTAAAGTACTCTGTTTACAGGTGCCCAGGTGGGGGGATCCTTACACAGAACTGTGTCTTTGGTATGGACAATTCTGCCAATTGTTTATCCGCTTGTTTCCCTCCTATGTCTGGTGTTGGTTCACATTGCTATTAGACTTGTATGCCATTGCAACTGTCAGCAGTTTGTGCATTTTAAAGGAGCCAAGAGTGAATTGTAGTACCACATAGATATTGTACACATGTATCATTTTTTTTTTTTATTTTTTTTTTATTGTTGTTTTGATCATTAAAACCTGACCTTTCAACATATCATTACAAATTTTAAAAAAGAAAAAAGAAAAATATATAAAGATACATATATATTACATTAAATTTTACAATATTTCATAATAAACAACTGTTGAATCTTAATGCAGTTATTACATACATCACTTTTCGAAATTATAACATAAAATTAAAAGATTTATCACATCGCTCTTTCTTTAACATCGTTAATCTCTGATAACTTAAATTTCACTAATTTTTAAATAATTCACCTTCAGATTTCGCACATGATTTGGACCTGATTCACTCTCAGAGTTAAATAACATGAGATACATATAGTTGTTACATCTCTTCTTCTTGAACAGCATTAATCTCTGGTAACCTAATTTTCAATGAATTTAGATAATTCACAAGCGCATACCTTAATTGTTTTGAGTTTCCTCTAAATAATATTAACCATAATTCATCATGCATAACCACCGTCTTGTTGATCAAGTGCTTCAAATAATTTATTCTTGATGATAAAAGACTAACACATTCTACCACTAAGTGTTTCATCGTTTCTATCTGTTTATGACAGAATCGACAAGTTTGAGCAGATGTCTTCTTCCATCTAAACAGGATCTCTCTTGTAGGCCAAATGTTCAATCTAAAGCGCATGAAATCTGCACGATGTCTCGGATTTGGAGATTGTCTTAAATAAGTTTCTATATGGCCTTGTGCTTTTAAGGCAAAAGGATTCGACCCGAATTTAATTATTTTCATGCATGCATCACGGGTTTTGATCCAGTCTGATTCCCACAACTTAGTTTTGGCTTTATTGGGATTTTCGATAAGCAAGATTTCAGAGACATCAGCTCCTTTCGAGAATTTTCTAGCAGAAGTACGCCATTTCATTGGAAAGATTTCATCTGATAACAATAAGAAGCTAGCTATGATGTCAAGTAGCCCATTAGTGCTATCTTTCATGATACATTTTCGATATAATAAACAAACCTTCCATTTATACACAGCGTAAAGGGATATAAGCCCCAGTTCGTGTCTAATGATAGAAATAGATTCAGAATTTGGAAGCATGAGCAATCTTTTCCAAAACTTGCTTTCATATTTAATCCAATATGTGTATGTTTGGCATATCTCGGCTTCAGAACCATACAAAATGGTAGGCACATATTTTTGCTTGTAAAATATAACCATAGGGTCAATAGAAAATTTGCAATATTTTGCCCGGATTATACGTAGTTGAGATAATGCACTCGAATGTTTTAGTTGCAGACGATGTTCCTGCATTTTATCAGACAATTTGCTAGCCACACAGACCCCCAAATAGATGTATGATCTTACAAGCAGAAAATCAGTGCCTTGAAGTTGCCAACGACATGTTTTCTGACCTCTATTAACTCCAAATTGCATTACTTGAGTTTTTTTAGTATTAATGCTAATACAATTACGTTTAGCATATATATCTAATGCATTTAGCAGATTACATAGGCCAATGGGCGTTTTGGACAGTAACACCATGTCATCGGCGTACAAGAGCCACTTAATTGCTAAACCTTGTAATTTCGGAGAATCAACAATCAGCCCCTCAATACTAGTGCCAAAATCCAAAAGAAAGTAATTAAACAAGGCGGACGCTAACAGGCATCCTTGTTTCAGACCCCGAGTGGTCTGTATGGGTTCGAACAAGAGGCCCTCATTGTTCAGGCGAATAGAAATTGAGGTGTTTGAATGTAATTGAATTATCCATTTTAGGATATGCCAGGGGCACTTTAAATCCATCAATTTTTTAAATAACAATTCCCTTGGGACTGTAAGGATATTTGGCGTGTTACAACACAGAGTACAGCACTACTGCACAGGTAGCAAACAGCACAGAGTACAGCACTACTGCACAGGTAGAAAACAGCACAGAGTACAGCACTACTGCACAGGTAGCAATTTTTTTTTTTTGCAGCACCACCACAAGGGTGCGGTGCATTGCTATATGTGTTACCAGATTAACAAGGAAAGACAGGCCATTCAGTCAAAAACGATTTTAACATATAAGATGAAAATCTATTTTTACAGTTAAAAGCACACGTGCACATTCAAAAATGCACACTATTTTTCACCTGAAATGCCTATGGTGCGAGAGACACATTTGAAAATAATAACTAACCTTACTGATAACTAACCTGACTAATGAAACATAATCCACTAATAAAAATGTGTCTCCACTGCAGAATTAGGCCTATTCTGAAAGTGAACTTTTAAACGCACATCCATTTTTTTTTTCTCCTCTCTGCTGCCCTGTCCACATAATTACAGGAAGCAAAAGAGCTCGAAAGAACAGGAAATCAGTCGGTTACAAAGTATTACTATAAAAATGAGCCATTGTGTAGAGAAGGAGGAGATGGCATGATTGATTCTGATTGGAGCAGCGTCATAGCAAGTATCATGCTAGAGGGAGTGATCAGAGTTTTGCTGGGGGAGTTGGAGGAGAGAGAAGGGCAGTCAAGATTTGGCAGAGCTGGGAGGAAGACCTTTTCCTGGTTGGAGCATTCCTATCTGCAAAAGCTGAGAATTCCAGGCAATGACCCCGGTTTGAGAAGGAAAGGCGATCCTTTTTACTGGGGTTAATCTTCAAGGGAGCCACACTCAGAAAGAGAACAGCTAAAGAAAACTTGACTGAACAGATAAGGTAATTACATAAGTGTGGGAGCTAAGTGTGTACAAGACGAGAATGTTCAGTCAGAGTAGGAAAAGAGATTCTGGTGCCTTAATCACACGTTAATGTTGCAAATTATGTTCTGTTCTCTGCCAGTTTTTTTTTTCAGTGTATTTCAGACAATGCTGTTAATGTGCTGTTTTAGTTATTTCTGTAAAGAGTGAGATCGTGTTTAAATGCAACTTTTATAATACAGAAAAATATTTGAAAGCAGACGGGTGGTGTGTCTTCTATTTACCAATACAGTGCTGATGAGGGGAGATTTTTAAACAGTGCAATTGTCATTTTGCATGATCAGATTCAGTATGAACAGTTGTGAGTGATTGTAGCATAGCTCGTTGGAGGTACATGAGCCAACGGGAAGAGAGACTCTCTGGACATAGTTCCCTACCGTATATAAGGTAGTGGAAATTACCACATATAGTTCTCTGTCGTAAATAAGTCAGTGAGATCGCCCATGGTGGCACACTAACACTGAAAATGTGGTATTCCTAAAATGTAGGTCTGAGGTCTCTCTAGTGATTACACGAAAAATCTAAGCAAAGATAAGGGATTCTGGACATTGGGGCCACAAATAAAACAAGGGAATTATGCTCATCAAAATACCACCAACCACGCATACCAACCACGCATACCAAATATGCATGTCTGGGTGCTGAAATAATGCATGTCCACTGTATTATTGTTGTACAGGGCCCAATCTGAATACGAGGAGTGATTATTGCTAAGTTATTTTTCGGCGGTAATAAAATACCGTCAGGCCCCAAATCTCCACAAAATACCCTACATATTTATGGTGCGTTGCAGGCCGGGAAAGTGATCATAGAGTACCTACTGGGCGTGGCAAGCGTGTCTCACACTGCCATTTGCACATTAAAGGGAACCCATTTTATAATAGCAGTGTGCCACTAAAAACGAATTTCAGAATGTCACAAAGGGAAACCACATTCTCAGATCTAGTGCAATATTTAGAGGCAAAGTTGTTTGCACATGGGAATTGGTCATCGAATAGCACGTTGGAATGGAGTAACCGCATTCAGGGTGAGGTGCAGAAAGAAAAATTAGACAATATTTTTGCAGAAGGCAGCATAATTCAGGTCTGCCTTACAAGATTATTGAATGCAGCCGATAAAAGTGCAGAGAAAGACTGTTTAATATGGCTATGCGGCAAAATATGGTTTATTTTAAACAAGTCCCTGCAAATGCAAGAGAATGATACTCAGCTAATTAACAGGTTAAAGACTGAATTAGAGGGGGCAAGTAAAAATCAGGAAATGTTGAGAGCAGAATTGGATGTATGCCAAAAAGACATGCAATTAAAATGCAGAGACTTTGATACTCAGTTATCCAAAAGCAAGAAACAATTTGAAGATAGCAAGAATTGGCACACTTAAAAGCCTTAGTGGATCACATTAGGCAGGATAAAGATGAGGTTGTTTCAGAAATGCAGATTTTACAAAAAGAACATTGTGAAAAAGAAGGTGATCTCCAGAGTGCAGAACAAGAAATGATTAAAATGATTCAAGAAAAAGACAAGAGAAATAAAGAGATCAATGAATGCCAAATGCAAATGTGCGACATGCAGGAGGTGATTAATAAGATGAGTGATGAAAATAATTATTTGCAAAATGAAGCAACCAGACTCCTTAAAAAGTGTAAGGACTTAGAACAGCAAATGTGCATTCCCAGGTCCCAGGAGAGGCGGCAGGGTACCACATTCAATGGAGTGGAGGTGAATTCTAGCTCTGCCCAAAGAGCTAGTGCTCCAGTGACTGGGCCGGTGACTGAACTTGGTTGCAGCGCCCTTGGGGGATTTGATACTCCCATTGGGGGCAGCCACCAATCTCATACACCTGAAAACAGGATTGAATCACAAAATAGTGCAATTCCATGCATTGCAACAAGTAGCCCCATAAAAATAATGAAATCCATTAAAGCCCTGATCAAACCATTTAAAAAGGGAGGTGAATGCTGCATTGAGGATCACTTAGAAGCGGTACATGACATTTTTAAAGCACTCCAGATACCTAAGGAACAGTACAGACAATATTTTCATTTAACTTTAGATGCCCCGACGGCCAGCATCATAAGGGGATTAAATGAACAGCAGAATATGACCTGGTTGGAGTTTGAAAAAGAAATTAGGCGTCATTTTTCTCCTTTTCAATCATTGCAGGAGGCAAAGAAAGTCGCGTACACAATTACTGCTGGACCTAATATATCCCCTCGCCAATTTTTACAAGACTTAAAAAGAGCATTTTCTCGCTTTGATGTATCTTTTGACTCAAATTCCAATGAGTTTAAAACTGCATACTTCTATGGGCTACAGAAAGACATCATATCCCAATTGGTCCGTGAATTTGACCGTGACAAGTCCCTTGAATGGATTGTACATCAAAGCACAAAACTATATGAGGTACTCTATTGTCAGGGTAGAGAAAGTGATAAAATGAAAGATACTAGACCTAAATCTAAAGAACCCTCAGCCACAGTAATGGAAATCAGGTCAGCCAAAATGTCCCTTGAGTCTGCTCAAAGCCAAGGTAAAAATAATGTGACACCTGAACAAAGGGGTAATCAACAAAGATCGCCATTTCCTGTACCAATGTTCCAATCACATGATCCTAGTAATAGAGAGAGCTACATCAGCCCTAGGTATTTAGGGGACAGACCCCGGGTAGGATATCGGCCTGATATGGCAGGTATGAACAATAACCAGAGACAAAATCAAGATCAAAGAAATGATGGTCCCTACCAGTCATTGGGGACACAGAGCAGATTTGATCCCAGCACCATGATATATGGTAATCAGGATAGGCCCCGATATGTGGATCGATTTACTGATAATGGAAATCAACATAGGGGCCAGTACCCACAATCTGAGAGACAGGACATGAGGCAAAACGTGAACTACAGTCCATGTCAGTACAATGAGTCCCCACCAGGGGACTATAATCAAAGGATGGGTGCAACCCGCTCCCCTCCACAAATGAATCAAGAGTTCAGAAACCATCCCAACCGACATCAATCACCTGAGAGGTATCAGAATAGATCCAATCAGGGGGAAAACAACCAATATCGACCTAGGCCACAGAAAGTACTCATGATAACTGCAGTGCCAAAATGACAGATTGCTCTGATATAATTTTGCATAACGACTCTGAGATGCCTAATGGATTAAAAATGAAAGTACCAGTAAATGAAATTGTGACAGAAAGTGCAAATACTTCTAAAAAAGAGGTACGGTTTAACTTAGAGCTAAATAAAACAGTAAAGATTTGCACAAATGAAAAAGAAACATTAGGAATTCCAAAAGAACAAAGGAACAGATTTAAGAAAAATGACTCATGCATGGGGAATACCAGTGAACAGGGAGTAAGTGGGGATGCTATAGCTCCTTCCCTGGGCAAGCTAAACAATGACCAAACACAGACAGAAAAAGGAAATACTCACAAGGAGGGTACAAGTCAATCACCTGAAGAATTCTTTGAGCCACATATTTTTGAAGAGGCTGAAAGGGCTGGTATCACACTAAATGATCGCAAATGCACAGAATTAAAAAATGACAAATTGCTGAATGATGTTGTTACACATGTTCAGTTGGAGGATTGTAATGTGGTCTCTGATGTTACCCAGATGGATGGGCGAACAGTGGCCACACTCCAAAAAACCTCTGAACATGGAGAAATGAATAAAATCTCTCGCACAGAAATGGGTAAAAAGGAGGGGAAAATGTCTTTCCATTTACCAATGTGCTTAGCCAAAAGTGAAAAAGACCTGAGAAAGGTGAGCCCTGAAATCAGTAAGAATTCACATTTCTTATGTGTATTAGAGGAAGTTGAGGACAGATATTATGCACCCATCACTGTAGAAGAAAAATGCCACACCTTTGCTATGATTGACACTGGCGCACAGGCCACAATTATGTCCAAGGAGCTGGTAAAGAGTATCAATGAAGGGAGACCTCCACAGAGTCAGATCACAGTGAAGGAAAATCAAGGCCCAGTGCATAACTTTAATGGGGAGGAGGTGCCCATCATAGGTGTAACTGAGGTTGACATAAAAATAGGAAAGCACAGAATGAAACAAGAGGTATTGATCTCATCTATTTGTGAAATTCCATTTCTGATGGGGACAGATTGCCTGAAAAGATTGTCTCCTCTCATAGATGGGGTGAATGGAGTGCTGTGGTCCTTAACCAAAAAACCATTGAGGCCTAAGAAACTAAAATCACAAAACAGCAATATAAATAAATGTCACACCGTTGCCAAAACAAATGATGCTGTGGAGGTATGTCTCCAGAATAGCTGCATACCTAGTGTCACTGTCATATTAATGTGTCAAGACAAAATGCAGAGCGACAATGAAAAACTACCTGTACAAATATACTTGGACCCAAGGAAAGATTGGCAGACTGCCATAGATGAGCACACATTATGTTTTTATCTAAAAGAGAAAACGTGCAAACAGAATATTGCTCCTAAAACAGATTCAGAAAAACACATTACCACTCTGGCAGAAATACACATGGAAGATGAGCAACCATGGGTTCATGTTGGTATAAATGATTATTTTAAAACAATAAAAGCCACTTTAGCGCTTGAACATGAAAGGAGTTTCATTAATGAGAAATTGTTGCAAAAAATAATGGAAAGGGAAGAAATCCCGAGATTTAGGATTAAAAACCAATATGTTTCTGGCTTGGACAGTCCAGACTTTGAAAACCGAATTGCAGGCAGATGCATGCTTAAAATTAGCATTGGGCAGAAAACAATTTACCATAATGTATGGATAGTGAGTGGAGCACAAAATGATTTTTACATGGGAAATGACATCATGCACAGAATGTGTATGGTGTTAGATTTCCTTAATCAAAAAATATGGTCACGCCTAGGTGGTCCGGCACCTGAATTTGAAGACAAAAGAAGGGCTTATCATTGTGCACAAATGGTTCCTCATGCAATCAAATTACAAATGAGGAAAAATACTATTATTCGTGCATTTACAAAACAGTTTGCAATAACACTGAAATGCAAAAATGGACAGCAGATGAAAGGCTCTGATGCATTTGTATGCCTGAATGAATCCATAAAACAGCAAGGCCTGGATTATGAATACATTCCATTGGTAGACATTGGTGAGGGATCTGTAAAAATCATGGTAAATAATAAAGGTTGTCAGGATATTCATTTAGAGGAAAACTCCCCATTAGGAATGGCCATACAAAAATCACATTATACGGCAGATTTAAATAACATGGTGATTGGGAATATTCCTGAAAAATATGTAGATGCCAAGGGCGAGTTGCAAGAACACCTGGACTCTCAGCCCAAAGGAATATTTAAAATTCATTCTGTGTATCCTTATGATTCAAATGAGACGGTGTGCTGCCATCAAGAGGATTGCATAATATTTAATTTAAATGAAAATGGAACAGAAAATCAGCCCATTGAAGTGGAAGCTGATATGCCAAAATATTTAAAAGTGGCAGCTTTACAAAAAGACACAGCCACACAGTTAGAAGAAAGCGCCGAGATTCCCTTACCAGAAGATTTTCCAGAATTTTCCAAAATGGTAGAAGAGCAGATCTCCTTAGCGGATGCATGTGAAAGCAATGAGGAGATGGACAATCTGAGGGAGATATTTATGGAGTTTAAGGATGTATTTGCAAAAGATGCTTATGATTGTGGTTTAACTGATTTACATGTGGCCACACTGCCAGAAGGGTGTAGCAGAAACCCAGTGTTTGTACGCCAGTATAGACTACCGCTGGCATGTTTAGAATCATTGGCAGAGATTATTAAAAATTTGGAATCACGGGGAATCATCAGGCGCATTCATAGCACATCCAATACCCCTATTTTAGGTGTATTGAAGCCAAATGGTCAATGGCGGCTGTGTGCAGACTTGAGAGAGTTAAATAAAAGAGTACCAATATCTAGATGGCCACTGCCATTCATTGATCAGGGCCTAGCTCAGATACATGGTTCAAATGTATTTACCACATTAGATCTCACCTCTGGATATTGGTGCGTGCCATTGGCAGAGGAGATACAGAATTTATTTTCCTTTACATTTGACAGGACTTAATATGCGTGGCTTAGAGCTCCGTTCGGGTACATCAATAGTGGGAGTGAATTTGGCATATTTTTGAGAAAGGCCATGCCGGATGCAGCGGAAAGAGGAACAATAGTTTATGTGGACGATGTCCTGATAAAAAATTAAAGTTTGAAAAGCCATTTTGATGAAATAAGACATGTACTTGGCCAATTGCAGAAAGCAGGCGCCAAAGTATCTTTGCAAAAAGCACAATGGTGCAAGAAAAAAGTGAACTTTCTAGGGCATGAAGTGACTGAACATGGGCTAAATCCACAAAAGAAGAAAATAGAGGCCATACAAAGATTAAAAGATCCTAAAAATGTGAAAGGAGTAAAAAGTTTATTAGGGATGACAGGCTATAACAGAAAGTTCATTGAAAATTATGCAGAAATCACTCAACCATTGACTAAACTGCTTAAACTGAATACTCCCTGGAAATGGGAAAAGGGGCAGTCTGATGCAGTGGCTAAATTAAAGGAATGTCTTGTAAAGGCACCATGTTTAGCATACCCCATAAAGGACAGGGATTTCTTTATAGAAATAGGTTTTTCTGAACATTGTATGCCAGCAGTGTTATCACAAAAACACGATTTGAATCACAAAACCATTGCATATGCAAGTAAGGCATTTTCCCAAGTTGAAATGAAATTTAATGAATGTGAAAAGGCCCTATTAACCACTGTGTGGGCGCTACAATATTTCCGCCCCATTGTTCAGGGAGAAAAGGTAATTATTGAAACAAATCATCAACCTTTGCAATTTTTAGAGAGTAAAAGAATTAGATCAGGCAATCTAGCACAATCCAGAATCACTTCATGGACGCTGGCATTACAAGGTTTTCCCGTAGAAGTGAGATATGGACAAAATAAAAAGAGCCCAATTGCTCAAGGGTTAGCTGACTTACATGACTGTGCAGCTGAACAAATACCAAATGAAATGGAAGTGGAAACTAGTATGCAGGAATTTGAACAATCACCACACAAAGCTTTTGATGAAAAAACATGCAAGGATTTGCCAACTGTATATGTGGATGGTTGTGCTTTTCACATTGAAAATGACAATAATAAACAATTAGTGGCAGGAATAGGAAATGTCTGGTTGAAATGTGAAGGCGTTCCCGGTATAGGGATGAGGATTGGAGATAGGAGCAGTCAGGTGGCGGAATTGGCAGCCATTTATAAAGCAATTGCTACTGCAGTTGATAAAAAGTTCAGTGAAATTGTCCTGGTGACTGATTCTGACTATGCACGGAATAGCTTTGTGGAGTATTTGCCTGGTTGGAAAGCAAGAGGCATGGTTACATATAACAAAAAGCCACTTAAGCATGGAAAAATGATACAAGCCATAGACAAATTGGTGTCAGAGAATGAGTTAACAATATACTGGAGAAAAATTCGTGGGCATTTAAAAACACCAGGAGAGGATAAGGAGGGAAATGATAAGGCAGACCACCTGGCTAAGATTGGGGCTGTGATGGGAGAATTGCTACCTATTGATTATTTAATGGGTGAAATACAAATTGATGCAGTCACACGTTCTAAAGCACCAAAGGAGGTAGATCAACCGGTGGTGCAGTGGAGTCATGACACGCCAGACCAAGATTTGATTGAGGCACAAAAGAATGATCAAATTTTGGGAATCTATTATAATCATTTGATAGATCCTGAACAAAATCCTTTAACAGAAAATGATTGTATGGGAAAAGAAGAGTTGAGGGTGCTATTAAAGAACAAAACACGAATTAGATTACAGGATGGACTCATGATTAGAGAGTCCATAACAGGGCAAATACAGTGGGTAGTACCCCTTTCATTCAGAGGACTAATGCTACACCATGCACATGATGCCATAACTGCAGGCCATAGAGGTTCACAAAAAACATTAGAAATACTAAAAGATTATGCTTACTGGCCACATATGTCTCAAGATGTGGAATTATATACTAGAGGATGTCTAGTATGCGCCCAATTTAAACCTGCTTCACCAATGCATAGAGCACCATTGATGAAAAGAGGCCTAACTCTCCCATGGTCAGATTTGCAAATAGACTATGTAGGTCCTTTAAAAAGGTCGAGCAGGGGACACCGTTATATTTTGAGTGTAGTATGTTTGATGTCGAAGTGGATTGAATGCATTCCTGCACCAGATTGTAGTGCGCAAACAGCAGCCACATTGCTGGTGAACCATGTGTTCTCAAGGTTTGGGTTGCCACAAAGAATTGAGTCAGACAGAGGAAGTCATTTCACAAGTACTCTAATGAGTAAGGTATGGCAAATACTAGGTGTGAAAAGGAAACTACATATCGCATATCGGGCGGCGTCTTCAGGTACAGTTGAAAGAAGCAATAGGTCTGTTGTGGATATTTTAAAGAAATTTGTGGCAGAAGCAGGTTCGAGCTGGGATTTACGTTTACCGTTGGTTTTGATGGCAATCAGGTCGACTCCTGCCAAAGCAACAGGTGTTAGCCCCCATGAGGTCTTAACAGGTAGGAAAATGGTGTTACCACAACACCTACTATACAGAACACATGAGCAAACCCTTGTGAGTGCATCCACAGTTCATGAATATATTGATGAACTGAGGAGGCATTTGCAACATGCATTTGCTTTTGTGCAGAGAAATCTGGAAAGAGCTGCTGACAGTGCAAAATCGTATTATGATAAAAAGACATCAATAAAGGAATACAGTGTAGGGGATCAGGTATACAAGTTTCATTTTGGAAAAAGTAAACAGAAAAATTCTAAATTTCTAGCAGCCTGGCAGGGGCCATTTCGAATTATAGATAAGGTCTCTCCTGTAGTGTATAAAATTTTGAAAAATGAAGGTGAAACAGCAATAGAGCAGTTTGTCCATGTAAATCAAGTCAAACCATGCCATCCCAGACATGAGATCAGGCAGCTTGAGCATGTAGAAACAGATAAAGTCCCTTGAACACAAAAAGAGAAAATAAATGGGTGTAATCAGGAGGCAGTGACAAAGAAGTTAAAAAAGTTGATTGTTATGATGGTACATAAACACTGTAGTATATGTAAAATATATAATATAAAATAAATAAATAAATAAATAAATAAATAAATGCACATATAACGGAAGCTCATGGTTGGTGTGCAGAGAGAAAATGTATTAAAGATTGAATGCTGTTTATGTGTGCTTGTTTTCTTTTAACTTGTGTTTAATTTCAGAAAAAGAAAAACGAAATATTTTTACCAAGCATGTTTTATTTTTGGCAAAAGGGTGAAGTTAGTATTGTGCTATGTACTTAATTTGTTTATTTTCTATTTAATTTAGAAAATTAACATTATTTGGTCAGAGGTTCCGGGATCAGAGGCCACGGGAGACGATGGAGTCCTGGAGTCCCCTGGATGAAGACCAAAAGATGCCTGCCTCCAGGTGGAGGTGAAGACAAGATAACCAGAATGCTGAAAAAGATGACTCCTATGGATTTAAGATTGCCAAGATGAAAGTGTACTCGAATGAACCAAATAACATCGCTGGTCGGGTCATATCAGAGGCAGACAAGCGTGCTGACATATGGAGTTCCACGTATTTATTATTTTAATTATTTATTTTAATTTGTTATATTAATTATTTGTTTTGGTTAGTTGTTTTATTTCATTGTTTTAATTGACTTGAAAAATCTAAACTTAGAGTAATGCCACTTCCACTGAGAAGGCAAATGTAGAACATTTTGTAAACTAATGAACTCAGATGAATACTGTATTGATTGCAACTTTTTCATTGATGCACATGAATATTCATTTTATTGGATTGCTATATTGTGAAAAGAAGAAAAAGAACAAATTATTTTTAGGAATTGGCTTGGATCGTAGCCAGATTCTAAAAACAAAAGGAGGGTATGTAGGGATATTTGGCGTGTTACAACACAGAGTACAGCACTACTGCACAGGTAGCAAACAGCACAGAGTACAGCACTACTGCACAGGTAGCAAACAGCACAGAGTACAGCACTACTGCACAGGTAGCAATTTTTTTTTTTTTGCAGCACCACCACAAGGGTGCGGTGCATTGCTATATGTGTTACCAGATTAACAAGGAAAGACAGGCCATTCAGTCAAAAACGATTTTAACATATAAGATGCAAATCTATTTTTACAGTTAAAAGCACACGTGCACATTCAAAAATGCACACTATTTTTCACCTGAAATGCCTATGGTGCGAGAGACACATTTGAAAATAATAACTAACCTTACTGATAACTAACCTGACTAATGAAACATAATCCACTAATAAAAATGTGTCTCCACTGCAGAATTAGGCCTATTCTGAAAGTGAACTTTTAAACGCACATCCATTTTTTTTTTTTCTTCTCTCTGCTGCCCTGTCCACATAATTACAGGAAGCAAAAGAGCTCGAAAGAACAGGAAATCAGTCAGTTACAAAGTATTACTATAAAAATGAGCCATTGTGTAGAGAAGGAGGAGATGGCATGATTGATTCTGATTGGATCAGCGTCATAGCAAGTATCATGCTAGAGGGAGTGATCAGAGTTTTGCTGGGGGGAGTTGGAGGAGAGAGAAGGGCAGTCAAGATTTGGCAGAGCTGGGAGGAAGACCTTTTCCTGGTTGGAGCATTCCTATCTGCAAAAGCTGAGAATTCCAGGCAATGACCCCGGTTTGATAAGGAAAGGCGATGCTTTTTACTGGGGTTAATCTTCAAGGGAGCCACACTCAGAAAGAGAACAGCTAAAGAAAACTTGACTGAACAGATAAGGTAATTACATAAGTGTGGGAGCTAAGTGTGTACGAGACGAGAATGTTCAGTCAGAGTAGGAAAAGAGATTCCGGTGCCTTAATCACACGTTAATGTTGCAAATTATGTTCTGTTCTCTGCCAGTTTTTTTTTTCAGTGTATTTCAGACAATGCTGTTAATGTGCTGTTTTAGTTATTTCTGTAAAGAGTGAGATCGTGTTTAAATGCAACTTTTATAATACAGAAAAATATTTGAAAGCAGACGGGTGGTGTGTCTTCTATTTACCAATACAGTGCTGATGAGGGGAGATTTTTAAACAGTGCAATTGTCATTTTGCATGATCAGATGCAGTATGAACAGTTGTGAGTGATTGTAGCATAGCTCGTTGGAGGTACATGAGCCAACGGGAAGAGAGACTCTCTGGACATAGTTCCCTACTGTATATAAGGTAGTGGAAATTACCACATATAGCTCTCTGTCGTATATAAGTCAGTGAGATCGCCCATGGTGGCACACTAACACTAACACTGAAAATGTGGTATTCCTAAAATGTAGGTCTGAGGTCTCTCTAGTGATTACACGAAAAATCTAAGCAAAGATAAGGGATTCTGGACATTGGGGCCACAAATAAAACAAGGGAATTATGCTCACCAAAATACCACCAACCACGCATACCAACCACGCATACCAAATATGCATGTCTGGGTGCTGAAATAATGCATGTCCACTGTATTATTGTTGTACAGGGCCCAATCTGAATACGAGGAGTGATTATTGCTAAGTTATTTTTCGGCGGTAATAAAATACCGTCAGGCCCCAAATCTCCACAAAATACCCTACAGGACCAAATCAAAAGCTGCCCTAAAATCAACAAAAGCCATATAAATTGGCTGGTTGCGTTGGTTGTTCAGGTGAATAATAGCCTTTAAAGTGATCAAATTGATGGCAGTGCCTAACCCTGGAACAAACCCAGTTTGAAAAGGATCTCTGTAATTGAGTTGATTCAACCAATGGTTAAACTCACCTAGGATCAAACGGGCAAAACATTTTCCCAGACAGTCAAGCAAAGCAATGGGTCTATATGATGCTGGATTTGTCCTGTCTCCTTTCTTGAATATGGGGAGAATAATTGATGCTTTCCAATTCGCTGGCACTAAACCTGTTAACATAATGTGTTGAAACATATGAAATAGAATGTCTGACCACAAATGTTTATTTTTACTTTATCATGGCATTATGTAGCCCATCTGGTCCGGCAGCTCTGGATACACTCAATTTAGATATAAAAAACAGTATATCCTCGCGGCCAAAATTAACAGTATGATTAGCTGTAATGTTATCCCAGGTTATATCAAGATCTAGGAAAGGCGAGGTGTATATATTGCCATATAAATCATTCCAAGATTCTTGGGGGATGGAATTCGCCTGTAATGAATGTTGGTTTTTAACCGCGGTGTTATTTAACAGAGCCCATATTCCTGCCGATGATTTGGGGATGATTTGTTTCAACATCGCCTCCCCATCAAGTTGGTATTGGGAGGCACGGCGATGTCTAAGCCAATTATTATACTCCTTTTGTAATCGTTTGGTCTGATCTTGTTTAGAGCCCGGAACAAGAGTGTACCCATTTGATAGCCTCCTAACAAGCTTTCTAAATTCACTCTTTCTATATTTTACTTCTAAATCGAAGGCATGATGATGAACCTGGGTGGAGCCTTTAGGACATGCCCTCTGTATTGAAAAGCGCTGTATGGCATGTACATAACAACCACTAAGACATTCATTATTACCAGTATACTGTTCCCACAAGGTATCTCTCAGCTGACATCATTTTCTGTGAGTCCATTTTAATCGATTACCAGCATTATTAATGTATAGATTAGTCACATTCATATTCTGAGGGAGTTTCTTCGTTTCAGCCCAATCATATTTTAGATGTAGTAAACTATGATCACTCAAAATAGTTGGTTTAATGGAGAACATAGTTATATTATTCAAAAAAAGAGTATTAACAGAGATGTAATCCAACGTTACATGGTTATTAACATTGTGCCATGTAGGTTTAGGAGGTACATCCCCAGGTATAGATCCATTAACCATTACAAAATTGCGATCAGCCATTAGAGTTAACCAGCGACGTTCATCAGACATGGGACTCGAGAGATTAGGAGCTAAGAGGTGAAGATTCAGATCCCCCATTATAAACGTGTTGGTAATGGTAACATCTAATAATAATTGATCAAGGATCATGATCAAAGTTTCAAAGAAAACCTTCGAGGATATATGTTTTTTCCCCCAATAGATGTTTATCATGGCATAAAAGCTTTCTCCAACATGAAGCTTTACATACTGAAAGCAGGGTGACGATGATCTGTGCCAAATAATTTCAATGTTCTTATTCTTTCGGAAGGCCATGAGGAGCCCGACCATAGGTCGTCCCTTCACCGGCTCTATGGCTGGTACCACAAAGATATTATATTGATCCCATGTTGGTGTATCGCGAAGCCATGTCTCCTGAAACACTAGTATATCAAACTGGAAGAGGTTGTTGTTTCCATTATTAATAAAATGTCTTTGACCTCTAGTGTTCCAAGAGAGTAGACTAACAGATTCCATCTTCTGGGATGGTTACGATCTCAAATTGTCACTGTCACGGGTCCATACATTATGTGCAGCTCCTGCCCCCGATCTCGTGGAGGCTATGTTGTCACCATACGTTCGACTTTTTGGATGTTGATTATTGGATTGTTTCAGATCATTATGGAGCACATCTTGTGATAGTAGAAAGCCCAAATTATAAAAGGCAGACCGAGCCAGCCAGAGAGTGTTTAAAACCACTCTTGATTGTACATATAAACGTGCTTCTGTTAGATCTTGGTCACTAGTAAATTCAACCAAGCTAATATCAGCTGATGTTAAATCTTCGAGAGCAGCGATATCAGCACAGATATTCAAAAAGCTGGCTCGATTAAGGCCATAAGTGGGGAATGGGTGACCACGACATTTTATAAGAAGGCGATGGTGATTTTTAAATTGCGATTTACCGACAAGTCTAGATGACCCTGGGATATGCTCACTCTGTTTGCTCATAGGTAGCATGATAGAAGATGATGAACCCCTAATTCCCACATCCACAGTGTCCTGTGCTGTTATTTTTTGAAGTTTTGGAGGTCCAACTAACAAGGGTTCAGTACTGGGTATAGCCCTTTGATAATCCTGGGCAGTTAAATCAATTTTACCCAGTGAGCCCTGGTTAACTGACCTAACAGTTTGTGTAAATGCTTCATTTTCTCTAGTGTATCTTGCGAAAGAAGCTCGTATCTCCTCACGCAAATCTTGTAGGATCCCATCAGCACGAAGCGCTTGCATTTTATCATCTTGCAGGCAGGTAATATTCGTTTGTTTAATCTTATTCTCATTAGTTGGCGCAATGTAACACTGTACAAGAGCTTCATTGACTTTAATCTGTTTGTCAAAAGAGGCTCGTAGTTCAGCTCGTAAATCGTGTAAGTTGTCATCAGTAGTACTTGAAGCATTTTCAAAAACAGCAGAAGATTGAACTCGATCAGCACATAAGCTCTTAGCCAATGTCCTTTCTTCAACGGATGGTGGTTGAGGACCCCCTGAAATTGCAGACTGGGATATAGTTGCCCCATTTTGAGTCTGAATACTCTGATCTAATGGATTTAGAGATAATGTTGTTACACTATCAAGCAAATCATCAAGTGGTTGATATTCTAAAGCATCTTGTGTAGTCTGTTTTTCAATGTCTATGCTCAATTTTCGTTTTTTCCTGACTGATGTCACAAGTCTAACAGCTTTCTTTACTTTTAACTTAGAACTTGTATTGACAAATGGTAGATGCTTTTTTGGTTCCGGTTCAAGTAGAGTTTGACCTAAGATGGACACAGGAAGAGCTTTCAAGGTACTGAATATTGGAGCAAATGATACACCTTGTACTTTTGGGATTATCCCAATCGGCATAAGAGGTGCTGATTGGATAGAAACTTGTGGAATTGGAGGCAAAATACTCTGTTCTTTTGTCATTACCTCAGAAGGATTGATGGGCACTAAATGAGCTCCAGCATCAAGGGTGATACTTGAGACTGACTTTATATTTGGTATTGAATTTGACGGCAAGCCTACCATCACATCTAGTGCATCACTTGTATTTGTTTGCATAGATTGATTTGTCATCTTGAGTATAGTAGAGCGAGATGTCAGAACGCGTGCCTTCTGTTCTTTTTTAAGAAGCATGTGTAACACATGTAGTTCGCTATTCTGGCAACGCATCTTTTCATCTAATGATTCGTAAAGCTTAGCTAATGACAATAGGGCGGTATTCATGGCACTCAACGTGTTGTTTAAAGCTGGTGCTTCAGGAAAAGAGAACCTATTTTCTTTAAATGGCATCTGACTATCACGAATAAAATAAGGATGACTAGTATCAGGTTCTATGAACCTGGTACGTCTAGGTGTTGGGGCCACAAAAGATGTATTTGAGATTGATGATGGAGATTTGTCGAATAAGACCGGAGATTTGTATAAATCAGGATTCTCAGTCTCAACTGGTGGGGTGGTATTTAGCTTTTGAGCATGATCTATACACTCGCTTGTATGGATGTGTGAGTGATCAGCCAATTGAATCAGATCACCCGTGTTTGAGCAAATATACATTATGTCAGGTGTTGCAGATTCATGAGGACTGGATGCTAAGATAGATGCTAATGTATCATCTCCAAATTCACCAACCGCTGTCAATTTAGCATATTCAGTTCGTAGTAACTGCTGAGCTTCAACAGAGCATAAAGGTACAGGGGGAGGTGCATACGGTTTAGCCGCTAAATTAGTAACTGCTTGTGATGTGCATATTTCACCTGATGTATAGGCTAATGCAATTGAGGCATCCGCTACTTCTGTTCTTGCTTGTTGAAGTTGAACACTAGTAATACATGTTTTTGAGGCAATCACATCCATCTCTAAGTTAGTACTTAAGGGCACTGAATTTATTACAGACTCTTCAGAGACAGGAATTATGGGCAGCGAGACTCCGCACAGAACTGTAGTGTTAGGACAGACCAAGTGCTGAATAATCGCCGTCTCAAACACATTAGGGCAAATCACCTGATTGGCCATAGCTAGCTCTGGCGCCGAGGAAACAGTTATTGACGACAGAGTTTTTTCCATTTGTAAGGGCATTGCTGAAGTTTTTTCTGATCCTACAACATCTGTGATGCAATAGGAACGAATATCCACATTAAGAGAAGTTGCTCATTTCCTCTCTTTATTTTCTTTAATTCTTTTAGTGATCAAGGTCTTTTTAGGTAAAGGTGGCACTAGGTTATACCTATTAGCTACAGACTAAGGCATTCCCGCTTTTAGCGAATTGATTTAACGTGACATAAAGAAAGATTGTATAATTCTTCAAATAAGAACACAGGTATATTATAAAGTAAAACCCAATAGGATCAGTCCTTCAAAAGCAGGAAAGCGTGTCCAGCAATGTGTTTGTCCGACAAGAATCCTCTGGCAACCCGGCGAGACACAGCGAGACAGGAAAGCACTTAGCACTTCACTTGTGCAATTCGCAAAAGGATTTTAACTTTCTCTTTTCGTAGTTTGCCACAAGAATCCCAACACACTTAAATAAGATTGATACACAAAAACCACTTAAAAAAATAAAGACAACTTTAACTAATGAATTAATAAATAAAATAAAAAAAAAAAAAAAAAAAAAAGGCAAGAGCCACGACCCAATCAGTAGATAGTTTCACAGGTTGAAGTCAGGCAGCTTCCCATGCCGCGGGAAAAAACGTCCGCTCGGCGAGGACTCAGCTGTTCTACAAAGGCGGCAGAGTTCAAGACACAATCCTTAATGCAGGAGCATTCAGTCCCAGCAAACAGCAAACAGTACTTTCTTGTGCTTTATGTTATTCTCGGATAGCCACAAGTTGCCCAGGGGAAGCAATCCGGCCAGACAGCCAGGCAACAAAGCAGCAAACCGCCAAACAGTGAAAAGAACATTTTAAAAAAAAAGTAAATAAATAAATAAATCACTTGCCCTTCTCACACTCGAGCTTTCCTTTCATGATGTAAGTTCTGGCACGCACGCCAAAGCCGCCACAGCTAAACAGATTCGCACAGCCCTTCTGCCACAGGGCTTTCGCCGCAAGGGTGCACCAGGTGTCCTAATGAGCTCAGCTGCTACACACGTGACATGCGAGTCACTGGAAGAAAAAAAAAAAAAAAAAAAAAATGAAAAAGTTTGTGTGCTTTTTAAAAGTAAAGGCATCCTTTTCACCTTTTACTTTTTCTGAAGTTCTGAAGTAACTGCCGGCGGCAGGGTGGAGCAAGAGAGACTGCCTCTTACTCCCCACTTACTCTCCGTTCGCTCGCCAAACAATCCATTAAGTGAAGCACAGTAGAATGAATAAACAGGTCACACTGCCGCCACAGCTAAACAGATTCGCACAGCCCTTCTGCCACAGGGCTTTCGCCGCAAGGATGCACCAGGTGTCCTAATGAGCTCAGCTGCTACACACGTGACATGCGAGTCACTGGAAGAAAAAAAAAATGAAAAAGTTTGTGTGCTTTTTAAAAGTAAAGGCGTCCTTTTCACCTTTTACTTTTTCTGAAGTTCTGAAGTAACTGCCGGCTGCAGGGTGGAGCAAAAGAGACTGCCTCTTACTCCCCACTTACTCTCCGTTCGCTCGCCAAACAATCCAATAAGTGAAGCACAGTAGAATGAATAAATAGGTCACACTGCCGCCACAGCTAAACAGATTCGCACAGCCCTTCTGCCACAGGGCTCATTTTAGTATTGCCTGAGTGCAAAGTGTGTTATTGTGTATGTATATATTCTGAACCTTATTTATATAAAGAACTGTGTTATCACTAACATAGTGTGTGGACATTCCTTTGTGGGTGGGGGCTTGGGGACTACACTGTACTTAAGAACCAGCCCGCATCACCAACTGAGAGCTTAAGCCTGATTGCTCATCCATTGCTACCGCTTAGAGAATCTTGTCTGGGGTGCTATGTGCTTCTACTCTGCCATATAGAGGGCAGGAGTACAGATAACCCCCCCTCCAGTCTTTATACTGGTGGCAGCAGTGGGATTCTAATGGTTTTAGAAATCAGTGTGCAACCTTGCTACGTACAAAATATCCACACTTTGTTAAATTGAGGTTTATTTGTGTACTAGATAACTACATTACAAGCAATGGAATATATTGCAAATGGTAAATTGATTAGGATGAGCTTACAGGCACTTCAAGGTGCTTGTTGACCCAGGGAGTAAAACTTTGAAGATAAGTCTAGGGCTGAGCTGGTAGCTGCCATGGTGGACTACCAGACTGATAGTGAATCTCGCAATAAAGGGGAGGGTGATGCAACCATTGAGGACCCTACCCCTGGGGCTGTTATTGAATCTGTTTCTGGGAGTGCAACTACTCCTGCTGCCTCTACTCTGAAACCCAGCACAGTATCTTCAGGGGATACCTTGGAACTTGAATTAATGAGAATAATATTGGCCTTTGAATATAGAAAGTTGGAAAATGAAGCTGAACTTAAGAAGGAGGAGTTGGCACAGCAAGTGATACTCAAAAATAGGGATCTTGAACTCAAAGACAGGGACACTGAATGTGAGAGAATCCATCCAGCTAGAGAAAGCTAGAGTGGAGACTTCAGCCAAACCAGTTGAGAGTGTCAGGTCCCCTGCCCCCAAGTTTATGAACAATGTGGTTGGTGTGTATGTGGAGGGTTCTGATAATCTCCAGTGGATTGAAGCGTTTGAAATGGCTTGTGGAATCCATGATGTTGATAAAAAGGATTGTGCTAAGTGTCTGTTAAGTAGAGTGCCTCAGACTGGTTATGACTGTATTCTGAAACTGAGTGTGAAAGAAAGGGGTCAGTGTGAGAGCATGACATCTGCTTTGATTGCCAAGTTTGGCAAGATGCATACCCAATAACTTAAAAGGTTCAGGGAATATAAGAAAAGAGAGAATGGGTCTTGGATTGACTGGGTGAGTTCTGCACATATGAACAAGATGGGGTGGATTGATTAATACACAGTGAAAATATTTGTTGAATTGTCCTATCTTTAGATTCTTTAGCATTTTTCTGAAACCTGTTGACCAGAGCAGCATCAGTATATTGCTGACTAGAATATTTTATATCCCTTTAAGCTGGCCAGGCTGGCTGGCAAGTTGGTCTCCCACCAGGTGTCCTCTAAGGAACCCAGTGGGAGGGACAAGGACAAAGAAAAGGGGGCTTCTCACAAGTCTGAGGAGATCCAAAAGCAGCCAGAGTCGGGTAAATCTAAGCCTCCCTCTCCTAAGACCCAAATATCTAGTGGGGATAAGTCCTATGTGGGTGGGAGTACGAGTAGTGGTCCTCCTGCTGCAAAGCAGTCTCCCAGTGGCTCCAGTACCGTACCCCGCATTCCTGGCACTTGTTGGGCCTGTGGTGCTCTGGACCACAAGAAGGGTGACGCCAAGTGTAAAGGTAAGGCACTTTGAGTCCAGGCTGTCAGCCTGACCTACCTTTATTATAAGCCTTTGGTGGGGGCCACTGTCCTCCCCTCCTCTGCAGGAATCACATTTGGTGCTCCTGCGGAGGTTTCCCTAGTGTCCCTTGGGTCATGGGTCCAGTACGCAGAAGTACTACCTACAATCCCACAAAACACCAGCAGATTTTTGAGGCGTGTCCTCCTGAATGGCCAGCCTTCTACTGGTTTGAGAAACACTGGGGAAAGCATTGCAGTGGTGGACAGGACCATGCTCATGCCAAAGGACTATGTAGGTGCTCCTCTGAGAACTACCAGGTTAGCTGGTGGGCCTCCCAAATTATCTCCTGTTGGCCTAGTAACCATCACAATAGCGGACAATGTACCTGCTAATATTTTGTTAGGAAATGATCGAGTAGAGTTGGGGTTGATCTCTGATGGTTTCCCCCTGACTGCTGCTGCAGTCACTAAGTCATAGGTAACACCAGGCCTGACTGTGAGTCAGGTGCCCAATCCGAAGGGGATACCCAAGGCAATACGGAAAAGTAAGGAGGACACCTCTGCGATGGGGGCCCTTCTCTACCTGCTGCTTCAGTAGCACCCATTCGGATTCAGGCACTGGACGGGCTGGGTCCAGTGGTAACCCGAGACTCAAGTCCTGAAGGAGAAGAGCCAGAATACCCTCCTGCAGGAGAGGTGCTTAACCCTGAGGATCACCCTGACCTTCAATGCCTGCTGGCTGAAGGAGGGCCCTCTAGGTGTGACTTCTGTGAGGGTCAGAGAGAGTGCCACTCTATGGATGGTCTGAGGAAACAGGCCCTGGCCCAGGTACAAGGTGAAGTGCCTAGGTCATTCAAGATCTATTGGGTGGGTGAGCTCCTTTGTAGTGAGCCTACTAAGCCTGAACCTGGTGCCCTCAAGAGGTTGTTGGTACCCCAGGTTTATAGGCCCTTCCTACTGCAGTTGCCACATGATGTGCCCTTAGCTGATCATCTTGGGACCAAGAAGACTAAGTAAAGGCTCTCTGCACATTTCTACTGGCCCCAGAGGGGAGTAGAAGTGAAGTCCCACTGCAGGACCTACCCTACTTGTCAGTTGTCTGACAAGACTGAAGGCAGTGGCATTGCCCCACCGCAGCCTTTGCCAGTGGTTGGCACACCATTTGAGAGGATGGGCATTGACATTGTCGGTCCCCATGACACTCCCACTTCAGGTGGACATCGGTTCATGCTGGTCTTGTTTGATCATGCCACCAGGTACCCTGGGGCTATACCCCTTCTGACTATTACAGTCAAGGTGGTTGCCAGGGCTCTCCTTGGCATTTTCCCCAGAGTTGGATTCCCTAAAGAGGTGGTCTCTGACAGAGGATCCAACTCCATGTCGAGGTACATGAAAGCGATGTGGAAAGAGTGCGGAGTAACCTTCAAGTTCTCCACCTGCTACCATCCCCAGACCAATGGTCTGGTTGAGAGATTTAATAAAACTCTCAATGGCATGCTGGAAGAGCCCCTAAGGAGGAAATGGGATCTCATCATGCCATGACTGCTGTTCGCTTGCAGGGAAGTACCTCAAGCGGGTGTTCGTTTCAGCCCCTTTGAGTTGCTCTTTGGACATCCCGTGAGGGAGCCCCTTGCCTTGATCAGAGAAGGTTTGGAAGCCACCCCTCCAGGTGCTTCCAAGCAAGCAAGTGGGGGACTATGTGTTAGGCCTCAGACGGAGGATGACACAGATGATGGGCCAGGCAACAGCGAACCTTAAGGCCAGCCAGGAATTGAACAAATACTAGCATGAGCCTAAAGCATCACAAGTGGATTGGATTCTGGGGCAGGAGATCCTTGTGATGGAGCCTACCAAGCCTCAAGCTTTGGCAGATAAGTGGACGGGACCCTTCAGGATAATCGCCAAGATGGGCAAAGTCAATTATCTGGTTGACATGAGAGTCCTTTCGGTAGTCCCTCAGGTATTCCACGTCAACAGGCTCAAGCCTTTCCATAGGCGAGCAGAAGTCTCCTGTCTCTTGCTCACTTCAGAGCAAGAAGAGGATGAGAGTGAGCCCCTATCTGATTTGCTGCATAGCAACCCGCAGGATGGCTCAGTGGATGGAGTGCATATCTCTCCAGATCTGACACCAGAGCAACAGAGGGTCTGCAGGGCTTTGCTCTGGCAGTATGCCCCTCTGTTCTCATTGACGCCAGGCCTCACCCCATGGTGCAGGCATGAAATTGACACTGGTGACAGTGTACCTGTCAAAACCAGGTGCTACCGAATGTCAGACATGGTTAAGAACCACATACATGCTGAGGTCGCCAAGATGTTGGATCTGGTTGTTATTGAACCCTCAACCAGTCCCTGGTCCTGTGCAGTGGTCCTTGTCTCCAAGACAAGTTCCCAGGCAGGTTCTGTGTAGACTACAGCATGCCATCACCAAAACTGACGCGCACCCACTGCCCAGGGCTGATGAGCTTGTGGACACCATAGAGGCTGCCAAATTTGTGTGCACCTTTGACCTTACCTCAAGCTATTTGCAAATATCTTTGATGGACCATGCCAAGGAAAAGACTGTGTTCTCAACACCTGAGGGGCTCTACCAGTTTAGAGTCATGCCTTTTGGGTTGAAAAATGCACCTGCCACCTTCCAAAGATTAGTCAACCATGCGCTCAGTGGGCTGGAGGCCTTTTGTGTGCCCTACTTAGACGACATTGTTGTCTATTTGTCCACCTGGGAAGAGCATTCTAACCTCACTATCAAGGCCACCAAGTGCCAGATAACTCAGGTGAAAGTCACGTATCTTGGTCATGAGGTAAGGGGGATCAAATCCAACCCCTCCCCAGTAAAGTACAGGATGTACATGACTGGGAGACTCCTACTACTCAATCCCCGGTGAGAGCTTTTTTGGGCCTCTCTGGGTATTACTGCAACTTCATGGTAGACTATGGAGCTATAGCTGCCCCTCTGAGAGCTCTGACTCCAAACAACCGAGGAAGGTTAATTGGATGGAACACTGTCAGAGGGCCTTTACTGACTTGAAGGAAAGTCTGTGTAGGGCACCGGTGTTGTGTTTGCCTGACTACAGAAAACCCTTTATCGTTCAGACTGATGCCTGCAACACCAGAATTGGAGCTGTATTGTCCCAGTTAGATGACAAAGGGAAGGAAGATCCAATCATATTCATCAGCAGGCAACTCAAAGGTGGAGAACTTAGGTGGGCTACTGTTGAAAAGTAATGTTTCAGTATAGTTTGGAGACTTAGGTGTTTTAGGCCCTGCCTTATGGAGTCTACCTTCAAGGTCCGAACAGAACATATGCCCTTGAAATAGCTTATGCAGATGAAGGGTGAAAACCCGAAACTGCTCAGGTGGTCCATTAGCCTGCAAGGGCTAGACTTTACTAATGAGCATAGACTAGGGAAGAGTCATGATAATGCAGATGGCCTTTCCAGAAGGTATGTTGACTGTCTGTATGAGGGTGTCAATCTTATGGGAGATTAGACCACCCTAACCTCAGTCTGCGGGGGGGGGGGGCGACTGTGATGCTGGAAATGCATTGGAGGAACACAGCCTCCATGTCCTTGTCCTGTACTCTTTTATCATGTGTGTTCTGTGTTATTTTCTGCACAGGAGTTCATGTGGGACTCCTGGCAGTGCAACTCTTCCTCTTTTTGGTTGAGGTGAACAGACCCTTGGGACACCCTCATGGCACCCATGGGTGAGGGTACAACCCTGTACTCCTAGTGTATGTGTTTGGGCACCTGTGGGTGGCCCACAGAACAGGGTATGGGCTGGTGGCAACTCCATGCTGATATGCTGAATCCTCCATTTTGGGATGCCAGACCCTGCCATTGGAATCGGGTTGATTCCTGATAGGAAACAAGATGTCCCCTGTGGCCTCTTGCTTTCTATCGCCTGTTACCTTGCTTTCCCAAGGTCCTGGGATGCACTGACTCTGTCCCTTCCCCTAACTGGCTGTTGGGTGGAAGTTCCATATATGGTATTGTGGGGAAGTCCAGGCCAGACTGGCTGGAGCCTTCCCAATGACTGTATGTTGGGGGTACACCCTTGGAGTGGGACCTGGGTAAATGGAGTGTGTGACCAATATGCATTTCATGTTATGGGTGTCTGGTTTCTGGTGTGTGACACAATGACTGAGACAGCCCTGCCTGAAACTGGTATGAATGCAGTGTGGAGTGCTGAATGGCTTGGTATTTGTCTCAATCTACATTCCTTTGTGAGTGTCTGGATGGAGAAGAATGGGCTGAATGCACTGTGAGCCGGATTGGCTGCCCGCCTGCTGAATGCCCTTCTGAATGTTTGGCTGCCTGAGTCTTGCTTAGCAGTGTGAATGAGAAACAGAACAGTATATCTTTGGACCTGTCACTTACTGGAATTGTTCAAAAGCTGAAGTCGAAACTTGATGCTTATTGTCAAAGCCGATCCGGAAGAAGAAGAATTGCTGCTGCTTTCCATCGATGCAATCTGAAAGCTATTGTGCCTTCGAGGACTGATCCAAGAGAGGACCTGGCTAGGACACCTCTCCCCGAGTTACGAGGGAACAACGTGCACCAGCTAACCTTCACCAAGGCTCCCTGGAAGTCAGTCATCGAAAGGCTGCCAACCAGAGAAGAGGACCGCTGAGTAATCTGAAGCGAAGCGCCAGGGCGTCGAGGCCATCGATGACCATCACTGTCGACCGAGGTTCGAAGGATCGCTGTAACCTTGCCGATCGGAGCTGCAATGCTCCATTGCCTAAGACACTTTGAAATCAAGGACTCACTTGCTCATTCCCATTGACCGCTTTGTCCCGCCAGAGAAAGTCAATGTCGCTGACGAACCGAGGAGAATCTGCCCGAGGGTTTCCCACCACCCGAAGTCCACAAAGAAACCGACGAAGATCTGAAAGCCAGCCGCGTTCGTGTCCCGATTGCCAATGCCAGCGCAAATGCCGACAAGCTGACACCCTTGCTGGGCCTACATTCTTCATTAAGCACTCTTTGCAGCAACAAACTCTTGCCAATCGAGGTGCAGCACATGCATCATCTTCTCAGGACGCCCACGACCGATCATCGACGAGCATCGCAAGGACCGAAGATGCTGCCTCAATGACATTGTTCACCTTTACTTCAAGGAATCTCGACGATCTGTGGCTCCTGCCTTAAAGGGAGTTCACTCAAGAATGATCCGTCGGCGACCCGACGTCAAACTCTGCTAAACTAGGTACTTTAGGGTAGAATCTTTTTAGAAGGAACCAATATTATATTAAACAATATATGAACTGGGCTTGTTGATATACTTTATATGCAAGTTGCCCAGGTGGGGGGATCCTCACACTGAACTGTTTCTTTGGTAGGGACAAGTATTCTGTCAATTGTTTAACCACTTATTTCCCTCCTATGTCTGGGGTTAGTTCACATTGCTATTAGACTTGTATGTCATTGCACCTGTCAGCAGTTGGTGCATTTTAAAGGAGTCGAGAGTGAATTGTGGTACCACAAAGATATAATACATATTTATCATTTAAGTATTGCCTGAGCACAAATTGTGTTATTGTGTATGTATATATTCTGTACCTTATTTATATAAAGAACTGTGTTACCACTAACATAGTGTGTGGACATTCCTTTGTGCGGGCTTGGGGACTACACAATACTTCAGAACCAGCCCTCATCACCTCCTGAGAGCTTAAGACTTGATTGCTCATCCATTGCTGCCACTTATAGAATCTTGGTGGGGGTGCTCTGTGCTTCTACTCTGCCATTGCTGCCATATAGAGAGCATGAGTACAGATACCCCCCCCTCAGGCTTTACAGTTGTTCAACAACTGCGCCTAGACCAAGTGACTCGCTCTTATGTGTTGGATCGAACAAAACAAAATGAAGAGTATCACAAAGTGCAAAGGTTTATCAGTTGCGTGACCTGTAGTGGGTGGTTGGTCTGACAACTGCACCTAGACCGAGAGAAACAAGAAGCCAGGGGAGTAAAAGGTGTGTGGTATACATGCCAAAGTGAAAGAAAGCATCTGTGCTAACTATTATGGAGTCTAACGTATTGTTAAATTAAAGCAAGAAGTATTTCTGGAAATCGAGAGCTTTGAACTAAGTTGAATTTGGGGAAAGGAAACAACGAAAGACATCCTAGAACTGTGTTGCAATTGGGGAAGGCCACCTTAAGACTTTTTGTGGATCTTTTTGAACTTGGGGAAGGGAACCCCAAGTCTTTTTTGTGGAAGAGTTTGAACTTGGGAAAGGGGCAGTTGAAACAAACCTGAGCTGGAGAAAGATCAGAACTGTATTTTGAACCCTTTCTTTTGGTGCTGACATCCCTACACATTCTATATCTTTGGTTGTGTTGGCAAGTAGTATAGGTTTTGGACACAGACAGAACTTACTAACCCTGATTATCCTTAGTTTGTTTAGGTAGGGAAATCTCACCTTAGTACAGGACAAGTTAGGCCTTACTCCATCCTGACATCTTTATATATAAAGCTGAATGTATGTATGTGTGTATGTTTGTCCAGCTATACAAATCCACACCGTTGAATCCACATCTACCAAATTTTTCATGGATTCCGCTTGTGTCTGGGGAAAGATCATAGTCTATGTTTGGATTCAAAAATCTTATATGCCAAAAAAAGTTGGGATGTGTGTGTGTATGTTTGTCCGGCTATACAAATCCACAACGTTGAACCCACTTGTACCGAATTTTGCATCGATTACTCATTTGACTGGTGCAAGATTGTAATCTACATTTGAATACCAAAAAGAAAATGTAGTAGTCACCCACATTCAAAAAAATGTACTGTGTGGTCACCGTGATTCACTAAAGTAGGTACTAGAAGGAGACAAAATTCAGAAAAGTGTCAAATCTGGGAAATGGCAAAGTTACAGTTTACTTAAGTTTACTTCACAATAAGAGGGCACAATCAAATAATCTTTCTTGGATATGTTATCAAATGCGCTGGAGCCATTAAGTGACTGAAACATGCCTCCCAGAAAACGAACAGCTCTTGGAAAAGCTCCATCTGATGCAAAGCGAAAATGGATAAGGCTCTAGCAGACCTCCACATGCATGTCAGCTACAGACCTGGGCAACACCAGGCAGTACCACTAGTATAAAATAACATCCTTTTGTTGAGAAACGTGAATCCGTGGCCTGTGTCTTGCTTCATGATGACTTCACACCAGCTCAGATCCAAACCACTACACAGATGTGCTTGCACCTTCTGGAAGCTACCAGGTAGAAAGTCATGGCCATGTCCACCCTCACTGTTGAATCAAAGAGGTGGAGAAGTGATAAAACAATACCAAGCGGCGTGTGTGAACTGTTATGGCCGACCATCAGCAGGACTCTGACCCCCTTGGAGGGAGCACTATTTCACTGCTCATCCAATGTCACTGGAAGGAGCTGTGTCAGTCCTGGACATGGCCGGCACTGACAATGAATGGTGAATGGTCCAGGTCCCACTCGGAAAGTGTAGGCTGTATCGTTCGCAGCAGGTGGTGAGTACATTCCAAACTCCAATATGTTGTACTTACACTAGTTGAGATAATACACCACAGTGTCCATCTGAGCGCATCACCTGGTGGAAATAGAGCACTCATGACAAACAGCACTAAGCTGGAAACTCCTGCATTATCCAAACCCATGACATAAACTACAGCTCCCAGAATGCCCAGTGGTATGCTGTTCATATACATGCATGCATGGCATGGGCATTCTTTGCAGGTCTCACCAACCAGTCACCCATCTGAGCACAAAACGTAGGTAAAGGGAGTTAAGGGGATCGTGAATCTTTAGGAAAATCTTCATGTAGTATTTTGGTTACTTTGGGTATTTCTTGCATACAGCGTCTATCGATTGCATACAGATTTTTCTCAGCGCATGCCTGTTGAAGCCCTGAATCTGGTATCCTACTCAAAATGAGGCAGTTAGTAAATATAAATAGTATTTGAAATACTGTCTGTTTTTACTGTTACCACCACACTCATAACAACGGCTTAAGTGGGATATTAAAATGTTGCATAGGTAGCAAGGAAGACAAGATGGTCTGATATTCTCAGTCTACCGTCATTTTCTGTATATCGTTGTATATTAACAAGAGAGACGTTGCATCACCACCCAGTGGTTTATTAACTGACAACCTGCAATCATCAACTGATGTGATAGCATTCAACAAGATGTACGATTCCTGCCGAGATGCCGATAAATAATGAGGCAGCAGCACCTGAGCAAAACAGTGGGAGGTCATCTGCATATCATAAACGTGCATTCCCAGTCACAGGATTAATGACACTGTTCATTTTATCCCATGCTCTGGTGCAAGTGGCTTAATCAGCCAAAAGAACAATTGATATAAGAAGCATGGCGGTCTCCTTACTCGTTCGTTAATAAACCCTCATGCGACCATCGACACAGGCTCCAAAAAGGGCGGAAATAATAATGTAGGGGTTACCTGAGGTTCTAATTGTGCCCCTGTGCTACCGAAAGCCATCTTTATGCCTGCCTATCAAACCCTGAGTCTATCGGCTTTCAAACGAGCCCTCTCTTAGTTCCATGTCACTAATAACAGAATTAGCAGAGATTATATTCCTTTTGTGCCTGGCATGGAGTAAGGTGCATGTAGAAGAAGGAACTGCTCTGTCACTGGAACAACACATGTACTGCAGAGCATCTTGTGTTTGTATTGGGCACAGAATATTCTTTTGGGTACAAACATGATGTATGTATTATTCTGCTTGAGGCAATCTTATCATTCATGGGCTTTCTGGGAGAACTTAAACTATTTGGTGTTTCTCTCCACAAATGTGTGATATATCCCTCCCATGAAAGAAGGAGGAGCCGGTGTCCCATGCAAGTGGGGTGCATGCTTTGTTTATTTCAACAAGAAAAGTCAGCACAGCATAGACGTTAGGTTTAAAGCCCTCCACCCGAGCTGCGGCCATTGCTGAGTCCGCCACCTCCAATTGTCACCAACTGCCTCCTGTGCACAGCACCACCAGACACTAGGAGGAAGACACCAGCGGTCTCTGTGGCTGCCGGCGGCACCCACCACCAGAGCAAGGGTCAGATTCGACCGACTGATGCCCACTGGACACTCAGCAGCGCTCCAGCCTGCGGCAAACCCCCAGTCAGTCATAACATCACCTCCCCCCTTTAACAGTCCAACCAAAAAGTAAATAGTGAACAGAAATAAACCATAACTCAGTGTTGCTATGGCCTTAATTGTGTCTTCATTATTACTAATGGATTGTTCACAATTGCAATGGCCACGTGATTGAATCTTTCAAGAAGACCATTGCTCTGAGGGTGATGCACCACAGTGTACTGCCATTTAATTCTCTTAAATATAGTATATTCATCTAGTGAGGTACAATTAAATTGTGGATCATTGCCACTTACAGTTTTTTCTGGATATCCATCTCTCCTGAATACCGCTTCCAGGAATTCTATTACATCTTTAGCTGTTACTTCATGCATTATCCTAATCTCTGGCCATTTGGAATAATGATCTACCATTTCAATCAGAAATATCCCTTTTTCTTTACCCATATGATAGGGACCTACAATGTGAAATCCCAACTGTTGCCATATCCCTCCTGGTATGGGTCATGGGAAAACATTTTGTTTATGTATTTATTTCCTTTTTCTGAATTTAAACACATCATGCGTGTACACAATCAATTGGTCTATTAAATGTTTGAGTAGAACTAACTTTTGACCACTGAGAATCATCTCTTCTTCTTTAGATACTGTGAGGAATCAACTTCCCGGGGCACCAGTGGTCCAGGGATGAATATCTATTTATAAACCATCAATCAGCCCCACACCTCTATTACACCAGAAGAGATCCTAACAGATTGTAAAAACAAGTCAATTGTAAACCTCCTTGTCCAATTTTGGTAACGTGGTTGGAACGGCAGGCTTATCTCCGCTGGTCCTGGATCATTGGTTAGTTTCAACTAGGCAACAATACAATTATTAACCATTGATAAAAGGGACTGTCCAGTCAAGGTTGTTTAAAAATATCTACTTCATTATTATTATTACAACAGAAAGTTCTAGCACAAACAAAATACAACCCACCCTGTAAAGGATCACAGAGGACAGACAGTTTAATGAAGGAAAGGGATGCACTCTGGATACTGACAGGAGCGTAGTTAGTAAAGCAATCAGTCTTAACTGTTCAAGGTTAGTTGGTTACAGCACCCAGGGAGCAAGGGGTCATAAATGTCACTGAGAGCTTTTGGAGAAGGACCAGTAGGACAGAACCACAACGTACCTGGTGCTTGAGATGATCGTGACCCTAGACAGCATTGAGGCCATTCCAGGATGATTTGCAGCTCCTGCAACATAGTTTAAGATGGAAGACAGCTGCGGGTATCAGGCGGCAGGCAGTTCGACAAGTGAGGCTGGATGGATGGCTGTAGGCTGGCATACACAATGGCTCAGGGTCAAGAAGGGTTGTCTCTGTGCTGGTTGGTGGATCTGGAATGCTGGTCAAGACGTCTCGGATGCCTTTAGTGACTGCAGTGTGACAACAGTCAGCAGTGCAGCTGGTAGCAGTTTAAGGGCTCAAATGTCTCGAAAATGTCCTTAAAAGATGGACGCTGCTTGATGATTGTTGTGGCACTTCTCCTAGCTTCTTCGCAGTACTGGTGTCATCCTTTAAGGTGGATGGCCCAAAGCTGAGGAGAATGTTTGCAGGCAACAGTGTTGTCCTTTGTACAGGGACTCTCTGGCTCTTCCCACCTAGGCAGCTTGCTGGCAGAACCTAGCAGGACACGCTGTATGCTGGCTGGGTACCAGTTCTGGAGCTGCTGGACAGGTCCTCTGAGTCAAGTATCTCCTTCTCTTCCCTTGGAGATGTTAAAGGGGGGATCTTGCTTCCCTCTTGGAAATTCCGGCCTTCCTTCACTGGCAAAAGCTGCAAGGCTGGCTGTACCTTAGCCAGGGTCCAAATGATCCTTCTTACTTCTATCGAAGTCGTCAGATGATCTCTTAGTGAGGTGCTCAGCCTTCTTTTAAAGCCAGATTGGCCCCAGTGATTGGTGCAAGCTAAGCCTACCTTAATTAACGATTCCTGGGTCCCCACCAACAGTCTTCTGTTATGCGTGAGGTCATAACCAGAGTGCTTTGCAACAGGAAAGGTAAGGGGTGACAACATGTACTGCTAAGTCCCACCCATCTTCCTGTCTGTTGTGGATCAAAGTGTCTCTCTGGTTAATTGAGCTCTCTGTAACTCCTGATCAAAGCGCAGGTCTCCATTGAAGTTTGTGGCGAGAACAGACTGTCTGTCTCCATCAAATCAGATACATCTTTCCTCTGAAAGGGAGTTCATTGTTTGGGTTGCCTACTGTAAACAGTTGTCCCAGACATGCAATTCACTGCCCATCATACATAGGGGTGGGAGCTAGCTTCAAGCTGAGACATTGTATATCAAAGAGGTGTTGGTGTTCCTTTCCCTTGTGTTAGTTCTGGGACCAGGCCTCTTCGCGCCACCCAACATACCTTTGACAGTAGAACAGGGTGGATCCATGGAGCCTTTGATATTTTAATTAGGCTGGCCATGGCCAGAGGAAGGTGTTGCCTTCCCGATTCAGAGATACTTTGATGTACCCATGGCTGTCACATTCCAGCTAAATGTGACATGGTGGACTGTGCCTATAGGCTGTGTCCCCCCAGAGTATGCATGAGTATGTGTTTGTTGTGCGGTGAGCAGAGGAAAATGTGCAGATTAGCCCCACACATTTTCTGAGGTTGATCTCCCATCATTAATTTTAATTAGAAAACTTCAAAACAGCCCAGGCGAGTGCACACTCCCCTTGTGGATTGTCAAATTACTCACAGATAGCTTTTTCCAATATGTCTTACACATTTCAGGTATTTTCCACATATCGCATCACCACTTCGAACACCTGGATAGAACTGATCTCCTCTATCCAGTTACTCTGCATAATGACACTATCTCTAGGTGCTGCATATCCCACCACATATTCTTCGCTCCTCTTCCTTCCCTTCTATAAGCTTATCACCTGTTGGTTGTGGCAACCATGACATTCTGCAACTATATTCTTTGCACCTGGGACATATGTTACTTTGTAGTCATACTTCATCTGTCTTAATGATAAGAGAGCTATTCTGGAGGTTACCCTCAATAATATTTGCACTGTCAACACCTCAACTAGGGGTTTGTGAGCAGTACGTAAAGTTACTGGGCTTCCCCATATGCATTTACTAAAATACTCATTGCCCCATACACAAGCCAATAGTTCTCTCTCGATCACTGAGTATCTCGCCTTAACCTTGCTGTCTGCTCTGTAGGAGTGGCATACAATCCTTTCCTCTCCATCCTCTAATTGGGATAATACTGCTCAGAATCCCTTCCTATTAGCATCAACAATAATTATTGAATGTAATCTTGTGGAATGTCCCCCTAAAATAGTTGTACTGTAAATCTCGTCCTTTATAATTTCTTTATCTCTTTCACACTCTTTATTCTATAAAATTGCCATCTTTTCTTAGTCAATTCTCTTGAAGGATGAGCAATCTCTGCACCCCTTCACAAATTTGCTGTAAAACTCTGCCAATCCTAAAAACAATCAAACCTGTTCTACTGTGGAAGGCACAGGGATCTCTCTTATTGCCTTCATGGCATTGGATATGGGTTTGTATCAAGATCAATTGATAACATGCATAGGACACTCTACGTCAGTCCCTCTGAAGATACACTTCATTAATTCAATATTCAATCCATGCTTCTTGATGAGTTGCAGGACTTTCTCCAACCTTTCATCATGCTCTTTCTCATCCTTGCCATATATTAATATGTTGCCCTGGTATACCAACACTCCCAGTATTCCTTTCAGTAAATGAGTCATGATTCTTTGGAAAACTGCTACCACGGATGCAAGTCCAAATGGAATCTTGCAGTAATGGAACAAACCGAAAGGGAGTAAACATGTTGTTAGATATCAACTATCTACAGCGATGTGTATATGATGATTCACAGATGAATGATTTAGTGTGATGAATATTTTGGTCTCCCCGGTGTAGTTTAACATTTCGGTTATTATGGTAAGTGGAAATTTGTCAACTCTAATATTTTTGTTCATGTCCCTCAAAGCTACACAAATTCTAATTTTGCCGTTTTCTTCTGTGCTACAACTGTGGGACTTATCCATTTTGCAAATTTACAATTTTAATTATTTTGTGTCAGACGAGTCTTCATAGCTATTCCTCCATGTGTCCTCTGACTTCCAGTGGGATATTTCTCACATTTATCTTATCTGTATCGTACCATCCATTAAGCATATCTTATGAGCCTAACCTGAACGTTTTTCTATACCTTCTCTGAATATTTCTGGATATCTTTCCTATTTGCTTGCAGAAGTAATACATGAAACCTGTTGCTTTCTGTTTGAATCAAACTTAATATTTGGACCTGCTTTACCCCTCGCTCCTATTATGTTGATGCCATTAATCACCACATACTATTTTACCAGTGAAATCCTGCATTTGAATTCTACCTTTGCCATACAGGATCTGAATATATGAATTTTTGAGCTCTCAGTCCGACCATGGTTCTTGATATCTTTCAAAGTCCACCTCTTTCTCTGTAGTTATCTTCACTTGTCTGCAGTTATAATAGCACACAGTAACCAACTATCCACCATCATGTGGAGTTTGCAACTTGGGCATCTCAGTTCATTGTTATTCATACAGCTCCTTATGCTCATCACTTGTTTCTCTTCTTCTGATTCTTCATTGTCTTGTACGCATGCAGTTATTCTCCTTTTCGTCCTGCAGGCAAATGCTAAAATGTCCCCTTGCACCACAATTAGCACACTTCTGGTAGAGGGCATAGCATTGTTATGAGTTCACATAGTGACCAGATCTACCGCATCCGAAAAATATTTTCATTTCCTATTCGGTGTTCCGAATTTTGATTTCTCATAACATTTAACCCTTCTATCTTGGTAGTGTTTTCATTTTTATTTGTCTACGTTGCTGAATTCTTTACTTTCTCTGTCTTGTTTCCTTTCACCTTTCATGAAGGCTGGGTTCACAGCAGGAAGAGTTTGTATTTTTTCTGCAGTGATTTTCTTCTTCTCCTTGAAAATTTTAGCGCACAATTGTTTATTCCAACCGGGGATTACCACACATACATGGCCATTCTTGTACCACAAAGTTATTTGTGTGTATTATGATTTGATCTCGGATCAATTCATCATTTCCAATGCCTGTTCTGAACTTGCTTTGAGAGGCTAACGTTTTCAGTGCTGATACGTAATCTTCTACTCCTTCTCCTGCTCTCTGTTTTTTTGAGTAAAAGTGGAATCTTTTAATCACAACATTTACTTTTGATAGGTGATATTTGTCTAAGTGTTTCAATTCCATAGCCACTATGATCTCCACCACCTGATTCCCTTGCTGTCAGCGGCGGAAGCTTCTTGAATTTCTTTCTCCTGTAATGTTTGCATGTCGTCATATAGTTTTTTCAATAGCCGCTCCATTCCTCCTATGGGATTGGTGGTTCCACTGGGGTGCTTAGGAATCTTTCTGGTGGATCGACTGATGTCTTGCATTGTTCAATCTTTGGCTTAAGTATTGATATTTTGTTTGGTAATAGTCATCTATATGTGAAGTTAACTTCCTGGTACTGCAATTCACTATGTATCCAGATAAAATACATATAATATTGGTTTCTTACTCTTTTGTGGCAGGGGTAGCTGTATATGTCAATCTTCTTTCAATTTGGTGGGGAGCTTCTAACATGGGTACTTCCTGCAGCCTATTGTCACCAAAATGTGGTGTGCCCTTCCCATGGTGTCCCAGGTAAACACTGCATTTATTTCAACAATAAACATCAGCAAATCATATGCGTTATGGGTGAAGCGCCCCAAAGGAACTGCGACCACTGCTGCATCCTCCCCCTCCCGTCCTCATCAACCGCTGCCTCTCCCTCGCGCTCGCTGCACAGCACTGCCAGACTCCATGAGGAAGCCAACAGCTCTCCCTCTGGTTCCCACCAGCACCCACAACCATTGTTAGGTTCACATTCGACAGACTGGTGTCCGCCATGAGTCTGGCACCATGAGTCTCGCCAGGGAAGCAAGCACTCCCCTCCGGATGCACCGGGGCTCTGCGGCCTGTGGGAGCCCCCCAATTAGTAACCAAAAAATGATTCTAAAACTTGGATTATTTTAGTTAATATCTTTGGAAAAGCATGCTTTAAAATGTGCTGTTCCTTACTATGTTTCCACTGTTAGGTTTTTAACTCACTGGAGCATGGATTGCCAGAAGTAACACAAGGGTGGCTAGGAGTGGTTTGTCAAAGTGGCAACTGATGCCCAGGAGAAAAGAGGGTTGACGTGTGGGTGCCAGCGTGCTGTGGTGAGGTGGTAGACATGGATGCAGGGGAAAGGGGAATTGGCAGTGGTAGGGAGAGGGTGTACCCACTCTGGCCGGATCAGGATGAAGGAAAGAAAGAAGGGACAGGAGTTTTTTCTCCTTAAAGGAAGAAGGGCACAGGAGAAAAATAAAGCAAATGTGCTTTGGGGCGCGGCAGGAGGCTATTCTTCCCATATTGGAGACTGTTATTTGACTATGCTGTAGCAGAGACACAGCACAGAGACCTGTCGGCACAATGAGAAGCTGCAACTGGGTCCCAAAAGGAACATAGCTCTCATGACCTTGCCTGTGGGATTACCAGCATGCAGTGAAGCTGGAGTAACTTCTGCAAATGTCCGTCTACCTTCCAATCTTTACTCGCACCTCCCAAACCAATATCCATCACCTCTCCCCTTCTGCTAATGACTTGTGCTAATGCGGACTCATTTTTCTCTAAAATCTCTACACATCGTGACACTCTCAGAGCCCTCCTCGCTCTCACTCTCCAAACCCCTTCTGTGAACCACCTCTCCCACTTACCTCTTCTACTCTCCACTACTTCTCCCCTTTCTCTCCTATTGAATTAGCACCCATCCTTCACATTGCCAACCCTTTTTGCGCTTTTTTGACTCTTTTGCTCCACAACTGATGAAAAACCTACTCTTAAAAGACTTAGATCCTTATTTATTTATTTATTTATTTATTTATTTAATTTGTTTATTAACCAATTGGTTTTTTACAAAAAATCTGTGTCAAACTGTTTCAGTCTTATGAAGGCTACTCAGGACACCACTCTGGTTCAATGAAGAGAGCTTCTAGAGCTTCTGGAGCTTCTGGTACGACCTTAGATCCTAGAAGCCGAGAAGCCGAGGAGGCTGGTCGTCAGGTGCCGTGTTGGAGGAAACACCAGGTGCGCTAGCTCTTTTGAGTGCCAATTCCATGAATTTTGCTGCCATTCTCGACCATCTGGTGGAGTCACCTGCAATCAGCCGAAACCATATGTTTCCTTCATCTACGACAGACGGCTGTGTAATAAGTGGTGCCAAGTATGCCTGTCTTTCCAGCGTTAGTGCTGGACAGGATGTGAGGAGATGACGTACTGTCTCTACTTGATCCACCACTCCGCACAAGCGGCAGTTTGTTACTGACGAGAGCGCTCTGGATGCCAAGACTTCCCTGGTATGGAGTAAGTTTAAACGGGCGCGCATGTAGACTTTCCTCAGATCTTTCTCAGGGAATTTTTCGCAGTACCTCAAAGGCGCCTTTAGTTGATTGTGGCTTGGTGGGAGATGTTTTAAAGATTTGTACTGTAGAATTTTCTCATTTGTATTTATCCAATCTTGTTGGCAGAGTTTGATCTTAACTCGTCCAGGGTTGGAAATGAGCAGGTCTTCGTTACAATTGACTTCTTCCAACTTTGCTTGGATTTTCTTGACCCACTCGACTAGCGGTTTACAAGATCCTTTGTTGATTTCAGCGGCCACAACCAGGTAGATCGGGAGGGCGTTGGGCATACAAATTTTCCTATAGAGCAGTATGGCACTTTGCATTACCACGGAGGCTAGGGATGGTAGACCAAGATCGCGTCGGATTGCTGGCATTGGGGCTGATTTTAGTAAGCCTAGCACCGATTTCCACAGAAATCCTTCCAGCTTTGTCCAAAACTCTGCGGCTAGGTTTGGGTTGGCTGCCATTCAATATGTTATCGTAGGGACTACTTTTGATTTATAAAACTGTAGAGCCGGTGTCCATGAAAACTTTCCAAATTTTCTATCCACTGCACGAGTTTCAGCTGTCAAGTTTCTCATCTTTGACCACAAGGAGTTTTGAAGGGAACTTTCGTTAAGTGTGTTGTCTAACTGAACTCCCAGATATTTAAATACTTTGACTTCTTCGATTTTTGTTTTGTCCAAAAACCAGGATGGACAGGCTTGACTCTTCTTGGGTATTTTGGAGAATGATAGAATTTTTGTCTTGATTTTGTTGATTTGCAAACTATTGCTTTCCATGTATGTTGACAGATTTGTAAGTTGCCTCTGCAGGCCGATTGCCGTCTGATCCATCAGGATCAGGTCGTCTGCGTACCACAGTCTCGACACTTTTGAGATTCCAACTTTTGGCGGGAAGGATCTTACCATTTTTTCAGATTCTTGAAAGTCACCAATAAAGGCAATAAACAGGGCTGGAGCCAGAGGACAGCCCTGTTTTACACCGCGCTCCGTGTGAATCTGATCTGAGAGAGTCCCTTGCTGATTTAGACGTACTCGAAGCGAGGTTGATGAATGAAGGGCCATTATTGGGTCGAGAATCGAGCCTGGACAGTTCCAAGAAGTTAACTTGGGCCACAATTTTTGACGGTCCACTGTGTCAAAGGCCTGAGAAAGGTCCACCATTGCCATGTGGACCTTAGGCGCCCCACTCTTCACCTTTGCTTTGATGATGTTCAGAATTAGTAGATTTATTGATGTACCGGCGCCCTTTTGGAAACCAGTTTGAAAGGTATTGGCTGCCAGAGAAGTGGAGGCCCAGCCTTTAAAGTGGCGTAGCAACAGGGATGCAATGATCTTTCCAATGATGTCAAGTAAAACTATAGGTCTGTAGTTTACCGGACTGTCTCTGTCCCCCTTTTTGAAAATTGGCACCAGGACTGCCTCTGTCCAAGTTTTCGGAATTTGTTTCGTTTTTCGGCAGTGGATGAATAGCTCGCCAATCGCTCGTGCCCAGGCTTGCTGGTATTTGTTAAGATCTAGGTTGGTCAACCCGTCGGGCCCCGGGTCCCTGGATGATTTGAAGTTCTTGATGACTTCCAAAATGTCTTCAATGTGCGACAAGTGGATCCATGGGGCGTTAGTCGACTTAAATTGCGATGGAGATGAGATGAGAGGCCGTCGATAAAGCGCAGTAAAATGCAAGATCCACTTTTGCTCTGGGACAGAGTTTGAGAGCGAAATTACCTTCTGTCCATTTATAGTCTTTAGCAGCGACCAAAAGTCTTGTGTATTTCTTGAAGCCCAGGTGTGCAGCATAGCTTCGGCATCGTTTTGGTACAACTTCTGCCTCTGTAATTTTAGCCAGGATTTATAGAGCTTGTATTCGATGTGGTACGTAGTCCAGGCTTCAGAGGATTCTGCTCTCGATGCCAGTTTTTTTAACTTGTTCACTTTTTGCCGTTTGGCCGCCACCTCCGAATTGAACATATGTATATGGGTTGGCTGATTGTTGCTTTTGCCTGTGAAGCTCACTTTGTGAGGGGCCAGCAGAGTCACGTACTCTGGCCGAGCTTCTGCCGTGCCTTTGTTTACTTGATCAAATTTCGTGATTAGGTTGTCCTTGAAAGAACGGACATTATCAGATGTTAGGCAGAGTCGATTTTGTTTTAAGTTTGACTCAATGTCCTGTGTGTAGAGAGGTCTTATCGGAGCATCCCCCCCCACGACATCTGGAGGAGGTTATGGTCACTTTCAGTTGTTTTTACAACTAGAAAGTCAGTGAAGTGCGGAATCAGACCTTCCGTGATGAAGATGTAATCGAGGGTGGCGGCCGAGCCTAGCCTTTCCCATGTTGGAATTTGGGTTTTCTTCTCCTGGAGAGACGACACATTATGGAATTTTCTTGCCTTCATTAGATTAGACCAGGCACGCCCTCTTTCATCCACCCGCGAGGTAATCGTAGGGCCTTTGCCGTCACCCGATCTTTCTCCGCATTTAGCATTCAGGTGCCCACATATTATAATGTTTGGGACTTCTCTGTCGACGGTTAGATCATCAATTGTAGTGGCCACCAGGATACAGAATTGTTTGATAGTTCTTTTGTCTGGGTTCCAATATAAGTTGATTATTGCCAA